>NC_065578.1:211773233-212373233 GCF_024542745.1 Macaca thibetana thibetana | reverse complement strand
CAATGAAGTTTTTAAATTATCATTTTCTTGACTCAGAGGCATTTTATTAATCATTTCAAAATTATGAGCTGTATTTAGAAGAAGAGGAGGCTGCAAGAAGTTGAGCCTCTGGGTAAGGAAAACATTAATGAGTTTTAAAATTACATTGTAAACTTAGAGTACTTTACACTCAAGTACTCAAGCCTCTTTTATAAGTACTGTGCGCTAACCGATTGCACCACTGGAGTTCCCCAAGCCTCTTTTATACTATGGTTTTCATCCTGTTAACTTTTTGAAGTCGTTGTGGTCAAAAGCAAATTATGCTGTGGAGAATTCTCTTTGCTCTCAGAGGATGTTGATAATACCATTCCTTTAGAGTTTGGGGTGAAATCATCCTATGGTGGCATCAGGCTTAACACAGCTATTCTAGGCTGTTCACCTAATCAGAGGTGTTTGGAGACTGATTTTTGTTTCTCAGTTTGCTCATGGCTTGAATATCCAAACAGAAAAACAAACTGGAATTTTTCAGTAGGTTTATCGCTGAACTTTAGCTGTGTGGGTGAAGAGAATAACACATGTACGAGAAGATTAATTAGCGATTATTTTGCCGTGAAGCGTGATGCTGCTGAGCCATCTGGTGTGCCGTTACTGGGAGAGTGATCTTGATAGATTACTCATGAAACTCTTTCAACACTTTGTTCCAAGATTGTTATGGATTCTCATTCGATTAAGATGGTGCTAAGATTTAGGAGCAGTGGGACCACAGGGAAGTGTGGCGCCATGTTTGTCTGTGACAATAAACAAGTCTCTCTTGAGAATACTGCCCCAAGTCCACTCTGAGACCTCTTACTGGCATTTATCATGTTAATATCACTATTATCTTTTCTCACAACAAAATAGCTACAGTAGCCCCACCTCAACAGCTTATCAGACACAATAATTAGTCTGGTGTTTTTCTGTGCATGTTAGGATTTTAATATTCTTGGTGTGTCATTTACTCATAAATGTCCTTGTTCGTTGATTCAGCAAACATTGATTCACTTGCTACTTTTGCCATGGATATGCTGAGTGCTAAACTTGTCATCCTAAATGAAGCAAAAAATTCACCCCAACTTTCTGGTTTTTCATCTAGGCATTTATCCTGCTCTGGAGCTATATTTTCTGGAGATCCTGTAACGAACACAAAATATCTATTATTATTTCAGTACCTCTAGATGATTATTTGACCAAAAACCTTAGAACCATTTGTAAGCATTGTTAGAAGGTCAATCCTCTTAACCATTAAGTCAGAAGGTTTGATTTCACCTTGACATATGAAATATGTGTGACTCATATAGAAATTACCACCAGTATATTTCTACTAAATTCATGACATAATGCAAAAGTATCAAAACAAATTTTCCTTAATCATAAAGTTATGGAACATTAAGTGTCACTCGGAAGAGGCATAAAATGAGAATGCATATCATCAAATCAAACCAAAATACTGTACCTCAAAAAAGGAAGAGGAATTTTACTAATTCACTCATTCTCATTTGCAAGCATTTCTTAATGCCTGATTATGGTAGTATCACAGGAAGAAGAACCTGTCAACATACACTTCACACTCTAGAAGTATATAACTTGTAAATTAGTAGTTAACGAGATGCAGGAGCCAAGAATAGTCTTATGATCATTCACTTCTGTTTTTCTTTTTCGTAGCATCTCTATATTTACTTTCACTCTATTTTTCTAATCCTCATCAACACTTTAACACCCAACTGCTTTTTGTTGTTTCTTGGCTTGGTTTTAGTCATACTCTTTCCTGTGCTTAGAACTCAGAAGCTCCTCTTACTGTCTATCTTCCTGGGCATCTCAGTTTTCCCTTCTTGTATCTATACTCTGCAGATTTCCTTATGCGCCATAACTTAATTTCTCTTCCGGGAAAGTGTGCTAACACTATCTTCCCAGATCACAGACTGCTGGGACTAAAATAATAAAGATGGCTATACGAAGACAGATGGGCCACCTGACTTTGAAGACCTGCAAAGGATGTTACATGTTGCTTCACCCCATATTACCTGACAGGTGTAAGGAAGTCAGAGATCACCTGCAACTGCCCTAAGCTCTTCTGTGGATCTGGAGACCAAATGGACACCAAGAGGATTAATAGAGAAAAGCATACACATTTTATTAGTTTTACACGCACATGGGGATCTTCATAAGAGAGTGAAGTCTGAAGAAATGGCCAAAGCAAGACACTTCTATACTTTTTAGACAAAGTATAATAAATTTAAGAAAAAAATGACAGAACAAACAAAATCTGGCTGAAGGCAGTAAATTTTCTAGCAGAATCACTAGGGGATTTATGGGGGGTATAAAACTAATGGAAAGTAAGGGTTACTTGATTAAGTTTCTTAATTTTAATTTTTTTAAATTTTATTTTATTTTATTTTTTGAGACAGTGTTGCTCTGTTGCCCAGACTGGAGTGCGGTGGTGTGATCTCCACTAATTACAACCTCCGCCTCCCAAATTCAAGTGATTCTCATGCCTCAGCCTCCCAAGTAGCTGGGACTACAGACGTCTGCCACCATGCCCAGCTAATTTTTTTATTTTTTATTTTTTTTTAGTAGAGACAGGGTTCGCCAGGTTGGCCAGGGTGGTCTTGAACTCCTGGCCTCAAGTGATCCATCCACCTTGGCCTCCCAAAGTGCTAGGATTACAGGCATGAGCCATCGCACCCAGCCCTTTATTCAGGTTCTTCGCAGCCCCCAACTCCCAGTGTCTGGTGATAAGAGCTGTTTTCTTGCCCTGGCAAAGGGCAGATACTCCTCCCAGAGGAATCTTTATGGCTTGCTGCATATAAGAAGAGATAGGCCAGCTAGCCGTTTCTGAAACTACAATTTCTCCAGTGTTTTCAACTTGAAACAATCTGGGGTATTTTGGGATGGCATGTTCTTCATTCATCCACAGGGGTACTTAGGAACTCAGAATTTAACCAGAACTATAAGCACCTGCTCATTTGTTATGGGCCAACTATCCTTATAGATCCTCTTATCATTTTAATTTTACAGACAGTCAAAAAAAAAAAAAAAAAGAATAAGATGATGTTGATGAACATGGCTGTTTAGGACTGTCAGGTTCCCTCACTCAGCCTAGCTGTTTAAAACTTTTGTTACATATTTATAAGGGTACAGAGTAATATTTCAGTACATGAAATGTGCAATGATCAAATCAGAATAATTAACATATCTATCACTTCAAACATTTATTTTTCTGTGTGTTGGAAATATTCACTCAACCTAGTGGAGGGCAAATGTATGGAAGTAGATTCTCTGAAAGTGGTTTCTAGAAAAATAAAAATTATTTTGTGTGTAAATAATGAAGCACAGTAGCTACCATATACAGAGTATCTACTAGGCTGGAAGCACGATTCCAATTTCATTATGAGTGGGCTTATGTCATTCTCACATCAATCCTGCCAGTTGGGTTTATGACCTTTATTAATAGATGGGGGAGGCACAGAGAATGAAAGTAACAGAAGACAGTGGGTGTCTCCAAAGTTCTTGTTCTTTCCACAATGACACCCTGGCACCAAAGTTTTAACAAGGATAGGTAGGCATGTTGCTATGAGCAATGCATGCTTTGAGAAGGCCTTGACTTTGAACTGAAAGGATGTGGAAATGATGAAAATACACACACACACACACACACACACACAATTGATGAAAAAATGCTCCTCTGTAGAAAAACAACATTCTATACAGAGAGACTTGATTGGGAGTTTGGAGGTGATGGCTGGATCACTTAGTAACAGTCTTCCAAAGCCAGGGCAAAGAATGAAGAATAATTGGCAGTTGTTCTTTATTATCAGCAAGGACAATGCAGGGAGAGATCAGAGGTAGAAGTTATCAATTGAAATGTTTGCAAAATGCTAGATAACAATTTCAAGGGGCATCATAGTACCCCACAATAGATAAAAATTTAACAACAAGTTGTTTATTTATGTAGGTGTGAGGGGTAGAAGGATGGGATTCTTATGCTTTGCTGTACCATAGCTAGCTGCTTAGTTACTCAGTTCTTACTGAGGTGTAAAAGCTCCCCATGGTTGATGACTGGAGATATAGATAGATCCATGTCATCCTGGAACTGCTGTAAGAATCCTACCTTCTTGACTAAGAAACAGAAGTAAATTTATAAATGAATTGTACGTAAAGATACATAAACAGATAAATAAATCTAACTTTTTTGATATTTTCTAAATATAGTAGACCCTCTCTTTTATGACTTCCACATCTGTGGATTCAACCACCCATGATCAAAAATCCACAGATGTGGGAGGGCAAACTGGAGAACTTGAGCATCCTTTATGTTTGGTATCTGTGAAGGTCCTCAAACCAATCCCCTGAGGATACCAAGGGACAACTGTACATATATTTTTATGTTGGGATAGAAAACTATTTTGCATAGTTTCATATTTTCTAGCCTTTAAGTTAGAAAACTTTATGTCATCTCTGCACCAATGCAGTAGTAAATATTGACCAAATTTTATTAACCCTTTTGTTGGAAGAAATTGTTGGCGGCTATAGACAGTATGAGTATTACAGCCTTACTTTCAGACTATATGTTTCCATTGTCCGATAAATCTCTTCCCACTCTATCCCACTCCATATTTAGAATACTATATAGAGTAGTAAAAGCTAGAACAATCTTTACAACCACCAGTCTGTAGATTCAATAGTGCAGTAGAGGTGGTCCTTGATGCCTTAATATTCCCTGTTAGCATCACAAAATAATGGTCCGTATCATTAGAAACATTACTGATGGTACTAGATATCTATGATATGGAGAATGAGGTGATGCAATTGAAAACTTTTAAAAGTTTAAAGTGATATATAAGTGCCAAAATGCAACTTCCTGTGAGAGAACATTAACACAGGGCCAACACACGTCTATAAAATCAGGGAGACAGATTCTACAGATTCAGAAGAGCCTCCCCATTTTAACATCTCTTAACTTTATCTTCTTATGGGCTGGTTGTCATGGGATGAGGTTGGTTATGGCACTTGCTACCAGGAACTAGAACCATGTTAGTATCTTGCATGAAAGAGCTGAAAAAAGAAGTAAAAGCACCAAGTCAGGTTTTCAGAATGCCAAGAATGTGCTCTAAAGTGTTAGAAACAAGAGCTCAGAGTCACAAGGAAAACAAGCACTCAAACAAAGGATTTCTCAGCAAGGCAAATTTACTTCTGTAGAAGGGTGCTGCTTGCACTTCTGGCCACTGCGAGAGCACACCGAACAAAGGAGGGAAGGGGTTTTTATCCCTAATACTGTTAGTCCCTGCTCCTGTGTCCTGTCCCCATTGGCTGGAGTTGTACCGCACAATCTAAACTAACCCAATTGGCTACTGTTTAAAACTGAATATGGCTAATTAGGTGGGAAGGGAGAGGCTGTCCGTTATGGTACAAGGCATGTTTGAGCATAGTTTCAGGGGGAAGAGCTGTTTCAGTGGGAGGGGCAGTTTACAGAATGGGTAGCCAGGAGTAAAAGAGGGCTCTTTCCAAATAAGGAAGAGATGTGAGTTACAGACTGGGACTGGTAGGAGAAGTTGTTTACAGAGTAGATAGCTCAGGAGAAGGGACAAGGAAGTTGATCTGGAGAACAAAGAACAAGGAAGTCAGAAATTAAATCTTTGAAGAGGAACTTACTGTATCTGACAAAAGGAACCACACAAAAACGTTACATTCCTATAAATGAATACATTTAAAAGGATTTTTTATGTTCTTTGTTTGTTTTCATAAAACAGTGGAGGCGCTCCATTTGGGAACATTAATGGCTGCCCATGGCTACTTCTTTCCAATCTCAGATCATGTCCTCACACTCAAGGATGATGGCACCTTTTACCGGTTTCAAGTAAGTTTAATAGAAACGTTCTTTAACAGTAAACTAGAAGCCTGCATTTCACTTGTTCATTAGGTTTCTTTTGAACAGAACTTTTAAAAACTATGACTTATTTTACTTTGACTTAGGCTAGTTAGAAACTGATTAACGTTAAAGACATGAAAAGCAATAAACACAGAGAAAGATAAAGTATGCTTAGTCAAGGTGATGTGTGAAAGCTAAATGGTGTGATGATTGAAGTTCTATTTTATATGAAAAGCTTAAGGGAAATTCAGAAAGTGACTTAATGGCATTTGGGAAGACCAGAGAGTCTTCCTGTGTCTGACCCTTGCCTGTGATCCAGACCATCTTCAGCCCAAGTAAATGTTAATGGGACTGCTTGAAGCTCCAGATAGGATTCAGCTAATTATATAAACTTATAATTATATAAATTATATATGTAGAAGAGCATCCAGGCTCTTCTACAAGTCTGTGAAGACTGACATGATGATATATTGTGTGTGTGCACTCAACTGCAACAGGACACCTCAGATAACTTGCAAACTGCTAAGAGTCATTCTAGGTCATTTGCAAATGACACAGATGCAATTATTCTTTCAGGCAATGACTGTGGACTCTAATTTCAGTCATCGTAAGTATATTTGACACTTGAGTTCACATTGATTTACCTAAAGTGTATCTACATTTCAGTAGACATTATGGCTCATTAATAACTGACTAGCAGATTCTAGACTGTAAAATTTAGGCACATAAAATGCCAGATGTCAAACTCTAACCCATTTCCAACAGGTATTTGCTGGAGGGTTCTCCCCATGGTCCAACTTTCAGACTTTAGAGCCTTCTTCTCACTTGTTCTAAATATTATTGAATGCTCTATGTCTACATAAATGACTGAATAGTAATCGGAGTGCCTAAAATTTGTTTGGGAAAACCGAGAACAAAGAGGAAATATGCTTTAAAAATCACTTTAATCATTTGCTTTAAAAAATCATTTTAAAGATTATTGTCCTCATAGAACAGTCTCACTGCTCCTTCCTTAGGACTCAGTTCTCCCAAGGCAAATAATCGTAGGACAGTTTTGCACTTAAGAGCTAGAAGGAAATATAACCATCTCCTGAAACTGTGATACTGACCTAAGTTATCAAGCGCTTAGTTAAATTACTTAACTTGCAAAAGCTTTACATTAATGGAGCTTTATGCTTTATACAGCTAAACTTACACTAATGATAGCTTAAAATAGCATATTATTAAAGTAACTTGTGGTCCCAAAGTTAAATTTTTAACAACTAGGGATTATTGGTGATCGGCAAATAAATTGTTTATATGTGATTAATGCTTCCTGATTTTTAAAGAAATCTCTATTCCCAGAAAAAAGGTAGTAGGCAGACGAGGTTTACGTGTCTTAGTCATGCTCATGGGTCTAAAATCTCACATGAGGCCGGGCACAGTGGCTCATACCTGTAATCCCAGCACTTTGGGAAGCCAAGGCAGACTCATCACTTGAGGTTAGGAGCTGGAGACCAGCCTGGCCAACATGGTGAAACCCCATCTCTACTGAAAAAAAAAAAAATCAGCTGGATTAGCTGGGTGTGGTGGCATATACCTGTGCCTGTAATCCCAGCTACTCGGGAGGCTGAGGCAGGAGAATAGCTTGAACCTGGGAGGCAGAGGTTGCAGTGAGCTGAGATTGTGCCACCACACTCCAGCCTGGGTGACAGAGTGGGACTCTGTCAAAAAAAAAAAAAAAAAAAAACCCCATGTAAAAGAAGGGATCACCATACACACAGGAGAAAAGGAGGGAATTTTTAAAGGGGCTTTAGAACAAAGCAAGGGAATGGGTACAAATGACATATGAATTACATAACTGCTAGGGATAGACAGAGTTGTCTATACAAGTTCAGTGTACTCAGATAGATAGATAGATATAAAATAAACATTATCTATACATATACACATTAAAATGACATTAGCGCTAAATATTAGATGTTACTTATTTTAATGATGCATCCATATTTGAAATAGTGTCTAAATACAACACATTTGTAAATCTAATAATATTAGAATTCTAAAACCAAGGTTTTAAAAAACACCAGGAAAGTCAGAGGTAACTGGATTTCTACTATAATGTCTACCAAGTCATTAATCAGTCTGTACTGGGAGAGCTCTAATGATGGAACACATATTATTATTCAAGGTGTTCACTTCTACTTTTATGTTGGTTCCAAACAGTGAAAGTTCTTTATTATACTGAAGTGAAATTCAACTCCTTAGAAGGATATTTTAAAATCACAAATTCAAATAGAAAACTTGGGATACCGTGTTTACAAATTCTCTAGTGAATGACTGAGAGTCTAACCATCATTAAGAATCTAGGCCAGGCACAGTGACTCACACCTGTGATCCCAGCACTTTGGGAGGCCGAGGCAGGTGGATCGTGAGTTCAAGAGATGGACACCATCCTGGCCAACATGGTGAAACCCCGTTTCTACTAAAAATACAAAAATTAGCTGGGCGTGGTGGTGCATGCTTGTAATCCCAGCTACTTGGGAGGCTGAGGCGGGAGAATCACTTGAACCCGGGAGGCAAAGGTTGCAATAAGCCGAGATCACACCACTGCACTTGCAGCCTTGCAACAGAATAAGAGACTCTGCCTCAAAATTTAAAAAAACAAACAAACAAAAAAAATTGAGTCTTCAAAGCATTAGTTTGAGACAAACAGAAATATTGACTTCACTGGCATGACAATTTGTATATTTGTCTCAAATTTGTAGTACATGTCTTCATCATGTAATTTTTAAAATTTACTGTAAAATCACAATTGTCTAATATCCTCTTTTAGCTAATTGAAATTGAGATCTGCTGTGATTCTTTAGCTCTCTTTTGTGACTTTCAATATATTAGTATATGCTCCAACAGTTACTGAACAACAGTTGAACAGTTTTGGATGAGTTTCATCCTAGCTAAGGAAGCCAATATTGAAAAATCAAGAAACTCATGCATTAAATTGTCCTAATGTATGGTAGAACTATAAAAGTATGTATTTAAATTCCAAAAAAACTATGAGTTTGTTGTTCTCTTACATTTTACTACAAATCAAAGCATTACTTCTTAGAAAAAATCTTCCAATATTAGTGAAGAACATTGGTTTAGTGGCCTTGCCACATAATATCACAAGAAAAAATTGCTTTATGCTTTAATTTTACTGTCATTAAATTCTCATGAAAATAAATGTTGAAGAATGAAGAAAAGTATAAGAATGCAGTTGAGAATATTTTTTGTGCTTTTGTGGAAAAGGTATATGTCTGACTGGTCTGACTAGAATAGGTATTTTAAGTTTAGAGAAATAGATACACCTGCACACACACCGACACATACACATACATACTCCCAAAATATAGAAACGACCCGGGGAACTGCGCATTCCATAAGAAGCATCTCAAAAAGTAACACCCTACATGAAAGCAAAGTTTTAACTACTTTGACCCCTATGGCTCCCCTAGAATCCTGATTCAATTTTATTTTTAAGAAATCAAATTCTCGAAGCTTCATCTCCCATGGAGTGAAGTGAGATTGGGGTGCTGAGGGTGACCCGTATAAAGTCTTACTATCCTCTCTTGTCTAGCGGTTCAATCTTTTCTTCTTTCTTCAAAATTCCTACGATGATTTTGTTCTCATGTTCACAAAACTACTATTAGTAGCCTTCTTTATTTTACTACTATAATTTCCAAGAAAGAACAGAGGGTAAGTCAAAATCCCTGGGTGATGGTGGTCGGGGGGCCTCTGAGCCAGTTTGGAAAGGCTTTTCTGTAGAGATTCAAACAGTTCTTCCTATCTACCCATTTTCCCTCCTTAGAGTCTCTCTTCTAGAGGGGAAAATGATCAGATAATCAGAGATGACTCCAAATATTCTCATTGCACATGGCCAGTTAGTATAGTTAGCTAACAGATAGAATTAAGCCCACAGTTCTGATATTTGCCATCACTGTTACAGTGAGTCCTACAGGCCTCATCATTCCAGGGACTGGAGGTTGATAAGGAGACAGGTGATCCTCAAGTTTCCTTGTGGTCAGGAGCCAGGAATGTTCAACTAGCAGGGCTAGGAACGTCCTTTTAGAAAATATAAATGTTAATGATAATAATAAAGTTTTTCTTAGTCAGACATTTTCTTTGTAGTTTAGTCAGTTTCTAGAATTCTACAGAATCCAGATTCTGTCTATTATAGATTATATCACTCAATTAAGACACTATTCCTTTAAAAAAAGATCTCTGATTTGTGTAGTTTAAAACTTTAGAGCAATAGGTGTCTTTGTAAGGAAATGTTTTTATTTTTATTTCTTTTTTGTGGGTTGTTTAATTTAAATTTTTTAATTTTAATTTTTATGGGTACATAATAGGCGTATATATTTATGAAACACAGGAGGTGTTTTAATACAAGGATGCAACGTGAAGTCATCACATCATGGAGAATGGGATCTCCGTTTCCTCAAGCATTTATTGTTTGTGCTACAGACAATCCAGTTACACTCTTAGTTATTTTCAAATGTATAATGAAAATGTATAATTTCAAATGTATAATGTACTGTTGACTGGAGTCACCCTGTTGCACTACTAAATGGTAGCAATTAGTTACAAGAGGAATTTAGGAAATGTCTTTAAAAGTGAGAGTAAAAAGTTGCTTTAATCTCATTGGACAATGCTGAGAACCGCATTATATGACTAATGGAGCCAGGCAAATCATTGTCAGATCTCAGAGAAAGAGTCTATCGGTTGGTTGAACTTTTTTGAGCTACCAAAAGCAGTGTTGAGATACATGATTCACAGAAAAGAATGTTATATTTAAATGTATTTCATCCTGAGTCTTGCTGAACATAATACTCTTTCAGTCCTCTCTGTGGATGAATACTTTTTGTTTGAATGATACAATCAGACCTTTTTGCCTTTATGTCAGTTGGTGCAAAATTACAGCAAAGGGATGACATGTTAAATACCTGCTTGCTACCCATATTTAGAAGCTGAGCAATTGGTCAGCAAAGTAAATGTAGACAAAGAGTTTACAATGTCTCTCTTGGAACATGTTCTGTATTATAAAACATATAGCAAACAAATAGAGAATTGTGGAAGATAAATGCAGTTCACCAGCCAGAAACTCCACTAATTTTTTATTTGTCTAACCTGGGTTCCACTTCTTTTCATTCCACAGACGCCCTATTTTTGGCCATCAAATTGTTGGGAGCCGGAAAACACAGATTATGGTCAGTGCCATCTCTCATTCTTTTATTATTGACAGCCTGTATGTCCAGATGGATGTGTACTTGCATTTTATTGCTTTTTTCATTAAGAAAAGGAAACCACAATTCTCAGGATGGGGCCAATATTTTTAACGTTTAATTTATAAGCGACTTTGTTTGGAAAGTTACCAAACCTCGTGACAACTTTTTCTGTGGTGTGGTGCCCTCTGCAACTATTAAAGAAAGCCTTCTGATTAAGTCAAAGAGCTATAAAGAAGATTAAAGGGGTTATTGTTTTGTCAGAGCAACCTGACCTACTAGAAAGAATAAAAAAGAGGCGCATAGAACCAAAGTTCTAGTTCAACTCTCCCACTTAGCTGTGTGATTTTTGGTAAGTCCCTTGACTTCCCGAGGGTCCACTTTTCTCACTGTTCTATGAAGCATCCTATGATTTTTATAAGTGGAGGATTGTGTTAAACATGGAGAGGCCAATTACAAGCAAAAAAAAAAAAAAAGGCTAAAAAAGGAAATTCAATGCTAATAAATCAAGTTCAGTGAACTTAGAACAAACTTGGCTCAACAACCATTATTTCAGTCAAGCTTCAAGGAGAAAAAGAGCCCCTAGTAAGTATTCATCTTCTTAGATCTTCCTGAACAGTACAGTTTTCAAAGACAAGATTGCGTGGTTTTTAGATGTCATTTCTGCAAGTATTTATTGAGTATTTTTCTTCCTATGCCAGGTGCAGTAGAAGATGCTAGGTTCGCAAAGGTGACCAAGTTATTTGACACCATTGGGTAGCTCATAGGCTAGATGGGAAAGTAGAATTATACAGGAGTTACTGTAGAGTGTCAAGTGACTAGGAGAGTGGTATATGCAAAATTATACAAATGTTTAAAAGAATGAGAAATTGACTTTCCCTAGGGTCTTCCAGAATGATTTCATAAAAGAACTGGTAGCATTTGAGCTGGATTTTAAGAAGAATGATTTTTCAGATGAGAAGGCAGGGCAAGTGTTTGAGGCAGAGGAGCTAGCATAATATACAAAGGCAGTGAGAAGCTTCGCAGCAGCTTGTCTTTCTTTGGTATTCCTCCTGGAGACACATTTTTGTAAGAAGAAAAAATACAGGAAAATTCGTAGAAAATCAATAAAGCTATCTCTCATGTGTGTCGTTTCAGAAACTTGAATTTAGTAGATCATCCAAGAATGGTCAGGCTCTAGTCAAAAGAGTCAAAACTAACATAACTCATGAAAAAAAAAGTCTAAAAACCAGAATACCGAAAAATTAATATGGAGACAAAATTATTTCTTTCCAGTAGCGAGAATGCCAGTTTCTTCGTCCAGGGCACACATTCCTCAAAACTGAGGTCCTTGGAGAAAGAAGTTATTTTACAAAACAACTACTGATTTGTAGATCTGAGCTGGAGAACTTTATGGAGCATTTTATTCAACCTAGGATAATGCCTGGAGATTGTCTCACTAAAGAATATAAAATTCTAGAGGAGGAACACTGGAACAGCTAAGAGGGAGCTCATAGAGGAAAAACCCAGGCATTGGAGGCAGACAGACCTGACCATAAATGCTGTCATAACCACATACCAACTGTGTGACTTTAGGCAAGGCATGCAACACCTCTGAGCCTCAGTTTGCTCACTTTTCAAACAGAAATCATAATATTGACTTTCTAAAGTTGTTAAAATAATTCAAATTAATACACCTAAGGAAACTAGTATTGGTCCTCTCACATACTCAGTACCTTGAAATCAGCGTTTTGTGCTTGTCATCATTATTACCTGGCAGATACATTGCCTCTTTTCCCTGTTGAAAAGCAAATTCCCAGCCGGGCACAGTGGTTCACGCCTATAATCCCAGCACTTTGGGAGGCTGAGGCGGGCGGATCACCTGAGGTCAAGAGTTCGAGACTAGCCTGGCCAACATGACAAAACCCCATCTCTATTAAAAATACAAAAATTAGCCAGGGTGTGGTAGGGCGCACCTGTAATCCCAGCTTACCTGGGGGGCTGAGACAGGAGAATCACTTGAACCTGGGAAATGGAGGTTGCAGTCAGCTGAGATCGTGCCACTGCACTCTAGCCTGGGTGACAGAGTGAGACTCCATCTGAAAAAAAAAAAAAAAAAAATTTAAAAAGAAAAAAAATTCCCATTCTCAGTGTTTCTTTCTGCCCATCTGTTGTGTCTTTCATATAAATATGTTAGAGTGCTCACATTTAAAGCTCATGTTTTATCATTTTATAGTAGGTTGATGTTTCAGTGGTGAGCCTGAGGAAATGTCATGGCCTACACAGCAAATCATTTACAGAATATCTCTTAAAGTAGATCGTCCCAAAATACTGAATGTTATAAGTTTCGCATTGTTCCATGAAAGGGCCATACATGCAAAGTGTCCATCAAATGCAGAAGGAGCCGAGAAACCAAAGAACAGAGCAGAAAAATCCAGTTTGTTGGCAAAGGGTGCTTTACTGGGGAACTTACAGACAGATGCATGGTCTTGAGTGGCCACAAGAGAAGTAGGCCTTCACACTACAGCCTTCCAGATCCAGGGTTGCTATATCCTGGGGGAAAAGTGTATTTGCTCTGGAAGGAATGAGTGGGTGGCTGAAAGAATGCTATGGGTGTCACAGCTACGGGTGATGTATGCAACAAGATCAAAGGTGGTTGTGGAGGAAAGGGGAAATTCAGAGTAAATAAGTGTTTCTACATAGAGAGTAAATCATCAACTAGACATCTTGGAGGCATTCCCAGACTCAGGGTTAGTCAGGAGTCAACATGGCGGACTAGCATCTAAGATGGAATCACTCTTGTTCCCACACACGTTACCACCCATCGGTGTCCATTTCCGAGGGGATCATCTCCTGCACTTTCTCCCCAAACCTGGAATACTTGCTACTTACAGTAACTTATTCTTTAATCATTATGTGTGGGTTTTTTCCCTCTGAAGAAACATATTAGAGGTTGTGCTTAGCTTGCCTGAATTATGTACAAGTAAAGAATAATGTAATTATTCCATTAAGATGATATGGGAGAAAAATGAGAGGAAGAGAATAACAATGATCTCAGACACCATACATGTCTGTACCTGCAGGCAATGATGCTCCATTTTCTATGATTTTTTCTTTTTAAGTGAAAATAAGTTACAGCAGCAATATGAATTATCCAACTTTGAATTTCCTACTGGCATTTGTTTAAAACATACTTTTATAAAACCTCACCCCTGTCTTTTAAAGGGGATATTGATGGTGTGATGTACTTGGGCTGTGAGGTCCAAAGTATAGTAACTACTTAGGCTGTCTTTTCTAAGACAACTTTAGGGCACAGGGACTCTATTGCATAAAGCAGATTACCGAAGAGTTTATTGGCTGGGTGCGGTGGCTCACGCCTATAATCCCAGCACTTTGGGAAGCCGAGGCAGGCAGATCACAAGGTTAAGAGAGCAATACCATTCTGGCCAACGTGGTGAAACCCTGTCTCTACTAACAATACAAAAATTAGAAATTAGCTGGGCATGGTGGCGGGTGCCTGTAGTCCCAGCTACTCCGGAGGCTGAGGCAGGAGAATCACTTGAACCTGGGAGACAAAGGTTGCAGTGAGCCGAGGTTGCACCACTGCACTCCAGCCTGGCGACAGAGTGAGACTCCATTTCAAAAAAAAAAAAAAGTTTATTTCACTTTATTAGCATCCTGACCTGTTTCCATCCCCAGTTTGAACTTACCAAGTAGGTTATGCTGAACATAAGCCTCTATAGATCAGTTGATATGAAAAACCGCTTTTTCATAGTTATCTTGGTTTTATAGAAAAATGGAATGTTTTGATTCTGTTCAGTAGCTAAGACAAACCAATACGGACTAAAAGGTCTATATCTTTATAAACTCCATTCTTTGAAAATCAAGTTGGATAAGATTTCTGATATTTTGTGTACAAGTTCAAAAAGCATTCTAATTCCAGCCAGTTAAAGTGGAGTCAGAAATGGGCTTCCCCAGATGTATTTGCATCATCAAGAGAGATCCGGCACTAAGGACTTGCAGTGTGGGCTGGAGGCAAAGGCACAGGAAAGCTCAAGAGAGCTTTGGTAGGAAGTAGAGACAGCGTCAGTTGTAGCAAACTGAAACAGAAGGTGAGGCAGGGGTTTTACTGGTACCTCTGGGCACACACATTGCACACAAAAGGTCCTAGAAACGACTATTTTAGTACACATTAAAAAGCCATTGTAGTACACATTACAAAAACAGACACATAAGCCAATGAAACAGAATCGAGAGCCCCAAAATACAGCTGCACATCTATAACCATATGATCTTTGGCAAAGTCAACAAAAATAAGCAATGGAGAAAGGATTCCTTATTCAATAATGATTCTGGGATAACTGGCTAGCCACATTCAGAAGAATGAAGCTGGACCCCTACCTTATGCCAATACAAAAATTAAAATGGATTAAAGATTAATATAAGACCTCAAAATATAAAAATCCTAGAAGAAAACCTAGGATATATCATTCTGGACAATGGCCTTGGCAAATAATTCATCACTAAGTCCTCAAAAGCAATTGCAACAGAAACCAAAATTGACAAGCGGAACCTAAACTAAATTAAACTAATGAATTAAACTAAAGAGCTTCTGCACAGCAAAAGAAACTATCCACAGAATTAACAGATAACCTAGAGGATAGGAGAAAATATTTGCAAACTATGCATCTGTCAAAGGTCTAATAAAAAAATCTATAAGGAACTTAATGCAACAAGCAAGAAACAACCCCATTAAAAAGCGGGCAAAGGACGTGGACAGACGCTTCTCAAAAGAAGACATACAAGCAGCCAGCAAACATATAAGAAAATGCTCAACATTTCTGATCATCAGAGAACTGTAAATCAAAACCACAATGATATACCATGTCACACCAGTCAAAATGGCTATTACTAAAAAGTCAATAAATAACAAATACTGGCAAGGCTATGGAGAAAACAGAATGTTTATACTCTGTTAGCGGGAATGTAAATTAGTTCAGTCATTGGGGAAAGTTGTCTGGAGATTTCTCGAAGAACTAAAAATAGAGCTACCATTCATCCCAGCAATCCCATTACTAGGTATATATTCAAAGGAAAACAAATCATTCTACCAAAAGGACATGTGCACTTGTATGTTTATCACAGCACTATTCACAACAGCAAAGACATGAAATCAACCTAGGTGCCCATCAATGGTATATTGAATAAAGAAAATTTGGCATTTAATTTACACAGTGGCATTTAATTTACCATGGAATACTACACAGCCATGAAAAAGAATGAAATTATGTCCTTTGCAGCAACATAGATACAGCTGGAGGCCATTATCCGAAGCAAATAAGCACAAGAAAAGAAAACCAAATACTACATGTTCTCACTTATAAGAGGGAGCTAAACATTAGGGAGACGTGGACATAAGGATGAGAGCAGTAGACAATGGGGGGTTCTGTGGGGGGGAATGATGGAGAGGTGCAAAGGCTGAAAAAGTACCTATTGGAGACTTTGCTCACTACCTGGGTGTTGGGATCAGTCATACCCCAAAGCTCAGCATCATGCAATATACCCATGTAACAGACCTGCATATGTACCCCCTGAATCTAAACTAAACATTAAAAGTATTATTTTAAAAAAAGAAATGAGAACAAATGGAACAATGTCTTTAGGCTGGCTCCTTTCAAAGGTTGAATCTCTAATGTCCAAATAGGATTTTAACTCCAAGAAATTGAAATGCCCAATAAAGACAGGAGCCTCCCGTGTACTTACTTTTATGACTCATCTCACCCATCACACCCAATTCCTAGTTCATTTGATATTTTGTCCATTTGAACTTTTTGCATTGATTTTTATTTTTTCAAATATTGCATTAAGGTATTATTTATTTTGATTACTGAGTTTTTTGACACTCCCATAGATTTTGCACCTGAGGTGACTGCATCACTCACGCCATCCTAGTGGTAAGACAATTAATATTACATTTGGTTCTTGGGCTATCTCAAAAGACCTTAATGACAATGTAGATTTTGTCAAGATCATGGTAACCACATTAATTTTTGAAGTGAATTAAATTTTGAATTTGAAGGACAAAGAATATTTAGCCAGAAAAAACATATATTTAGTATGCAAGGGAGAGATGTGTGTGGGAGGGATACAGACTTTTCTGGTATGTATGGCAAAACCAACATATGACAGTTGCAGAAGGAAAAATTTGTTCCCCACATAAGAACCTTCCAATGTAAACAATTAAAGTCATTCAAAACATCGCATTGTCTTGTAGGGTGATGATTTATGCCTCAGTAAATATTCAACCGAAGGCCTGTCTTTTCTCTAGTATGTTGTGAAGGTTTTCAGACCCATAGCGAGAGATCGTACTTAGTGCCCCTAAACAACTAGACAAGATGAAGTTCTACTTGCCAAAACCATACTAAAGTAATAATAAAAGGATATTGAGAATGAATATATCTTTCATACATGATAATAAGAGGCCAGCAAAAAGAAAGTATTCTAGTTGGCTAACCACAGCAATTGTAGGCTGACATAAAATAATTATAGCAGCTTTGGGGTAAATAGTACTTTTTCCTTCAGGGACAGATTTTAAGTTGGTCAGTTACCATTGGTAGAAATCTTGCCGTATCCAAAGTTTTGTTTTGCGGAAGAGATGACAAGGAACTTAGGATCAGCTAAAGAGATCAAATACATGGTGAACTAATTTAAAAGAATTTTGAAATAAACACACAAAACAAAACCAAATTATTAGCCTATATGACTTTAGAACTGTGTCTTGAACCTTGAATAGCTGATAAAATAACAGTGCCTTAAATATCTGCATTCTCCATTAATAATTCCATTATCTATAATATTAGATAACTGAGAATTTAAGATATTGGGAAAAATGAAAGAACTTCATTTTTCTTTTTTTTTTTTTTTTTTTTTTTTTGAGACGGAGTCTGGCTCTGTTGCCCAGGCTGGAGTGCAGTGGCCGGATCTCAGCTCACTGCAAGCCCCGCCTCCCGGGTTCACGCCATTCTCCTGCCTCAGCCTCCCGAGTCGCTGGGAGTACAGGCGCCCGCCACCTCGCCCGGCTAATTTTTTTTGTATTTTAGTAGAGACGGGGTTTCACCGTGTTAGCCAGGATGGTCTCGATCTCCTGAACTCGTGATTCGCCCGTCTCGGCCTCCCAAAGTGCTGGGATTACAGGCTTGAGCCACCGCGCCCGGCCAGAACTTCATTTTTCTAAAAGTAGACATTATTTTTTTTTTTTATCTAAAACATTGCAGTGCTTTCAAATATATCCATTCCATCAACACAAGTTGTGTGTGTGTGTGTGTTTTCATCTGGATTCCCTTTGGCATTTAATTTAGACAGTTACGTGTTTTATAAGAGCTTTAAGAGGGCCTCTACAGTTCTGTTTTATTGCCCTCTGAAGAACTTTCCAAGCCTTTGTCATTCACTTTTAATGAATCCATCCCTGCATGCCTGTTTTTGAAGCCAGGTGTTAGTGGCTCCTAAAATCATGTTCTAGGGAACAGAGTCTTAAAAATTAATAGATTTCATGTGTTTTAGAGAAGCTCAAGGTTTACAGAAAATTAAACAAAATTTGCAGAGAGTTCCAATAAAATGCCCCAATACCACCTATACTTTCCCCTATAATGAAAAACTTACCATAATATGATACATTTGTTACAATTAATGAACCAAGATTAATACATAATTGTTAACAAAACTCCATAGTTTATATTAGGGTTAATTCTGTGTGTTATACATTCTGTGGGTGTTCAGAAATGTATAACATTTATCCACCATTTAGTTTTACTGCCCTAAAAATTATTTGTGTTCTGCCTATTTATCCATATCCCTACCCCAACCCCTGGCAACCACTTATATTTTTACCATCTCCATAGTTTTACCTTTTACAGAATGTCATAGGGTTGGAGTTACACGTGTACAGCCTTTTCTTCTTTCACTTAACAATATTCGTTATAGTTTCTCCATGTCTTTGCATGGGAGGATATTTCATTGCTTTTTATCACTGAATATTCCATTGTATGAATATACCACAGTTTATCCAGTCACCCACTGAAGAACATCTTAATTGATTCCACATATGGCAATTACAAATGGAGCTGCTATAAGCCTTCATGTACAGATTTTTTTTGAAGACATAAGTTTCCAATTCATTTGAGCAAATACCTAGGAAAGTGGATCATATGGTAAGAGAATATTTAGCTTTGTGAGAAACTTCCAGTCTTCCAAAGTGGCTACACTATTTTGCATTCCCACCAGCAATGAATGCAAGTTCCTGTTGCTCCATATCCTCACCAGCATTTAGTGTTTTCAATGTTTTGGATTTTAGCCATTTAATAGATATGGTATCTCATTGTTATTTAAATTTACAATTCTCTAATAACATATGATATTGAGCACCTTTCACATGCATATTTGCCAATTATATATCTTCTTCACTGAGATTTCTGTTCAGATATTATATTTTGCCTATTTTTTAATTGGGTTGCTGTTTTCTTATTGTTGAATTCTAACAGTTCCTTGTATATTGTGGACACCAGTGCTTTATCAGATATGTTTTGCAAAAATTTTCCCCCAGTCTGTAGTTTGTCTTTCATTGTCTTAATGGTATATTTAAAAGAATCGAAATTTTAAATTTTAATAAAATCCAACTTACAATTTGTTCTCATAGATTGTGCTTTTGATGTGTCTAAAAAGTCATTGCCAAACTCAAGGTCACCTAGATTTTCTCCTGTGTTATACTCTAAAGGTTTTATAGTTTCACATTTTATTTTTAGGTCTATAATCTAAAAGTTAATTTTTGTGAAATTTGTAAAATCTGGAGTCTATATTCATTTTTTTGCATGTAGAGGTCTAGTTGTTCCAGCTCCATTTTTTGAAATGGATCTTGTCTCCATTCGATTACCTTTTCTACCTTGTCCGAGTCTCTTCCTGAAATCTGTATTCTGCTTCCTTGATTAATTTTTTCTATTCTTTTGCTAATACCACACCACCTCAATTATTATAGATTTATAGTAAGTTTTGAAGTTTGATGGTGTCAACTCTCTGTCGTCGTATTTCTTTGGTATTGTGTTGTCTAATTTGGGTCTTTTGCTTTCCACTTAAAAGACCAATACCACACCACTTCGATTATTATAGATTTATAGTAAGTTTTGAAGTTTGATAGTGTCAACTCTCTGTCATTGTATTTCTTCGGTATTGTGTTGTCTAATTTGGGTCTTTGCTTTCCACTTAAACTTTGGAATCAGTTTGCCAATATCCTCAAAATATGCTAGGATTTATATTGAGATTGCATTGAATTCACAGGTCAAGTTGGAAAGAACTCACATATTTACAATATTGAGTCTTCTTATCCACATATTTGGTGTATCTTTCCATTGATTTTGATCTTTGATTTCTTTTAAAAGAATTTTGTACTCTTATTAATATATATCTTCTACATACTTTGTTAGGTGTATGCCTAAGTTTTGCTGCTTATGTAAATAGTATTGTGTTTTGAAATTCATATTTCAATTTTTCATTGCTGGTACATAGGAAAACCGCTTTTTTTGTATTCTGCAACTTTGCTATGATCACTTAGTTTTAAGAGTTTTTTTGTTGTTGTTTCTTTGGGATCTTCTACATAAACATGTCTTCCTGAACAAAGATTTATTTCATCCGTTTCAAACTGTATACCTTTTATTTCTTTTTCTTGTCTTATTGTACTGGCAAATAGGAGTAGTGAGAGGGGACATTCTTGCATTTTTCCAGATTTTAGTGGGAAAGCATCTAGTTTCTTTTTCTTTTCAAGAGAATTAAATCGTTTATTGATTACACATGATAATGGATGATACACAAGCTTCATTCCCATCTATAATTTTATCTGGTACCATTATTCTATTTAGTATATTGTATAAGATGTGCCAACACTCATTTTTATAACCAATAATTTCATGATTTTGCTTGGGTAATCCTTTTTACTGGTGAACTTCATTCAGGTCACAATAGTAACTATCAGTTCAATTATACCAAGGCTTCTGAAGACAATGGCTTCTCCACCCCAGCAGGTTGTATATAAATTCCAAAAAGAACCTGGCATCACCCTGAAGGAATTCTAACTTCACACTGTCGGGGGAAATTTACCAAGACGTCTTCAGAGCAGACTAACTTTACACAGCATATTATAAAAAAAAAAAAAAAGACATTTATGCAGCGTCACGATCAGACTATTACATTTAGCAATCCACAGCGTGGGTGCAAAAAAAAAAAATCTACATTAAAACGTTTTGTTGAAATGCTTTACACTTTCCACAGAACAGAAACTAAAGTAACCTGTAATACAATTAGTCACAAATACAGTCCTCGAGTTTTTTGCCCATACACGTGAGTATTTGTCTAAAACATGTCTTCTGTGTAGCAGCTAGGCCCTGCCACTGCTGTGCTTGGCCGAGTTCACAAATCTTTGGTAACCTGTAGCTTCCCTGTCACTTCTCTGACTCTCCTCTTCTGCTAAGCTTTGTTTCCTAATTAAAATATTCTGCCACTGCCGTAACTACTGCTGTTACTGGAACCGCCATAGCCACCTTGGTTTTGTGGTTTGACAAAGTATTGGCCTCCATCACCACAGAGGCCAGAGCTTCTACCTCCAAAGTTTCCTCCCTTCAGGGATCCAAAATGTGAAGACTGATTGTTGTAATTGCCAAAATCATTGTAGCTTCCACCACCTCCAAAATTGCTTCCATCATTACCAAATCCATTATAGCCATCCCCACTGCCACCAGATCTACCACCACCACCACTGCCACCAAAGTCACCACGACCACTGACATTTCCCCCACGACCACTGACGTTTCCCCCACGACCAAAGTTGTCATTCCCACTGAAACTACCTCCACGATCACCACCGAAGTTTCCAGAACCACTTCAACCTCTTTGGCTGGATGAAGCACTAGCTATCTCTTGCTTTGACAGGACTTTTCCTAACTTCACAGTTGCGGCCATTCACAGTATGGTATTTCTGAATGACGGTCTTATCCACGGAGTCATGGTCATCAAAGGTTACAAAGGCAAAAGTCCCTTTTCTTGCCACTGCCTCGGTCAGTCATGATTTCAATCCCTTCAATTTTTCCATCCTGTTCAAAATAATCTCTTAGGTGATGTTCTTCTGTGCCTTCTTTAATGCCACCAAAAAATATCTTTTTCACAGTTAAGTGGGCACCTGGTCTTTGAGAATCTTCTCTTGAGACAGCTCTCTTTGGTTCTACAACTCTCCCATCCACCTTGTGTGGCCTTCCATTCATGGCCGCATCCCCATTCTCCACGGTGGCCTATGTGACAAACCCAAAGCCCATGGAGCACTTGGTGTTTGAATCTCTCATTACCCCACAGTCCGTGAGCATTCCCCATTGCTCAAAATGGCTCCTCAGTCTCTCATGGGTTGTTTCAAAGCTCAGCCCTCCAAGGAAGAGCTTCCTCAGCTGTTCGGGCTCTTTAGGAGACTCTGACTTAGGCATGAGGGCAGAGAGAAGAGAGACTTTTCATTTTGTACTATTTTAGCTGTAGGTTTTTTTGTAGGCTTTTTTTTTTTTAATCAAGTTGGGAACATTCCCCTACATGGCTAGTTTACTAAGGGTTTTTATCATGACTCGGTGCTAGATTTTGTCAAATGATTTCTCTGCATGTGTTGATATGATTGCATGATTTTTCTTTAGCCTGTTGACGTGATGGGTTACATTAATTGATGTACAAATTGTCAACCATCCCTGCATACATGGAAAAAATATCACCTGGTCATGATGTAAAATATTTTATGCATTGTTGGATATAATATGCCAATATTTTGTTGGTGGTTTTGCATCTATGTTTATGAGGGGTGTTGGTCTGTAGTCTTCCTTTTTATGGTTTTGGTATTAGAGTAATGCTGGCCTTGTAGAATTAGTTAGAAAATATTCCTCCGCTTCTATTTTCTGGAAGAGGTTGTACAGAGTATTATTTCTTCCTCAAATGTTTGGTAGAATTCCCCAGTGAAGTTATCTGGGCTCGGTGGCTTTTTGTTTTGGTAAGTTGTTATTGTTGATTCAATTTCGTCAGTAAGTACAAGCCTATTTAGATCATCTATTTCTCCTAGTGTGCGTTTTGGTAGATTGTCTCTTTCAAAAACTTGGTTCATTTTACCTAAGTTATCAAATTTGTGGGGTAGATTTGTTCATAATATTCTTTTACTATTTTTAGGATAAAGAACATCAGTAGTGATGGCCTCCTTTTCAGTTACTGTACTAGCAATTGGTGTCTTCTTTTTTTTTTTTTTCTTAATTAGCCTGGCTAGAGCCTCATCAATATTAATTGTTTTAAGCAACCAGATTTTGGTTTCATTTAATTTCTCTATTGATTTTCAATTTTATTGATTTCTGCTCTGATTTCTATTATTTGTTTTCTTCTATTTGGTTTAGATTTAATTTGCTTTTGTTCTTCCAGTTTTCTGAGATGGGAATTTAGATGATTGATTTTAGATCTTTCTTTATTCTAATGTATGCATTCAATTTCCCTCAAGACGCTGCTTTCACTACATCCTGTGAATTTTGATAAAATGTGCTTTTATTTTCATTTAGCTTGAAATTCTTTAACATTTCTCCTGAGACTTCTTCTTTGGTCCATGTGTTATTTACAAGTGTATTGTTTAATTTCTAGGTACTTTGAGATTTTCCAGCTATCTTTCTATTGTTGATTTCTAGTTTAATTCTGTTGTTTGAGATCATGCTTTGAAAGATTTCTACTCTTTTATATTTTTAAGGTGTGTCTTATGACCCAGAATGTGGTCTATCTTGGTGCATGTCGTGAGAACTTGAGATGATTATAGACTCTGCTGCCGTTGCATTAATTATTCTATAAATGGCCATTAAATTCAGCTGATTGATGGTGCTGCTCAGTTTGATTCTGTCCTTCCTGATTTTCTGCTACTAGATCTGTCAACCACAGATATATGTGTGTTGAAGCCTCCAATGATAGTAATTATTCATCCATTTCTCTTTGTAATCTGTCAGTTTTTACCTCAAGTATTTTGATGATCTGTTGTTAAGCATATACACATTAAAGGTTGTTATGTCTTTGTGGAGAATTGAACCCTCTATTGTTATGCGATAAAATCACTTTATCCCTGAAAATTTTTTTTAGAGCCTTTGTCTGAAATTAATTTATCTAATCTAGCTTTATTTTGATTAATTTTAGCACGGCGTCTCTTTCCTCATTCTTTAACTTAATCTATCTGTGTCTTTGTATTTAAAGCGAGTTTCTTCTGAACAGAATATAGTTGGTTCTCTTATGTCCACTCTGATAGTCCCTGTCTTTTACTTGATGTATATCATTCACATTTAAAGTGATTATTGATATAGTTGGTTTAATATCTGTAACTGTTACATTAATGTTTATAACTGTTTTTTATTAGTTTCCTTTTGGCTTCCTGTCTCTTTCTGCCTTCTCTGATTTTAAATGAACATTATGTATAATTCTGTTTTCTCTTTTTGCCCAGTATCAATAATTCCTTTTAAATGTTTTAAGGTTTTTCTAGAGTTTGCACTATACATTCACAATGAATCCAAGTCCATTTTTAGATAACACTGTACACTTAACATATAATGCAAGCATCCCATAACAGAGTATTCCTACTTTCTCCTTTTTATCTCTTATAATATTGCTGTCATTCCTTTCCTTTAGGCTATAACTGAATACATTGTTGCTGGTATCATTCTGAATACATTTTTATCCATCAGATCAATTAAGAAATTTTTATAAAGAGATTTTGTTTGACCTTCATTTATTCCTTCTCTAATAGTCTTCCTTTCTTTCTGTAGTTTCAACCTATTATCATTCTCCCTTTTTCTGAAGTACTGTTTTTAAACATTCTTTTCAAGGCAGGTCTTTTATCAACAAATTCTCTCAGTTTTTGTTTGTCTAAGAAAGTCTTTATTTTCCCTTCACTTTTGATAATTCCACAAAATACTGAATTCTAGGTTAATGGGTTTTTTCTTTAGAGACTTTAAATCTATCACCCCACTCTCCTCTTGCTAATTCAAAGCAGTTATTAGATTTTTCTTCTCTCCAGGTAAGGCTTCCCTCACCCCATCCACCCTTGCGCCTTTCAAGATTTCTCTTCATGTTTGGTTCTCTGAAGTGAAAATATGATATGTCTGTGGTTGCTCTGATAGTTATCGTGTTTGGTGTTGTTTGAGTTTCCTGGTTGTACGTCTTGGTGGATTCATTTACTAGAGCCACCATAACAAAATATAACAGACTGTATGGCTTAAGCAATAGAAATTTATTCTCTCATCAATAAAAGTGAGGGTAGAAGTGCTATGGATACTAGAAGTGCAAGAACAAGGTGCTGGAAGGATTGATTTCTCTTGAGGCTCTCTCCTTGGCTTTCAGAAGGCCACCTTCCCCTGTGTCCTCACATGGCCTTTTCTCTGTATAGGCCCATCTCCTGAATCTTTTCCTCTTAGAAGGACATCAGTCATATTGGATTAGGGCCTCACCCTTATGATCTCATGTGACCTTAATTACCTCTTTAATGACTTAATACAGCCACATTCTGAGGTTACTGGGAGTTAGGGCGTTGACATAAGTTAAGTTTGGGGGAACAGGAGGGCACAATTAAGCTCATAACACTGTCTATCTATCGTTAACTGGGGAAAAATCTCAGTTATTATTGCTTCAAATATGCCTTCTGTTCTTTTCTCTCTTTCTTCTCTGATTTTCGCATTACATGTATGTTATGCCTTTTATATTAAAATTACCCCCACAGTTCTTAGACATTCTGTTCTGTCTCCTCTCTCTCTCTCTCTCTCTATTTTACTTTTTGGACAGTGTCTCGCTCCGTCACCCAGGCTGAAGAGCAATGGCATGATCTTGGCTCACTGCAACCTCTGCCTCACGAGTTCTAGCAATTTTCATGCTCAGCCTCCTTCATAGCTGGTATTACAAGCATGTGCCACCATGCACTAATTTTTTTTTTTTTTCATATTTTTAGTAGACATAGGGTTTCACCATGTTGACCAGACTGGTCTTGAACTCCTGGCCTCAAGTGATCGGCCCGCCTTGGCCTCCCAAAGTGCTGGGATTACAACATGAGCCACGGCGCCTGACACGTCCTCTCTTTTTTATATATTTTTTTCTCTTTATGTTTCAGTTTGAAAGTTTCTATTGACACATGTCCAAACTCTACTGATTCTTTCCTCAGTTGTGTCCAGTCTATTGAACTAATTTTTCATTCTGCATTTCTATTACAATGGTTTTGATTTCTTGAATTTCATCATAGTTCCTTTTAATTTCAGATCTGATGATTCCCATATATTTTCCATATTTAGTCTGGTTCTCATGCTTGCTCTGACTCTTCCAACTATGTTTTTCATCGTTTAGTGTGCCTGGGAATTTTTGTTGTTGTTGACAGTAGGATGTGATATACTAAATAAATGAGGCATACAGGTCATTAGTGTGAGGGTTTATGTTTATCTGGCTAGGAACTGAGCTGTGTTTACTGTTTGCTGTAGCTAGAGGCTTTAGAGGCTAACATCCCCTCTGATGTCCTTGTTTTTATTCCCCGCTGTTGTCTTTGGGTTTTCCTAGAAACTTCTCCTTAAATAAGGTATGGGTCATGCAGTTCTTTCCGTCGCATTCATCTGTTATTATACAGGAGCCCTATGGCATTGTGGAAAGGTGCAGAGGAAGGGGGATGCTTTGTGTAATCTGATGATTAGGACTCAGCCCCACAGTGAGGCTTCACCCCTGGGCCGTGATCTCCACACGTGCTCCTTGGGTTTTGGGGGCTTTTCCTCTTTAGGTGCAGTGGGAAGGATAGAGGGGTTGGAGTTGGGTATTTACCTACTCCCAGGTGCTATAGACTCTGCTATAATCTCAGTCTGTTGGGCTCTGGGTGATATAGTTTCTTTTGAGACAGGCCGTTGTTTAGAAGAGCAGAGTGACTGGGTATATTTCAGAATGGTTACTATTTTCCTCTCCCTTGTTGAAAGCATCAAGAAATTTCTCCCTGAACCTCACTGTGCAAACCTAGTAGGGCTCCTGGAAGTAAAAGTCACAAATGTATGGTAGCCCCCTTAAAACTGCTCCCTGATCCTCAAAGGAGTTTTTAATGCTCAAATTAATCCACATTGAGCCTCGAACAACTAGTCAGTTGCAATTTAAGTTTTTCTATCCCAAGGCTGGTTTTCCCGAAGCTTTCTGTTACACTAGGTCATGATTCTCTGTACATTTCTGTCTTTTTCTGCGATCATGGGGCCAATGGTTTGCCCTCTGACATCAATCCTCTGAGAGAATCTAAGAGGAATTGTTGGTTTTTACTTCTTCAGCTTTTTTCTTTGTGAGGTTGGATGGGAGGGATGACTTTCAAGCTCCTTAAATGCCAGAGCAGACTCCAGAGAGCAGATTTTTGCAAGAGAAAGAAGGATAAACAGAGCATGACTATGTTGTTTTTATTTATTTATTTTGTTTCTGCTTTTCTTTCTTTTTTACAACCCCTTCAGTATTTCTACATGGAATAGTCTCTGAGTTAACCTCTGAGAGTAATAGGATACTTAAAGCTGGTTGTGTCTTCTCCATGAGTTCTCCCTTTCCAATGAGCTTTGGAAAGTATCTGAAATCCAGCCATTAGTGTCATGGAAAATGTCTCTTTTGAGGTAGTTATTTTCCCCCTTGGTTTCCCTTTAGCTTTGGAGCTGCTGTGAAACAGAAAAAGAGAGAAACCTGGCACTCTCAATTGGCAGGGCATGGATAAAAGGAGAGAGAAATAAAATAAGATTGTATTTATCTAAGCAGAATGCTAATAAGACTTGCATGTTTTTAAACTTTATACATTTTCTACCATCAACCTGTAAAGAACAAAATTAGAATGTTACTGTTCCAATGTTTATTCTCAAAGCTATCATAATCGATGAGTAGTTTCTAAATTGATGTGCCCTGGAACAAGATCAGAGATAGATCCAGGAAGAAAAATAAAACATTACATCTTACCAGGAATATCTCATCATCATTCAAAATTACAGATGCTCTGGGATAACTGAAATTTTAAAGCACAAAATAAGCAACATTAAAAATATCCACTGATTCAGCCAAATTGCAGTAGTGTAGTCTCCTAGTTTGTGAAAGTGATGGGCTTTCATATAACTTCCTTAATAAAAAGAAGAGCCGTATTTTTTGTATTTATTTTTGATTACTGATGGAGTTACATAGGGTGGTATTGGTATTACAGGTTTTAAACAAATATTCACCATAAACTAATTTTAGCAAAAACGAACAACAACAAAACCCATTTACCTAATATGACAGTGAGAACCAAATTATTGTGTAAGACTATTTATTAAAAGGAACTAAAACATTTAAGGCATCTTAAAAATGAAAATGATGACCCAAAGTATTCTATTCCTTTCAAAAATATTCCAAGTTTTTGTCATTTCAAAACGCAGAACTTCCTGATGAAATGTGTAAGTCATTAAAAGTTCTGGCTTTTACCTTATTTATACAAGGACTAAAACATCTGATTTACTCTCTTACCCAAATTTTTACCTGTAGGTATGTATGTGTATGAATAGTGCACGTGCATATAAATGTGTTATATGCATACTTGCATCATGCATACATACAAAATAAAAACAGTTATTCACATGGAGATTAAAATATTCTGAAGCATGGTTTCTGTAAAATAAAATTAAAGCCATATTAATATGTTTGGGATGTATCCCTGGTTTATAATCTCATTCTCTAGAAATGCTCTCTGTTGTAGTAAAAATAGCTTCCCATATTAACTGAGCTACCAGCTTGGAAGTGTTTTGCTGGTTGTCTCTCCAAATGCTGAAGCAAGCCTGCTGAGATTAATTCCTACCGACCTGTGCTACTGATTTCTGGTTTGGCACCTTCCTCCCCGTGAGTATGCAGGCTTGTAGTCTTTTCATCTAAACCCATCAGCGAAGATATGAAAAGAGAAATAGAAAATATTTGATAGCAATAGATATTCAAACATGCCTAATTAGTATCTGTATTATTTTGTGTCTTTACATTATAACGCATATAGTATACAGGAAAAAAAAAATCCATTAATGAAAACAGAATATGCATATGTAAATATATATATTTATTTATATATAAAAAATTATGTGCCTGTGTGTGTTGGGAGTGAGGAGGAATGATTACTTTATGTATAAAGCCCAAAATTGGAAGCTTTGAAATTCATCACAATTTGAACTCAGCAAAAGAAGCAATGTGATTCCCAAGAAGGAACTGGTTCTGAAGCCTTTACAAGTCATTAGAATATTTTGAGGATTGCCCGTCTCTCACATGCATTATAGTTCACTATTTCTTGAAGTGTGGCCCTGACTTGCCTATGACGATGGGGATGATGTTGAAGTACAGATTACTGGCCTCTTTCTCAACCAATTAAATCTGGGCTCGAGCTCAAGCATTGACATTATTAATAAGTTCTTCCAGATGTACATTAAAGTGGAAAAACCATTATATATTTAGCTTACTCAGGCAAATTAATTTGATATTTGCATTTCTGGTGGTTTGTACTTTTTGACTCATTTTAAATGGTTACTCCTGCTTGTCCAACTACATTTTAAATAATAGTATATCAGAAATTGGAATAATACTTAACAGCTTACATCACACCTTTACATGCATTATCTGATTTAATCCCGCACAGAAAATTTTTTTTTTTTTGTGACGAAGTCTCGCTCGGAGTCTCACTGTGTCGCCCAGGCTGGAGTGTAGTGGCACGATCTCAGCTCACTGCAACCTCCACCTCCCAGGTTCACGCCATTCTCCTGCCTCAGCCTCCCGAGTAGCTGGGACTACAGGCACCCGCCACCATGCTTGGCTAATTTTTTCTATTTTTAGTAGAGATGGGGTTTCACTGTGTTAGCCAGGATGATCTCGATCTCCTGACCTCGTGATCAGCCTTCCAAAGTGCTGGGATTACAGGCGTGAGCCACCGCGCCCGGCCAGAAAATCTTTAAAGTCCAGTAAGTCATACTCTACAAGTGAAAATCACAGTCAGATAGATGGAGGGCCTACCCTATGACTAAAAACAATAGAGCCGGGATTGGAACCCAAGGTTTCTGACTGGGTTTTATGCTTTTCTCACTGCATCAGACTTGTTTTACATTCATGTTCCACTGGACATGAGTGTTTTTCAGTTGGATTTCCATACCATTGTTGTGTTTACAAGACTTACAGATAGCTGGAATTTTAGCTATATGCACCCAGTATGCAGTGACTATCCAATTCTAAAGACAAGACAAGATATTGGTGTTGGACAGAAAGATTTTTGAGTCACTAGAGTCAGGCTATAGTTAAAGCCATGGTTGTGGATGAGATCATTCAGAGAGGACATGTAGACTGAGACAAAAAGAGGGCCCAAGTTGGAACCTAGAGAACTTTAATATGTAAGAAGAAATCACCAGAAGAAGAACCAATGAGAGAAAACGAGAAATGTAGGGAGATCAGATGTCAGGGAGAGGATGAGAACTGAAGAAGCCAACGTGGCGGTAAGCTTGCACTGCTTTCCCAAATACTTGGCAATGAAATGAGAGAGGGATGGATGGATGGATGGATGGATGGATGGATGGATGGATGGATGGATGGAAGGATGAATGGATGGATGGATGGATGGATGGATGGATGGATGGATGGATGGATAAGGGGGAAAAAAGAGAGAGAAAGAACCTGCTTATAGGATGGAAATGATGCTGAATCAGTGGTATGGTGTTCAGTATGGAAGGGAGTTGGATTTATTTGGGAATTAAAGGGAAGCTTCAATGAAAGGAGAGAGATTGAGAGAGAGAAAGACAATCAGTGCATCTGATATAGATGTTTAGCTTTTGCCCAGGATACAGTAGGAATGAACAAGAGAATTCTTTTTTTAAATTTTTTTTTTTTTTTTTTGAGACGGAGTCTCACTCTGTCGCCCAGGCTGGAGCGCAGTGGCCGGATCTCAGCTCACTGCAATCTCCGCCTCCCGGGTTCCCACCATTCTCCTGCCTCAGCCTCCCGAGTAGCTGGGACTACAGGCGCCCGCCACCACGGCCGGCTAGTTTTTTTGTATTTTTTAGTAGAGACGGGGTTTCACCGTGTTAGCCAGGATGGTCTCGATCTCCTGACCTCGTGATCCGCCCGTCTCGGCCTCCCAAAGTGCTGGGATTACAGGCTTGAGCCACCGCGCCAGGCCTAAAAATTTTTTTTAATTGACTGGGCACAGTGGCTCAGGCCTGTAATCCCAGCACTTTAGGAGGCCAAGGCAGGTGGATCACACTCTGGCCTGGCCAACACAGCAAAACCCCATCTCTACTAAAAATACAAAAATTAGTTGGGCATTGTGGTGCACACCTGTAATTCCAGCTACTCAGGAGGCTGAGGCATGAGAATCCCCTTGCAGCTGGGAGGCGGAGGTTGTAGTGAGCCAAGATCACACCACTGCACTCCAGCCTGGGCGACAGAGTGAGACTCTGTCTCAAAAACAAAATTGATTGACACATAATAGTTGTACCTATTTATAGGGTACATAGTGATGTTGCAATACATATAATGTATGGTGATTAGATCAGGGTAATTAGCATATTCATTATCTCAAACACTATTATTTCTTTGTGCTGGGAACATTCAGTATCCTCTTCCTAGCTCTTTGAAATCATGTATTGTTGTTGAACTTATTCCTCCTATCTAGCTCTAAATTTCTATCCTTTAACAAACCTCTCCCTAACCCCTCTTCCTCCTACCTATCCCAGCCTCTAGTTTCCTCTGTTCTACGTTTTGCTTCTGTAAGATCAACTATTTTTTAGCTTCCACATATGAGTGAGAACATGTGTTATTTAACTTTCTGTTTCTGGCTTATTTCACCTACCATAATGTTCTCCGGTTTCAAGGGCCAGATGCCCCACATTGATTTACATACAAACCACGTTCCATAGAACTTTGACGGATAGAGTATGTCACACGCGACAGCAGCAAGAACTTTTGAGGAACTGAATCTCAAGTATCTATATATACACAAAAGAATTTCTTTCCTTAAAAAATGTTTAAAATATGTTCAGGGATAAATACAAGATATAAAAATACAAAAGCAAACACAAAACAAAACCAGATATCAAAACTTTCCGAAAGAACCACAAACAGAAGGGACAGAAGAGCACGTCTGCTGCACTTTAATAAAGCAGAACTAGCGATGCTTAATACACTCACTGAGGTCACTGAACACCCAGCTGACTCAATGTTTAATTTAATGGTCAGTTGCAATACATAGGTGGCTGCACTGAGGAGTCGGTGGTCGAAGCTGTGCTTCCCAAGTGCAAGTGCCAGAGCATTTGCCAGTAGCACCCGGAACAGGAAACCCCAATTGTTTAGACAGCAAAAGGTCAAGTCAACTGTGTCAAGAGCCAGAGAAATACTTGATATTCTTAAATGCATTTCTATTGTAGTTAATATATTACACGACAAAAACCTGACTATATAGATCTGTTGGCCCTACTACTTCTATTGTAGTCCAGCCCTTTCATAACTGTATCTCCTTGTGCTCTGTAAGCCAGCCTTGCAAACTGGACCATCGTTTTCCATCCATGCTGTCATTTACGGCTGAGTTTCAAAGACGTCTGGTTATGACACATTTAGGTAGGCTAAAAGATTCCATGTGTTGTCTTACTCTAGGTAAGTTTTAGGTAGAGAAAGTAACTTAGTGATAATAATAAAGTGACACCATACAGGCAAAATTGTAGACTAGGGGTGGGAATAGACAAGGAAAGCAGACATATTTGTTTCAGAAGATGGAGTATGGATAAGTTGCATTTGTACTGTAAAGTATACATATTTTATTGGTGAAATAATTGGAAGTTTATAGTCTAGAAATGTCATTGATGCAAATATGCTTCAGGCAAAATTGTAGACTAGGGGTGAGAATAGACAAGGAAAGCAGACATATTAGTTTCAGAAGATGGAGTATGGATAAGTTGCATTTGTACTGTAAAGTATACATATTTTATTGGTGAAATAATTGGAAGTTTATAGTCTAGAAATGTCATTGATGCAAATATGCTTCACGGCACTGTATGGGATTCACCAAACAACTTGTAGCAGACTACATTGATGAGGATGACATAAACATAAATATTCAACTTACAGTCATGAACATCAGTCTCTGAAAATCATGACCGACTCAGAACAACACTGAGGAGCAGTAATAAAACATCCTCTTGGAATAGGAGATGACTGGCATCCCAATCATCCAAGGACGTATGCATTCACAACTTTGGGATTCTGCTGAGTATGGCGTGACAGTCAGACTTTCTAGGAAAGTCTGAATTAGAGGCCTCAGGAAATTTTATTAACAAAGCGAATTTGGTGCATGCGTTCCAAATGTTAGCATAAGCTTTCTGCATATTGTCTCCCCACTACCTGAAGGAAACACCTGCAGCCCTGGGCTGTTTTCTAGTCCTAAGAGCAGAGGACTTCAGGTCTTTCTTTGAGAATCACAGATTTAGGTGGCTTGTTTGCATTAACAAACTTTCCTAGTCCCAATTCCTTGGGTAAACCAAGTGGTCCTCCTAGTTTTCTTGTGAATTAATTGAATCAGTTAAGCAGGTACCTTTTTCAAGTGACAATAGAAGCACTTAGAGGATAATAATTCTGGTCGTTCACAGGTGTGGGAGAAATTACTTTGGAACCTGGGTGGCCTTCTGTCTTAGGTGGAGCTTTTACCTGGCAGGGAGGGAGTGGAAGGGAGGTAGAGGGTTTTGACAGTGTCAGTATAAGAGCGAAACTCCCCTTTATGTAAATGTAGGCTTAAGAACTGCAGGAAAGACATTCATTCATTCATTCATTTATGTGGGCTTAAGAACTATAGGAAGTGCATTTATTTCGTTGAAAGTTTTTCTAAAGAAAAAGTTAACCATGGTGGCCATGGTAAAAACAAAAACTGTTCTTTGTAAGGAGATTCTTTAAAAATCAAAGAATGGAAGGGAAAGTTTAAAAAAATAAATAAAAGAAGACCATGGGTAAGATTATTTATAATTTAAATCAAAACTAATGGCATGTATTTTGTGAATCAGCAGTCTTATTTCATGAAAATTCCATTTTCTCAAGTCTAGCAGTTAAGGCTGACAAGATGCCACGTTTAACTTGGTAACTGTGTCAACAGGAGAGGTCTTATCTTCTCATTGCTTCAGTATTGAGGCACGAGGGGAAACAGAACATTGCTCACTTATGACAGGATAAGATTTAGTTTTTGATCAAACATTGAAGTTATCTCCACGTAGGATGTTTAGAGACAGGGCCTTTCACTAACACCCTAGGTGGTAAACATTCTACCTCTGCTGCATCCCTTGTTGGGGAACAGCTTTTTGTGCCATTTCTGAAACAGCAATACGGCTTTTAAGCTCAAGTGACCTGCCAAAAAAATTCTTTCATTAAAACTTGCTTAAAAGCAAACACATATCTAAGTTCATCTTTTCCTTGAGCAAAGAAGGAGTGAGGGAACTTTTGTATTTTATTTCTGCATTCTCTTAACAGAAGGGAGATTTATACTATTTTGTTTATAAGATTTATCCTAGTATATTTTAAATATACTATTTTATTCTCCCAAACAAGGGAGAATAAACCTGAGGAACCCTAACCATGTCTTGACATTTTTTCAGGTATGACAATTGCATACACAAAAACGTTGCCCCAGGATGTCAAGATCAGTGTTAAACCTTGACTTCCTTTAGTCATGGAATGTCAGAGCTGGAAGGAATCTAAGGGGTCATCCCATTCAACAGTTTCAGGTAAAGGTGAGGCAGCCAAGGTCCAGAGAACTACAGGAATCACCAAGCCGAGATCACACCTCTCCTTCCTGGCCAAGTTTAGAATACACTAAAAAGTTAGATAAGTAGGAAGATGCCTGAATCCTTCCTTAGAGTATTTAACAAAGATTTTCTATAACTTATTCTTAAGTGGCTGCACCTTTCCTCAGGCTCTGAAGTATACCAAATGTGTTATACCATTGTATTTCTAGCTTTGTTATGGGACAAATTTTGTGAAGCTGTGTTTTATGTGATTGACCTGAGCTATGCTTTTTTGCTAAGTTTGAGGTGTCAGGTTCTTGTTAAAGAGGTTCCTCTTTGAGCCAAGACATGTTTTTCTAAGGCAGCCCAGTGCCCTGCTGTTGCTTTCTGGTTTCTTTGCAAAGCTTTGGCCGGCTTCCAGCTGTTATAATAAAAGCAACAATGATAACACATTGTACTCCTAGATCACTGTGCTATTTGTCAAGGTCCAGTGCTATACCACAGGTTGGATTCCCTGGAGGGAGGTAGAAATGGCAAGGCTTGCAAAGACTGCTTATACCTATCTCTGTTTTAGGCCTGTTTTTCTAGCTTGGAAAAGAAAAATGTCTTTGCTTAGGTTGTACAAGAGGACGTAGAATTCCTCTGCCCAAGTAACTATTTCAATTCTTGGTTCAAACCACCAGATGAAACACTCTAGAGTTCAGTGTGTCAAGAGGGACGTCTGGGAATGGAGTCATCAGCACACTACGTTGCAATTGCTGAGTGCATACTGAAGGTTAAATCCTGCCCAAAGGCGGGTGCAGTACCCCGGGAGGGCATTTAATGATGTCCCTGTGCAGGCTATCCAAAGCACAGACACGCAGACACAGGAGGAGTTAGCAAAGAGAATAGTTTCACCACCTCTTTCCAGAGTGATTAATACAGCCTTGTTGTGAACTTCATAGATATTTGCTTAGAGTTCCTAGTCTCCATCCAGTGTTACTATGCCTCAAGCCACTGTAGCGAAAATACTTTCAGAGGATTGCCCTGCTAAAACCAGTGTGGCAATATGGATGGTAGGACTACGCCTGGTGGATGGTGTGAGATGGAACCTGGGAAATTAGTAGCTCCAGATTCAAAGCCCCTACTAGCATGTTCACTGATTAATTTTATATCATAACTGACACGACCAATTTTTAAAATGCACATTTACAAATACTTGTTGAGCATCTAGTCATGTGCAAGGCATTCTGTTCATGCAGTGGCGGGAGTAGAGGTAAGATCCCTGGTCCACGTTATCTTAGAGCCAAGGAGAGGAAACAGGTAGAGTCCAAACACTAAGCTTTACACTTCAGCGTAGCTCCAGCATGACCTTCCCCGATGACTAATTCTTTATGCAGAAATACATTTGCTCAGGACTTGAGCTCTGTGCTCCAACCCGTCCACTTAGTGCCCTGAGTGCATAGCATTTTCCCATTCCTTCTGTCTGATCCACTGGGAAGAATATAAGTTTTGGAATCAGACTAACTGGGCTTCATATCCTGGCTCAGCAATTAATAGTCGACACCTTGTGTCAATGACTTCACTTTTTTGAGCCTCAGTTTTCTCAGTTTTGGTTGGGTGTAAAATGGAATCTGATTTTGAGATCCCATTTTATACTCAATCACACATAGTTACTCAGTCAATAGTTTCCTCCCTTCCTCTCTCTGCCTACCTATTGCTGCTTCTTTCTGGTTCTTCTATTCTATTGAAGATATTGCAAAATCTTTGTCAGTCTTTGGGAGGCCGAGGCGGGCGGATCACAAGGTCAGGAGATCGAGACCACAGTGAAACCCCGTCTCTACTAAAAATACAAAAAAAAAATTAGCCGGGCGCGGTGGCGGGCGCCTGTAGTCCTAGCTACTCAGGAGGCTGAGGCAGGAGAATGGCGTGAACCCAGGAGGCGGAGCTTGCAGTGAGCCGAGATCGCGCCACTGCACTCCAGCCTGGGCAACAGCGTGAGACTCCGTCTCAAAAAAAAAAAAAAAAAAAAAAAAAAAAAAAAAAAAAAATCTTTGTCAGTAACAAGGGTTTTTTTACATATTCTTCATTATGTTTGACATATATCATGTTAACGAGGCAGACGGGTAAGAAAATGAGGGTTGCAGTCTTAGTTATTGCTGGATTCATGAAACATAAGATTTTTTTTTCTGACTTCCTAAAAAAATATGGCAAGAACCAATTAACACATAGTGCTGTGGCAACAGTCTTAAATGGATTTTGATTTGCAAATCATATTATTCTTGTCTTAAAATATCTTCATTGGTTTCCTTGGAAACTTTAAGTTGATTTTAAGGTGTGCATTGTAAGTTTCAAAATTTATAACCATAGTGACATGGATCATTTTAGCATCTCCTGGTCTTTATTTTTTTTTTGTACCCTGAACTGGCAAAAGTGTTAGCTACTGGTAATTTTTAAGGGCAAGCAGCCTATAATGCTTTAGAATCATGTATGATGCTTGTATATTTAGCCATGCCTGAAACATTGAAAATACTGTGCGTTGTGAACTGAAATTGAAAAAGATCTGAATTGTCCCTTATTCAACATTTTAAAAATATGTTTATATGCATATACCTATATTCTTCTTCTGTGGACTAAGTATAATGTCCAGTATCATCCAGTTTGATTGGCTAATGATCAATATTCTGTCCTTGGCAATTCATATAAAATTTCCAGACCTTCTTTGCCAACACCCATTGAAAGAACAGTTTCATTTATCCCATAAACACGAAATAGAGAAAAAGTACTCTTTTAAAGCAGGTTTTCTAAAATGTAGATTTCTGTGGATTAATCCCTCTAGGCAATTTGAGAGAGACAGAGGAAGAAAGAGAGAGAGAATAAATGCTATCCTTTTACAAAACTGCAGGTGACAAGCATATATTTCAATAAAAATACAAAACTTATGGCTCTAAATAAACTTACTCCAAAACTGCATAAGAAAATAAGTAATTTTATTCTCACATTTGTGTGTGTGTGTGTGTGTGTGTGTTGAAGATGAGCTATTACACATAGACCATACACAAAATGCAGCAGAGTGTACTTTAAGAAATGTCAAAGCTTCGTAACACTCCCAGTCCTGATCTTTTCTGGGAGAAGGTATTACATTACTCACTTATAGTTCACATATTTAATTATCTTAATTTTAAATTTTCAATGAATTTTATTCTTTTCTCCATCCTGACTCTGTCCTCCCAAAAACAGGGAATGACTTATGTTGTGTCTTGGAACTAAGAGAAGCCAAAACTTAAAATTTACTTACCTGAAATGAAGATGAGAATGCAGAGTAGTAACAGATGCCACCTTTGTAATTAAAAGCTATCTTAGTTCATTTAGTGTTGCTACGAAGGAATAGCTGACTCTGGGTAATTTATAAAGAAAAGAGGTTTATTTGGCTCACAGTTCTGCAGGCTGTACAAGAAGCATGGCACCCAGCATCTGCTTCTGGTGAGGGCCTCAGGCTGCTTCCTCTCATGGTAGAAGGTGAAGGGGAGCTGACATGTGCAGAGATCACATTGCAAGAGAGGAAGCACAAGTGAGGTGGGAAAGTGCAAGGCTCTTTTTAACAGCCAGCTCTCGTGGTTGCTAAAAAGAGAACTCCGTCATTACCACTAGGATAGCACCAAGCCATTCGTGAGGGATCTGCCCCCATGAGCCAAACACCTCCCATTAGGCCCCACCACCATCATGGGGATCAAATTTCAACATGAGGCTTGAAGGGGTCAGATATCCAAACCATAGCAAAAGCCAAATATTGCAAAATCTTGGACTCATCATAGGAAGATCAGCATTGTTGTGGGGAAAATAACTAGGCCAGTTCTGCCAACTGTAATTATCTATAATTATTTATTTTTAATATATAATTAACATATCATTGATATAAGTATATTATTCTTCCCACTAATGAATAGGCAATAACACTTAAGTGACCAAGTAGATTTGTGCTGTCCAACAGGGACAGCACATTAATTACATATGACTATTTAAATATTACTTAAATTAAATTAAAAATTATGTTCCTTCATCTCCTAGTCATATTTCAAGTGCTCTATAGCCACATGTGGCTAATGGCTACCATATTGGACAGCACAGACATACCACATTTCCGTTATCACAAAAAGTGCTAGCAGACAGCACTGATGAGCAAATTTTCTGGCCTACTTTGATATATTTGTTTCCTCTTCTTTTTGACAGCTGATTCTTTGTTGCATAACCCATGTTCTCATCACTCATAATTCTATGCAGCATGGTCTTAAAAAGTTTTAACTCTGCCTTTATGATTATTTAAACTTTGCTATTGGAACACCAACATGTTTTTCTTACATTTTTATTAAAAAAGTAATTTTTATTCCCTGTAGAAAATTTTCAAAGTATAGAAAGAAAATACAAGATAACCTAAAATTACCTAGGAATTATTAGCATTTCTAAAATTATAGTATGTTGCATTTTGCTACTTTTAAACACATATACATATTTTTCAAAATACAATTGTATGTCTTATTGTTTGCTTGATAATATGTTATGATAAGTTACTAATATCATTTAATTATCTACAAAAACATTGTTTTAATAGTTGCTTAACATTCTGTCATTCAGATGTCCCATAGTTGTTTAAATATTTAGTTTTGTTTCCTAGTTTCTCCCCATTGTAAACAAACCAGTAATTGACCATCTTGGAATCAAGTAATTGCATTTGTCTGATTTAAACACCAGCCTGGGCAACATAGTGGAAGTTTGTCTGTATTTTTAAAAAATAAAAATATATGAGCACATGTGGTAATTGAATAGAAGGGACAGCATCAAACATTAGAAACATCTGTCTTTCTGGTTTTGTGGCTTAAAATGTGACCCAGGGCTCACGCATATAATCATGTCCCAAAATTTCCCTGTTAAAGGTACAAAGAAATGTAATGATAGTGTACTCCAGAGAAAAAAAAAAAAAAAAAGAAATAACAACAGTAGTCAAATAAAATATATTTATTTTAAATTAACATTTTATTTTAGCATCTTTAGCAAAATATTACCATGAGACTAGCTCTTCACAGCGAAGCTTCTGTAGTAAGTAGAGCTACATCTAAACAGTTGTAATACTTCTTATTTGTATGTGTATTTCTATTTGTAGTTTTTTGTAGTTTAAACTCAACCAATTGTTTACAAAAACATACTTTTCTATATCGTTGACAAGAAATATTAGATTTTTACCTCCCTGAGTTTTTTAGTAGTTTGCATTTGAAATAGTTTTCACCTGAGACCTCCGTCTTACCAATTGATTGAATTTATGGAAACCATTTTGTGGGACAACTTCCTAAGGGAAAGCAGCCTTTCTGATGAATAAAATCTGGAGAGAAAAACATTTCAATGGCTCTATTGACCCTTAACATAAAGGGTTGTCAGAACTAAAACAAATGCCCTATTTCTTTAGACACAAAGAAATGGTGGCTAAAAATGTAACAATACATTACTAGGCGTATCAGAGAAAATCTATAACTAGATGTGAGAAACAAAGAATGAATTTAAATGAAGAGTGATAAGTTTGAAAGCCTGCAGAGGTCTGGGAGAATACTGGATTTAATATTCCACTAAGAGTGGGGATGAGGAGTAATGCTCCCAAAGTGACAGTGAACATGACTTGGAGACCATAGATAGTGAGGAGCAGTGACTAAGACCCCAGAAGAAAGACAGGACCTCAACCTCAAGCCATTATAACTATGCCAGCCAAGCCAGGGAAGCAATCAGGAAGTGCAAAGAGAAACAAGTTAGTATCTTAGGAGAAGTAAAACCCCAGGCTTGTGGTGTGCATAAGTATGATGTCAGGAATCAACAAGCCAATAAATAAACATAAAAACTGGCTTCAGGCTTTCGAGCCCTTGGAATACTTGGTGTGGTAGGTTATTCCTGCATTGCTATAAATACCTGAGACTGGGCAATTTATGAAGAAAAGAGGTTTAATTGGCTCATGGTTCTGCAGGCTGTACAGGAAGCATGGTGCTGGCATCTGCTTGGCTTCTGGTGAAGCCTCAGGGAGCTTTCAATCATGGTGGAAGGTGAAAACAGAACAAGCACGTCACATAGTGCAGGAGTAAGCGGGAGAGAGAGTGAGGGGGAAGGGCTACACGCTTTTAGATGACCAGATCTCACAAGAACTCACTATCATGTGATGGCCCCAAGCCATGACGGATTGTTCCATCCCCATAGTCCAAACACCTCCCACCAGGCCCCATCTCTGGCATTGAGGATTACAATTCAACATGAAATTTGGGTGGGGACAAATATCTAAACTATATCACTTGGGAAAGTAAAGCTAGAATTGCTATAGAACATTGTTTCCTAGTCCACTGCACATGGAATTCCATAAGAAAACCTATTCTGATGAAGGTGAGCTAGCAACGAAAATGAGAAACCACCCAAGAAAACACTATATCATAAATAAAAGTAAACAGATGGACAAGAAATTTATGTTAGAATAATCTAAATAATATTTTTAGACCATTGAAATGATATAAAATTACCCACAACCCCCCCCCAAATGATATAAGAGAGCTAGATAATATTAGAAAAAAAAAAAATCAGGAAAAATTCCAGGAAGATTTGATAAACAACCAAAGAGTCCTCGTAATAATACAAATATTATATAAATAAATATGGTCATTAAAATTAAAACCTCAATGCACAAGTAAATTGGAAGAAAGATCTAGAATGCTGCACAGTTGCATAAGGAGATGGAAAACATGGGAGAGAGGTTAAAAGGCATAGGGAAAAGGATGTTAGACCCAGAAGAGAACACATTAGAGGGGTTTCAGTAGGAGAGCAGAAGAAACAAGCAGTATTTACTGAAATCATAGTTGAGGTAGTTTTTAGAACTGAACAAGGACATAATCCTCAAATTTTGAAAGATGCTGAGTGCTAGTTACAGTTGGTGAAAATTTAAAGTCTGCCAATAGATGCATCTCCCCAAACTGAAGAAACTTAAGGAAAAGGAGATTTTACTTTTATAAAGGAGGAGTTTAAAGCAGCAAAAGAATAAATACATACCCTATCTTCAAAAGTGTATAAGCACTCATGAAGGTCAGAAATGAAGAAGAGTTTCAAGGCACTGAGAGAAAATATCAGTTAACCTAAAATTGTATAGCCAGATATGATATTATTTAAATTTGACAACCAATATTGAAAAAGTTTTCCATTCATAGAGCATCCCTAAGAGAACTACTAAAGATAGCCTTCTATAAGAAGGAAATTAAACCAAGAAAAAAGGAATGAGATTCGAGAAGCAATTCAGAAAAAAGAAATTGATAAATGCCCAAAGAAGCATTGATTGTTTTAAAATGCTTAATTTTAGAGTTTAAGTCAAAGTGGAATTAACATGACAGACAACGATAATATACAGTTATGAAAAACTCTTCAATCTCATATGCTTAATAACTTTTAGTCCCACTCAAAATAATTAAAAATTTCAAGGAAGAAATTGCAATGGAAATTGCAAAATGGAACTGGGTTTCATTTTCCTCTGTGGGTATTCACAGAACTTTATAAGTTGTTCAGTGGAACGGTAGATTTAAGGGACTACATATTCTCAAGTTTTGGAGGTTTTTTTTTTTTTTTTTAATACAGTCTTTCTAAGCATCATGAAGATTTTTCTATTAAGGGAAGGCTTGCATATCATTTCAAATAGAAGGATATTAAGACCTATTCCTAAATAATTTTCAGAGAAATATGGTTAAATATTGTTTTTTAAATACTATGGGAGAAATATGCCTGGTTTAACATAAGCTAAATGAATCAGGGAAGAGAAAGAAAATTAACTCCTGCCGAGCTCTTACATATAAAAACTCACCTGCTGCTTTACTTAAAAGGAAATTGTTTTCTTAAAGATTTCTTTATTGCACTGTTATTAATGGATTTATCTTGATAATGCAATGGATAAGACAGTCAAAGAAAAACTGAGTCATGTAGAAAGTTTATGGCTAGGTTAACACTCTAGCCCCTTTAAGACTCAACAACCGTATCGCCAGTTTAGCAAAGCCTTCTTCGACTTTCACTGGCCCCACAGTAGATGGTGGTCATGAGGACGGGGTCAGTCAGCTGTCTGTTTCACTGGATTGATCCTCTTGGGAGTTCAAGAACTACATCTTATTTATCTTAGTGTTCCCAGTTCCCAGGACAATATTTATCACTTAACTAAATACTCAAAAAGATGTATCGAGTGAATGAATAAATGAATATTCTTGATTCTTGAAATTTATTATGTGATCTAGTTGCAAAACATTTAGCTCTAGAGACACCAACTATCTATATTCAAATTGATAGTCAAAAGCAAAATCTTAGAAAAATAATTGAACAGAGTTTAACTGAGCAAAGAACGATTTCTAAATCAGGCAGCCCCAAATCAGAACAGGTTCAGAGAGACTGTGGTTGAAAAAGATTTATAGACAGAAAACAGAATACGGCTCACGGAAAACAGAAGTGAAGAAAAGAAACAGCCAGATTGGTTCAGCTTGACATTTGCCTCATTTGACACAGTTTCAACCGTGAGCTGCCTTTGATTGACCAAAACTCAGTGATTGGTACAAGAGCAGGTTACAGTCTGTTTACACACACAGTTAGGTTCCAGTGTATTATGTATGGAGAAACTTCTAGGCCCAACTTAAAATACATAAGAAGACAGCTTTAGGCTCAACGATGTAAGAAAAAAAACGTAGGGCTGTGAAAAGCAACGTTTTAGATGACCATTTCTGAATTTCGTTGAGGAGCTTTATGCTTGCCCTACAGGGCTCTTGGCTTGGGAGAATATTGACCACTTACTTCCATAGCTTAAAATTGCAGTCAAGTGAGCATAGAAAAAAATAGCCCTTGTTCTAGAACCTCTAGAGAAATTTCAAGGGACATAATTGTAAGATGTCAAAAATACATCAAAATTTCCAGATGATGAAAGCAATTTAGAATCCTTGGTTTTAATTTCATATTCTAAAAGGACACGTCATTGCTAGGGGCCTCAGAAGAGAATGCAAGCAAAGTAAATAAGAGAAACATAAGATATTCTAAGGGAACCATTAGCATAGAGTTATATGATACATTATACATACTCTTATTTAATTAACTTACATGCACACTAAATAAGGAAGCAGTGTGAGGCATAAAAGCCATAACCTGCCACCCCAGGGCAGTATCTTGCTCAATGATGAAGATCCTCCCATCCTCTCAGAGTCTCTGGGTCTTCTCAGAACTTCTTGCCCTAAAACCTCTATTCCAGCCCTGGCTCTGTCACTTTCTAGCTCTGAAAACTTTCACCAAACCCTTTTCCATTCTGAGCCTTATATTTCACATCTAGTAAGAAAGCAACAAATTAAATGTATGGTTCTTTTAACTCACATCGCTACTCTGAACTTCACAGGAGGTAACATATGTGGAAGTGTCTGACGCACAAAATTTGAATTGCAAAGTCATGGGGGTTATCCACTTATCTGTGAAATGTATAGCACACTATTAAAATTAATTATTGTCTACCTACTTATTTGTTTCCTCCATTTAACACAAGGAATTAGGAGACTAGGAATGTTGGTCTGAATTATATATTTCTATCTTAGTGCCTGGAATATTGCCTGGCACATTAAACAAATTGATCACTGCATGAATGCATTTAGCTTTAAAATTTAATATAAAATTACTTGCTACATTTGAAAAAAAGACTTCATTTTAATTTCTTACTTAATGTATTTTAAATATAGCTTGAAGAAATAGATGCATTATAGATTCTGAACATAAATATATGGTTGATTATTATAAAAAAGAAAGTTACGGCCAAGGTCGTGAGGCCAAATTCTAATTTATTTCTAAAATTATGTGTTCATTTGAATCTGAAGTAACACTTAGAATTATCATTACACTTCACTAAAGAGCTGATAATCAGTTGCATTGCAGATATAGTTAATCTGACATTTGCATAATACGTTACAAGCTTTCAAAAAGCTTTTACATTGATAATTTCCTTCAATTTTCATAACCACCTCGGTGATGTTGGGAAGAAAATAATTAAAGTCCCTGTTTCTCAGGAATCTGGCTTAGAGCGGACAGATGACTTGCTTCTTACCCAACTAAGAGCAGGTATCAAATTCGATAAAGTTAAAGCAACTGTTTCTTAAGAGTTTTGCAAAGTTTCATCTCACTATAATCCTTTCTTTCTGCGTTGATCAGGCTATGTCACTATTCTTTCCTTGCACTCTCAAGAATACTGTAGGCCTCTTTTTTTCAGCAGGAGAATATATTAGGTTGGTGCAAAATTCATGGCGGTTCTTGCCATTGGATATTAAACTGCTCTCCAAGTTACATTTTAGGATTTGTCCTTGATCAGAGATTGTACTAAGTATTTCTCCAAATTGGAATGGCTCTTCCCAGAGAACTGGGTTCAAATTCCAACGCAGCCATTTATTAGCTGTGCAACAAGAACAAGTCCTGCAAAGTCTCTGTGCCCCAGTTTCTTTATCTGAAAAGCAGAGGTAACAAAATACACCCACCGCACAGGGTTGTTTGGAGAAATAATTGTTTAATCTATAAAGTACTATCAGTGCCTGGCACGTGGCAAATGCTAGTGAAATGTTAACTATTATTATTATTATTATTGCTGTTATTATTTTCCTTATCATTCTCTTTAAGCATTATTTATTTTCATTATTTTTATCTTCAAGCATTATTTATTTTCATTATTCTCATTATTATCTTCAAGCTATTGTTAGTATTATCATAATCTTCTTCTAAAAAGGAGGACAAGGCCAGGTACAGTGGCTCACGCCTGTAATCCCAGCGCTTTTGGAGGCCAAGGCGGGTGGATCACAAGGTCAAGAGATTGAGACCATCCAGGCCAACATAGTGAAACCCCATCTCTACTAAAAATACAAAAATTAGCTGGGTGTGGTGGCGCATGCCTGTAGGCCCAGCTACTCGGGAGGCTGAGGCAGGAGGATCACTTGAACCCAAGAGGCGGAGGTTGCAGTGAGCCGAGATTGCCCCACTGCACTCCAGCCTGGTGACAGAGCGAGACACCGTCTCAAAAAAAAAAACAAAACAAAACAAAAAAACGAAGGGCAGAAGCCCCAGAGATCATGGAAGTGTGTCCACCAGGAAACAGAGATTGTTTCATTTAATACAGGCTCCGTTTTGCAGGGCTGAGGACGGGAGGGCAGGGTGTGGGGAGGGAAGTCTCTGCAAACCGGTGACTGTTTGGCGAACAGGAGTGAAGAAACAAGAGATGGAAATTCTGAGAGAGAATTGTACACGGGTCAGACAGATTCCTGTAAAATCAGCTTTTTGTACCTTCTTGGTAGCATCTGTGAAGCACCACCAGCCTCCAGTGTGCACACGCGATGGAGGAGGGGACAGTGCAAGCACAGGCCCAAGGCTCTGTTCACATCACCGTTATCTCGGGGATGTTCTGCGCTGGAATTTCAAAATCACCACACGTCATATCAGACTGATCTCTAGTTAGATAAGTGACAGAACCAGGTGGGCTGATTTGGAACAACAAAAAACTAATGTATTTCACCGATCAAGATAACAACAATGCTGTGTTGTTTTCCGATTGTATCATTACCATTATTATTGTTATTTAAAAGTCTGCTACCTGCTCTTGCTTTTACCATCCATTCGCCTCATAGAAGCGGAGAAATATATTACATGTAGATCCCATCATGTCACTGCTCTCACAGCTCCCAGGAATTTCCACTGCAATGAGAACCTGAGCCCCTAGCCAGGGCGCCCTAGGCTCCCGGCTCAGCCCTGACATAGCCTCTGCCTTCCCTCCAGCTCCAGCCACCCTGCTGCTGGTGTCCTATCCCTGGACTTTTTCTGAAACATTTCCTGCTTATTTTCTGTTCAGGGCAGTCCCCCTTGCTGTACCGATGGTGATCTCTGCCTCTAGATATTCCTGGAGTTGGTTCCCTCTTACAATTTAGATTTCAATTCAAAAGTTACCTCTGGCCGGGTGTGGTGGCTCACGCCTGTAATCCCAGCACTTTGGGAGGCCCAGGCAGGCAGGTCGTCTGTCAGGAGTTCAAGACCAGCCTGGCCAACATGGTGAAACCTCGTCTCTACTAAAAATACAAAAATCACCTGGGCGTAGTGGCGGGCACCTGTAGTCCCAGCTGCTTGGGAGGCTGAGGCAGGAGAATCACTCGAACCCAGGAGGTGGAGGTTGCAGTGAGCCGCGATTGCACCACTGCACTCCAGCCTGGGCAATAGCGTGGGACTCTGTCTCAAAAACAAAACAAAACAAAAACAAATGTTCCCTCTTTCTTCATTGAGGCCTTTGACCATCATAAAATCTGAAGTAGCTCTGCCCTTTGCACCCCCTGCCTCCCCCTCGCTGCCTCCCCTTTTCCTAACCTCCAGCTGTCACACACACAGCCTAGTGGTTAACTGAGTCGATTCTGGTCTAATGCCTGGCTTTGACTGTTGCCTCCACCAAGAAAGTACTCGATCTCATCCTCTCATTCTGCCTAAATTGCCCCATCAGCAAAATGGGAGAGTTGATAGCACCTCTTCTCAACGCGGCTGTGCAGTTCAAACAAGATAACGTATGTGAAATTCTTGAATAGTTATTGGCTCATGGAAAGCAGTCAATAAGTTTTGGATATTGTTATTACTTTACTCATATTAGTCGACATTGTCACACCACAGAACAGTACAAAGTAAGCCCTCTGAGAGTAACCATAGCCGACTGCGTTCATCGCCGGGTCTCCAGGGCTTAGAAAAAGCCGGTCACAAGTTGAAACAAATGAATGCGTCCAGTATCCACACACACGTATCTCAGTTTTCCTCCTTCTTACATTTTCTCCCCTTAAAGGCAGAATTTCTGCTTTTCTCCAGCAACTGAAGATACTTTAGTTCAGCACCTCATGCAATTAGCCCACATAAGACCCCTTTACCGTTTTAGGATTCTTAAAATGCTTTGTAAAGCTGCCCATCTTCTAGTTTTACCAGGTAGACTGAAAGAGTGCCTGGTGCAATGACGCCCTCTGCAGGTAGACAGAAGAATTAACGTGGTCCCAGCTCCAGGAACTGCGTTCTTGGGGAACATCACCTGTGCGGGGGCAACTGGAAATGCTGTCTTTTCTGCCCTGTCCAAGACAGTTTTTGCTTAGGATTTCTCTAGAATGTAACCTCACTGAGGATAGAAGCTTTGTCTTCTCATCACCAATATAGTAGGCACCCAGTGCATGTTTGTTGAATAAATACGAGCATAGAAAAACAGTAGTTTTCAATCTTTTGTATCCCCAAGTGGCCCAGAAACATGGGGAAGCTACTGATAGAAAATAGTGATCATTTGCTTAATTGTATGCAACGTTTGGGTAGCAAGATAAGTGATAATACAAATAAAAGGAATGAGGAAACAAAGAATTAATAATTAAATAGAAAATTTAAAATATAATTTAATGACACTGAGGTATCCCTTAAACACTTAATAAAACTAGTTATATATTTTAAATTGAAATATATTTTGAGATAATTTTTTAAAATTTTTTAAAAAATCATTTGCATTATATTCAAGATGCAACAGACACATATAATTAATCGATATTGTTTAGTGCAAATTTATTGCAGTTCTACAAGGAAGAGACACCTGACAAAAAGACACTAAAATAACTCTATGTCCAACCCTGTGGCATCTCACTTAAAAAATAACTCTATATAAAACTATATACCCAAAATGATCTTCAACATGATATTTCATTTATAAAAGAACTTGCTATAATTTTCTTTTGAGTAGAAACTTATGCAGTGACCTAAAAGTACAATATATCTAGTAATTCCATACATTATTTTCCCTCTGTAGTTAACACAGAACTCTCCAACACATCATCTCCAAGAACTCTTACCTCAGTCCTATGGAATAGACACACCAGGTGTCTTTATTCTCATTACACAGGTGAGCAAATCAGGATGGTCAAGAGACTCATCCAAAATCACACTTAACAGGACGGCCAGAACCCAAGGTCTTCAAACTCATGGGCCATTGTTCCTTCTACTACACCACTTGGCATATTCTAGAATATCTGTGACTGTGTCTTTCCACATTAATGATGAGAGGATCAGACAATTAAGCAAATGATCACTATTTTATTCCCCATGTTGCTGGGCCTTTTGGGGAGAAAAAGATTGAAAACTACCCTTTTTCTATTCTAGGCATAGTCTGACTCTAATGTCCTGAGTAATTTAGCCAGTAGTTTGGGACTCTCAGTCTTGTATTGGTTAGATCATCGTTTATTTTTAACACTCTGCTTATGTCTCTCTCTTTCTATTTGAGAAAGAAGAAAAAAGGAGAGAGAGTGGTGAGGAGTGGGAATGGGAAGGAATCAAGTGGAAACAGGTTCAGATATTCAATGAAATATGCGTTTGAAGATCATTTGGGGTATACATTTTTATATACAGTTATTTTATTAAGTGAGATGCCACAGGATTGGATACAGTTAATTTAGTGTCTCATTTGTCAAATTATTCAACAAATAATTCAACCATGATTCTTTTAGTCCAGATTCAATGAACACAGATTGGAATGACAGAACTTTCCTTTGAAAGTCACATGGCTCTGCTGGGCTTATCCATTGGGTGTCAAGTTCCACTGGATGGATTATTGTGGTACTCTAAAAAGGTGCAAACTCTCAGAACCTGTCACTTTGGTTGATACATTAAAATAAGAGATAGAGACATTAAGAACCCTTGACCTAGTATTGTGGGAGATTTACATGAAAATATTACGTGAAGATTTACACAGAAATATTTTAACCATTTTGCTTGGAATAGTGGCTCAGAATTATAATTATCATAATAGTTAAATTATGGTATTTCTTACTCTATTACATTTTTAAAAATAGATATTGCATTGGTTTAAAATAATACTATAAACAAAAGAACAAATAATGTTACCTATGAAAGAATGAAGTTAGGAGTTATTATAGAATATGAGAGTTTTGTATGTGTTATTGTTACAGAAAACGTCCTTTTTTAAAACTTTCATCTTAGGTTTGGGTGTATGTGCGCAGGTTTGTTACACAGATAAACTCATGTCACAGGGGTTTGGTGTACAGATTATTTCATCACCCAGTATTAAGCCTAGTACCTAATACTTATGTTTTTCTGCTCCTCTTCCTCCTCCCACCCTCCACCCTCAAGTGGACCCCAGTGTCTGTTGTTCCCTTATTTGTGTCCATGAGTTCTCATCATTTAGCTCCCACTTATAACTGAGAACGTGTGGTATTTGGTTTTCTGTTCCTGCATGAGTTTACTAAAGATAATGGCCTCCAGCTCCATCCATGTTCCCTCGAAAGACATGATCTCGTTCTTTTTCATGACTGCATCGTATTCCATGATGTAGCTGCACCACATTTTCTTTATCCAGTCTGTCATTGATGGGCATTTAGGCTGATTCTAAGTCTTTGATATTGTGAATAGTGCTGCAGTGAACATTCGTGTGCATCTTTACGGTAGAATGATTTCTGTTCCTCAGTATAGTCCCAGTGATGGGATTTCTGGGTCAAATGGTAGTTCTGTTTCTAGCTCTTTGAGAAGTTGCCATGCTGCTTTCCACAATGGTTGAACAATTTACACTCCCACCAACAGTGTACAAGTGTTCTCTTTTCTCTACAACCTCGCCAGCATCTGTTGTTTTTTGACTTTTTAGTAATAGCTATTCTGACTGGTATGAGATGGTATCTCGTTGTGGTTTTGATTTGCATTTCTCTAATGATCAGTGATACTGAGCTTTTTTTCATATGATTGTTGGCCACATGTATGTCTTCTTTTGAAAGGTGTCTGTTCATGTCCTTTGCCCACTCTTTAATGGGGTTGTTTGTTTTGCTCTTGTAAATTTAAGTTCCTTATAGGTGCTGGATAGTAGACCTTTGTCAGATGCATAGTTTGCAAATATTTTCTCCTATTCTGTAGGTTGTCTCGTTACTCTGTTGGTAATTTCTTCTGCTGTACAGAAGCTCTTAAGTTTATTTGTCAATTTTCGCTTTTGTTGCAGTTGTTTTTGGTGTCTTTGTCATAAAATCTTTGCCCATTCCTATGTCCAGGATGGTACTGCCGAAGTTGTCTTCCAGAGTTTATAGTTTTGGGTTTGACACTTAAGTCTTTAATCCATCTTAAGTTGATTTTTGTGTATGGTGTAAGGAAGGGGTCTAGCTTCAGTCTTCTGCACATGGCTAGCCAGTTCTCCCGCACCATTTACCGAACAGGGAATCTCTTCCCCATTGCCTGTTTTTGTCAGCTTTGTCGAAGATCAGATGGCTGTAGGAGTGTTCCCTTATTTCCGGCCTCTCTCTTCTGTTCCATTGCTCTGTGTGCCTGTTTTTGTACCAATACCATGCTGTTTTGGTTACTGTGGCCCTGCAGTACACAAAAACATGCATCAGTGTTCTCCAACAGAGGGAATAAGACACAAACACATATTCGATTCTTCTTATGCAGAGTGGCAATGTTTTATAAAGTTGCCTTGAACACTGAATTAGGGAATACTGAATCCTCGATCCTGGGGGAAATACAGGGTAAGTTTCCTGCAAGGCCCTGGTCACATTTTTTTGTCAATGGATCAACACACAATCTTCATGCATATGTGTTTCTGTTTAAAGACATCTTATTTAATATATGTTGTTGATTCATTAATACTGAGCTCACAGACAACAACACTGTAACTCATGCCTGAATGAAGCTTATCTAACACATTAATTTTTCCGTAAGGCATGCCACAGACTTCGCTGATTGAGAAACACAGACAGCACCTCAATACTACTCTCGGGGCCAATTTTTTTTTTTTTTTTTTTTTTTTTTTTTTTTTTTTTTTTTTTTTTTTTTTTGATGGAGTTTTGCTCTTGTGGCCCAGGCTGGAGTGCAATGGTGCGATCTTGGCTTACTACAACCTCCATCTCCCAGGTACAAGCAATTCTCCTGCCTTAGCCTCCTGAGTAACTAGGATTACAGGCACCTGCCACCACACCCAGCTAATTTTTGTATGTTTAGTAGAGTCGGGGTTTCACCATGTTGGCCAGGCTGGTCTTGAACTCCTGACCTCAGGTGATCCACCCGCCTCGGCCTCCCAAAGTGCTGGGATTACGGGCAAGAGCCACCATGCCCAGGGGCCATTTTAAATAGCAATATTATCAACCAAAAGCACAAATGCAAAAAATGTGGCACCACATGTCCCACAAAAAGGATGTTTGTTTACAGTATGAGAGCTGGAACAGGAGGCTAAGCATTGTCTTGGTTGACATCAGCTGGTCATGTGACTGACCGTCAGGTGACTCGAGAATTTGCCACTCTGTGAATGGCCGTGAATAACCATGCAAGTTCCATGAGTTATTGATTTGAGGGCTACAAATAAATTTTAGTAAGTAGGTAATTTCCAAACAGGGGATCAGCAAATAATGAGGATTTAATGAGAGGTTTAAAGGAGATGAAGAAAGTACATTTGGGAAGAAGAAAGTATCCGCCATGCCTTAAGGAACTACAAGTTTCCAAAACGCATGAATGTGAGAAAAGCAGCCACACCTTTCAGATTTGTTACAGTGACTTTGTTATATTTACCATAAAAGGGTAAATTAAATGGCTTTATTTTGTTTCTTCAGCAATTTCAATGGTGGGAGTAAGGGTAACATACAATCTGTAATGTAGTTTAGGGATGAATGCACAGAGAGCTGAATTCAATCAGGAAACATTTAGAATGACAATAACAGTTCTTACAAGGAGAAGCGATATTCTAAGAAATGAAGAAACATAGACCTCAAGAAAAATGGATGCTTCAAAGAACAGAAGCGTATTTCTCCCTTTTCAGCACTGAGAGCCAGAGTGGAATTGTCTCCTTCATTGCCGCTGCTGTCACGTTTCGTGTGTCGTGTCTGTTTTGTGATCGCTGAGACCCGAGAACCTCCGACTTGCCGACATACTTTGTGGCCCCGACAGAGGACTTGGGCTCTCTGGGTTTCATCACCACCATCAATTAAATAAAGAGGACAAGAGCTTCTTTCTTGGATTGTTACTTTAAGGCTCTGGATAATACATGTAACCACCTTATGATAGAGCAGAATCATAAGCAGGCTCACGGTAGAAGCATTCAATGACATTTCCCTTTCCTTCGGGAGAAACAGAAATTCACAGGTCTAATTATTTTCATATTAATAGTTCCTGGCCATTATTCCAGAACTATCCTAAAGGAATTCTTTCTCCTTAGGGACACCACCTCCCAGGAGGGTATTTAAAGATTTTCACAGGCCGGGAGTGGTGGCTTATGTTTGTAATCCCAGCAGTTTAGGAGGCCAAGGCTGGTGGATCCCTTGAGCCCAGGGGTTCGAGACTGGCCTGGGCAACATGGTGAAACCTTGTCTCTACTAACAACACAAAAATTAGCTGGGCGTGGCTGTGTATGCCTTTAATTCCAGCTACTTGGGAGGCTGAGGCTGGAGAATCGCTTGAACCCAGGAGGTGGAGTGAGCCAAGATGCCGCTATGATACTCCAGCCTGGGTGACAGAGCAAGACTCTGTCTCAAAAAAAACAAAAAGTTTTTATAGTCCAGGTATTCAGTGTTCATAGTACACCTTTCTTATCCTAGTAAATCTTCTTTTTTCAAGGTATATGATCCCGTATAGTAGTTAACTCTTACTTTATGACAGTCTTTATTATTACTATGTATCAGAAAATTAATTAAAAATGATTTTTATAATATTATCTCTAGTTGTTTTAAGATTCAATTTCCCTTGCATTTAATAAATGTTTCCTTTGTTGTTTAATCATAAATTTTAAAAATAAAATTCTCCAAATCATTCTTTAACTCTTCATTCTTATAAGTGCATTGCTAATGTCTAAATCTTTAAATGAATGTTAGATTTTAAAGTACTCTATTAACATTAAATTTAAAATAACTTTATTTGAAGAATTATTTTGAAAACCTTGGGGTTTTTTTATTATTATACTTTAAGTTCTAGGGTACATGTGCACAACATGCAAGTTTGTTACATATGTATACATGTGCCATGTTGGTGTGCTGCACCCATTAACTCATCATTTACATTAGGTATTTCTCCTAATGCTATCCCTCACCCCCCACCCCATGAGAGGCCCCAGTGTGTGATGTTCCCCTCCCTGTGTCCATTTCTTCTCATTGTTCAATTCCCATCTATGAGTGAGAACACATGGTGTTTGGTTTCTGTCCTTGCAATAGTTTGCTCACAATGATGGTTTCCAGCTTCATCCATGTCCCTACAAAGGACATGAACTCACCCTTTTTCACGCCTGCGTAGTATTCCATGAAAACTCTGTTTTTAAAGAACATAATTATCTTTTTCTTTAGCATGAAAATAAGAATAATTGCAGTATGTGTTTTTTTAAATCCAAAAATCATTGTGGTTCTAAATATATGTCTATTCAGCATAAATATAATTACAAAATATATTTGAGTCTTGGGGTTGATGTTACAAGTAACAATTGACTAATACACCATACTTTCCAGAAGTTTACCCAAAATTTTCCCTCCCTCTTCCTGCAAGGAATAAAAAGAAAACAAAACTACAGGAAAATGAATTATTAGAACAGGTGGAAATTAGAATGGTACCACACACTACTCATTTGAAAAATTAACATTTTTCTGGAATCGGTAAAATTTAGCCAAATGGAAAGGACATGGCGGTGTCAGACTTTCTCGAGAAATTAGCATTGGATGGAATTCTGACCAACCCCAGTAGGAATTCCCCATATGGATACATGAGGGCTGGAAATAAGTTGTCCTCGGGAGACAGAAAGGCTTTCCCCATCTTGGAGCAAGGTTTCTCAGGCATGAACGTGGCACCGGAAGAGAAAGCTTTGTCCGAGACCTCAGTTTACAGAGCAGCATAGGCTCTCTCAGACACTGGGGAGCAAGCTCAAGGGTAGAGGGGAGACACTGGGAGGAAAGCAATGCCGTGGCCTTGAAGGATTGTTGCAGTGGCTGGTCAACAGCTGTCATGGGAAACCCAAGATGAATAGCATTTGTCTCTATTTCAACTTCACCAGTGTAGCAGCCTCACTTAGAAATGAGCAAGCAAACTCCAAAGACCAGAAATAAGAGTAACTTAAAATAGTACTAGGAGCGATGGCCCATGCCTGTAAACCCAGCACTGTGGGGGGCCGAAGCAGGAGAATTGCTTGAGCCCAGGAGTTCAAGATCAGCCTGGGCAATGTGGTGAGACCCCATCTCTACAAAAAATTTTTTTTAATTAGCCAGGCATGGTGGCATGTGCCTGTGAGTCTCAGCTATTCGAGAGGCTAAGGCAGGAGGATTACTGAAGTCCAGGAGGCCAAAGCTGCAGTGAACAATGATCGTACCACTGCACTCCAGTCTGGGTGACAGAGGGAGGCCCTGTCTCAAATAAAATAATAAAATGAAATAAAATAAGATAGGAAATGCCCAGTCTCAAATAAAATAATAAAATGAAATAAGATAGAAAATGCCCAATTTGGGAGCATCTGAGGTTTGATAAAATAATTTCAGCAAACGTAGACTTTTTTTAAAAACCACTGTTCCAAGACAAATTTTTCTGGCCTTAATTTTCCAAGACACCAGCTTTCTCTGCATGCCCTGCAGAATCTAAATAATCGTGATAAAAATATTTCCTGAATGGAATGTGAATGCTATAATTATTTTTTAAAACTATGACAGAGTTTATGATAAATTCTAGTAATTAAAAAAGTCGGAAAGACTGGAGGGAGTGAAGATATGCTAATTTCTCCATCATTTATGGAGGGAAGCAATAATAAGCAGTGTTTCATTTCCGAGATTAAAATTCAAGAAATACATATTTAAGCATTTGTACAAAGATATGAGAATGGCCACTAATGGAATGGTAACAAATTTTGTCCCTTTCCAATTATAAAAGTAGGAATTAAAGAAAACTCATTCCGTCTAACAAAAGGTAGAAAACAAAAGAAATACCATCAGAGAGAGGGAGACCGATGGAGACCTGAGGAAAGGAATACCAAACAACTTTCAAAAATGAACGGGGATTTTTAAATTCATCTGTAGAAAGAACAAGTCTCTTTAGGTTTGATCCTAAATAAAATCCACGAATATCTTTCCAGAGGACAGAGAAGTAAAACACACTGACTCATTTCAAATAAATGGTGAGACAAAGATATACCAGGCAAATACATACAGAAAACAAAATTTGAACTTGCAATATTGGTCAAGTAAAAAATAATCCAGGGTAAAATGTATTAAATTGAGCCCACATTAGTGAAGGGGACAATCGATTCGTAGACATTATTTAAATTAAAATCTGTGATATGAAAACTGTTGGAGATAAAAGAAAACAGACACAGAAATCTACTGAAGGGCTTGGACTTTAGCACACCTCTCTCAAGCCAGATTGGCACAAATTCAAGTCTGGAATGAGGGTAGGAATATTCATACATTACTGGACAAGTATTATGGGACAATTTTGGCAGTGTCATAAAATTCAAACTGTGCTTATCGCCACAACCCCTTGATACCATTTCTAGGGATATATGATTAGAGAAACTTTCACTGGATCATTCTTTGTAATAGAAAAAGGAAAAAAGAAAAAGAAAAAAGAACTTGCATATTTAGTAATAGGAATATGACTAATCAGTATGAGCTACATTTATAGGATAGACTATAGCAGTTAAGGGAAATGAGCTACATCTATTGAAAACAGCCTGAGTAAATCTCAGTAATGTTATTTTAAGTGAAAAAAAGCAGATTGCAGACCATGTACTGTTGATGCTGTGTGTGTGTGTGTGTGTGTGTGTGTGTGTACACCAAATCAATGTTTACTTAAGTATGCTGAATATTGTCTGCGTTGTTTCGTAAAGTTTTTCCAAAAACCTGGGGAAAATATGTATTTCCTACATACATACCTAACACTGGTTTTTCTCTCTCATATATTAATGGGCCTTAAGTTTAATTTAAAAATGTTAAATATCCCAATAGAAAAATCAGCAAATTATAGTTAATTCACCAAAGCCAAAAAAAAAAAAAAAAAGAAAGAAGAAAAGAAAGAAGAAAGACAGAGAGAGAGAAAAGAAAACACAAAACCTCAAATGACCCGTAGACAAATGTTTTCACTCCCCAACTATGTTTTGAGCATCTACTATGTGCCAGCTACACTGCTAGCCATGCAGATTGATTGGTGAACAGAATATGCAAACCTCTGTCCTGGTGGAGCTGACATTCTGGTGGGTCAGTGGAGGGAAGGAGAATAGGGGGAGAAAAACTAAGAAGTTTACTACATAAATGAACGCATAAGTTGTATGTTAGGAGATGAAAGGTTATGTGGAAACTGGGAAAGGGGCTGGGTGGAGAAGGGGGAAGATATTCTGGAGAGAATTCAGTTCAGCTCTGGGGTAGGGCTCTCCAGAGACGGAAAGGAGAGAAGACCTAGGGGACATCTGGTGTGAGGCTCAGGCAGGCAATGGAAGATGAACGGGAAGGAAGTCCAGAGGGTCACTTAATGGGGAAACAAGGACTGTGGCTTTTCCTAGAGAGAGATGAGATGGGAAGTAGTTGATAAAAGGGAGGGTTTTGAGTACACTGACTATCTGACTTATGTCTTAACAGAATAACTCTGATGGCTTTGCTGGAAATAGACTCTCCAGAGTTGAAAAGCATCTGAGATATGCTCATGTCTAAACTTTGTGAAATTTGGTTATAACGATCACAAGTCTTGAAAGGCACGTGGGCCCTGACTCAGCAATACCCTCTCAGGAAACTGGCAATTTCAAAAACAAGTAAAGATACGTACATAAAGACACGTACACATACACGCGTATATGTTTGCACAACGGTTAGCATATAATAGCAAAATAATAGCTGTCACCCAAATGTCCAATAATAAGAACTCATTTTAATAAATTACATTAGATCTCAGCACTGGATTACCACGAAATAGTTTTTTAAAAAATATTATAGACCAGCACTTATCGATATGAAAAGTTAGCCACAATAGACTATTAAAGAAAAAAGTTTATAATACAGCATATGTGGTACAGTTTTAAGCACACTTAAAATAAATATATGCATATAGATTTTGTATATAAATAGATATTCATATATGTATTAGCAGATGTATATATAAAAGAAAAAATCAAGACTATATAGCAAATAATGACAGAAATGGTATTATAATGAATTTTTACTTTATATATTTTTCTGTATATCTTTTACTTTATATACTTATATAAATACTTTACATATATAAATATATAAATACTTTACATACATAAATATATAAATACTTTATATATTTATATAAATACTTTACATATATAAATATATAAATGCTTTATATATTTTTTATATACTTACTGTATATTTTTTACTTTATATAAAATAAAATCAGTATTTCAAAGCGATACCTGAACTTCCATGTTCATTACATTATTCACAATAGCCAAGATATGAACTCAACCTAAGTGTGCACCAGCCGGTGAATGGATAAAGCAAATGTGGGACAGAAACACAATGAAATACTATTCAGCCTTTAAAAATGGAAAAAAATCCTGCCATTTGCAGCAACATGATGTGCCTGGAGGACATTATGTTAAGTGAAATAAGTCCGCCACTGAAAGACAAATACTGCATGATGTCACTCGTGTGGAATCTAAAAAAAGTTTATCTCACAGAAGCAGAGAGTAGAATGGTGATTAGCAGGGGCTGGGGGCAGGGAGCGGGGAGATAGTGGTTAAAGGGTGCAAAGTTTCAGTTAGAGGATTAAGTTCTGGGAGACTGTTGTATAGTGGGATGATGATAGCTACCATTAATACTTGAAAATTGCCAAGAGAGTAGTTTTTGTTTTGTTTGTTTGTTTGTTTGTTTTTCATTTGAGACGGATTTTCGCTCTTGTCACCCAGACTGGAGTGCAATGGTGGGATCTCGGCTCACTGTAACTCCCGCCTCCTGGGTTCAAGCAATTCTCTCCTACCTCAGCCTCCCGAGTAGCTGAGATTACAGGCACCTGCCATGACACCCAGCTAATTTTGGTCTTTTTAGTAGAGATAGGGTTTCACCATGTTGGCCAGGCTGGTCTGGAGCTCCTGAGCTCAAGTGATCCGCCCACCTTGGCCTCCCAAAGTGCTGAGGTTACAGGCATGAGCCACTGCGCCTGGCCCAGAGTAGATTTTCAAAGTCCTCATCACAAAAAGTGGTAAGAATGTGAAGTGATGGAAATGTTAATTAGCTTGATTTAGTCATACCACAGTGTATAACCTATATTAAAACATCACATAGCACAACATAAATATATGCAATTTTTCATTTATCAACTAAAAATATTTAAAAATTCTTTTTAAATGTTAAAATAATAAAGGAAAGCTCCTGTGAAGCACATATTTATTTTTGTTACATACCAGATTTAATTTTTTATCTCAGCAATAAAATTCAAAATCTCCATCAAATAAAATAAAGTTCTATTCCAATGAAATATCGCTTTTGAAGCAATACCTGAACTTCCATGTTCCCCTTTCCTCTCCTACACTCCAGCCCCAGGAGGATTAGAGGTGAGAGTTCATGGTGAGAGTCACAAAAGGGAGTCGAGGAGGGGAGAAAGAAGCCACTCACACTTCTTCTCACTCACACTTCTTCTCACTCACAATTCACTTGATTATTTGATCATTACTTGAGATGAACATTCTCATTAATAACTTGGTACCCTTTTGTTTTGTTTATAAACAGCAAACGTTTATTTCTCACAATGCTGGAGGTTGAGCAGTCCAATATTAAAGTGCCAACTGATTTGATGTCTGGGGAGGGCCCACTTTCTGGTTCATAGACGGCACCGTCTCGCTGTGTCCTCACATGGTAGAAGGGTGAACCAGCTCCTTCGAGTCTGTTAATAAGAGCACGAATCTCATGAAGGAAGGCTCCATCCTCATGAGCCAATCACCTCTCAGATAACTTGGGACTCTTTGAATTACCCAAGCATGAGAAGGAAGATTGTACAAACTGCCTGGCTGTTTAAAATTCAGGAATAAGGGAAGAATGAGCCACAAACTAAACATTAAAAGATTTAAAAAAAAAAAAATAGAATAACATGACAATGTAAGTTAATTTGCATTACCTGGGTTGTAAGTTGCGTAATTTTAAAATATTTATTGGAGTTTTGTAGTTCCAGTCTTGGTGAATGATATATTCCTACTCCTTCCACATTTTGACACTGGGGTTTTAGTAATTTTCTCGCTGACCTGTGTGATGTGCCTTCACACCTTTGTCATGGGCATCAGTGTTGTCTAAGAGACCGCTCCGGCTTCTCTAGAGCTTTATAAAATTAAAGGGGAAGACCTGATGTCAGCACTCACTCTCTATTCTGCTTCTACTCAAAGATGTGATCCAGAAACTTTGACTTTTCCATCTAAGTTCTAAGTTGCATTTAGGCCAAAATCTATGCCTTATCTATGCAGCTTTTGTAGCCAGAGTAGCACTTCCGGCCTCCCCAAACTTCCTCCCACTTAGTGGCATAGCCTCCTGTTAAATTACTTGTTTGACCTCCCAAGTCTTCCAAATTGTCTCCTAATGATCTCCCAGCAAACTACTGCAAGGAGATATATTTAAACTTGGTATTGAAATTACATCTTTAATAATAGAAAATATTTTAAATAGAACCCCCAAAATGGCATCATTAGTTGATATTTTCAATATTTTGTCACAGCAGAAAATATTCAGGGTTATGTTAAAAAAGATTCACTCTTTTGGATCTGAGCCTAGGTCTATACATAGCACAATATAGAGCATGTTCAGTGCCAAAATAATTAGGATTGGCACAAAAGCACTTGGCCTTAGCTGTAGTTTTTTTTTTTTTTTTTTTTTTTAATGGAGTCTTGCTCTGTCGCCCAGGCTGGAGTGTAGTGGCGCAATCTTGGCTCACTGCAACCTCTGCCTCCCGGGTTCAAGTGATTCTCCTGCCTCAGCTTCCCCAGTAGCTGGGACTACAGCCGCACGCCACCATGCTTGGCTAATGTTTTTTGTATTTTTAGTAGACATGTGGTTTCAGCATCTTGGCCACATTGGTCTTGAACTCCTGACCTTGTGATCCACCCATCTCGGCCTCCCAAAGTGCTGGGATTACAGGCATGAGCCAATGTGCCCGGCCTGAGCTGTAGTTTTGACTATGCATAAGTGCATTCATTTTGTCAATCTTTAATGAATTGGGAAATTTCCTGAATTGGAATCCTCTTTGATCTACTTGGACCTTCTGCCTCATCCACCTCTTGACCAATGCTGGTACTCTCTGCTAATACAGAATAAAAAGTATTATCTCTACCTGTCAACATACAGCATTTGTGTCTGGACTAGACCGATGAGATCTGGGCCTATCCAGTCAAGAGCATATTTGCTCTATCTTCAGCAGTTACCAGATTATTTTCTACACTGCTAACTCAGACTTGTACCTTTTGCCTCTTTCTTTCTTATTTTATTTTATTTTTTTAAGAGACAGAGTCTTGCTCTGTTGCCCAGTCTGGAGTGCAGTGGTGCAATCATAGCTCACTGCAGCCTCGAACTACTGGTCTCAAATGATCCTCCTTCCTCAGCCTCCCACATGTAGCTAAGACCACAGAAATAAGCCACCAGGCCCCGCTTCCTGTCTTTCTTCATACCAAAGAATCAAGTAGACATTTAGGGAAATTTTATCACTTAAGTTGATTTGACCCCAAAACAGCTCCTTCTGAAGATATCCTATTCATTCATTTATTAATTCACTCATTCAACAAATATTCGTGATATCATTACTTTATGCCTGGCACTGTCTGCCCACACCTTCATTTTGTTTCCTAGGGAATTAAAGAAAAATCACATCATAGGACACCTGTATTACAGGATGCATAATGTCTTTGTGAGGAGTCATGTAAAAAACAAAATCATTCCACTCTTATTTTAATGCATTAGTGTATCTAATGGTGAGAAACATTTCCCCAGAGGGAGCTGATTTTGCAAGTAATAAAGATTAGATGGACAGAACCAATAAAGCAAGGAGAAGCTGATGCAGGAGGACACAGGAGGTGTGACTGATGGAGGGCATAGCTGGGGCTTGAAATTTCATTAGAGGTAATTCCGCAGGAAAGCTGAAATTATTCAATTAGATATTTAAGAAGATTCGATCTTTCTCTCATGAAGAGACACCCTCAGGGGTATTTCACATACGCTTCAATTTCTTTTACAACTGCTTAGAACATTTTAGATATTTTATTCAAGTCACAGTGGCCTCTATAGTAAGAGGTCCTTTGGGAGTGAGCATCAATTATGACGAATTAGGAAATGAACACATCATGTCGCTTTTGTTTATGAAGTCTGACTTTTCGAAATTACTAATATTAGTAGAACAATAAAATTATTATGGTAGATTATACAAAGATGTGTTCTAATACAGTATACTGGCTTCTTAGCCTTTGTAGGAATGTCAGCATCATTCTGTGGTTGGCTCTCTGCTTCATCTTGACTTTCATACAGGAAACCTTACAGAAATTGAGTAAATAGTGTCCCTGTTTGCACCGGTCTCAAATTTTCTGTGTAGTGTGTTTCCTTAATGATACCAGCTGGACGTCATTATCCAAAACTAAGGGTGGCACCATGTAGTGCAAAGGTGATATTTCCAAGGCAACCTCATCGAGGTAGCCTTATAATAAGTAATATTTGACAGTCCTCATCCAATGCATTTACTCAACATCTACAACAGATATAACGTATCTTGAGTTTCATGAGACTCAAATATCATGCATATTTAGTGAAAAACAATGACAAAAATATTCTGGCAATTGGGACTCTACCAGAGGGCTGCAAATGCCTTGAGGTTGTCATGAGAGTCACTAGAATACCCTGAAATAATTGAAGAAATGTGCTCAATTGCAACACTGCTGTCACCACCTTCTCCTATAAATCTACTGCCCAGATGGACTTTTCATGGCAGCCCAGGCCATTGACTCCTCAGGAAAATGGAAGTACTGTGGAAGGTAGGTAAGATGTTATGTCCTCCTCCTAGTAACCAAACAATGAAAGATGGACTCTTGTGAAATGAAGCAAAGAAGATGCCGAGAAGTCCTCAGTGTACATGAACAGATTGTTTCAGTTGACAGTAGAATCTGGACATCATTGAATGTGCCAATAATTCATAATTTCCTTTTTGCAAAATGATTTTACTTGTATATATAGATTTTTAAGTTCATTTGGCGACCCTTTTAAAAGGTTTTATTTTCTCCTCTTATTTGTTGAAGATGCTAAAAACTGTGATGACCATTTAATAAAAATGTTTAAATGATTATGGCTCATGCCTATAATCTCAGCACTTTGAGAGGCCGAGGTGGAAGGATCACTTGAGCCCAGGAGTTGAAGACCAGCCTGGGCAACAAAGCAAGAAGCCTCTTTACAAATAATAATAATAATAATAAAATTAGCTAGTTTGGTGTCTCATGCCTATAGTCCCAGCTACTCGGGAGGCTGAGGCAAAAGGATCGATTGAGCCTAGGAGTTTGTGGCTGCAATGAACAAGGCTCTTACCACTATACTTGCTTCAGCCTGCGTGACAGAATAAGACTATCTCTAAAAAAAAAGTTACCAAGTTTCTTAGCATATTTATTAGGATACCATAAATACCATGATGCTTGAATTTCAGTAATAATGTTATTACAGAATTATTTTTTGTCTAAGAAAATGATCAAAAATTACAACTTGGGAAAAAAGTGCGATCGTCTTGATTTGTAATGTTGTACTTTTACTTATAGTGCCATGGTGTTGATAAGCAGGCAAGAAATGATTGATTTTTTTTTTTCAGCCGTTTACCTCTGCAAGAGAACAATGCAAAACAAGGCACGACTGGAGCTCGCAGACTATGAGGCTGTAAGTACCAAGGACCTTCTGGCAAGGACAGTCATAGGATGCACAGCAGTAAGGCCCACAGTCTTTTCTGGGCAGGCTGTTAACTCTCCATTCATGGATCTTTTTTCTTGTCTTTTCTTTTGAGATGGAGGTTGTCTTGTCATCCAGGTTGCAGTGCAGTGGCACGATCTTGGCTCACTGCAACCTCTGCCTCCCAGGTTCAAGTGATTCTCCTGCTTCAGCCTCTGGAGTAGCTGGGATTACAGGTGTGCGACACCACGCCCAGCTAATTTTTTTTTTTTTTTTTTTTTTTTTTTTTTTTTTTTTTTTTTTTTTGATGGAGTCTCGCTCTGTCACCCAGGCTGGAGTACAGTGGCGCGATCTCGGCTCACTGCAAGCTCCACCTCCTGGGTTCACGCCATTCTCCTGCCTCAGCCTCCCGAGTAACTGGGATTACAGGTACCCGCCACCACGCCTGGCTAATTTTTGTATTTTTAGTAGAGACGGGGTTTCACCATGTTAGCCAGAATGGTCTCGATCTCCTGACCTCATGATCTGCCTGCCTCGGCCTCCCAAAGTGCGGGGATTACAGGCATGAGCCACCACACCTGGCAGCTAATTTTTATATTTTTAGTAGAGACTGGGTTTCACCATGTTGGCCAGGCTGGTCTTGAACTCCTGACCTCAGGTGATCTACCTGCCTCAGCCTCCTAAAAGTGCTGGGATTACAGGCGTGAGCCACCGCGCACAGCCTCATTCATGGATCTGAAGGGTCAGATTTCCAGGGATCTGGCATCACAGTGGGCTCATGAATTCCTGTTTACTTACTTCCTCTCTTCATTCACATTGCGTGTGGCAAAACTCTAAATACATAAACTCAGAGTATAAGAGGGAAGCATATCTTATTTTCTAAAATTGACTTAACTGTCAAAATGTCAGATACATCCTACATAGTGAAGATATCCAAACTCTGAGGATTAAAGACCATTTACCCTGGGAAAGAGTGGGTTTTGCCAAAATTTTATCTGCTGACGGTGATCATCAGCAGATAAAAGTCATCTGCTGTCATTTGTGCAGATGGTTGCTATGTTAGATTTACTGAATTCAAAGCACTGTGTAGGAATAGGTTGTGGGCCGCCAGGGTGTTACATGTATTGTGAGGAACTGAATAGGCTGATTGCATGCGTAGTAGGAATGTATTGCTGTTCTGTTCCTCTATAAAGTGGGTACAGAAAATTCCAACGGGTTCATCTGGAGCACCTCCTTATGTACCAGGTAATTTTAGTATTTTGCAGATACATATTGGATTTTTAGTCCTGTTCTCCGAAGTCAGTAATTCAAAAAATTGATATTTGTAACAGGTTTTTCTACTTCCTGTAAGACTGACAATATGAAGATGAGCTGAATTCAGGGAGCATGGTTTATCATTGAGAACCACAGTACACTTAGGGCTTTAGAAACTCTCTGTTTGTTTCCTTGACAAATACAAGTGGTAACTAAGCTAGAAGAGAGCAGTGAAGAAGAGCACTGAATGTCGCCACGTGGGGTATGTTTTTCAGGAGAGCCTGGCCAGGCTGCAGAGAGCGTTTGCCCGGAAGTGGGAGTTCATTTTCATGCAAGCAGAAGCACAAGCAAAGTGAGTCCTTGTGAGTCTTTTGGAAGATTTGTTCAAGTTGTGGCCTTTTTGTCCAGAGAGGCACTACAATTAATACTAAATGTTATCCATTGTTACCGTGTTGACAGAGTGGACAAGAAGAGAGACAAGATTGAAAGGAAGATCCTTGACAGCCAAGAGAGAGCGTTCTGGGATGTGCACAGGCCTGTGGTAAGCAAGCGTCACACTCTCATCTTGAATCCGTCTTCTCTGTGGGAAGAGAGGGGAGCCTTACCAAAGTAAGGGAAAGCCTGGAGTGACCCCTTGCACTCCCCAGGGTATCTTGGTGAATTCGTTAAGAAAAGATCACCACTTTTGTGTAGGATGACCAGACCTCAGTAGCACCAGATTTAATTTATAAAACCACGCATTTTCCCACCATGATAACGCTTGCTTACTCTCTTGCTATTTGAGGTATCTAATGCTTCTGTATACATTTGAAAGAAAAACCACTGCAACAAAACAGTTTTTCATGTTTTATTGTTTACATTTTTCTAGCTTTATAGTAAAAGTGCAAGTCAAGATGTTATTCCTGCCCTAATTTTCCTTCCCTCCCCTTCCTTCCTTCCTTCCTTCCTTCCTTCCCTCCCTCCCCTCTCTTTCTTTCTCTTTTTTTTTTTTCTTTCTTTCTTTCTTTCTCACTCTCACTCTCTTTTTTTTTATGGGATCTGTCTCTGTGGCTGGAGTGCAGTGGTGTGATCTTGGCTCACTGTAACCTCTGCCTCCCAGTTCAAGCTGTCCTCCCACCTCAGCCTCCCGAGTAGTTGGGACGACAGGCATGTGCCACCAAGCCTGGCTAATTTTTTGTATTTTTGATAGAGATGGAGTTTCACCATGGTGCCCAGGCTGGTCTCGAACTCCTGAGCTCAAGTAATCTGCCTGCCTCAGCCTCCCAAAGTTCTGGGATTACAGGGATAAGCCACCATGCCCAGCCTGATTTTTTCTTAAAACCTATTAGTAGCCTGCTTTGGTTGTTGACTTTCACAGTCTAACATTTCCTGTGGCTCAAATTCAAATCAGCCCACATTTTTAATGACACAATATTGGATCTCTATGTAATAACTTAGCTGGGCTTTTTCCTTATTAATGTTAAACTATGTGCCTCAGAGTAACATTAATGAATATCCTTAATTAATGCCAGAAAACTGTATGGATGAAATTAAACAGTGGTTACCAGCAACCATAAGACAACCTCATGTATTTCTTTCTATTTCGATGCTATATCGTTTTCTTCTGTAGATTTATTTAAATACAGACAAGGCAGTAGAGAATAATATTTGTATAAGTATTATTAGAATAAATAATAGGTTCATAGCATGAAAGACAAATGAGATTGATAAGAATACCTTACAATTTTCTCTTCAACTACCTTCAGAATCAGACCAAAAGAGAAAGTCTCCAAAGGTTTGTTTATATATGTACATATTTCAGCTTCAGATAGCAATGCAATTGTTAAATGATATATTGAATTTGTTCTCTCTTTTGAATTCTGAAAAGATTAGAATTGAGAATTAACTGGTTTTGCTACTGAAAATTCAGTGTGAGTTTTATTGTTCATGAAGAAAAAGGATTTTGAGGTCAGGTGCATAGCTATTGCAAGGACATTAAGTAGGATTTTTATTTTTTTGGTTTGTTTTAAGCAACCTCTAGAAACCAGTCAATGCGTTATGTTCCTATGCTTATCCACTTTGTCCCCTGGACATCTGGTGGCTCATCTCTAGCCTCGTTTAGCTTCCATGGCCTGGTTCCTCCTGGCAACCCAGGAGGACTCACACCATGCCCGCTCCCCTGCACTGCCCACGTCTATTTCATGCTCTGAGACCCGCGCTCGCAGAGATGACAAATGAGTCCACCTCAGACACTCCCCTGCTCCACTGCCTGAGGCCTCTGTGTGCTTCTGTTGGAGGCAGAATCTGATCCCAGTTGTCTTTCCCTCTATCCAGTGCAAGCCAGGCGCTAGTCTTTGCTGTCTCCCACCGGCAAGGAGCACGTATGAGTGTTATCCAAGAGGCCTCACCACACCCTTCACTAGGCTTCCAACTAGAAAGTCATCCCAAGGAGGATCTGGAGGCAGAAACCACCCAGAAGCCACTGGCTCCATCTCCCTTGTTGATTTTTTTTTTTTTTTTTTTTTTTGAGACGGAGTCTCGCTCTGTCGCCCAGGCTGGAGTGCAGGGGCGCGATCTTGGCTCACTGCAAGCTCCGCCTCCCAGGTTCACACCATTCTCCTGCCTCAGCCTCCTGAGTAGCTGGGACTACAGGTGCCCGCCACCACGCCTGGTTAATCTTTTGTATTTTTAGTAGAGACGGGGTTTCACGGTGTTAGCAGGGATAGTGTTGATCTTCTGACCTTGTGATCCGCCTGCCTCAGCCTTCCAAAGTGCTGGGATGACAGACGTGAGCCACCGCACCTGGCTGCCATCACTTATTTTCTAGAGGAAAATAGAGCTTTGGGTTGTCATGAGCCTCTGAGAATGGCATTTATCTAAACCAATCCTACCTTCAACCATTTCTTTTTCTTACATTATAACTTCCTGTATTACTTTAGAGGTAATCCCTCTTGGCATTTTTAAAATTTAAACATTTGGAAGTGATCTCAGGCACTCGTGAAATGCTGACACTTGTCCAAAGGCTGTGTCTGCCATACAGGTGCTGGTGTTTATCTTGTTTTTAGTCTTTTGGGTCCTTACTCTGAGTTAATAGACAAAGATGATGATGACAGGGACATTAAAAGAAAGGTTCTCCTAAGAGAGCTCCTAATGCTATTTTCTCAGCCAAACACATAAGCTCTATCTCTATTCGCTGGCTGTAGTGTTAGCTAAGCAATGACAACAACTTTCTAAGGTAACTAGGCCCCCTGAAGAAAAAGTGGCATAGGGGAAAACAGCAATATTGTGATACTTTCTAAGAATGTCTACACTTTTACATTTGTCCCTAGAAATGAATTCTGCAGTTGTCATAATCAATCCTAATATATTTAGACCCTAAATCCTATATCCCAGAGTTAAAGTGAATAGGTATTTCTATAGCTCAGTTTCTTCTTCATAGTCTGTCCTTTCTGTGGCTGTAATGAAAGACTCTTTGTACCTTGTAGTATTCACTGTAACATTTAGGTGTCTTCTAGACAGGATCTGTGAAGCTAGGAAGCTAGGCCTTGCATGTTAACACCAAATTATTGCCACCTGAGCAACCTAGAATCCTAGACCATGTGTAGGAAAATACCAGAGAGTATCTCAAACCGTCCAGAGGCTTAATCTGGTATGGCCTGGGGCCTAATATTGCATACCGCCCCTCACCAGAAGATGTCCATATCTAAGAGACTGTCCTATTGTGTCCACTTCCAGTTTTATTATGTCAGCCAATGACCAGTAGAAAAGGGAATAGGGAGACCTGGGCAGAGTGAGAAGCAGCTGGGCTTGGGAATCAGACAGACCTGACTCCGTTATTTATGAGGCCCACCGTGCACAGGGATTTGCCTTTTCTGAGATGTAGCAGTCTCACTTAGAAAATGGAACTATATCTACCTACCTTGCACTATTGATTGAACATTAAATGAGATCACCTGGGTAAAAGCAGCTGGCAGATCACTTTAAAATCTCACCTGACAGGGGAAAGACAATAAATTTTCAGCTTCCTTCGTGAACAGAAACAGAGAGTAGCACAAAAAAGGATAGAGAAAAAAATGGAATATGGAAACAGATAATGCAGATGCAGCTCCTATACTTCATGGTTTTAATGACATCTGTGAATCTCGCAGAGTACAATCAAGGAGCATCACAACCTTTGTCTTTGGTTCTGAGGTCCCAACCAGAATAACTCTGAAGACCACTCCCATAGTCATCTCCTTTTCCTCCAGCCTTACCTTTCCACTCTTCCATTTAGGGATACTTTGCATGAAATAGGCTGACCTTGACTTAAGGCTGATGTGGTCACCGTGGTGTTAATTGCTCATCTATGAGCCCTCTCTCTTAGTACCCTTTATTTGTGAACTCTTTTATTTCCTGTATGTTTGCATTTTTATTTAAGCCTTTATTCTGGAATGTAGAATCTGTCCTCTAGGTGCAGGAACGCAAGACTTAGAACAAAGCAGCCTTTCTTGGTCTTTATCAAACTGTTTACCTGAAATAAGTCAGACTGGGTTGACTTTCCTCTTCAAAGGGATTGTTCCTTTACCCACCTATGGAACTTTTTGAACTGTGTGGGGGATGCTTTTACCCCCAACATTTTTGTTATTTAAATATGTAAGTCCTGGAGCCGTCTGCCAATGCAATGGCTAAAACATGTTTCCTTCAAAGGTTGAATCTGAAACTCATGAAACAGGGCATTGCCACCCTTCCCATAATATGGAACATGGATCATGGGATACATGGGATACATGTGGATACATATGGAAAGGTATCACGTAATGATACCTTTTATTCTGTATCAATATGTGCCAGATATTATATTAAGGCCAGGCATAAAAAGTGGACTAAAACACACTCCTTGATTACTAAAACTCGTAGTCCAGTGTCACATTTTATGAACGTAGTCATTAACACAGCAGGGTGAGTTTGACTGCACTATTTGTTTTCTGAAGGGAGATACAGATGCTCATGTTATTTATAGGACTTGCTAAGGTTCAGAGCTAGCAGTGGGAGAGCCAGGCCTGGAACTAAAGAGTGGTGTGGATCCAGGCAGAGAAAGTAGCTCCAGCAAGAATGAGATCCTGATTTTATATATCTATCCTGCAAAAAGAAAGAATAAATAGTTAGAACGCAATAGTCCACATAGGATATAGCTGTGTTTATAGGTGTCTTATTATATTTTACTCATGGTTTTCATATATCCTTTTGCTTTTTACAAAATGGTTGTATTTATAGGTATCCTTTTGTATTTTATCATGGTTTTCGTATGTTTTTTGCTGTTTTTAAAAGTCCAGAGTTCAGGGCATCTTTCATACATTATAGGCCACACACCCCTGACCTAGGGAAATCCAACTAACACGTGTAGAACGCCCCTGCCAGGGATGTGTATACAATGTACACCCTAGAGGGCCATTGCCAACAGGGCTGCCTGGTAAGTCCTATCTTCAATGTTTAGTTATGATGATCTTGTGTAACAACCTACATATGTTATTATTTCAAGAAGGATCTAAATTTTTATTTTTTATTTTTGTTTTTATTTATTTATTTTTTTAAAGACAGAACCTTGCTCTGTCACCCAGGCTGGAGTGCAGTGGTGCAATCATGCCTCACTGCAACCTTCACCTCCCAGGTTCAAGCAATTGTCTTGCCTCAGCCTCCTGAATAGCTGGAATCACAGGTGTGTGCCACCATGCCCGGCTAATTTTTTATATTTTTAGTAGAGACGGGGTTTTACTGTGTTGGCCAGGCTGGTCTTGAACTCCTGGCCTCAGGGGATCCTCCCACCTCAGCCTCCCAGAGTGCTGGGATCACAGGCATGAGCCACCACGCCTGGCCTAAAAATTTTTTAATATATAAACTATATTTAAGCCTGGGCAACATAGTGAGATTCCATCTCTACAAAACATTAGCCAGGTATGATGGTGCATGCCTATAATCCTAGCTACTCAGGAGGCTGAGGCTGAGAGGATTCCTTGTGGCCAGGAGTTTGAGGTTGCAGTGAGCTATATCATGCCATTGCACTCCAGCCTGGGTAACAGAGTGAAACCCTGTCTCTGAAATACACACACAAACACATACACACATATTTAGTGTACAGAAATTATTAGTACAAAAAAGAGATAAGAAAGCAGGGTCTAAATTTTGTTATGGTTTTTCAGAAGGTTAATTGAGAAAATATGAAGTAATCACTATCAATTTTAAAAGTCTTGAGATTGATATTCCCATTAGAATAAAAAGCTCTATACTTAAATGTCACAGATCTGTGACGCGATCTAACGGAAAGACTTTTAAGTTATGTAATTATATTTTCCTGAATCGATTTGCCTTCGTAAATATATAAAGTATCTTTATTTTCAAAAGCCAGAAATGGAGTTATCCTAACAGCGTTTTTGTTGAATGTTTTTCATTTTGCTTTCCCTTTCCCAGTTCTGCTATTATACCTCTCAATAAAAAATATAACAGATAACAGCTGATCCTTATGAAGCTTTTAATTCAAGTAAAGGTGATATGCTACCTTACCTTTTGAATACTTTTATTCGATTTGATTTGACACGAGCATTTATTATTCCAACCTCAAGAATGGATTGGAAGCCATTAGCCAGAAATGTAGTGGGGAAAGGGAAATTTGAAATAACAGTTCAGAATCTTTAAAATATACTTAAAGTCAGTTTAATGTGAAATATAATATATTATGTGCATTTTACCTAGAGTGTAGAAAATATACATAATACGATTTTTTACCTTTCAAAACACCATGAGGTCATTTTTAGGTCAGATTGACATAGAATAATCATTCTAGTACTTAATGTCTCTATAAAATAAAGTTAGCCTCCTAAGTATGTCAGCGTTCACTCCAGAAAAAAAATTAAGGTCATAACACTAAAAAGGACTCTTCACTTACTAAGGACTCCAGACAGAATTGCCAGAAACTAACTACTGAAGAATATAGTGGGAGAAATACACCGGATTGTAGCAGGACAAAGATAATATAGTATTTGAGTTGACTTGTGTATTTAATGCTTCAATAATTTAATGAAGCCCCACACATACACACACACAAAGAATAATGCATTAGTAGCCTGTATTAACAGGATTTTAACATCTAGCTAAATTGGAGTGAAACTTCTAGTTGTCAAAGTTCTGAAGAAACTCAATTTTAGCATTTTGTGCCCCATCCTCTACACCATACTTTAAAAAGAACGTGGACGAGCTGGAGTTAAGATGTGAATGGATGGGCGGTAAGGAGGCAAACTAAAAAAAGCAAGAACAAAAAAAATTGTGAAATTATTAATAAGATTAGTGACCCTAGGAATGCGAAGTCCCATGGAAAGTGTCTTCCTACTTTGAAATGTTACTAAGCAGACTTGGAATAAAGTTTATTAGTTTACCACACATTGGGTTCTGTATGACTACTGTGAAAATGACTGGAAAATAAAATCTCAACATAAAAGCTTCCTAATACTCAAAGCTATCTAAAGGTCATTGCCAACTTCTAATGATGCAAATGATAAATTCAAGTATAGATTAGAAGTCATGAGCCAGAAATAGAATGGAGAAAAGGCAATCACTGGATAGAGAATGAGATTCATAATTTTCAGAGTTCTTTCCTGAAACAACAATTAGATCACCTTCTTTGCTTCCCAAGCCTGTTAGTTTAGGGTTGAATGCATGCCAAGCATTCAACAAAGACGTCATGGATAAAAAGGCTTAAGCAGAGAAATGGAAATATACTTCATCAGAATATTCAATATAGAAACAATAATCATTGAATTCTTCCTGAATTCAATTTAAGCAAATCCTAATCACAAAGTAGTGAGAATAGTTGATTTACTTATGCTTTTTAAAACCTATATGTCATCAGCATTTTGTAGCATTTTTGTTGACACTGACCAGAACACTTGTTTTAACGTCTGTCAGACCATGATTTCTTGAAGAGCAGAGAGTCTGTCTTCAATTCCCTATCCTAAAGCTAACATTTTGTAGCATGCAACTTAATGCAAAATATTGAGTCTGAGTAGTTGAGAAAATGGTGGACATATGAAATTTGCAAAGGATTTTGCTAAGGGTTCGTAGCAGATTTGGAACAGTGAGTTTGTTTTAGGGCATGCTGAGTGTGATGACATGACATTCAGATGGAGAGAGATCTCGTCAATAGTTGTAGACATGAGACCAAAATTTGAGGGGTGTTTTGGGATATAGAATTGATTCTGAAACTCATTAACCTAAAGGTGATAGGTAAACCCTGAGACAAGGACAGTTTGTTACAGCAAGGCATAGAGAGTGAAAGAGGATTTGTTATCTGTTTGGAAGGTCTTTTGTCTTTCTATCTTGCTTATAGTCCCATAAATGTCCCTATATATCTTTTTTTCTTCAAATAAATTTGTATAAAATAGCCTGGCAAAGCAAGTGTGTGTGTGTATATGTGTGTGTGCGTGCGCATGTGTGTACCTGTGTGTGTGTACAAATCCATTAAATATGAAGTTAAATGCTAACACTGATCAAAAGAAAGCTGGAGTAGATAGATTAATTTCAGACAAACCCAACCTCAGAGCAAGGAAAATTATCAGAGATAAAGAGGAAGATTACATAATGACAAAAGGATCAATTCTTCATAAGGACATAATAATAGTTAATGTCTATGCATTTAACAACAGAGCATCAAAGTATGAGGCAAACACTGAAAGAAGTGCAAGGAGAAATGGATAAATACGCTAGTATATTCTGAGACTTTAATACCCCTCTATCAGTAATTTACAGTTCAAGCGGGCAGAAAATCAGTAAGGAACTAAGAACAAGGTTTAACTGAAGTACACCATCAATCAACTGGATATGACTGACGTCCATAGAACACTTCACACAACAGCAGCAGAACACACGTTCTTCTCGAGCCTCCATGCAGCACACAGGAGAAGAGATTGCACTCTGGGTCAAAACACACACCTTAACAAACTTAGAAGAATAGAAATCACACAAAGTGTGTTCTCAGACCAAAATGAGATAACACTAGAAATCAAAACAGCTAGAATATCTCAAAATACTAGTAGATTAAACAACACACTTCTACATAACACGTGGGTCATAGAAGCAGTCTCAAGAGAAATATAAAAACATTTCAAACTAATTTAAAATAAAAATATACTTCATCAAAATGTTCCGGATCCAGTGAAAGCAGTGCTTAGAGGGAAATTTATATCATTGAGTGTATGTACTAGAAGAAAGAAAGATCTAAAATGAGTAATCTAAACTTCCACATTTGGAAACTAGGAATAGGAGAACAAGTTAAATCCAAAGTAAGCAGAAGAGATGAAATGATAAAAATTAAAGCAGACATCAATGAGAATGGCAAGAGAATATAGAGAAAATCAACATAATCAAAACTTGTTTTTTTGAAAAAACCAATAAAGTCAATAAACCTCTAGCCAAGTTAACTAAGGAATAAAAGGAGAAGACACAAATTACTAATATCAGAAATATAAAAGGGTCTATATCTACTGATTCTGTGAACACTAAAAGCATAATAATGAAATATTCTAAACAACTCTATGCCCAGAAATTAGAGGGCCTAGATGAAATGGACCAAAAGGGAAAAAAAAAAAAAAAACCAGGAAAGAAAGAAAGAAAGAAAAACACAATGTACCAAAGCTTACCAAGAAAATAGATAATATATATGGGTCTATATATATTAATGAGAAGGCCTACATCTTAACATCTATTATGAAATATTAGTCTATTCAATTAAAGAAATTAGGCCAGGAGTGATGGCTTATGCCTGTAATCCTAGCACTTTGGGAGGCTGAGGCAGGAGGATCAGTTGAGCCCAGTTGTTTAAGACCAACCTGGGCAACACAGCAAGACCCTGTCTCAAAAATTTAAAAAACAATAAATAAAATGAAGAAATTGAAACAATAATTAACAACCTTCTAAGACAGGAAACACCAGCCCAGATGGATTCACTGATGAATTCTAGCAAAGATTTAAGGGACAAATTATATCAATTCTTTACAATCTTTTCCAGAAAATAGCAGAGTGGCTACCTCGTAACTCATTCTATGAGGCTAGCATTACCCCAATACCCAAAACAAACAAAGCCATCGCAAGGAAAACTACACACCAGTGTCTCTCATGAACAAAGATGCAAAATCCTCATCAAAATATTAGGATAGCACATCCAGTGATGTACAAGAAGAATTTTACACCACAGTGAAGCAGGAATTATTCCAAGTATTCAAGACTGGTTCAACATTTGAAAATCAATTGATATAATCTATTACTTCTACAAGCTAAAAAGAAAAAATCATAAATCCATATTATAAAAACGAATGAATTGGACTTCATTAAAATTAAAATCTTTTACTCTATAAAAGACGTTGTTATGAGAATGAGAATTCAAGCCACAGACTGGGACAATATTAGCAAAAAAAAAAAAAAAAAAACAAAAAAAACTGATATTTTGGACTGGTATCCAAAATATAAAAATAACTCTTAAAACTCAACAATAGTAATAAAACAGCTAGTTAAAAACGGGCAAAAGATCTAAACAGACACTGCACCAAAGAACATACACGGAGAGCAAAAAGATGCTCAACAGCACATGTCATTAAGGCTACATTAAAACAACAATTGGATACCACTGCACACCTATTAGCATGACTAAAATCCAAAACACTAGCAACATCCAATGCCAGTGAGGATGTGGAGCATTGGGAACTCTCATTCTCTGCTGGTGGAAATGCAAAATGGTACAGCTACTTTGAAAGATAATTTGGGAGTTTCCTATAAAACTAAATGAACTGTTACTACACAACATAGCATTCACACCCCTTGGTATTTACCCAAATGAATAGAAAAGTTAATGTCCACACAAAAACCTACAAATGTTTATGACGACTTTTTTCATAGTTGCCAAAACATGGAAACAATCAAGATATCCTTCAAAAAATGACTATGGTATATTCATACAATGGAACGTGTATTAGTTCGTTCTTATGCTGCTAATAAAGACATACCTGAGACTGGGTAATTTATAAAAGAAACAGGTTTAATTGACTCACAGTTCCAGAACTCACTCACTGTCATGAGAACAACATGGGAGTAACCACCCCCATTATTCAATGACCTCCCACCAGGTCCCTCCCACGACACATGGGGATTATGGGAACTACAATTCAAGATGAGGCTTGGGCAGGGACACAGCCAAACCGTATCAGAATGTTTTTCAGTGATAGAATGAGATGAGCTATCAAGCCACAAAAAGACATGGAAGGACTTTAAATGCATCGTACTAAATGAAAGAAACCAGTTTTAGAAGGCTAGTTATGATTCCAACTCTATGACATTTTGGAAAAGGCAAAACTACAGAGACAGGAAAAAGATGAGGGGTTGAAGGGAAAGCAGGGAGTGATGAAGAGGGAGAGCACAGATTTTTAGGACAGTGAAAATATTTTGTAAGATACCTTAATGGTGGATACATATTGTTATAGGTTTGTCACAGCCTATACAATGTATATAGCACCAAGCGTGAACCCCAATGCAAGCTCTGGAATTTGATTACTATTAATGTATCAATATTGGTTCAACAACTGAAACAAATGTACCACATCAATATAAGATGCTAATACAGGGGACTTTGGGGTGGGATGAGGGGACTTACGGGAATTCTCTGTACTCTGTACTCAATTTTCTGTAAACCTAAACTACTCAAAAATAAAGTCCATGACATAACAAAAAAAAATACAGATATAACTTTTTTACAAAGTGAAACAGAGGGCACATCGTAGGAGAGTATAATGAACTCAACAAAATATCTGACCCCGAGAACAAAACAGCGTCATGTGGTGATATCAGCAGATAAAACTGAATTTGACTTACCTAACATCAGGTCCACCTATATAGAAAAGCTGATGGTTGTTTCATTGTGTGTCTTTGTATGCTGTATAGACAAGACCTTGAAGTAAAATACAAAGCGCGTGTATTGGTTCTCTCCTTTACTCAGTGTGTTTGGCGTTGTCTGTCTTATTTGGTAGATTCATTCTTTACTTGATCAATGTGATTTGAAAAGAAGCAGAGTCCCACAAAAATGACTCAGATATTTTTTTCTCTGAAAAATCATACTAATCATAAGAGAAATATTTTTCTCCTTATGAATATTATGATGAGAAATCCTGCCAATGATTTCTCCTGGATAACAATTAATACATGCGAAATATTTCTTCAGAGAATGCTAAAAATTCAAAATTCCCTTTTGAAGGATTAGTTGCACCATGGTTGTGTGGACACCCCACATGTTGTTCTGAAGCATGATTGTATATTAGTAGTGTACTTTAAACAAACAAGTATATGGTAAAATATCGTTATTCCTGTGGAATACATTTTTTTCTAACTATACTATTAATACAATAGTTTGGCAAGAAAAAAATTGAATAAGGGAAGTAAAGTGGTACATTTCTTTGATTTTCACTGAAAAAAAAATCTGTGCATTACACTGTTGATTCATTCATTTAGTATATCTTTCAGCCAGCGTTTATAGTTTCGCACAGTAAAGGCTGAAGACAAAAAGATGAGAAATACTGCCCCACTGACTAAGATACTCAGAGTCCAGAATAAGTAGAACAGGGCTTAAATGTATAATTATTATACAAATACTATGATGAGATATACAGTAGAGCTATGAATATAGCTGTTTTAAAATAGAAGTTTACATTGAGCTTTAAAATAGAGGTTTACATTGAGCTAATGTTAGGATCTAGAGATCTTTTCACGCATAAAGACAGCAGAATAAATCACAAAATAAGCAGCTAATACATTTTATTAAAAACTCACTTTTGTGTTTAAAAATATAATTGAAAGGCATGGAAATAATCTGAAAATACTTGGAGCAAGAGAACAAATATATTTTGATATTCTGAATGTATAAAATAATTAAACAATTCAGAAGTATTGTGATTTCACATAAAACAGACAAAAGACTTAAACTGACCACTTATAAAAGAAAATATATAAATGGCTATTAAAAATTGGGAAAAGAGTTTAACCTTTCTAGTCATAAATTAAGACAAAGAGATGACAATTTTTTTCAATATATTTTATTTTAAAATCTCAAATTAATTGTATGCAATCCTGGCAAGAACAATAGAAAGACAAGTGTTTCTAAATGCTATGGTAGGTGTCAGCATTGGTTACTGTATAAAAATGAATTTGACAGTATGAATAAAAAAGTTAAAATCTTTTTCACAAGCAGATTAACTTGTCCAGAGCTATGCAATAAAATTAGAGTGATTAAACAGGTAGCTAACATTTGAAACAGCATAACTATTCAACTTATTGGAGTAGTTAAATAAGATATATCCACAAAACAGTAAATTATATAACTCGAAATGAGAATTTTAAAGAATTGGAAAGATGTGGAGAAAAACTATGCTAAAATATGAAATAAAATCACTTGAGCCCGGGAAGTCAAGGCTGCAGTGAGCTGTGACCATACCGTTGCATTCCAGCCTGGGCGACAGAGTGAGACCACATCAAAAAAAAAAAAAAAAAAAAAAAAAAGGAAGAAACAAAGAAGAAAAGGAATAAATTATCTAAATATAAAATTATATGTAATATGATCCCAATTTTGTTTGTAAAAGTAGATACCTAAACAGTTAAGAGATAATATACTGAATATTGATTGTAACTCTTTTGGGATATTTGGTATCATAGGCCATTTTAATTTTCTATAAAAAGAAGGTATCACATTTATACTCTGAAAAATTGTGGATAAAATACCCTTAAATCCTCTGGTTGGCCCATAACATCTGAGATGAAGGTAGGCATGCTTCTGTTGTGCCTGGAAATAGTCAGAACATGCAGAGTGTATGGTATCCCAAAGGATTATAAATCCTGCTGCTATAAAGACACATGCACATGTTATGTTTATTGTGGCACTATTCACAATAGCAAAGACCTGGAACCAACCCAAATGTCCATCAATGATAGACTGGATTAAGAAAATGTGGCACATATACACCATGGGATACTATGCAGCCATAAAAAATGATGAGTTCATGTCCTTTGTAGGGACATGGATGAAGCTGGAAACCATCATTCTCAGCAAACTATCACAAGGACAAAAAATCAAACACCACATGTTCTCACTCATAGGTGGGAACTGAACAATGAGAACACTTGGACACAGGAAGGGGAACATCACACACCGGGGCCTGTTGTGGGGTGGGGGGAGGGGGGAGGGATAGCATTAGGAGATATACCTAATGTAAATGATGAGTTAATGGGTGCAGCACACCAACATGGCACATGTATACGTATGTAACAAACCTGCACGTTGTGCACATGTACCCTAGAACTTAAAGTATAATTGAAAAAAAAAAGGAGTAAGATTAGCCTGCTTTGCTTTGGATAAAAGGAGGCAGATTTTGTCTGAATGAAAACTGTTTTCATCCTTCTAATTGTCCAGTGGATGGCATCACATGGCAGGGAGATCTCTGCCATCTGAAAAGTCCAGACAAGGAGTAGCGTCTCCTCTCCTGAGTCATTACTTGGATCTTGTCCCCTACTATTCAGTGCTTTGCATTAGGAGAGGGTGAAATTGAAGTGTTATTGATTAAAGGAACTCGGATTGAAATTTGAGAGCATTATATTCCAGCCAACTTAATAAAAAGAGATGGTGCATAACGCTTGTTTTCTGAATTCAAATTTTAAAATTAGATACATTACAGATTTATATGAAATTAAGCAAACTGGGAATAGATGACCAAGAGGGAGGAAAAAAAGTTAGAGATTTTAATTCTAGTTATATTATTAAGAGTGAAGCTTCCTCCTTGGTAGACCATCTTTTTCCATGATCAGAGTCCGTGATTTTGCATGTACAATTAATGCCTGATTCTCTTTTAGCCAGTGATGTGGTATTTAGTAAGACCAGGGTGTGATTTTCACACAGCGAAAGCAATCATCTAAATTGTCTCTGTCAATTATTATCTTTGTTCAGCCTCAAAAATGTATATGTGATGTTTCTCTGAAATAGCTCCAGAAAGGAGGTTCCAGAAGTGTTCTCAAGAGAACATTCCTGAATGTTTTTTGTATGTTTCATAATCAGCATGGATTTTCACATATTTGCCATTTCTAAAATGAAGAATATGCTTTATTTTTTATTTTATTTATTTATTTATTTATTTATTTTGAGACAGAGTCTTGCTCTGTCACCCAGGCTGGAGTGCAATGGCACCATCTCGGCTCACTGCAAGCTGCGCCTCCCAGGTTCACGCCATTCTCCTGCCTCAGCCTCCCGAGTAGCTGGAACTACAGGCGCCGCCACCTCGCCCGGCTAATTTTTTGTATTTTTGGTAAAGACAGGGTTTCAGCGTGTTAGCCAGGATGGTCTTGATCTCCTGACCTCGTGATCCGCCCGCCTCGGCCTCCCAAAGTGCTGGGGTTTCAGGCGTGAGCCACCGCGCCCAGCCAGAGCATGCTTTGAAATCTGGTAGTACATGTAATGACTGCTGCCTTTCATCAGTTCACAGATTGAACCAATTTTTGCAAGTGATATTGTTTGTGCTTCTGACTCTTGTTACTGTGAGGAGTGGTGTTAAATTTTCAATTGATTCCCATCATTGGCTTCATTATCTCAAATGTTGGGTATGTAGCTTTCGTATTAATCTGGACCAAGAAGTTGTATCTTATCTTATGGTTGAGAGAGTGTTATCATAATATAAATAATATAATTTTTGCTATAATTATTTCATGTTGCTAACATGCTTGGTTATCTTGAAGAAGCAATTCCCCTAAAAATGTCTGTATGCCCTGTAGTAGTTCCTGAGAAAGCTATTCTTTATTTACTACTTTAAGAGAAGTGATTGCAACTTTGATACATTCTCCAAAACAGGCAATATTTTCCCTGGGAAATGATATATTTATTTTTTTCTGAGAAAATCACGCCTAGAAATCTCTTAAAACATGCGTGTAGTTACGTTACCTTAGTTAGTCATATGATGTCCTACATTTTACCTCATTATTTAAAAATACTAAAAAATGCACTGAAAAGATTTGTGTAATTGTGTGATTACTTAGCAACCTTCATTAATACTTGATATTTCACCACCAGTTCTTAACACACACTGACGAGGGTAATCACAGACAATGTTGCTTGTGATCCAGATGACTTAACATTGGTCTTTTCCTTCAGCAAGTTTCACCTTCCAGAAAATTGCCACTTAAAGCAACACAAAACCGCCAGGAATCCCTGAGCCTGAGTTGCTGCTTGTGTGTCTTAGAGCCAGGGAAAGGTAATGTTTATGTTGATAATTTCCTTTGTGTCTTGTTTGGCTCTTACTTACCTTTGGTTGTGAGAGGAAAGGGTGAGGTTCTATAGTCTTGGGTCCCTGAAGGTCTTTTCCACAGAGCAGAGGCAACATTGGAGGATCAATACCTCTGTCTTCACCAGGTTGGGAAAAAAGATGGGCAGTAGATAATAACAATGAGTTTATTCGTGCCTAGAGAACATTCACCAGGTACCAGGTTTTATTTCTGGCACTTTATATAAATTACCATATAATAATCACAACAACTACAGGAAGTATAGGCATACCTTGGAGATATTTGGGGTTAAATTCCAGACCACAGAAACAAAGCAAATATCACAATAAAGTAAAATCACACACATTTTTTGGTTTCCTAGTGCATATAAAAGTTATGTTTATACTATACTGTAGTCTGTTAAGTGTGCAATAGCATTATATCTAAAAAACAATGCACATACCTTAATTTAAACATACTTTAATACTGAAAAATGATAACAATCATTTGAGCCTTTAGCAAGTTGTAACGTTTTTGTTGGTGGGAGATCTTGCCTCAGTGCTGATGGCTGCTGACTGATCTGGGTGGTGGTTGCTAAAGGTTGGAGCAGCTGTAGCCACTTCTTAAAATAAAACAATAATAAACTTTGCCACATCAATTGACTCTTTTTCACAAAAGATTTCTCTGTAGCATGTGACGCTGTTTGATAGCATTTTACCCACAGTAGAACTTCTTTGAAAATTGGAATACATCCTTTCAAACCCTGTCCTCGTTTCATCAACTAAGGTTATATAATATTCTAAATTCTTTGTTGTCATTTCAACAATGTTCACACCATCTTCACCGAAGTAGATTTCATCTTAAGAAACAACTTTCGGCCGGGCGCGGTGGCTCAAGCCTGTAATCCCAGCACTTTGGGAGGCCGAGACGGGCGGATCACGAGGTCAGGAGATCGAGACCATCCTGGCTAACACGGTGAAACCCCGTCTCTACTAAAAAATACAAAAAACTAGCCGGGCGCGGTGGCGGGCGCCTGTAGTCCCAACTACTCGGGAGGCTGAGGCAGGAGAATGGCGTGAACCCGGGAGGCGGAGCTTGCAGTGAGCCGAGATCGCGCCACTGCACTCCAGCCTGGGCTGGGCGACAGAGCGAGAATCCGTCTCAAAAAAAAAAAAAAAAAAAAAAAAAGAAACAACTTTCTTTGCTCTTCCATAAGAAGCAACTGTCCCTTTGTTCGAGCTTTATCATGAGGTTCAACGATTCAGTCAAATCTTTAGCCTTCACTTCTAATTCTAGTTATCTTGCTATTTCCACCACATCTGCAAGTACTTCTTCCAAGGTCTTGAATCCCTCAATCATCCCTAAGAGCTGGGATCAGCTTCTTCCAAACTCCTGTTAATGTTAAGATTTTGACTCCTCCCGTGAATCATAAATGCTCCTAATGGCATCTAGAATGATGACCCCTTTCCAGAAAGTTTTCAATTTACTTTGCCCTGTTCCATCAGAGGAATCTGATCATCTACAATAGCTGTAGCCTTACAAATGCATTTCTTAAGTAATAAGACCTGAAAGTCAAAATTACTCCTTCATCCATTGACTACAGATTAAATGTTGTGTTAGCAGGTATGAAAACAACATTATCTCCTGGTACATCTCCATCGGAACTCTTGGGTGACCAGGTGCATTATCAGTGAGTGAGTGTATTTTGAAAGGAATCTTTTTCTCTGAGCAGTAGGTCTCAACACTGGGCTTAAAATATTCAGTAAATCACGATGTAAACAGATCTGCTGTCATCCAGGCTTTGCTGTTTCATTTGTAGAGCACAGGCACAGTAGATTTAGCATAATTCTTATGGGCCCTAGAATTTTCAGAACGATCAATGAACATTAGCCTCAACTTACGATCACCAGCTGCATTACCGGATAACAAGAGAGTCAGCCTGTCCTTCCAAGCTTTGAAGCCTGGCATTGACTTCTCCTCTCTAGCTATGAAAGTCTTAGATGGCATCTTCTTCCCATAGAAAGCTCTTTTGTCTACATCGAAAATCAGTTATCCTACCTAGATCTGGATAACTTGCTGCAGCGTCTCCATCAGCACTTGCTGCTTCCATCTTGCACTTTTATGTTATGGAGATGGCTCCTTTTCTTAAACCTCATGAACCAACCTCTGCTAGTTTCCAACTTTTCTTCTGCAGCTTCCTTATTTCTTTCAGCCTTCATAGAATTGATGACTTAGGACCTTGCTCTGGATTAGGGTTTGGTTTAAGGGAATGTTTTGGCTGCTTTGATCTTCTGTGTAGCCCACTCAAACCTCTTCCTATCAACAGTAAGGCTCTTTTGCTTTCTTATCATTTGTGTGTTCACTAGAGTAACACTTTTCAAGTGCTTTTGAGGAACTTTTTCTTTGTATTCACAACGTGGCTGTTTGGCTCAAAAGTCTTAGCTCTGATCCTATCTCAGCTTCCAACATGCTTCCCTCACTAAGCTTAATATTTTCTAGTTTTTTATTTAAAATGAGAGACTTGGGACTCTTCCTTTCACTTGAACACTTAGAAGTCATTGTAGGGTTTTTATTGGCCTGATTTTGATATTGTTGTAGCTCAGAAAACAGGGAAGCCTGAAGAGTGCAAGACACAGCAGTCAGATCACACACAATATTTATCAACTAGGTTTGCCATCTTGAATGGGAATGGCCTGTGGCACCCCAAAACAATCATGACGATAACATCAAGCATCACTGATCACAGAGCACCATGGCAGATACAATAATAATGAAATGGTCTGAAATATTTACTAGAATTACCAAAATGTGACTCAAAGATATAAAGCAGATATATGCCATTGGCCAGTCAACTTGCTGGACACAGTGTTGTCACAAACCTTCAATCTGTCAAAAGAACAAAATGAAAACCCACAATATCTGTGAAGAACAATAAATCAGAGCACAAAAAAATGAGATATGCCTTTACTGTTATCCTTTCTCTTTACAGATAAGGAATCTCAGACATGGCACATGTAAGTTGTGCAAAGTTCCACAAGTACTCAACGAGGAAGCTGTTACTTAAGGCAGGTGTTCTGGTCCCAGGACCCATACTCTTTATCACAACACCCTCCTGCCGCTTGGTAAATCCAGCACTGGTGTGGAATGTGATCATATATAAACTCACTTTTTAGTTTCACATTACTCTGTTAGGTTGGTGTATTCTACCACTCTTGCATTGCTATAAAGGAACACATGAAACTAAATCCTTTATAAAGAAAAGGGGTTTAATTGGCTCATGGTTCTGCAGGTTGTGGCAGCATGGCTGCAGTAGCTGCTTCTGGTGAGGCATCAGGTAGCTTACAATCATAGTGGAAGGCAACGGGGCAAGCAGGCACATCACATGGTGAGAGCAGGAGCGAGAGAGAGAAGGGGAGATGCCACACACTTTTAAACAACCAGACCTCTGGGGAACTCACTCATCACCAAGGGGAGGGTGCTAAGCCATTCATGACGGATCCACCCCCATGATCCAAACGCTTCCCACCAGACCCCACCTCCAACACAGGGGATTCCACTTCAACATGAAATTTGGAGGGGACAAATATCTAAACCATATCAGTTGGCATTAATTTTGTCCTCATTTCATAAATAAGGAAACTGAAGTGTAGAGATACTGAGTTTTGTTTTATTTCCCCCTAGGACTTGTTTTTCTTTGAGAGGTACCAGGAATGAACCCAGGTGTTCTGAACTGCAGCTCAGGATTCCTTCCACTAACTCAGGATGCTGCTCAAAGCCAGGCCTTGAGGTTAACATGACAGATCACAGAGGAAAGTCATTAGGATGAGTAAGGTAGAACTTACAATAAACCAAGGAAAACGAAGGGGATAACTCGTTGAATGAAACAAATGTAATTAAAGGCAAAATGGAATTGATCTGTTTAAGAGATACACCTCTCTGGAAATCTCATACCACATGGTAGAATTATTCTGAAAAAATTAGAATGAAAGAAAGGAGGGAAGACTTAGGGAATTGTCATTGAAACATGCTAGCGAGGCCTGTACTAGGAAATGGATGATGAGTTCCTTACACAGGCAACAAAATGGTTCAAAGACATCATCTGGGTTGGAGATACCACCTTCCACCCATCACTGTTTAGATTTTAGTGTTTTATGTCTCCTAAGTCTAGACGCTCTCAATCCCAATACCCCCTTTACTTGTTGCTCTTCATTTTAGGTTTTTCCTAGTTATTTTGCGATATGATCTTTGGAATCAATTGTCTAACACCAGAAAAGAACCCTTTTTGGCATTCGAATGTTATAAACTGATAGAAAACTTGGGAGAATTGAGTTTTTTTCTGAAGCTGAGTCATCCTAAGCATTTGTTCTTACCAACTTCTGTGTTATTCAGGAGCATATTAGATTTTTCTTGTGCATATTTCATGCATTTCTTGTTAGGTTTCGCTCTTTTAAAAAAAAAACTCTTGTTATACATGAGATTTCCTTTTCTGTTGTATCTTTTTTAAAGGAACTATGTATAGAATTAAGAAACTGGAACCTTACATTTGTATCTTACACAGCTATCATTTTCAAATTTTGAAAGTTTGAAAATGGTCTTACTATTTTTTGGTCTTATTATTTCTTTTCACTCCTAAAAATCATTGTGTATCCTGAAGTGTCTTTGCTTATACAGGTTTTATCAGCCTCAACAGTAAAACCAATGAATTTTTAAATATTTATTTTTTCATGTAAGATAGCAATAGGAAACCAATCACTTAATAACACAATCAGCATAATTTTAATGAAAAATTGGCACCTTTTCCAAGGGAAAATTAGCGGGAAGAGTGGTACTGTTTTATACTTTTGCAAATCAATTTAATCCTAAGCTTACTAGAAGGCAGCTCCATTTACCTGTCTCTTTCTCCATTCGGTTCCTTTGCTATATACATGTCATCACAATATCTGGGAAAATCTACTGTATCTTTCTGAGAACATGGCAGTGATGTCTTCCTATCTTTATGGAAATAATTTTGATCTTGCAGAACCCCTGAATAAGAACCACTGTTGTAGTGTATTTGTTTTTACAAGTAGAAATGATTGATAAAACTAGTTTCTAAAGCTTTTTATACATTTTTGTCCTTACATCTAATAGTAATATGTGAATTCTATGAATAGATGTTCTAATGTTGAGTGATCCTTGAAATCCCGGAATAAATAAACCCCATTTGATCATGTTGTGTTATTTTCTTAATGTGCTATTGGATTTTGTTGGTTTATGTTGATTTAGAATTTTGACATGCATATTCAAAGGTGAAATTGGCTTGTATTAGGCTTCTTATTGATTTCTATAACAAAAACTTTACTATGAAGAATGGTAATGTTATGGAGTTTTGGCATACTCTTCCATGATTTAGAAAAGCCTCATGCAGAATTGTTAGTTCTTTAATTTTCATGTTATTTCTTTAATCTAAAGATATCCTATGAGACATAAGTAGGGGAGGGCAACATTGTGTCATAAGCTAAATGCCCAAATGATGGATTACATAAAACTTCTCACTTCTCTTCCCACTCCTGCCACTGTGCATAAGCTCTACACATGGTGGCTTCTCTCCATTTATATTTTCCCTGTCTCAGATACAAAGACTTCAAGAGGACTCACACAGCTGTGACAGTTTTATGTGATGTAGTGTTCAAGGGATGCAACTGCAGCTAAAAAGATTTGGCTCAAACACCGACTTCTTTCTTGAGTGAGATTTTACTAAATGCCTCCAAGTCTCAAACTTCTCATTCGAAATGGGAAAAATAAATACTTACCCTACAGGACCCTTGAGAACACATGGAAATAATATATGTACATTGCTTAGGACGGTACCTGGCACACAGCCATTGTTCAGTAATTGGTAGCTGAAGTTATTTTAGCAATCATGCTTTTGAAAGGAGATGAAGAGGCAGTGGGTAAAAAGGTTAGCAGAGAGCTATGGCCCGGTATAATCAGGAAAAAGACTTTTGGGGATCAGAAGAGTTGGAGTTGAAGTTTGAAGGTTAAGTATGTTAGTTATCTATTGCCATATAACAAATTATCCCAAAATTTAGCAGAATAAAACAACAAACATTCACTATTTTACACAGCTATTGAGAGTCAGGAATCCAGGAGTGGTTTTCCTGGTAATGCAGGCTCAGGTCCTTTCATGAGGTGTCAATCAAGCTGTTGGCCACGGCTGTGGTCATCTGAAGGGGCTGATGGTTCACTTCATTCACATGGTGGTTTGCAGGCAGCTTCAGTTCCTGGCCACATGCACCTCTCCATAAGGGTGTCCAGACAGAATTTCCATCTTGTCATCCCAAAATAGAAAGAGCCCCATGTCAAAACCTCATGTTTTTTAGCCTAATCTCATAAGTGGTATGTCATCACTTCTGTCATAGTTTATTAGTTACACAAACCAACCCTGGTGCAGTGAGGGAGGGGACTACACAGAGTGGGAATACCAGGAGAAGGAGGTCAATAGGGACTGTTATGGAGGGCACCTACCACGGTAGAATCTGGGAAAATAGAATTTGAAAAGGGTGGTGGAAAAAATAAAACTAGGTTAAGCCCTAGCATTAATGAAACCTTTCCCAATGAAAAGGGTGACCCATGAAGATGCTGTTGGAAGCACCTTACAGTAACCTGTAAGCAGGAGGAACAGACACAAAGCCCTAGATCAAGAGGGGAATAAGGGGATAATCCTGTATACTTCTCACAGCTGTGGCCTGTGATTTCTTTGCCAAATCTCCCTCCTGAACTAAGAATGTCTCTCACCACTCATTTATATTTTAGGTTAACTTCCACAATATTTAAGCAGAGCTAATCATCTCTTTCATAATATTGAGGAAAAAAACTTTTGAGATGAACATACAAGTACTTTCTATAAATGATTTTTATGCTGGGAATGAGGTGGTAAATATGAAGTAGTAGCTATTCCCTATAAGAAGACAGAGACAAGGCTTCACTGGTCCCTGGATCTGTATTTAGACCTCAGTCAAGTACCAGGAACACAGCAGACACTCAATGGATAGACTTTGAATTCATGAGTAAATGAATAATTCTTGATTTCCCTCATCCCTGCCTACATCCTTTTGGATGACGTTAAATACACACTGACTTAGTTTCAAAAGCACACAGATTTTTTTTTTCCACGAGGCTCCAATATTTGAACCAACCAAGACACCAGAGGCCAGAGACAAGGCAACAGGACCTTGTCAGTTATCGAGAAGCTTGTCACTTTCCAGCATTGTCCCTTTGCTGTTCGAGCTACTTCTCTGTTCAGATTACACTACTCTAAAACACATATTAAATGCATGCCACCTGGATTTCCTTTCTACAAAATGTAAGAGAACAGTAATGCATGTGGATTACTATCGATGACATTGATTGCCTGTATAGCAGTATCTGGTGGCAAAAGCTTTTTAGACTTATTATCCCACTTATTCTTTACAATAACTTCATGGGGTGAGTACCTATTTTCCTTAATTAACAAATAAGAGAAAGCAAGACTCTGAAGAGTTGGGTTTTGTTGGTTTTGATATGGTTAAGAGTCAAATCCCTAATGATGGCTAAAAACCTAGTGTTTGCTCCAAAACCCTATGCAATCTCTGTTGCATAAGATGCAAACTTTGTCAATTCATAAGGCACAGCAGGATATTATATTGCGCCAGGACCGGCTTTGTGCATGTTAACTAGTTTTCATTTCATATTAGTGAAATGATTGAGTTTTTTCATGTATTAGATGGTCTACTGCACCTTGCATGTCTACTTGAACTCTGAGGCAGACAAAGGGCAGTATATGTCCACTGTCCCAACATCTCTGAGAGGCGGCTACATATTATCAACCATGCTAGGCTGCTAGAAAGGAGTCACAGCATGGATTGTGTCACGTAGAGGCAACAGGTATAAATATCCCTTAGAAATGTTCATGTCTACCTCTGGGTTTGAGCCAGCAGGTATAGTATTCTATAGATTTCAGGGATGTTGCTTTTTAATTTTGTAACTGATGTGCAGTGCATATGCATAATTTCATGTGCTCATCTGGAGCTTAAGCTGTAGCAGAACCCTAATATTTTCTGTAATATTCCCCTTGGAAGACATCAGTGACATACATATTTTTATCTTTGGCATTGTCAGTTTTGTGGTGTTCATGAGAAACAAATTAGGTTGAAATTAGTAGGAACTGTGCAAGTTTTTTGTTCTTAAGGTCAAATCAGCCCATACTCATGATGCTTCCTCTTCTATCAATAGTCCATGATCTCATTACTGATACCTTGAACTGTTTTAGAAAGTCCAAAATGTGTTCATCCAAATTTAAATATTTCTTTTGTGCTCTGAAAATGGAACAGCATTTCTGTCTATTATTCCCATCTGTTCCTTTGGATTGAAAAATATTTTGACAATCTGGCTATCACAAGCCGCTATGAGTGAAACTGTTCTTTTTTGCTTCCTGGCTATATCTTTCATCTTCTGTCTGCTCTTTCTATCCCTGAATAGATTTGTAGATACAGTGTCCTATTATTATGTAATATCTGATGCTATTTATATGAGCCATGGGTAGAATGAGAATAAAAACTGCTTCCCCTATTATTAAGTTGGTGCTTTTATCGCTTGCGGATTGGCAACTTTTCAAAATGATGAGACCAGATTTCTGTCCTGTTTCTTCTGAAATGATGAGGATGTGGATGGGGGTTGGGGTGATGCTAGCAGGAAGGTCTTGAGAGCCAACAACTAACTCTCAGGGAAATGGATAGAGGGTAGTATTGATCTCAAGTACTGATGGTATCTTGCATAGTTGTGGGAGTCTGGGCAGGCGTCAGGGAGGGAAGGGGAGCATCTAATCCTGATACTCTATTGAGAAGCCGGCCTCTTGGATCATTCCTACTATAGCTGAATTCTGCTTACTAGTAGAAAGGGTTAATAGATATTCTTTTAAACATAGACAAGGAAGGAGACAAAATGGGGCCAAGTGTTAACAATTGGAGAACCTGGATAAAGAGTCTATGGGAGTTCTTTAAACCACTTTTGCAATCCTTGTAGGTTTGAAATCATATCAAAGCAGAGTAAGAGGTTTAAAATGTGTACAAACACACTCAGGCATGCAAGTGCACACAGGCTGTGAGGGACTGACTGAGCTAACAACAGGGGCTCAATCTGCCATGACGGAACCAGCATGGACTCTGATTTCATAGACAGCAGTCATTATTTGAGCTTTGGTTTTTTTTCCTGTTCATTTGCTTTTCCCCAGATGCACAGATTGTGTTTTTAGAAAAGAAAGAAAAGATAGGCTATCTTCCCTTAATAGGACATCAGCTATCTTCTTCAAATGAATTTTCTCTTTCCTAAGAAATACAATTAAATTAAAATTAAAAGCAATCTAGATTAATTTAAAAGATAGCAAATCCTCTCTCAAATACAAAAAAACTCTAGATTTTTCCTCAACTCTGCTATTTCCCTCACAATAATTTCATGTACCGCCTCACAATCAATAACTGGATTTTTTCAAAACAAATTACATTTCATTAACAGAAAACTCAACATAAAGATATGTGTCAGGCCGGGCCTAGTGTCTCACGCCTGTAATCCTGACACCCTGGGAAGCCAAGGCAGGAGAATTGCTTGAGGTCAGGGGTTCAAGACCAGCTGGGCAACAGAGCAAAACCCCATCCCTACAAAAAATACAAAAACCAGACAGCCATGGTGGTATACACCTGTAGTCTCAGCTGCTTGGGAGGCTGAGGCAATAGAATCACCTAAGCCTGGGAAATTGAAGTTACAGTGAGCCAAGATCACACCACTGCACTGCAGCCTGGGCAACAGAGCAAGACCCTGTCTCAAAAAAGAAAAGAAAAGAAAAAAAAAAGATATTTGTCCTTACATATTTTCCTTCCTTTCTTTCTCTTTCTTTCTTTCTTTCTTTCTTTCTTTCTTTCTTTCTTTCTTTCTTTCTTTCTTTCTTTCTTTTTTCTTTCTTTCTCTCTCTCTCTCTCTCTCGCTCTTCCTTCCTTCCTTTTTTCTTTTTCTCTTTCTTTTTTTATTTTTATTTTTATTTTTATTTTTTTGAGACAGAGTTTCGCTCTTGTGGCCCAGGCTTCTGTGCCGCGGCATGATCTCGGCTCATTGCAACCTCTGCCTCCTGGATTCAAGGGATTTTCCTGCCTCACCCTCCCAAGTAGCTGCGATTAAAGGCACCCACCATCACGCCCAGCTAATTTTTGTATTTTTTAAGTAGAGATGGGGTTTCACCATATTGGCCAGGCTGTTCTAGAACTCCTGACCTCAGGTGATCCACCCACCTCAGCCTCCCAAAGTGCTGAGTTTACAGGCATCAGCCACCGCGCCCAGCCACGTATTTTCAAATGTTAGCAGTTATCCTTTATGAGAAGAAAAAAAGGAAACTGCCATTAAGAAAATGGAACTCCAAAGAACAAACAAACAAACAAACAAAAAAAAGGAAGAGAAGAAAACAGAACTCCAATGTATTGGTCTGGCTTGATAGATCAGAAGAACTTTGAAGTGAACTGAGTTTTACACTCTTGCCTCCATGCTCACCCTATATTTATTCCACCCCAAAATGCTCATTCTTTTAAAATTAAATCTGATATTTGGCCTAAAATTACTAAAGTTTATTAACTTTTTGCTTTTCCTCCATTTGGTATAGTTCAACTTGTTTATTTTCAATTAGCAACTTCCTCAAATCCTGACAGTCAGGTGCGGTGGCTCATGCCTGTAATCCTAGCAGTTTGGGAGGCCGAGGCAGGTGGATCACCTGAAGTCAGGATTTTGAGACCGGCCTGGGCAACATGGTGAAACCCCATATCTACTAAAAATATATGAATTAGCTGGGCATGGTGGTGCACGTCTGTAATCCCAGCTACTCAGGAGGCTGAGGCAGGAGAATTGCTTGAACCCAGGAGGTGGAGGTTGCAGTGAGCCAAGATCTCGCCATTGCGCTCCAACCTGGGCAACAGAGTGAGACTCCGTCTAAAAAAAAAAAAAAAAAAACCTGACAAGCATAGAAGACCCAGTCCCTTGCTTCTGTGGTATTATTTCATTTATAACAAATTATACCGCTAATAATACTAATACTACAGGCAACTAATATGTGCTTTGCATATTCTGTGTGTCGAGAACTGTGCTGACCCCTTTTACATGTGGTATTTCATACACTGAGGAGGTTGGAACTGTTTTGATTGCACTCGCTCTGAAAGAAGAGGTACCAAGGCTGAAAGAAGTTGCTGCTTTTCCAAGAATCTTAACTATTTTGTCATCATGTTATTTGTCTTTTTTAGGTATGATTATTAACATGTTTTAAAAATGGCATGGTCCTTTAAATAAGTGACTTACTCAGAAATTTTCTTTCAAGTGTGATGCAGATGGAGCTATTTTGGGGAAAGTATGCAACAAGCATCTGAGCTAAGGTGGAATGACTCTTGTAGAAGTTGCCAGAATAAATCATGAATTGAATGCTAGGTTAGACCAGATAATATTTATATTCTCTTCCAAGGCGTGAGTCTTTGATATGCTTTGGTGAAAATTAGGTTCATGGTGGACTAATCTATATAGTTTAGAGAATGCTTATGAAACTCATATTAGATGATGGTTATAGTTGAAAAATGTCAAAACACTGCACGATAGAAGAGCCATTATTAGCTTCATTTTTTCTTACTTTGTGTCTTGAATCCAAGTTTTTCTCATATGGGTTTTAATCTTCAGCTCCATAATATGGCCCAGTGGAGATGCGCTGGTTGTATAATATGGCTCAGTTGTGTTGTCTGAACTCTGCTGTGCCATTGCACACCCAGGTAAAGAAATGCACAGCTATTGTCTGTCCTTGGATATTTATTTGTAGGTCAAGATGGAAACCGCTTTAAACAAAGTTATAAAGGCAGGGACAGAGAAGCTTGCTCTATTCTCATCTTGACCTCTCTAAAACTGAGGCTTTCTAAGTTCCCAGTGTCTTCCTGCTTTTTAATTAGTTAACCCCCATCAAATCTGGAAGCAATCTGCTATCAGCCATTTACACTTATCAACCGATGGGCTAATTGCATTGCACAGGAAAAGAATATTTGAGCTAAAATTTTCTGCACTAGAAATGTTTCTTTTAAGGCTAACCGAAGAATTGGAGTATTTGTTTCCTGTTAAATAAATGTATGATAATAATGAGAGGTGATGACCAGTTGGCCAAGAGGTTAAGCTACAGGGGCGAACATTCTTAAGCACACACAAATGCGCGCGCGCACGCACACCCACACACACACACACCAGCAAACAGAGAATAAAACTCATTTTGTATTTTTAATAGTCGAGTAGTGTTCAAAAAGTCTTTCACATTCATTCATTCAGTAAACATTCATTGAGCACCTACTAGGTACCAGGAAATTTCAGACTCCGGTGACAGATACTAAACAAGACATATAAAGTCCCTGCATTTGAGGAGTTTACCCCTCAGTGGTGAAAGACACAAAAAACAAACAAGTGTAATGTGCAAAAACCCTCCAGGTGGAGGTAAGTGGTGTGATAAAAATAATAGCAAGGTGATGTGATCAAGAGGGACCACACAGTATTTGGAGAAAGAAGTAGCACCTAGCACAGAGAAACGGCCTGGTACAGAAAGAAGGCCAGTGAGGCTGGAGTGAAGTGAGCAAGAACAGAGAGGTGCCAAGTGTAGCACCTTGGCCGGACACGGTGGCTCACGCCTGTAATCCCAGCACTCCGGGAGACCGAGGCAGGCGGTTCACGAGGTCAGGAGTTCAAGACCAGCCTGACCAACAGAGTGAAACCCTGTCTCTACTAAAAATACAAAAATTATCTGGGCATGGTGGTGCATTCCTGTAGTCCCACCTACCCAGGAGGCTGAGGCAGGAGAATCGCTTGAACTCGGGAGATGGAGGTTGCAGTGAGCCAAGTTCGTACCACAACACTCCAGTCTGGGCGACAGTGTGAGACTCCGTCTAAAAAAAAGTATAACACCTGATAGAACATGGCAAGGTGTTTGCCTTTTATCCTAAGTGTGATGAGAGCCCTTTGGGGGTTTGAAGAGGAGAGCGATGTGATGTTGCTATAGTTTAAAAAGATGACTCTGGCTACTGTGTAGAGAATAACTTGAGGAAAGGGAGGAGAAAGCAAGAAAGGAATTAGAACAAATAAGAAGGCTGTTGTGATAGTCCAGGTGGGAGATAATGGCAGCTTGGAGCAGGGTAGTAACAGTGAGGGTAGAGAGAAGCCAGTAGATTTGAGGTATATTTGGAGGTAAAGTTTGCAAGATATGCTGATGTCAAGTGAGGGAAGTAAGAGGAAAAGAGGGCTCCATGACGCCTCCTTGATGATGGCTTGAGCCTCTTGATAGATGGTTAGAGGCACTCACTGAAAGACAGAAAACCAAGAAAAGAATAGGTAGGAGGGGAGAGAAACTAAGAGTTCTGGCTTGGACACTTTATCCTTTTTGGGAAACTAAACCAAAATTAGCACTGAATCTGGCAGGCTTTTTCCAAAAGAATCTGGGTGTAGACAAGAGAGCGCATCATTGTTCACTCAGAATCTGGGGAGATGCAACCCAAGAATGCTGCCCTTCACCTCAGTTAGCTTTTCTCCCCACCCCTCAGAGCACACAACAAATTTCTAGCTCTCAGTATGCCACCCTCTTTCTTAGAACTCCAGATAAACGTTTGATGTCATCTACTTCTGACCCCCTTTAATTGGCTTCTATGATATTTATGTACTGATAAGTTTTCCTAAATATGTCATGAGAACTTGTCCACATTTTATTTTTTACAGTTTTTAGACTTTTTCTTACCTCTCATATCCCCAAGTCTATTTCTATCCAAAACTCAGCCAAGACATAAACTCAAAAAGTCTCAACCAAAGTAGTTGTTTAAACTCTCACACTCTAACTTGTGTGCATTGGTTCATTTGCTAAAATGTGAGACCCTGTGGCAAAGGAGCATTTGTATAGTTTCCTGATCCACATCAGAACCAAGCAACGAATTAGAGAATAATGAGATGGGCTGGAGTCAAGGTTGCTGAGAGCAGCAAAAAGTGACAGCTAACTGGGATAAGGCAGAGGAACTAAAAATGGCATAAAATCACATAAAATCTCAAAAGGCATTAGGAGTTGGGATCATCTAGCCTCACAGGCATTGCTGTCTTAAAGATAGCAAAATAACATTGTCCTCAAATAATCATGACCTCGAATCATCAAGGAAAGACCGTTGTTTTGGATATGATTACATAAGAATGCAAGGATGCATGGGAATTATTTTAAAAGATTTTTTTTTTCCTAGCAGTGAAAATAAAATAAAGTTTGGGCTCTTAGCAATAAATATGAAATCTAGAAAAGAACTTTATGTAAAACTCTCTTTTCTAACACTACTAAATCTTTTTCTCTTTTTGGAAATCAAGTTGAATGCAACATAGTATATCTTTGAAATTAATCTTCTTTACAGAGATTTTGCTAAACCGAGGTGTGTGTGTTGTGGCCGTTCTCTGTATGTGTGTCCTGTAAAGGGAGGGCTCTGATCTGAACATGTGTGTCCTCCCCAAATCCATGTGTTGAAATCCTAATCTCCAAGGTGGTGGTATTAGGAGGTAGGATCTTTGGAAGGTGCTTAGGTCATGAAGGTTCTTTCCTCCTGAATGGGATTAGTGCCCTCATAGAAGAAGCCAAGAGAGAACTATTATGTCTTCCATCATGTGAGGAAATGGCAAGAAGGAACCTTCTGTGAACTGAAGTGACCCTCACCCAACCCAAAATCTTTCACTGCCATGATCTTGAACTTCCCAGCCTCCAGAACTGTGAGAAATAGATGTCTATTGTTTACAAGCCACCTGGTTTATGGTATTTTGTTACAGAAGTCTGAAGAGACTAAGACAGGGAGGTACACGCCTTTTCTATTTCGGAACATATGATTTAGGAGCTCCCATGTCCTTTGTAATTCAAAGATATTGAATTCAAGGCAGCTATTGTAATTCAAGGTTAATTCCAGTATGTGATGATTGTCACAAACTCGTTTCCCAGTTGTCCCACTGCTATCTGCTGTAAAAATTATTATAAGCCTTTGAACTTACTGTGAGTTATTTATGCTATAGGAAATTTTATTTGGTTCTCTTTAGCCTTTACAGCATACCATTTAAGTCACCAGTACTAACAATAGCACCGTGTAAAAAGATAAAGATTGTTTTCTCCAGTTCAGTAGCTAGTTCATTTTCCTACTTTTTGCCACCTCACTTTTACACTGGGGAAATTTATGTTGTCACCAGAGACATAGTCTAGACTTCATGTCTTAATTTCTGCATTCAAGAAACATATTAAGGGTTAAAGTAAAAATGTTTAAGGTGTTTGATGACCCATTTAAGCCCATAGACCAGGAACCCAAAAATTCTGTGTTGCTACTCACCCTCCCACCAATGGAATACCAGAGGAACAGTATAATGCGAATCAAAATGCCACTTCAATTATGGGTGTAAAAGAACCTAATATGCCAACCCAGGACATAGGACAAGTTGGAGCACACATGTTCAGTCTCAAACCTAAGAGGGACTTTTCTCATCCAACTGAAAATCTTTGTATGTCCTCACACAGCAGCCAGCTTTTTGTAGGGACATAATCATAGAAAGGGAAGGAGATCAATCGCTCATGTGCGCACAGCAGGCCAGGTGTCACAGCAAAGTGTCCATGCACACTTGCCTCGGGCCTTTTGTTTCTTCCTGCAGGAGCCCCTATTTTAAAGATAATTACGGCAGCTTAGCTTCTACCCAGTGATTTTTTAAATTTCAAAGCAGTTCTAGCTGGGAGCATTTTAAGTATTTTAAAGCTGAACATGAAACAGAGGTAATCCCAGTCACCACAAAGAAGTTATAGGCAAATGTACTGGTTAGAGTCCTCTTGGTTGCTCTTCGAGAATGGTACCTGCAAGGCAATTCCTAGTCTATAAAAAGGGAGTATCATTGAAGGATGCACAGAAAGTTCCTAGATGTGAGGCTGAAATGGTCTGATTTCAACTAGAGCAGATTAACAGAATGTGGTAGGACTACAGAAGAAGAATTTAGGAAAGTGTAGCAGAGACTCTGAGTAATGAGAGACAGCTCCACCAAATTCTCAGGAATTGATCATCATGTTTTCATGTTGCATATTCAATTATATGTTCATACCACCAATGATAATGCAAAAATCAATGGCACGAAAGGACAGGCCAAGGGCAGATGATTTCGCAGGCATTTGTGTTGGAAGCGCCCTGATTCGTGATCTTCATAGCGACTGCAGAAAGAACTGCGTTCCATTTGGAGACTCCAGCAAATACAAACATTGTATGTAAATACAACCCAGGAATCGTTTTCGGATTCCTCTCTTCTCTTCACAGGCTTCCCCATCTCAGCAGATGGCATGGGAGTCATCCTTGATATTCTGTTTTCTTCAGCATGCCCACAGTCACAACCCATCAGCAAGTTTTGTTGATTATACCTTCAAAATGCATCCCAGATGCAACCACTTCACATCATCTCTAGCGCTGACGTGCAAATCCACGTCGCCATCATCTCTTGCCTGGATAACTGCAGTAACCTTCAAACTGGGCCCCTTGCTTCTGCTTTGCCCTGTTCCCACCCTGATAATCCACTCTCAAAGTACTCAATATTCTTGAATGAGTTCTTTGTTTGGTTGGTTGGTTTTTAATCAGTTTTATTTTTTTAGAGCAGTTTTGGTTCACAGCAAAATTGAGTGGAAAGTGCTGAATTCCCTAGCAACCTCCCCCACTGCCCACAGCCACCCCCATTATCAATACTCCCCCCACCAGAGTGGTACATTAGTTATAATCGATTAATCAATGATATAACCCTGATATATCATTATCACCTGCACTCTGTAGTTTAGCGTTCACTCTTGATGTTGTACAGTCTATGGTTTTGACAAATGTATAATGATATGTATTCATTGTTGTAGTATCGTATAAAATAGTTTCACTACCCTAAAATTTCTCTGTGCTGGGCCTATTTATTCCCAACCCTTGGCAACCACTGATCTGGAAAAGGCAAAACTATTTGTCTCCATCGTTTTGCCTTTTCCAGAATGTCATATGGTTGGAATCGTATAATCTGTAGCTTTTTCAGATTGGCTTCTTTCACTTAGTAATATGCATGTAAGGTTCCTCCGTGTCTTTTTGTGGCTTAATAGCTCATTTCTTTTTAATGCTGAATAATATTCCATTGTCTGGATGTACCACAGTTTATACATTCACCTACTAAAGGACATCTTAGTTGCTTTAAAGTTTTGGCAATTATGAAGAAAAAGCTGCTAGAAACATCCATGTACAGGTTTTTGTGTGAACATAAGTTTTCGACTCAATTTGGGTAAATGCCCACGAGGATGATTGCTGGATCGAGTGGTTAGAGTGTTTTGTAAGAAACTGCCAAACTGTCTTGCAAAGTGGCTCAACCATTTTGCATTCACACTGGCAATGAATGAGAATCTCTGTGGCTGCACATCCTTGCCAGCAACTGGTGTTTTCAGTGTTCTGGATTTTGGCAATTCTAATAGGTGTGGAGGGGTATCTCGTTGTTATTTCAATTTGCATTTTCCCAACGACATACAGCGTGGAGCATCTTTGTACAAATGTGTTTGCCATCTGTATGTTTTCTTTGGTGAGGTGTCTGTTCAGATCATTTGTCCATATGTTAATGGGGTTGTGGTATTTTCTTATGGTTGGGTTTTAAGAGTTCTTTACTTATTTTGGATAATAACCTTGCATATTTTTTTTTCAACTTTGTGGCCTGTCTTCTCATTCTCTTGACAGTATCTTTCACAGAACAGAAGTTTTTAATTTTAATGAAATCCAAGTTATCAATTATTTCTTTCATGGATTGTGCCTTCGATGTTGTATCTAAAAAGTAATCGCCCAACTCAAGGTCACGTTCTCCTGTTATTTTCTAAAAATTTTATAATTTAGCATTTTACATTTAGGTTTATGATTCATTTTGAGTTTGTGTGTGTGTGTGTGGAGTGTAAGGTCTGAATGAGTTTTTAAAAATAAATCATATGAAGTCACTCTCCTGTTTAAAACTTTCCAGTGGCTTCCAATTATGTTTAGAATTAAGCCAAAGTTGGGCCAGTCGCAATGGTTCACGCCTGTAATCTCAGCACTTTGGGAGGCCGAGGCAGGGGGATCACGAGGTCAGGAAATTGAGACCATCCTGGCTAATACGGTGAAACCCCGTCTCTACTAAAAATACAAAAAATTAGCCAGGCGTGGTGGTGCGCGCCTGTAGTCCCAGCTGCTCGGGAGGCTGAGGCAGGAGAATGGCGTGAACCCGGGAGGCGGAGCTTGCAGTGAGCTGAGGTCACGCCACTGCACTCCAGCCTGGTTGGTAGAGCAAGACTCCGTCTCAAAAAAATAAAACAAAACAAAACAAAAAAGAAACCTTAAAAAATAAAAATAAAGAATTAAACCAAAGTGCTTACCACCTTACCATGGTCTGTGATTTCTACTCAACCTGACCACTTTCCACAGCTTCAGGCTGACTTCAGATAATTCCACTTCCTTCTGCCTCTCGGATGCATGGAGTTCATTCATAGCATACATTGAAGCACGATATCATACCCAAGAATCTGTAGCTAGCAAATGAGACCTAATAGCAATTAAATGAGTAAATACTATAGAGAAGAGTGAATGGAAGGAATTTGGAGCAATTTCCTCAAACAACTTTCTTCAGTTTGTGTGTAGGAAGCAGATGGGTCAGGAGGAGGTGGGCTGAAAGAATCAGAGCCTGAATCAACTGACAACTGCCTAAGAAAGTGAAGAAAAGCTTGAACTGGGTCTTTAAAAAAAGAATCCTGGCTAGGCACAGTGGTTCGCACCTGTAACACCAGAGCTTTGGGAGGCTGAGATGGGAAGACTGCTTGAGGCCAGGAGTTTGAGACCAGCCTGGGCAACATAGCAAGACCCTGTCTCTACTAAAAATTAAAAATAAAATATTAGCCAGACATGGTGACACTCACCTGTAGTCCCAGCTACTCAGGAGGCTGAGACAAGAGGATTGCTTGAGCCCAGGAAGTGGGGGCTATAGTGAGCTGTGGTTGCACCATCGCATTACAGCCTGGGCCAAAAAAAAAAGAAAAAAAATCCTGAGATTGAACACTTTAAAATCTGTAGTTACTTCATGTAAGTGTACGCTTTAAAATCTATAATTACTTCACGTAAGAATAAGGGATCATTTTTATTGGGGTACTATGGGTCATGCATGCAATTTTTAAAACTTGTACTGTATTACAAAGGGGCAACTCTTTTTCATTAATTTGCTTCTATTTGAATTAATAATTATATATACAGATGCTCTTTGACCTACAATGGGGTCATGTCCCAATAAAGACATTGTAAGCCAAAAATATTATAAGTCAAAAATGCATTTAATACTCTAATAAACTCACAGTAAGGGTGAAAATGTTTAAGTTGAGCCATAGTAAGTCAGGGACCATCTAAATACAGCAGTTCCCCCTTATCTATGGTTGCAGTCTGCGGTTTCAGTTATCCATAGTCAACTGCAGTCCAAAAATATTAAATGGAAAATTCAGGAAACAATGCATAAGTTTGCAATTTTGTGCCATTCTGAGTAGCATGATGAAATCTCATCTATCCCATTTCTGCCCCAGCTGGAACATGAGTCACTCCTTTGTCCAGCAGATCCATGCTGTCTATGGTACCCACATGTTAGGCACTTAGTAGCCTTCTAGGTTATCAGATCGACTGTCCTGGTATTGCAGTCACCTTTACTTTACTTCAGAATGACCCCAAAGCCATCATCATCACATGTTTTGGCATATTTTATTATTTTATTCTTAGTTATTGTTGTTTTCTATTTTATTATTAGTTCTTGTTGTTAATTTCTTACTAGTCCTAATTTATAAGTTAAACTTTATGATAAGCATGTATATATATAAGAAAAACAGTATATATAGGTTTTGGTACTATCTGTGGTTTCAGGCATCTCTTTTGTGGGGGTGGGCAGTAGTAAAACATATCCCCCAAGGATAAGGGGGGACTATGCATATTTCAAACCTGAATTTTCCCAGAATCATGATTTTTTAAAACTTTCTAAGGTGTACTTGATGTCTTGCTATCAGCTGTGTTTGACGGTGCATTTCTAATCCTGCACTCACCTGTCATTTAGGACACTGTTCTCCCAGGTACACATCAGCTGCAGTGATGGAACTTAAAGACAGCTGTTCTGTATTCCTGTCTCTCACTGTCGCTCTTCGCCACAAGTTTTGCCAACTTGTCCTGAACACAAGTATGCCTTCTGCTATAACTAACAAAAATGTACTATCGCATGAAAGGAACTAAATGGCATTTAGATGCTTTTACTTAAAATATCAATAATGAAACCAAAAACTCCAGCTTCTCTTTTGCATCTCATGAGGACACTCACGTAAACGTTATGACAGTAATATTTCTCAATGATATGCTCCGTTTACTCCCTCAGGAATGGGTTCTACAGTGTTAAATCCTACTTTATAATAAATAACATTATAATAATGTTACAACCCAGCTTAGTTCGGTTGAAAAGAAATTCATCTTTGAATCACTAGAAATAACACAATTCTCTTCCAGGCTAATGTAAATAGCATTTCATTACTCCTTACATCCTACAATACCATGTGCTTAATACTGTATCCAGCAAATAGTATATATTTGAACATTTTAGTGGAATGTCTACTTGGTAACGATAATGTTATTTATATCTTATTGGGAAGATAGATATGTTTAGCTCTGCAGAAACTAATTTTACGAATTTCATGAAGGTCTGGTGCCAGCTAGTGGTACGTATTATATATGCATCAAAAAGATAATTGATTTTTTTTTAAGTAACCAAAAACAACATAGTCTCATCGAGATTGAAAAATTGCTTAAAAACAACGTTTACAGGAATATTGTTTGCCGTGTTGAGGAGAACCAACAGACTGCGCGTAAGAATGGATGTCTGTCTTGGCCGGGCGCAGTGACTCATACCTGTAATCCCAGCACTTTGGGAGGCCTCAGGATCACCTGAGGTCAGGAGTTCGAGACCAGCCTGGCCAACATGGCAAAACCTTGTCTCTACTAAAAATACAAAAAATTAGCTGGGCGTGGTGGCACCCACCTGTAATCCCAGATACTTGAGAGGCTGAGACAAGAGAATCACTTGAACCCAGGAGGCGGAGGTTGCAGTGAGCCAAGATTGCACTGTTGCACTCCAGCCTGGGCACAAGAGTGAAACTCCGTCTCAGAAAAAAAAAAAAAAAAAAAAAATGGATGTCTGGAATGTTCTGTTGTCCTATAATGCTCTGTGTCAACTTCCACTTAGTCATTATGCTCCCATATTCTGATTATTCATGTGTCTGTCGTTCTTATTGTATCAGGAAGTTACTGGGATACGGCTCATGCCTTCGTTTCTGTAATTCACCATGTGTCACAAGATCTCACAATTAGATGCAGAAAGAAATATTTATTGAATACATAAGAGAATTCAAGAAAAATTATTGCCATACTTCACTTACCACAGTGCATGACTTCTGAAAGCAGTTATTCAGGGGTTATCAGCACTGAGTCATGACCTTAATTATTCAGAAGTATACCAGACAACTTTGGGCCTCTAAGCTTTTTTAATCTTCAAGAATTTCCTAGTTGACTTAGATATCATAGATCTGTTGAACCATTAGCTGTCCCATGAGGCCTCCTTAGAAATTACAAGGCCTCTGAGACAAGCATCCCAGATCCAGATTACTATTTTAACCATTTAGTCATTAGTAACAAATTTTGAACTGGCAGATTTTATTTTCCTGGGATGGGAGCCGGGTTATAAAACATATCTTACAGTTCAGTCTCTAATAACATTTACTTTTAAAATCAATGCTTTCTTATTAATTTGCTGATTAGTGGTGTTAATAATTGGCTCAAGTGGGAATGTCAGATGTAAGCTAATGGTTCATTAATCAAATTTAAAAGGGCATCATCTTTTAAACATGAGGATGAAACTTCTAATTTCTTTCAGGACTGACAGTCAGATATGTTCCTCTGGGGAGGGGATCTTTCCACTTTATGCCTTCAATGGTTGACACAATTTCCAGGGCCATTTGTTAATTATTCCCCCTGGTGTGAAGTAAAATTGATTTGGAATCCCAGCTCGTTATGGAAGGAGTTTTGGAGTTCAAATTAGTTCAGCTTCCTCAGATGTACAAAGAAAATACAGTTTCTGTATTTTCTATAATTGACATAGTTTTCTCAGAAATCTATTTGAAGGATAGGTTTCAATGCATGTGCTCTGCATGCCACCGTATCGAAATAGTTGGTTTAGATGACTCGCTCATTTGTGGATAAATGATCACACTTTCAGTTTTCTCAGCCTTTCTCTGCTGCTATCCAACACTGGTTTTGGAAGAGAGTTTGGAGTCCAGAGGCTTTGTTTTTTTACAATCTTGTGCAGTGGGGCCTGAGGGCCAAGCACCTGCAGAACATCTTCCAGATCCTTGTCGATTTCTGCTATAGGCAGGTTAGTGTGGGCTGCTCCCAGGACAGCTGCAAGAGGTACCATCTCATCACCTGGAACTCACTGCTGAAGTCTGTTTCAGACATCTGCTTCCAGCATAAAATCCCTGCACGCTGTGGCCTTTGTCCCAACCTCAGTCTCCCATCCACCCACTATTCTTAGATCTTCTGTGCCTTTTACTACTGTGGCATGCAAGAAATTCCAGATGCCTCGACTGCCACATGAGAGGGTTGGGAAGCACTGCCTTAAGCTCATCTTTCTTGCTACCACCCATATGATATAAAATTCGTGTTGACTCTGATCACATGTGGAGCTTCTTCTATGGGCATGGGACTAACTACTTCACAGGCTACCTCATACTTGTGTGGGATTTTTTATTCCTCCCTGTTACCTCTCCTTCTTCGAGTTTCTTCCACAGAGGAGAAAAATGAGGCACCTGCTGAGCTCAGTATCTTACCTTTCTCTTTCTTTGCCTCCAGGTCATGAAGAAACACGCTTTCCTTTTCCTGGATATTATATCCTAATTTTTCCCATCCCTTAACATATAGAAAAACAATCTCCTTGACGTATCTTATCATACTTGGCTCTTTAAAAAAAAAAGAGAGAGCAAGAGAGAGAGAGAGACAAAATCTCACCCTGTCACTCAGGCTGGAGTGTGGTGGCTCAGTCACAGCTCACTGCAGCCTCAGACTCCTCAAAGCAAGTGATCCTCCCACCTCAGTCTCTCAAACTGCTGAGATTACAGGCATAAGCCACTGCACCTGGCACTGTGCTTGGCTCCTGATATGTTGATAGGAGTTTAAAGAATTTTACTGCTTTCCTTTCCATTATGGCTCAGGCTTAGGGATGGAAGGTTGCAAAGAAATAGAAATTGAATCGAAAATGAAAACTCGATCCTTTAGTGTTTTAAAAACCTTGTCTTTGTTACACCTAGATCAATGGTTGTAAACTCTGGCTGCATATTAAAATCCCAGGGGTCTTTTGAAAAAACGAATGCCTAGGCCAACCATAAAAAAAATCAAACCAGAATATCAGATACTCAGCAACCAGATGCTGGGGTAGTTTAGTGCATTGCTCGGTGTCACTTAGGAAATTAGTCCCACCCAGCTGGGCGCCCTTCCTCCCTCCTACACGGCCAAGCCGACCACTGTGCTGAACCAGTGATTTCTATTCCTAAATAGATACGCACACCAAACTCATAATTTGTTTAATGTTTGCAGTACAGTGTGTGTGTGTATGTGTAGTATATACATATTCTACAAAAAAAGAGAAAAAAAATGTTTTCCTCATTTACTTCCTTATCCATTATAATATTATGGTGGAGTTTTTGCCCAACGGCTATGCTAGCAGGAGATGGTTCTTTAAGGAAAGTGTCCTCTATCCTCATTACACAATGAGCTGATTCCTGTTACTGTAGTGAACAGCTGACTCTGCCAATCACATCAGCTCTGCCTTTTTGCCCTTCCTTCCTAACCCCATCCCAACTCCACAGAAGACTTCCGCATTCACAGTTTCTCTGGAGTCACTTCTAAGGATATCTAATGCTTTAATTTCTTGCAATCTGTGGGAAGAAGCAGAGAAATTGAGCAGAGACATGCAACTTGATGGTTTGTTTGTTTGTTTTGAGATAGAGTTTCGCTCTTGTCGCACAGGCTGGAGTGCAGTGGCGCGATCTCAGCTCACCACAACCTCCGTCTCCTGAGTTCAAGTGATTTTCCTGCCTCAGCCTCCAGAGAAGCTGGGACTACAGGCGCCTGCCACCACGTCCAGCTAATTTTTGTATTTTCAGTAGAGATGGGGTTCACCATGTTGGCCAGGCTGGTTTTGAACTCCTGACCTCATGATCCATCCACCTCGGCCTCCCAAAGTGCAGGGATTACAGGCGTGAGCCACCACGCCTGGCTGATGTTTTTTACTAATACCAGACATCCTTAAATCCTGCACCAAAAGTAAAGGAAACACAGTCCATGCAGCCATTAACTTCTCATCTCTTCTAAAGGATGTGTGATGTCTAAGCCCTTTCTACATTTAAGCTACCCTGTATTTTTGAATCTCCTGTCTTCTCTGTTTCCTGATTCATATTCTCTCCCTTCCCCTCTTCTTCCCCCCTCCTCCCCTCTCCTCCTCCAAATATACAAGAAGCTTGCAGCTATTTGTTTCTGTGCAACAGAACAATAAATCCGACAAGATGAGACTCCTGAGGTTGTCAGGAAACTAACAGCAGGCTGCCGATACTTCTCCAACCCCTCTGCTTTAAAGGGGTTCACCTGCCCTTAAGGAAAAGGAAGGTCGGGAATTTATCAGAAGCAGCATGGCATCTTATTTACCAGTTTCTTTCTCCATCTTTCACATGTTAACCATTGTATATTCTGTCTCTGGCAAACAAAGATTCCTAGTCACTGGGTTTCACAATCCCTGTAAGACAGTTCATTCTGGGAGTTGAGCTGGCTCAACTAAATGCCATTTGAGCTTTCCAACTTGGGAAAAGCAAGCCACCCATCTAACAGCCTTTTTTTTTTTTTTTTTTTTTTTTTTTTTTTTTTTGCGATGAGTTTCGCTCTTGTCGCCCAGGCTGGAGTGCAATGGTGCGATCTCAGTTCACTGCAACCTCCACCTCCCATGTTCAAGTGATTCTCCTGCCTCAGCCTCCCGAGTATCTGGGATTACAGGTGCCCACCACCACGCCTGGCTAATTTTTTATATTTTTAGTAGAGAGACAGTTTCACCACGTTGGCCAGGCTGGTCTCGAACTCCTTACCTCAGGCGATCCACCCACCTCAGCTTCCCAAAGTGCTTGGATTACAGGCATGAGTTACTGCGCCCGGCCCAGCCTCACTTTTTATAAAGAGGGAACTCTGCAAGAGGCTGTCTGCAGATAACCAGCAAGGGGGATCGACCCGTTTGTCCAGGAGCGCCTCACTCTTTCTGTCGGGTTTGTGGCTACAAATATTGACACCACTTTCACATGTGCAGCCCAACTATTTCTTTTTCCTGTTTCTCTGGGAGTTATTTGACGATGACATCTGAAGGCCTTTAAGAGTTAAGAAGTATCATGTCTTTTATGACTGGCCACTGCTGATGGGACTGGCTGTGGCCATCCAGAAAACACTTCCCTTGATCTGTGTCATTGTGGCATTTGCTTGGGCTCTGGGGAGCGAGTCATTCATGATTGTCCTGCTCAGAAATTTCATACCCAAAGATTCATTTGTCTCTCTGTTTTTCCATTTCCAGCCTGGATGTGTAAATACAACTGAAGTGGACATTAAGAAATCATCCAGAATGAGAAACCCCCACAAAACACGGAAGGTAAAACTGACATCTGTTGTGCTGATCTTGGTGATGGATTGCATTGTTTACAGGACGTCAGCCATGAACACTTTCTTCCCATGTCATGGAGTATCTTCCTCACTCTTCCCAGCCTTCCACAGCCCTCCCTTCCTCAAGAATAGCCCCATCCTGATGCTCAAGCACACCAGGGTCCCAAGACAGAGCGGTGGTACTGACTAACTGACAGGAGAGGAACAGGAAGCGGAGGACCCCTCCCCTCTCCCAGAGAAGGGTGTGGCCTTCAGAGCCCAGGAAAGGAGGAAAAGAAGATGGAGGTTTTCTAACGATGATTTCTAAGGAAATCTAAGGATGATTTTTCTAAGGAAATCATCCTTAGAAAACCTGACACTAATGAGAGAAGGGCATTTTAAAACCCGAGGAAAGGGTGACATCTAAAAGATATTTAATTACAGAAAGAGTGCAGGGACCCCCTCTTAACACTAGAATTTTGTAACACAACCATAAGACAGTGGTTGTATTTCAGTGTTCGTTTTCTGAGAGAATATCGGTGTGCAGGGTGCAGGGGAAGCTATTCCAAGTTCAGTGACATTTTAAATAACCCTTTGAAAACGCATAGCGATAGTCTCTACATATTTTTTAAAACAACACGTACAACTAGAAGGGATTTTTATTCATTCCATAAAACGTGCTTGATGTACACAAGAATTTCTGGCCTGTAGCAGTCACTTTGAGAACACAGCTTATTGATTGGTCCTGCAGGATTAATACATCCCACAAACTTCAAGGTCTTCTTTTCTGTGACTATTTCCTTAGTATTTCCTCAGCCATAGTGTTTACCAGAGTTTGTGTCCCTGCAGTAAGCACCCAATATTTTTTTCTAGTCTTATTTTATGTTACCTTTTCTCCTATCCCTAGAAACATATAGCTTCATGTTCAAAGGCCCCAGTATGGTCCAGGTACCTTTTCTTTCTTTTAAGGCAGTTTACCTTGATGTTAGGATAAACAAGCCGAAGCAAAGCACCACAAAACCAACTCAGATGCGGTGCTCAAATGTATCTGCCCCTAGGAACTCTCCGAGGGAGAGGTGAAGTCAGACCAAAGCAAGCCTGTCTGGTCTGTCTCTCGTGGCTGGCCCTGCTTAATTGCTTTCATCTTCTGCTCACAGCACAGCCTGAGGGCACCAAGAACTAGTTTTGCAGAACAAGATTCAAAAATGCTATCAGCGCTCCAAAAAGTGCATTAAGCCACCTCTCTCCACTTTCTGAATAGTGAAATTACTCTTCGAAATACTTTATTGGGTGTCCTGTTTCCCCCAACAGACACTAACCCAGACATGCTGTGATTCAGAAGACAAAGCACATGAATTGACAAGATGGCACTTAGACACAATAAAGGCATCATTTATACTCTCTTTTCGGCACCATCTTCAGTATTGATCATCTTTCTCGTGTTTCACATGGCACCCTTCTTTTTGAACATTTGAGAAGCATTCGTTTACAATGTTGTTCTTCACATACCATCAGCCCTCATTTAATGATGAAAAGCCCATGAGGCATTGCAAGGTGAAATATTGTAAAAAAAAGAATCATTGAGATCTAGCTCTCTTTGTTTCGATAACATCTCATTTCTTGTGAATCAATAATGATAGAATGACAGGGCCTCACTCCAGAGCTGTCTGGCGCTAACATTTGCCAGGAGAAAACAAAAGTCCTGAAAAATCTGACAGCAATTAACAGGTATGCCCTTATTTTCCACGGTTGGAGAAAACTGATTTTTCTCACCTTTTGATACATATAGTTTCTCACAGTCAGAAGTGTTCAATTTGCTAGAATCTTCGCAGAGGATAATGTTATTTTGCATGGAAGGTTGTACGACTCCAAGCCACATACTAATATGTTTTTTTTAGAAGTATCACCGCTGATACTTCATATGATATGAAGTATACAACTATGATATGCTCATAGTTGTTTAGGAACTGTAATGATCCACTGAATTAGCAAAATTAAGGAGTCTCTGCTCTATGCCAGACATGTCCTGGGCTTTAGGTACTCCACAGTAAATGGGACAGTCAGGGCCTTGCTCCCCCTAATTCATGGTCTCATAAGGGTACAGGTATTGAGCAAGGAGACAAATGTCTGTACATGGATATAAGTATATGATTTCGTTAAGCTTTATGTAGTCTGCTGGGGCCGCCTTAACAAAATACCGCAAACTAGGTGGTTTAAAGAGTAGGAATTTGTTACCTCATAGTTACAGAAACTAGAAGTTCAAGATCAGGGTGGTGGCAAGTTCAGTTCCTGTGGAGTGTCTCTTCCTGGCTTGGGGATGGCCGCCTTCTCCTATGCTCAGTGGCTTTTCCTGTGTGTGCATAGAGACAGAGAGAAAAACAAAACACAACAACCAACTCTGGGTCTCTTCTTCTTCTTAAAAGGACATCAGTTCTATTGTATTAGTTCCCACCCTATAACCCCACCTAACCATTTCCTCTTCACAGGCCGGATCTCCAAATACAGCTGTGTTGGGGGATAGGGATGCAATGTAAGAATTTGGGGAAGGGGACACAACTCCACCCGTGACATATGACAAAGGGAATTTAAGTGATTTGTGCTTGTAATTGCCACTGCATTTTATCAGTGAATATCTTGACAGCAATCAGCAAGCTGTTTCACCCCCCTCTGAGGGGTCCACAGCTCTGTGTCTGCGGAGCAGGCGACACTGTGAGATCCCAAGCCACAGAGGCCAGCCAGTCGCCCCTGGAAACCACCCTTCCCTTCCGCCATAATTGGGCTATCACTGTAGCGCGTCCTCCCGGCTGTGTGGTCGGCCTCAGTCTTTATACTGCGGCTGCTCAGGAAGTGGAACCTACGGAACACGCTTAATCTTTGAAAGCAGATAATGCTCGTAGCAAGGAGAGCTGCTGTCCATTTCTTTGGGAGCGAGCTGTAACAATTTTCCTGTGATTACATGCCATAACAAGAGTAAAGGACCCAGTAAATCCCTCAACTAACAGTCTAGCATAAGTGCCTGAAGAATATCAGAGTCATTCCACATTTCATTTGGGAATGTTGTATCTAATTGTTGAATTTTTGACATGTTTATCAAATATAAGAAGCAAAGACTTTGCTGTATGGATGATTTGAGCTATGTTAAGAATCTACAGTTAGTCCATTTTCAAGTCTTTCTTTTTAATTAGAATATACTACAATATAAGAAAATAGGTAAAAATGTGTTATCTCAAGGATCTATGAAAGAATGATAATGTAGCATAGCCAGAAAGAAATCAGCCTAATCTAGGTAAGTTTGAAGGGGAACCGTCTGCCTGATGTTCTTGAGTCTGATACTATTAATTTTGACTGTAATAGATTCTGTATTAGCCAGAGTTCTCCAAAGAAACCGAACCAGAAACAGAGAGTGGGGGGCGGGAGAGGGGGAGAAAGAGACTTATATTAAGGCATTGGCTCACAGGATTATTGAGGCTTGGCGAGTTCAAACTCTGATGTGGGAGGCCAACAGGCTGGAGACCTAGGGAAGAGTAGCAGTTCAAATCCAAAGACACAGCTCTTGTGTCGCCGGGAAGCTTTTGCTGGGTTGCTGGCATCAGGGACACACCTCGGCGTGTTGTCTTGTCGCCAGGCCCCTGGTGCACCACAGCGGCAGGCAGAGCTCACGGCCATGCCTTCGCCCCACCCGCTCTGGTCCAGGGTCCGGGCACTGCGTCGATGGCGGCTCCGCAAAACATTCGACCCGGCTGCAGCCCATGTCCTGAGCGGACTGGACTGTAACATGAGGCATCTGCGCCGCTTCTGCCGGGCCCAAGTGGTGTGGGGCTTCGGCCGTGGCTCCAGGCAGCTGGGCATCCCCGCAGCTAATCTTCCTGAACAAGCTTAGTAGCTAATCTTACAGTTGATGTATCCATCGTCATTTATTATGGTTGGGCCAGGGTTGGAAGTGGAGATGGCCTTTAGGTGGTGGTGAGCATAGGATGGACCCTACCACAAGAATACGAAGAAGTCCATGGAAAGGCTTATCCCGCATACCTTCAAAGAGGATCCTATGGGGAAATCCCCAATGCGGCCATTGTTGCCTACCTCAAACCAGAAAAGAACTTTCTTTGGAGTCACTTATTTCAGCAATTCCCAGCGACATTGAGGAGGCTAAGAAACGACTAGATTTACCAGAACATTTGAAACTCAAGACAATTTCTCCCAGGTTTCTAAAAGCAAAATAATGAACAGCCCCTGATGAAAAAAACATATTATTTATTCATTCACTGTTTTCTAGTATTTTAGTGTTTATTACCATCTAGCCTCATCTTGGTTATATTTTAAAACTCAAACATTTTCCTATAGCTGCGAATTAAACAGTACAATATAGTTACCATATCATGCTTCAGCTGTTAAATTAAGGCCATCATGTCATAGCACTAAAAAGATTCATTTAAAAATCAATATTTTAAAAAATATATTGATTAAAATGTATCACTAGAAAGGTATTACATGTCTTATAATGGGAGTGAAATGTATTATAAGTACGGGTAAAAAGACAAATCACTAGTTTGAGATGAAAACTAAAATTTTCATGGTAAAATACCAACATGTATGTACTTGTATAGTTTGTACTTCTAGACAGAGAAGGCTTATAAAAGTAAATGCATTAAATAGAAGTTCAATAGTTTATCATAAACCTACATGGAATACACCTAGACTTTGTATTTTTGATATTTTGCGCATTAATATATTATTAGAAACATGAAGATGTTTGTGAATTTTTTAAGTCATTTTCTTTGAAGTCACATCATTGTACCATCTTTATTTTTGTACAGAGCTACTTCAATTCTATCATCTGGACCTCCTCTGCCTGTTTTTCTGTTTGTTTAATACAGTAAAATAAGTGTTTTTCAAATCTGTACATCTTTTTGTGGGATAACACTTTTTTTTTAAGAGTAAATATCCTTCTTCTTCAAAACAACAAGCAACAACAAAAAAGGCAGTCTGGAGGCAGAATCCCTTCTTGCTCAGGGGAGGTCAGCCTTTGTTCTATTAAGGCCTTCAGCTGATTGGGTGAGGCCCACCCGCATTATGGAGGGCAACCTGCTTTACTTAAAGTCCGTTGATTTGAATGTTAATCCCATCCAATAAACACCATCACAGAAACATCCAGAGTAATATTTGTCCACATATCTGAGTACTATGAGCCAGCCAAGTTGACACAAAATTCACCACCACAGGCTGTATCCTTCTGTAGGACAATAGCTAGAGGGGTCCTAGGACACAAAGCCTGAGGGAAATGGTAAGAGCATCTGCATGTGTGTGACTGAATCCACACTTTGGGCTCCGTCCTGTAACGTTAGCGCCCATATTTCAAAATAACAGTAAGCTATTTCCTATCCTGTTCTCCTTTTCCTCTGTCACCTTCATTTGGACATCGTGGCACTAAATATTACAGTTAACAGCATCAGTGAAAAGCTAATGTGCACATCCTAGAAGAACAACAGCAAATGTATAATTAGCTGTCTGGTTTTCCCACTATTAATAATCCAGTGGTTGTAGCTGTTTCTGCATAAAATATGGATGTGTCCTCAACTCCATATACAACATGTGTACATTTACATTTTAACATGTTACTGAACAGAATAAACTACTCATATCTTAGGGCAACAAAAGTGTGTTGAGTACAGGGTATAGTAAAGGTGCAGGCAATAAAAATTGCTTAAATGAGAATGAATAAAGAGGGGACTTTACTTTTTTTTGAAATGGAGTCTCTCTCTGTCTTGCCCAGGCTGGAGTGTAGTGGCGGAACCTCGGCTCACTGCAGCCTCTGCCTCTCAGGTTCAAGTGATTCTCCTGTCTCAGCCTCCCAAGTAGCTGGGACTACAGGCATGTGCCACCACACCCTGCTCATTTTGTATTTTTAGTAGAGATGGGGTTTCACCATATTGGCTAGACTGGTCTGAAACTCCTGACCTCAGGGGATCCACTCGCCTCAGCCTCCCTAAATGCTGGGATTACAGGCATGAGCCACCACACCAGGCCAAAAGGGGACTTTTCTGATTCATGGTCTGAAACCTTGTGGCAGGCAGGGGTCGAGCTGGCCCAGGGGTGTGAGTGGACCCAGCTCTCTCACGCTCTCTCTCTGGTCGCCTTCTCTCTGCTTCTTTCTCTGTACTGGCTTTCTCCATATTGTGTCAGATATGGTCAGAGTCTGTTCTCCAGTTCCACTGAGCAACCCTGAAAGAAAGAGAACTATTACCACGTCAGCCAGTCAGAAAAGCCCCAGCAATTACATTTCACATGGAAACACAGAAAGGCATCTTGTACTTTGTGGTTTCTATTTTACAGTCTCTGACTTGGTTCTTGGTCTGTTTGAGTTGCTGTGACAAAATATCTTAGACTGGGTAATTTATAAACAACAGAAATGTATTGCTCACAATTCTGGAGTCTGAGAAGTCCAATAACATGGCACCAGCAGATTTCATATCTTTCACGAGCTCACTCTATGCTTCAAAGATGATGCCTTGCCTTCTCACTGTGTCCTCACATCGTGGAATATGCAGATGAGCTCCCTCAGGCCTCTTTATAAGGGCACTAATCCCATTCACAAGGGCTTCACCCTCATACCTAGTCATCTCCCAAAGTCCCTACCTTTTAATACCATCACATTAGGGGTTGAGGATTTCAACATATGAATTTTGGAGAGACACAAACATTCAGACCATAGCAAACCCCCACCCCCCACCTTAAAAAAAAAAAGGATAATTTTTCTAGTTATCTTCTAAAATGTCAAGGGAAATCACCTATGATTTATGTAGGAAGCCAAATCTATTTTATTTAATGAATAAATAGATGGCACTGTGTATGAAAAAGTGCTTGTCTTAGCACCATAGGGAATAAAAGAACATGTTAATCAAGCCAAAGTATTGCAAATAAATGATTTTGCTATTGAAACTGAAAATGGATCTCAATTAGTTACTTTGATTTTCCCCCTGCTGCATTAAGAGATTTTATTTCTCTTCCTCTCTAACCCTACCTGTTTCTAGCTCTATGCCACCCCACCCTGTACCACAATTTGAATACATTTTTTTCCAAAACATGCAAAGCCTTTTACATTGCAAATAATTTTCATAACTTGCCTGCCAAAATAGGATTAATCTCTTTGCCTCCTTTGTCCATAAAATAATCCCCACATATAAAATTATATTCTTCTCGGCTGTTTTCATTGTAGCCAACAATCAAAGTTAAAAGCTATCACTATCCCCAGGAAATGAACAGTGCTCAGATTGGTGAAAGAGAGACCTCCTGATGTTGAATTTTATGTAAGACAAGAAATGGAAACTCTGCAGTAACTTCAGAGCCAGTAGCCAGGTGCCTGGAAGATGTTTTAAGCAACACTTCCCAATGGTTTGGGTCATGGTCTCTGGTTTTTTTTTTTGTTGTTGTTGTTGTTGTTGTTTTGAGACAGAGTCTTGCTCTGTCACCAGACTGGAATGCAGTGGTGCGATCTTGGCTCACTACAACCTCTGCCTCCCGGGTTCAAGTGATTCTCCTGCATCAGCCTCCTGAGTAGCTGGGACTACACGCATGTGCCACCATACCCGGCTAATTTTGTATTTTCAGTAGAGATGGGGTTTCACCATGTTGGCCAGGGTGGTCTCTATCTCCTGATCTTGTGATATGCCCGCCTCGGCCTCCCAAACTACTGGGATCACAGGCGTGAGCCACCGTACCCGGCCTCTTATGGGACCTCTACAGAGTTTACAGGAAATGCATAAATGTTGAAATCATTATAGAAATGTAGAGATAAAAGATAAATTATGGGTCATTTTACTTTCATGATACCACGAATTGCTGTGTTTTTCTAGCAGTCTTTTATTTTTTTCTCTTAGCCCAAAAACTTACTGTTTAAACCATTAGCTATTTTTTATAAGCAGTGTTTACATGACCTGTAGATTATTACTTAAAAACTTTAAATAATTAAACCAAGTTAAAAAAGAATGGAAACTTCAAGTCTCAGAGTCTTTTTATTTTTGTTTTCAAAAAATAAGGTGATACAATTGAAAAAATAGCAGATACTGAAAGGTACAACTATTATATAATTGGTGATCTCTCTGTTGCCTAATTTTAATTGACAAATAATAATTGCACATATTTATGAGGTAATATTCAATAAACATATATACCACGGAATGAACAAATCAGAGTAATCAACATATTCGTCACCACAAATATTTATCTTTTTTGTGGCAAGAACATTTAAAATCCTCTCTTTTAGTTACTTTGAAATATGTAATACATTATTATTAACAATAGTCACCTTGCTGTCCAATAGAACACTAGGGCTTATTCCTCCTAGCTAACTGACTTTATACCCATTGACCGAGATCTTTCTTTTCCCACCCCCTATCCCAGCCTCTGGTAACTGTCACTCTACTCTCTACTTCGACTTTTTTATATTCCACATGTAAGTGTAATTCTATGGTAAATACCTCTCTGCCTAGGTTATTTAACTAAACATAATATCCTCTAGGCTCATCCATGTTATTGCAAATGACAGAATTTCTCGTTCTATAAAGACTGAATAGTGTTCCATTATGTATATACACCACATAATTTTTTTTTTAAATCAACCTCTACTGTTATTTCAGAATTCAGAAGGTTGTTTTATTTAATCATGTTCAAATATGGCTAGTATCAGCTTGGGCCATTTCCATTCCTTCAGTGTAAATTAAATCACTTTATATTCCAGGCCCTATGCTTGTTATTCTTTTCTGTTTCATAATACTTATCGCATTTTTAGTCATATATTTATTTGTGTAATTGCCTGTGTAACTTCTTTCCCTTCCACTGGGTTGTGAGTTCCAGTGCAGAAAGAAGCACATCTATTTTATTTGTATTTCCCTAATGCTTAGCACTATATCCAGTATATAGTAAGTGTTCAATAAATGTTGAATGAATGAATGAGTGAAAAAATAAGTGAAATAAAAGGGCTAGTTTAAGCCATTCAGCTCCATCCTGTTCAGGGTAAATTTAAAGCATATGAGCAAATCCTTGTGTTGAAATGGATGGCCATTTGCTGCCTCTTGTTTGGCATTATAAAAAAAGAAAACAGAAGTGGATGTCTTCAGTAATGGGAATTGGGTTCCCAAGGGTCTGGTGCTAGGGCAAGAGAAGGGCATTGAAGAGGCCTACTCAAGATAGTCTGGGAACAGATAATCCCAATGATTAAATCCAAGTTAAAATCTATTAAAGAAACGATGAGAGCACCAAAAAAAGGATGGAGGCCAGGCACAGTGGCTCACGCCTGTAATCCCAGCACTTTGGGAGGCCAAGGCGGGTGGGTCACCTGAGGTCAGGAGTTCAAGACCAGCCTGACCAACATGGTGAAACCCTGTCTCTACTAAAAATGCAAAAATTACCCAGGCATGGTGGCATGTGCCTGTAATCTCAGCTACTGGGGAGGCTGAGGCAAGAGAATCACTTGAACCCAGGAGGAGGTTGTGGTGAGCCAAGATTATGCCACTGCACTCCAGCCTGGATGACAGAATGAGACTCTGTCTCAAAAAATAAAATAAAAAAAAAAGGACGGAGCAGGGGGAGACACAAGGGCAAAACCGCATCCGAAAGGTGCAGATACAGAGTCAAGAGGTAATGTAAGTGGACGTAAGGTCCTAGTGAAAGTGGATCAGGAACAAAAATACATTGAATTTAGAGATATTGGCAAGCTTGGTGACTGGCCTGAAAATTGGCATCATTAGGCATCTGGATCTAACCTCATCTAAAGTGTCTTTGCAAACCTTATCTGGTACTAATTTTATGGAGTTCATGCAGTTTTATTATGCCCTTGTTCTTCTTGCTCATGTCCAAAGAAAAAGTGCTCAGTAACACCCATTAAATTCTTTATTTTAATGGAATAGTATAATTTTCAAGAAAAAATAATTTGGCTTCTTCCTTGAGTTGACACGTGAGATGTCTCACACTCAATTACAGATAGTTTTTCATCCCTTTAGTCACCAGATCTTTATTTATACTTACTAAGCAATGCGCCTTTCTCAAAAAAGAGTCTTCCTAAGTAGTAGGTCTCACCTTTTGACAAGTTAATAAAAAAGTACAAGGGTATTGAGAATTCCAAAGATGCATGACGCCTCTGGGGTCACTGATGTTTGCAAATGGCACCCAATAGAAAGGCCAGTGTGGTGAAGTAAATAACCCACTGTTGATACAGAGAATAGGAGTACCCCGGTGTCTTCTATTGCACCATCAGAAATCAAATCAGCAATAGAATTCTTGACTTGTCAGTCTCCTCAGTGCTCCATTTAATTTCTATGTAAAATATCAAGTTATTTTTAAATCTTCTTTTGGGTTATTACATTTCTATTCTATTCTATTCTGCATCCACCTCTCTATTTTCTTAAATGAATGCTTATGAAACATTACTTAGTGTTAACATTCTCCAACTTGGTATTCCAAGCCTGCTCTCAAAGTTTATCACATGCACCTTGTTCTCTACATATAATCAATTATTTTGTCAAAGTTAATAATCTAACTACATTTTTTCAGAGATGTGCTTCTATTTTATATGCATATATTTATCATAGCAGTGTCTTTTGAATTTTGATAAGAAGCTTAATCAAATAAGCTTTGAGAGACCTTATTGAATTTATGCTAGAGTTACTTTTTAGAAAGTCTGTGACTGTAAATGATATTTTGTCCTAAAATGTTTATTTTTTATTTTAATATAGTCTGTCTATGGTTTACAAAATGATATTAGAAGTCACAGTCCTACCCACACACCCACACCAGAAACTAAACCTCCAACAGAAGATGAGTTACAACAACAGGTGAGTCAACCTATGAGATGACCTGTTAAAGGTTTACAGAGTAACAGCTATGAAAACCAGAGAGTAAATGTTAATAGTGGGTATTTTTAAAGGTTATTTGTATGATTGCCTGTTTCATATGGAAGATTTGCAGTTAAAAGATAATAAAATTTTCTAATTTTAAGTATTGTAATTACTTGAAAATGTATCAATATATAGTAATGATTTTCAAAACCCCTCACTCTTTATTTACCCAAATCCTTGTTCCTCTAACCAGTTGTAAAAATCACCTATGCTGATTTGTAGGTGACTCCATCATCAATAGTTACTTTGTACCCCAAAGCTCTGTTTTAAAGAGTAAGAGGACAAGAGGTTGAGAACATTGTCACACTTCCCATATCCAATGATAGGACATTTTCTTCACAAGAGTGCTTATTCTTCCTTTCCACAGTGGTGATTTCTCTCTACCTCTTGAAGTTTTTTCTTATCAACACTGGTGTACAGTCATGGAGTCATGCTAAACTATCCAAGTAATATTATAATAATATCCAAGTAATAGTTCAAAGCAAACTCCAGTATTTCAAATCAAATAATAGTTAAATTTCTTGACTGGTTCAGTCATGGGGCTTTATTCTCATTTTGACTCTTTTCCCTTAATATTTTATTATAATACGGTTTATCAAGAGTGTAATATATACTTTTCTAGTAGATTTATAATAATCAGGAAGGAAAAGTCATTCAGGGAGTTTTTAATTAAAGTTTTCTGTGCGTGATTATTCCATGTGAGCATTTGTCATGAATTGCTGATAAAAATTATTCTCAAAACACATATTGATGCTTTCTTGGTATTAGGAGATAGGATTTATTTTGAAATTATAGTAATAAATAATTTTCTAAATTTGGAGGGAAGTATGATTCTGGATTTAGGTATTCACCATGAATGAATGTTTAAAATCTCTACAATTTTATTTTTTATTTTTTTGAAACAGAGTCTTGCTCTGTCACCCAGACTGTAGTGCAGTGGTGTGATCTCAGCTCACTGCAACCTCTGCTTCAAAGTCCCAAGTGATCCTCCTGCCTCAGCCCCCAGAGTAGCTGGGACTATAGTACCTGCACCACTACACCTTGCTAATTTTTGTATATATTTTTACAGACAGGGTCTCACTATGTTGGCCAGGCTGGTCTCGAATTCCTGGGCTCAAGTGATGCGCCCACCTCGACCTCCCAAAGTGCTAGGATTACAGGCGTGAGCCACTGCACCCAGCAAAATCTCTACAATTTTAAAATAAAATTACATTTCATTAAAGTAGGCAGAATGGTCAAACTCATTGCTGTTCTAAAGTGATATCAGTTGTGTTCACATTCCAACATTTCATTTTGTCAACTCTTTAGAAGCCCTCTGCTTTTATTTTTTTAACCAACTTTGAAATTGTACTGACATAGAATATACTCTTGTTCAGAATTGCCCAGTCGATCATGATTTAGAGTAGAAAATTGTGAAAATGTCATTACTTATGTAACTCCTTCTCTCATCCTCTTTTCAGATAAAATATTGGCAAATACAGTTAGATAGACATCGGTTAAAAATGTCAAAAGTCGCTGACAGGTGAGTATTTCAAAGTGTCTACATAAATTTTAAAATTTCTTATGACAATTAAATGTGTTTAAAAATGAAAGACAGCTGTTGGGACAGATAATTAAAATCCTATAAGTAATGTGATTTTGTTTTCCTTTTTGCACATAGAAAAATTTTCAAAGAACTCTTTTGACGTAGTTTAAATGACAGAATGATTATAATTGTCTTAAATGCCTAGACGTCCAGTCCTTGTTCAACTAAGAATCAGATACAGCGGATAATTCTGCAGAGTCTAGCCTTTTCACTCCTGCCGGAAGACATGAAACTTTCCGTTTATTGATTACCTTTTGGCAACTTGGAGCTTCTCTATAAACTTACTTTAACAGTAACAATTGACACTGTTCCTGCCTGACTTCAGAATATGAATGAAACTCAAATTTTAGATATTTTCCCTTTCTTCATTTAAATCTGTTCTTAATGCCATTCATATTCTTCACTTTTGGGCATTGCCAACTCCTGCCTCTCCAACTTCTTTCCCTTCTCCCTTTTTAAATTTTGTATATACATTTAAAAAACTTGTCAGTGGCTCCCATTTTACTTAATTCCTGTAAATACTTTCGACAGAATTTCCCTTTTAAGCCCTTCTCTAAGTTAGCTAAAATCTGTTCTGCTGTGGGTGGACTGATTAACCAAAGATCGGAACTGACTCTTAGCGGTGCCCTTCACACACTGACCTCTTCCATAGTGCTTCATGTTAAACAAGGGATATTGATTTATATAGCTTAGGCATGAGGAGAGATGGAATCTTTAGCCACAGTTTTCTGCCAAAAAGCACAATAAGTTTTTGCATGAAAGTTATTGAAACATGAAGATTGCCATTGGATTTCATTCTTTAAGTGAGCAAGAATTCCTTGGTCCCACATTTTTATATTGTTTTCCTTGCTTTGGACTGGCTGTAACCCCAGTCAGAAAACTAAAGAAAGTGGAAATGTTTTTTCTCCCTAGTCTACTAGGTTACACGGAACAGTATTTAGAATACGACCCGTTTCTCTTGCCACCTGATCCTTCTAACCCATGGCTGTCCGATGACACCACTTTCTGGGAGCTTGAAGCAAGGTAGGTGGCATTTTGTCTTTCTCACAAATATGTTGCTGCATTTCAGGGTCTGAGTGAAATGGGAAGGAATTTATTGTTGGCTAATTGTGAATGTAATTTTGTTCTTTGTCTCCATTGGCTCATATCTAACATTCTTGTTTGAGATAATGGCTTTTGAACCTTAGACATTCACGTTTGCATTAAGATTTGCATTGCTGGAAAGACCAACCCAAAATTAGAGGTGCAATTATTCAGAGTTAGGATCTTCAGTTCTTGAAATTTAGCTCATTGCTATTATCTTCCTGGAAAACCCACGTAGTCACAAAGGCTCATGTATTCAAGTAAAATGAATGCTAAAGCCATGCATACTTAAGCCCAACACAAGTATTTCTTTATAAATTGAATTTTAAAACAAAATGGTCTTACCATAAACACTGTAAGAGAAACTGGCAAGACACTTACTTCCTAAGAAAAGCAAAGCACCACTTAGGACTCCCTGGTTTCCTTCATGAGCTATATAGGGAAAGAATTGCATCATCAGTCTTAACAGAGTCATAAAAAGATCATGGCTTATCACTTTACAAAGAAAAGATTGGCACTCTGTCATATTTCTAGCAGTTCTCTAGATTGCATTTCTGGACTATCTCTTTCTTTTGCATCCAGCCATGAATCTTAAACACTGGACATGCCCAGAACTCTTCATCCACAAATTAAAGATTTTACAGATGAGAAAGCTGGAACCCCAAAATATTGTGACTCAGCTAGGATTAGGTCACAGATTTAATTGACACCAGAGTCATAAGCTAGTATTGAGATCTTTTGGTTACCAATGCATTTTCCCCAGTTCAATATACCTGCATGGCACTGTGTGGCATAGTGGTTAAGAAATGTGTGCCTGGTGTGGTGGCTCACACCTGTAATCCCAGCACTTTGGGAGGCTGAGGTGGGTGGATCACCTGAGATCAGGAGTTCGAGACCAGCCTGGCCCAAGTGGTGAAACCCCATCTCTACTAAGTAAAGTATAAAAAGTAGTGGGTCATGGTGGCAGGCGCCTGTAATCCCAGCTACTCGGGAGGCTGAGGCAGGAGACTCTCTTGAGCCCGGGAGGCGGAGGTTGCAGTGAGCCGAGATCGCACCGTTGTACTCCAGCCTGGTTGACAAGAGCGAAACTCCGTCTCAGAAAAAAGAAAGAAAAGAAGTGTGGCATTGAGGTCAGAACATCTGGATCTTTGCCCCTTATTACTTGCCTGACATTGGCAAGTGATAACTCTATGCCTCAATTTCCTCATCTGTAAATAATAAGATTAATAGTGCCTATCTCATAAAGTGGCTGGCAGAAACTAAAAGAGACCATTTTTGTAAAGTCCTTAGCACATAATGCTCAATAAATGTTAGACGTTATTATTAATACTAATGTACATGATGATTTCACGCAGAGCCGTTAATCAGAGGTATATTTTTTTGAAACAAAAGGTAAAGATGGGAACTTCGAGGCACACATGATTTTAAAGGAGAATGTAATAACAAAAAAAATTGGAATTCTGATGAAAGGAATGTGTTTGCCTTTGTTTTATCTTCTATAGCAAAGAACCGAGCCAGCAGAGGGTAAAACGATGGGGTTTCGGCATGGACGAGGCATTGAAAGACCCAGTTGGGAGAGAACAGTTCCTTAAATTTCTAGAGTCAGAATTCAGCTCGGAAAATTTAAGGTAAGACACATTGCTTGGATCTTATACGCCAGAGAAATACTGTCTGTGATGTATCTGGTTATTCTGGAGGTAATAGATCCTCCACTAACATCATAATGATGTTATGAACCCACTGAATTTCTGCCACCTAATGAAGGGAAAAAAGATAGCAAGGCAAAGGCTGTCCCACGTATCAATTTCTTATAACTTATTTTTACGCCGTCTCTGTGCCTCCAGATGTTTTAACTATACAAATTTGGTGGCTTTGAAATGGACTCTGTAAAGAAATGCAGTACAAAGAGCAATGTTTGGCAAAGTGGAGATTGGCCAATAACATTTATGAAGTTCAATAAAAATATCATCTATTTGTCAATGTTGACTATCTTTGAGTATCACTTCTCAAGCAAGTTAGAGAAGAAGAGACTGGGCAGCTGTATCAAATAACTTGAAACCAAACTACTGGGCTGTCTCATTCTCTTTGCATGTTTAAATAATAGCCACAGGGCAATTGAGAGCAGCACAGCATTGAGCTGTTCATGAGACAGCAACACTCGTTCTGCCCATCTGTTGTAAACATCGTCTTTATATATTTTTAAAATTTGCTAACATAAGGAGGATCTGAAAATTGCATTTTTAAATATAAGACATTAGAGTGGATTTTAATAGCTCTATTTAACATCTTTGAAGGGAGTGATAACTTTCCACTATATAAGACTGTTTTTTCATGAGCTTTTCATTCATTATTCTTTTGAAACCTGATGCCCAATTTTTACTTTTCCATGACTTACGCAGTCCTGCAAAATTCATTTGCTGAAAGTTCTCTGCATTCATTCATTTTCATTGGAATGAAGTAGTGCCAGGCATGGTCACGTTCTTTTCAGGAGATTTAACAGGAATCCCAAACCATTCAGAAAGATGTAGGACGCTGACACATGTCACATGGATGAAGCAAGATGACCACAGGCAGAACCTGGAGGAGTGCAACTCTCTATGTGTGCCTAGCATGGATTGCTGGCATGCAGCTTCCTATTCTCCTTCCAGTTTATGGGAATCCTTCATGCTTGGGCTTTTGCAAGATCTTGCTGCTAAAGTTGCTAAAGTTCTGTATTGAGCCTACTAATAACATTTTCTATGTTGAGGTCACATTGTCAATGATTGAGTGCAAGAATTCATTAAAAGGCTAGGCGCGGGGCTCAGGCCTGTAATCCCACCACTTTGGGAGCTGAGGCAGGTGGATCTCTTGAGGCCAGGAATTTGAGACCAGCCTGGCCAACACGGCAAACTCCATCTCTACAAAAAATAAAAATTAAAATTAACTGGGCATGATGGCACATGCCTGTAGTGCCAGTTGCTGGGGAGGCTGAGGAATGAGAATCACTTAAACCCAGGAGGTGGAGGTTGCAGTGAGCCAAGATTGCACCACTGCACTCCAGCCCGGGCAACAGAGCAAGACTCTGTCTAAAAAAGAAAAAAAAAAGAATGCATTAAAAATAAAGCAGAGATAAAGGATACTTGAGGCATTTTAGTGGCTGGGGAGATGGATGTTCCTCTCATTCTCTAAGTTTTTGAAAACATGCTGGTATTATTTGTATCACGATGAGTAAATAAACAAGTAATAAACCTTACCAGCCTTGCCTAGCCAAATAAAAACATCTCCTTCTCTCATTAAAATTACAGTCTGTTAGTAGATACAGACGAGAAAACAAATTGCAGCACAAAATCCTGGGTGTTTAGTTGGGAAAAGCACAGAGGGATGCCTAGCCCAGAGTTAGAGACCAGCAAAGGGATACTAGGGGAAATTGCTTCTAGGCTAAGAGCTGGACAATGGGGAGGAGATAAACCATCAAAACAGGAAGAGAGAAGATGCTTTTGGAAAAAGAGCATGTGGATACTCAGTTTCAGGCATGAATTGAATTATTGCCAATTTCTTAGTTCAAGCTTTAATCATTTCTTATCTTAATCATTCTATGCCGTACTAGACTCTAGACTAAGTAATTATATTTAAGAAATATTAGATTATCTTATATATATGCACATATTATATATATACATATATATATTTCTTGAGTATCTACTATATGCCTATCATAGTAAGTATAGATCAGTAGATAAATGAAAGATGTAGATTAGATTAATTATTGAATACCTACAAGACACCAGAATATATTTATATCTACTACTTTTATAATATGCTATGTTATATTTTGCATTCATTATTTCTGATCACACATCTAACCACCAAAACCAACATAAAGTGTAAATATTGCCTCATTTTATAGATGAGAAAAGCATGACTGAGGAAGCTTAAGCCGAGAAAGTATGGCTAAGGAGGTCAGATTGCATGTAAGTGGCATTCTTGGCTTCCTGCAAACCAGTACCAAGCTACTGTCCACTGCTCCCCAAATCTGAGCCCTACTCTGCTTCCACTGACATATCTGTGTCACACACTGAAGGAGACAAAACGGTCCAGTGGTCAACAGGGCTGTGAATTGCACTTAAAATAAAATAACCCTCCGTGCATCTTAACCAAACAGCTGCCCTCCTGTTATCAGTGAGAGTGTGTCACTCACCTGAGCTTTTTTTTTTTTTTCAAATATTAGGACAGGAGAAAAATAAGAAGCACTGTTTCTCAATAACTACTTATGCTTCAAATACACCCTCTGCTCTCCCTAATAGGGAGAAGAAACTTGAAATTTTATGATGTATTTCCCTCATTCTTTTTTTCGAGCAAAACACATAGCATGAGCAAGTGCTAAGAAAATGTAGTAATATCATGAGTTTTTATCTTTGAGTGACTAAAAATATGCCAGGTACTTTTCAGCACCTTCTATATAATTTATATCATTAGTATAGATTAATGGAATTAATTTAATCAACTAATCCAATGGAAACCAATTAATCCAGTGGAAACCCAGTGAAATAAGCATTATCATCCCATTTTACTGATGAGGAAATCAAGAATCAAAGACATTAAAAATACTTACTTAGGTTCCAGCTACCAGGAAATAAAGGATATAGGATTTTTTTTTTTTTTAAGAGAGATGGGATCTTTCTCTGACACCCAGGCTGCAGTTCAGAGGCACTGTCATAGCTCACAGCAGGCTTGAACTCCTGGGCTCAAGTGATCCTCCCACCTCAGCCTCCTGAGTAGCTGGGACCACAGGTGCACGCCATTGCACCCGGCTCCTCCATGCTATTAAGCTATTACAATAATTACAGTAATGGTGAGACTAAGAAAGGCAACGATGCTGTTAGAAAGACCATGTGAGGGAGTGCTTGTGGGCATGTCATCTGCTGCAGACTTTCTGGGGGCAAACCTCAGCCATGACACTAATAGTGAGATGGGATAGTGAGCAACCTTAAATAAGCAACTTCATCTTCATATGCTCAGTTTCCTCTTCTCTAAAATGAGGGGAATAATAGAACTTGCTTTATAGAGTTACTGTGGGAATTAAATGAGTTAATATGTGAATCACTTAGAGCAGTGCCTGCACCTACATGTTGGTGTAGGTGTGGTTATTAACTTCTCAACCCTTTTATATTTTATGCTTATTTCCAGGCCCATTTCAGATGTCACTGGATTTAGAAGAGCTTTTTCTAGATCCCCCTTTTCCAATCCAGCACTTGCCCCAGCAGAGGGACTCTTTCCTGCTTGCCATTCCCAGACTATCTAGTTCATTCTCTTCCTGGAGAGCCATTCATGTACTTCCTGGTGTTACGGCCATTTAAATGGTTTATCTTTTCCTCTACTCATTCTTTGAGGACAGAGACTTTGTTTTGATTGATGTGTTCAAAGTGTGCTGGAACGAACTTGACTGAGCATATGTTAATTTCAAAACTCCTGCTCCCTCGGATTACGCATAGCATTCCTTTTTTTTTTTTTTTTTTTTTTTTTTTTTTTTGAGACAGAGTTTTGCTCTTGTTGCCCAGGCTGGAGTGCAGTGGCATGATCTTGGCTCACCGCAACCTCCACCTCCCGGGTTCAAGTGATTCTCGTGCCTCAGCCTCCCGAGTAGCTGGGATTACAGGCGTTCACCACCATGCCCAGCTAATTTTTCTATTATTAGTAGAGACAGGGTTTCACCATGTTGGCCAGGCTGATCTCAAATGCCCAACCTCAGATGATCTGCCCGCCTCGACCTCCCAAAGTGCTGGGATTACAGATGTGAGCCACCACGCCCAGGCTTGCATAGTATTCCTATTAGAGTGCACAGTGTCTAAATCTGTGTTTTAAGAGGGAATGGTCTTGAGCCTTCCTTTCTAAAAGTCATGGTGGTAGTTTCCTGTTTGAGGTGTTGTCAAAGTTAGATTATCCTCTGTTATATATATCTATTAAAAAACAAAATCTGGAAATGAAAACTCAAAAATCACTACCCTGAGTAGTAGTTGATATTCTAATTCTAGCTCATGCACTTCATTACTGATTTCTGATTATTCATTAATGGTCAAGTTAAAGCTTAGTAGTTACGAAGGTACTGCTGATCACCTCTGTTAAGACTCTGTGGCCGTCTTTGCCTTTCCTTGACTGCATCTGCTATTAGAGCAGTAAGAGTGTTTACGGAGGATAACACAGTCCTAGCAGCAACTTTTTCACGTAGAGTGTTTGTTTCTATTAACAAATTATGATATAGTCATTTATCTTTTAAACATTATTTCTGGAGATCTAACCAGCAAGCTCTAACCTAGAGCACAATATTGAAGAAATGCAACCAGTTAATACAATGTGGCCCCTTCTCACTAGACTTTACCACTTGCTATTATCAACCAAAACACACTCCCAGGTTCCTTCAGTATATATATACTATAAATATAGTCTATATTCAGAAGTCTATATTCAGAAGTAAGTCAGTATATATTCTTCTGTGGCTTCTGAATTGCAATGATGCCTCTACACATTTAAACTTTTCAAGTAATTCCATGTGAAAGCTTGCTGCTTCGGTCATTCCATAACTCTCTCAATTAAATTAGCTTATCATTAGTTAATTGTTTTTATTTTTCCAGCCAGGGAATTTTCTGATCTTATGTCCAGGCCTCTTTTAACTTCAGTGAAGCTTCTTTGTAATTCCCTTACAAGCTAGAACAGAAAAGGCTCTCCACACTAGCCCCCATTGCTCAAATGGACAGAAGATCCAAAGAACACAGTGCATGGCTTTGTCTCCCAATTGGAGGCTCCATGTCCTACACCTTTAATTCCCTTCAAACTCCTCTTCGTTTTCAACAAACAGTTAGCAGTGCTGCTTTCCTTAGCTAAAATGAATGTTATACAGGGCTCTGACAGATCTGCTTTTAACAACAAACACTTAAAAGAGATTGTTTTTCATAATTCCTTCCAAAGAAGATTATACCTTTGAATATAGTCAGTACCACCCTGATACTGGAAGCCCTCTGAGAAAGTGAGTTGGCTGTGAGTCATCATGATGAACTGCATGATCCGTAAATATCACAAGGATTTTCAGATGATGGGCCGTCAGAGTAAACACCTGATCTCACATTTTGCATAGATTCTGGCTGGCAGTGGAGGACCTGAAAAAGAGGCCTATTAAAGAAGTGCCCTCAAGAGTTCAGGAAATATGGCAAGAGTTTCTGGCTCCTGGAGCCCCCAGTGCCATTAACTTGGATTCCAAGAGTTATGACAAAACCACACAGAACGTGAAGGAACCTGGACGATACACATTTGAAGATGCTCAGGTGGGTGTACGGTGGGCCTCACATCACAAATGTGCTTCTGAGAAGGTGATCGTTGGGTATATTCATTTTATTTTCATTATAAATGGCAGCTATTTCTAACATTTTCAATTTAGATAACTGTAAAACAACTCTAACTGATCTAAGAAGGAACAAAGACACATTAAACTGAATAGTTTTTTAAAACCTGGGAATATTTTCTAAGTTTGAATATTTTTATATGAAGGGACATATTTGAAATATTTTAAAACTTTTACTTCAGTTTCTACTCTGTTCCCCCAATAAGTGAGCAAACACTATCTAGTGATGGCCCCCATCTCAATAAAATATTTTTTAAAACATTTTTTAAAAAAATTTAAAATCTTTAAGGCATCTTCAATGTAGAGATTCCAAGACTCTGACATTCCTGAATTATTCATTATTATAAATTATTCAAACTGAATTAGCTTAAAGTTATGTCAAACTCAAACCAGTTTTATCTCTGGTGAAAAAAAAAACAAATATTAGATTCTGACATTTCTTAAATTTTCAAGTTAATTTTTTAGCCTACAGAAAGAAAAAATAAAGAAAACTGATTCTAATTTCCTAAGACAAATTGTTAGTCATCTTTTCTCAAACTGGATCTTAATTCCCTTTGTAAAAACAACTTGAATTTCTGCCTTCTCTCAAAAAATATTGATAAGAAGAAAAATCAACTTCTTATGAGGGGATAGTGTTTGCTGATAATGTGGTATTTTATTTTATTTTATTTTATTTTATTTTTGGAAACAAGGTCTCTTTCTGTTCCCTATAGTGGCATGACCATGGCTCACTATAGCCTTGGCCTCCCAGGTTTAAGCAATCCTCCTACCTCAGCCTCCCAAGTAGCTGGGACCACAGGCATGCACCACCATGCCTGGCTAATTAAAAAAAATTTTTTTTTTTGTAGAGACAGGGTGGGTCTCCCTATGTTGCCCAGGCTGGTCTCCGACTCCTGGGCTCAAGCAGTCCTCCCACCTTAGCCTCTCAAAGTGCTGGGATTACAGGCATGAGCCACTGCACCCACTCCCTAATGATGTGTTGAAGTTGGTTTTTAAATCAGAACGTGCATACTGCATAATTTCTTAAACTTCTTTTGGAGAAGAATATTAATTCTAAAAAGTACCTTTTTAAAACACACACATTACTAAAATAAAATATAGAAGACAAAGAATGAGATACACGAATATCCTTCCTTATTTCCATGCTCTATAGAAAATACATTTCTCCTTGGCTTTCATTTAAAGAAATCAGCAACTGTGTAGAAAACTAACATGAATTTTAACAGCTAACTGGATACCTATCCCATGTGGTTCAGCCATGGTCTCCGATGTAGAAATAATTACACTCTAGAGAGAACATGACAGAGAGCAGACCAGAAATTCTGGCCCTACTGCTCACGTCTCTGTGATCTTTCTTTCTTTCAGTCCAAGATAAAATGTCAAGCATCTTTCTAGAGGTAACAATGTGTAAAATGTTTGGAATGCCCTTCCCGAGGTATAAAAAAGAACTTTTTTTGGTTATCGGTGTCACTTAAAAATATTCTTGCCTAAGAGGATCCTTTTTTCTTATAGAAAAAAAGAAATTTCTATAGAAAACATTACCACTTGGCCCTAGATTTATTTTTCAGTTAAGCTCAGATATTTAATTCTAGTTTTTCTGTGGTTTTTAAAAAATCCTATCGTTAGCTAAATTGCCTAGGTTCTGATTTCAGCTCTGCTCTGTGACTACTTATCCATGCCTCCGTTTCTTCACTTGTAAAATGGACATAATGGTTACCAAGCCCACAGGAGTTTTGTAAGGCTTACACTAACTAATAGAGGAAAGCACTTAAAAGAGTACCTGCCATATACCCAAGTATATTTGAGCACTTACTATCCACACCCCATGCTTTGCAACACATCTATTATTCCTTTAATCATCACAGCAATGCTATTTTATAGATTAGAACATTAAGGATCAGAGAGATGAAAAAGTTGGCCTAAATTTACCCTATTTGTAAGAGGTAGTTCTTGAGCAAGGTAGAATCTGAATTTCCAAATGCTTCATTCCAAAACCAGCCATTGCTCTACTTTTCAAACAAATTCCCATACAGTTCCAAACTTAACATTCTTTGAAGATCACCCTTGGGCTAGGTCTGGAGACTTAATCCTGAATGTCTTTAAATGGGTTTAAAGTAACTTCAAATTATTGCTGTTATGTTTAAGACCAGAGAACTGGAGTCATTTCTTGAAACATGTATTTTATTCAAGAAAAAAAAAAAAGAAAGAAAATTTGGACATTCAGAATAGTCTCCAATAGTTCCAAGCTCTACACCTAACTGGTATTTCACTAGAATAGGAAGATCAAGACACATGTTAGCTCCCTGAGCTGCAGTAGACCAGAGTAGAATCTCCCTAGATTGGGTCAAGATTGAATTGAATGAGTAACTTTTTCCTTTTTTTTGACTTCTTTGTCTACCAAAATTCATCATCAAAACAGAATTTTGCAAACTTCTTAGGGGTGAATGATCAAATATTTACCTAATCTGTCACTGAGTAAGTAATAAGAAAGAGCACACAAATTTGGAGACTTAGCAATTAAATATCACAAAATTTATTTTTGGACTTGTGCTCTGACCCAAGGTGGGCGTGGAAGACAATTTTCCATGCAATTTGTACCAAAGAGATGATCCGATTCATCTGGGCAGTTGGCCCCCCTCCAGTAAATGTAGAGGCCAAAAGTATCCAGGATGATTACTCAGTCTGAGTTAACATTACTCACTTCAGGCCTGGAGTAATTTTAAGAGATAGCAAATTTAGTTATATTCTCTAGTGATCTATGTAAGTCAACAACTTGATCTGAGGTTATTTTCTGACAAATTCCATTTTTTTAATGACTGGATGTGATTTGCCTCCTCAGTAGCTCCTAAACCAATTTAAACAATGATCCCATGAATGAGATATTGAATTTGAAGATCTAAATGTCCTGTAAATAGAAGGTATTCTAATCAGCATTGTTATTACTATTTTTAGCTGCTACTAGATTTGTTCTTTAGCCACGTGTGGCATCATAATATTTTACTTTTCCCAAGAAATAATAAAGAAGCACCTCAACCATTATTTCTTTTTAGGAGCACATTTACAAACTGATGAAAAGTGATTCATACCCACGTTTTATAAGATCCAGTGCCTATCAGGAGCTTCTACAGGCAAAGAAAAAGGTATTGGTTTTTTCGTGAGTTGTTTTTTCTTGATCTAGTTCTCAGTTATAATTATCTGGAGTAATTACCTCTGCTGAATCCAGGGTATTGGACTAATGGTAAGTGAACATACTCCAAGACCCTCCCCCAAACCTTTGCATTTTATAAGGGCCATTTAAGTTGTTTCTGTTTGTTTATTGCTTATTGTATTACTTTCTGTTTGTTTGTTTCTGCAGATGTTCATGCTTTGCAAAATTTATTAGAAGCTGTTTTCATGTTTCATGTTAGTCTTCTGTATGCCTAGTTTCAAGGAATCAAAATTACAATAAAGAAAAGAAAGTAACAAAGTCATTAGTCAAAAATTTCAAGAGGGTTTTCTTTGCTCAGTAAGCTAGAATGTATGTTTTGAACCACAGGCCTCATAACTGAAAGTAGACTCACTTTTTTCAATAATAGGTGACAAAAGGTAGGAATGTTTGCTTCCGAATATTTTCATTTGGCATTTATCCTGAATCACTTAATATCCCTGTGATGAATTTTATACACCTAGCATGGTAGCCAAGCACATTATGGGAGCATTGTAGTAGACCTCATTATTCAATAATGTTAATAATCAATGTCTCTCTGTTCGTAACTCCTTACGCAATCGATATAACAGGGAAGAGAAAACCTGGACATAAACATCAACACCATTCATTATTTTTAACGTTAAAATAGTTCACAGCTTCTTGAAATTCTGAGTTTAAATTATAATTTTGTGTAGTTCATGATCATCATATAGGCTAATAAGATTTTTTTAAGTCCATTGCCTTTACAACTGGAAATGGATACTTCGTAGTAACACTATCCAGTACAGCAGTCACTAGCCACTTGGGACTGTTTAAATCTTAGTTAATTAAAATTATATAACGTTCTAGCCAAATTTCAAATGCTCAATAACCACAGCTACAGACTTCTGTATTGGACAGCATAGAATGAGATTTCCATCCTTTTGGAAAGTTCTATTAGACATTAATGCTCTATAGAATTAATGATGTTGTCAACAGAAATTTTTTCTGATAAAAATTTTGAGGAAATTCTGAGGATATGCTGCTAGATTTTTAAATATTTAGGCTCTGCAAATGTCAGTATAAAGCCTTCCCATATCTACTTCATTTCGGCTTAATTTGATTTTGCTTGAATCACACCATTTTGTTTGTACAAGACAAGTTTTTGGTGTTAGCACTAATGAAAGCAGAGCCCATGTCCTATGAGAAGAAGCCTCCCTCGGCGGCTCTCCTACCTCCATGGGCCTTCTGATTTAGAACATGGATTTGGCGTTGCATCATTTCATTATCCTGTCTTTTTCTGCTCTGTTTTCCTTGCTTTTTTTTTTTTTTTAATCTTCCTTTATTTCCCTTCACCCTATCCTACCCCACATACGTAAGTCTGGAAACTCAATGGATCGCAGAACATCTTTTGAAAAATTTGCACAGAATGTGGTAAGTTTTATTTTTTGAGGAATTATGAATCATTAAGTCCAATGAAATTTTTCCAATTTTCCTATTTCTAGCCCTGTTGCCCACCTTGCATTCTTGATGTAACAGCAAAAGTGTTTCTTTTATTCAAATTCAGAACTTCATGTTTTCTGCTCTTTCTGTCCCATCCCTTTCCAGAGTAGAAAAAGATGTTACATGTGAACAAGTATCTGCAGAGAACTAAAGTTTGAAAAGAAGTTTATATTACGATATATAAAAGGAAGGAATAATAATTATTCTTTATATTTTTATTCCTCATATTCCTTTCTTTATTAAAGATAGTGCATGTATTTCTATGCTCCTTCCCTTAGCCCTTCCCGAGGCTTAAAATATTAAGAACAATGAAGGTTCTATGCTTTTTACTTCTGCAGAGAGAAAATGATCTATTAAGCAGTTTAAAGCTAAAGATTTTATATGAGTGGTGGTTGGTGACAAGATATACCCCACCAAAGACCCACTAGCCTGCCTTTCTTACTCCTTATTTTTCAGGAAGGTATTGAAAACTGTTGCATAAATCACCTGAGAAACCAGTAGTTTTCCTACCAGTGTTTTCTTAGTATCTTGCCATGTGTTTTGATGATATATATTTGTTTGTAAGATTCTTTTTTTTGTATTGTGCCAGTGCCTTTGGAACTTTCTGACATTGTGTAAGCTCAAACTAAAGCCTTCAACACATTTATTTTTATAGGGCAGAAACATCCCTATTTTCCCATGCCATAAAAACTGTACACCAACACTGAGGGCCAGCACTAACCTGTTATGAAAAGAGGTAGAAAAATCTTGGTTTATACTCAAGTTTGTCTGCATTGTCTGTTGAGTTGTGTGGTTAAGCTCCATGCTGCTGTGTGTGTGTGTTGTGGCTTTTGCTGTGATGGCCAGTTCAGTGGAGTTATGTGTGTTGAAATGTGAGCAAACTGGATTCAACAAAGATATGGCTTTTGTTTTCAGTTTCCCTCAAGGATCCTTGTGGTGGGGAATGTTATTCACTTCTACTTGTGAATTTCCATTGCAACGGTACACAGAGTATTTGAAAGAATTTGAACAGTAATATATACTGTGAACATTCAATGTGATTGCATGAGTTAAATGGATAGAGAATGATGGACTCCAGGAATGAATCACATTGTAAATAAACTTTATGAAATTTTGGCTGGCACTATTGGAACCTCTGTTCTTTAATAGAGAATTTTCTGGAGCATGCCTCGTAAGTCACCATGGGGCAACAAAGATAATGTCAAAAAATTATCCAAGATTTTGCTGGAGAAAGTGACTATCAGATAATAAGGTACTCTGTGTACTGTTTAAGAAGCATTTCAAGTTAATCCTTTTCAAATGTAATGCTGACAGTATATACTATTCTTGAAATTATAATGGAAATCTCTGTGATACAATTTAAAACAGTGATGCAACCCAGGGAAGATGGAAAGGGGAAGTCAAATGGTTGTCTTTCTGCCAACATCATATCTAACCCACTTCTCAAACTCTTAAAATAGCACCATATGGTCACACACTGCAAACTTTAAGAAAGGGCCAACAGGAAATAAGGGGAAGAGAGGACTGATCATCCACACCTTCAACCAAAATTCACACAAATGCCACCTCTGTTCCAAACTGTGTGCTATGTCTTGGGACCATGTAGAAAGTATAGACTTACAGCCATGTCCAACCCTTTGAATGCAAGGACTTTTTTGCTTATCTGTGGTGGCGGATATTATAAAAATTATGCCTGGAACTTTTTTTTTTGAGATTATTTGTCGTTAGTGTTTAGTGTTTTTTATGTGTGGCCCAAGATAATAATTCTTGCAATGTGGCCTAGAGAAGCCAAAAGGTTGGACATCCTTGGTACAGCTTGATTTCAAAGGTACCCAATGGTATAGACAAAATGTTAGGATGTACAAGGGAAAGATAAACAATTTCTGCTGGGTGTTAGGTTGAGGACGGAGGGCCCATATGTAATCTGAGAATTCCCAGAAGTTACATTTAGCTGAATTTGGAGGATTTCACTGGACCAAGAAGAGCAACTACCTTCTTTAAAAAAAGTGGAAAAAAAACTGGAATTACTGAAGGAAAAGAGGTTGAGTACCATACACACACACACACACACACACACACACACACACACAGACACACATACACACAAACCATAATAATAACTTTCAGGCACTGTTGCTTAGTGTTAATCCTTTCCCATCCAGGAAAATAAAATGCAATCTTTTTTATGTAATACTTTTATTTGGGTTTTATTCTGAAGAAATGGAGTAAGCAATTGGAAAGGTTCTCTGAATTTCCCCTTGGTTTAGTGTTCCATATTTACAACTTAAGGGTCAGCAGCTGTATCAAGCATCTTAGATCTTTACCTACTAAATTTTATGAGACAGTTTTATAGGATCAATAAAATAATTTAACATAAGACAAAGAATGAGTGATTTTATTATAATCAGATAGACTTAATGGAGTAAAGACAGAATTTACGTAAATATTTTAAAGGAATCCTCTACGCAGGGTGCTCTGGTGCATACAAGGAGGCTACAAGGTCAACAGTATCTCAGAAAGAAATGGAATAGGTGAAAATAGTAAACAAGTGTGTAGTCTAGGAAACTAATGGGGAAAAACTCACATTCATTGAGTATCTGCCATGTACCAGGCTCTGCACTGGGCGCTTCATAATATTATCTAATTTAATCCATGTGCTGACTCTGTAAGGTAGGTATTATTACATCCATTATTTTACCCATTTTGTAGGTAAGAAATTTAAAGGGTCAAAGGAGGTGCATCGTTTGCCCAGAGTCACATAGTCAGCGAAGGAGCTGGGACTGACTCCAAATGTATTTTGTTCCCTAATGCTATTTCCATGGATCCACCCTGCTCTTTGACATTCTCCCAACTGACAAAAAATAAATAAATCTTGCCACCTGATGATACCCTCCTCCCCAGTCTGAGTCCATTTCCAATGCGTGTCTATTTTAGTAAGTTGATTTACATGTTCCAGCCTAGGGTTTTTATAACCGAGGTTAGAAAAATGGCATCGTTGTTTTTGTTTCACCCCAGAGACAAAAATATTTTGCTAGCCAGCTGTTCCAGGGGAGTTTTTGTTAGTTACCCAGACTCATAAACACTAACTAGCACTTTAGAGAAAAATTATAATAAACAGCTGAGGATTGCATTGCACTTTCAATCTTCCAAAAAATATAGACTCTTTTTTGTTTGTTTTGTTGTTGTTTTGGTCATTGTTTACATGCACAACAATCCTGGGAGGTAGTCAGGCAGGTACCACCTTTCTTCACAGACAAAAAACTGGGGGCATAGTGAGGTGAGGCCACCCTCGCCAGTATCTCTCAGCTGTGTTAGAGCCGGAACTGGAAGCAAGCTTTTTCTTTTACTTTAAATTCATTACTCTTTTTAGATTTTTCTTATTATTTTCATCAATCCCAAAATGGGTAGGATAAAAATAACTCCCATTTGTGTAATGCCCGCATTGTGGTTTGTTGTCTCAGGAAAGCTCCTTTTCACTTCTTGGTGTTTACTCTTTTATTTCTTTATTTTTCTTGCTATCAGAGAAGTCTCTTAAGGTTGGTCTTTCAAGGGTTACTATATCCTCTCATACCTTTAAATGTTATTCTTACTAAGTTGACTTTATTCTCTTTCAAAAAAGTTCATATGCTTTAAGAATTATGAAAATTATTTTCTTCATCACCATCATCAAATCTGACACCACTTTTCAGCCATTAAAATATCACAGCATCTGCTGGGCATGGTGACTCATGCCTGTAATCCCAGCACTTTGAGAGGCCGAGGCGGGTGGATCACCTGAGGTCAGGAGTTCGAGACCAGCCTGGCCAACATGGTGAAACCCTGTCTCTACTAAAAATACAAAAATTAGCCAGGCATGGTGGTGCACGCCTGTAATCCCAGCTACTTGGGATACTGAGGCAGGAAAATCACTTGAACCCAGGAGGCGGAGGTTGCAGTGAGCAGAGATCATGCCATTGCACTCCAACCTGGGTGACAAAAGCAAAACTCTGTCTCAAAAAATAAGAAAAGATAACATGATAGGATAAGATAAACTATAGCATCTGTCTGCTACACAAACATTAAAAAGGAACAGATAGAAAACAAAGGAAAAGCAGGGTAGGATGACTGATTAGCCACATCTTCAATCAAGATTCATAATCAACTGCCAACTGTGTGACTCACCTCCTGTCTTGTCTTTGTGTGAAGTAGAAATTAAATCAGTCTGGCTCTGGGCTACAAAAGTAGAAAAGTAAAAATGAATTTTAGAGAGTATTGATGTTGAACGCCCAGGGATTCACCTAATCTAATCTCCTTTTGGAAATATTTTCACCCTATCTTAATGAAGACAATTATCTGTAGAGGCTTTAAAAGAATCAATAGAAAAAAGATGATGCCTCCTTGGCTGTCCCATTCCCTGTGTTCTGGTATATTTGTGCTGGGGCTTTGAGCTCCTAACTGTGCCCTGGAGACTGGATGGAATGACCAGAAGTTGTGGAGACTCCGTGAGAGAAATTTAACAGGACTGGGTTGGCTCTGAAATCAGTTGATCTTTAGGATCAAATCTGGTTTTTTGTTGTTGTTGTCATTGTTGTTTTGTTGTTGTCATTGAGACACAATTTCACTCTGTCACCCAGGCTGCAGTGCAGTGGTGCGATCTTGGCTCACTGCAACCTCTGCCTCCGTGGTTCAAACAATTCTCCTGCCTCAACCTACTGAGTATAGCTGGGACTATAGGTGCCCCCCAACACACCTGGCTAATTTTTTGTATTTTAGTAGAAATGAGGTTTCACCATGTTGACCAGGCTGGTCTCGAACTCCTGACCTCAAGTGATCTGCCCACCTCGGCCTCCCAAACTACTGGGGTTACAAGTGTGAGCCACTGTGCCTGGCCCAAATCTGTTTTTAACTCTGCAACTCAATTGTTTAAATGTTGATAGGAGCAAATGTAAATGTAAATCCTCTTATTTGAAATATAAAACAAAGAAGATACAATACTTAGTTCTTTTAGAATGTTCTTTTGATTAAATAAAATTAAATGATTTATCTAAGCCCACTGTGGAATCACTGGTTAATACAGCCTTATACAGATTATATATAAGTGGTAACATGGTAAAAAGAGCCTGGGCCAAGGAATTTGATGTGTTTCTATTTAGGTTTGAAACCTAGTCCTATATATTCTAGCCATGTGAATTTTAAAAAATCATTTAAGGCCGGGCGCAGTGGCTCATGCCTGTAATCTCAGCACTTTGGGAGGATGGCTCTAGGCCAAGAGTTCAAGACCAACCTGGGCAACATGGCAAGACCCTGTCTCTACAAAAATAATAATAATTATAATAACAATAAAAGAAAAAAATCATTTAAACTACTGAACCTCAGTTTCTTCACCTCTAGACAACTCTCTCTACCCAGACACAGCTCCAATTAGCATTTTGCACAAATAAATATAAATATTTAAGAATTTGAATTGTATTTAAATATTCTTTTGAAACATTCTTTATTCACTTAAAATGCATTGTAAATGTCTTCCAAATAATTAAGTATTCTCCTACCTGATTCTAATAAACCACGCAAAATTCCTTTGAATGGATATGCCCTGTAATTTTTCTAATCATCTATGAATGGACATTTAGGTTGTTATTTATTTATTCGTTGCTTTTATAGGTCAAAGTACAATAAAATCCAAGTTACATATTGATTTTCTTTTCATAAAAAAATTGAACTGCTTAAATGGAATGTAAATTTACAAGGGAAGAGGCATCTATTTATCTGTTTTTCCCTTTTTTGTATCTTTATTTTTTCCTTCATGCAAGAGCATACACTAGAGGGAAAAATAACTTATTCTGGAAGGTGGGAATCAGATGTTGTATTCCTGATTTCCGACACCAACATGTTACACATTAATGACAGGCCTCCACTGCCAATTAGTCTTCAGTCAGTGAAGAACTGTAGCTACTTTCTGGGAAACTTATATTGTTTTTTTTCAACACTCTGGAAGACTCTAAGGATAGTTTCTAGTTCCTGGTCAAATGATTTTTAACTTGGTTTTGTTTGTTTGTTTTTTGGGGGTTTTTTGTTGTTGTTGTTGTTGTTTTTTTTTAGACGGAGTTTCACTTTTGTTGCCCAGGCTAGAGGGCAATGGCGTGATCTTGGCTAACCGCAATCTCTGCCTCCCGGGTTCAAGTGATTCTCCTGCCTCACCCTCCAAGTAGCTGGGATTATAGGCGTGCACCACCAGGCCAGGCTAATTTTTTGTATTTTTAGTAGAGACAGGGTTTCTCCATGGTGGTCAGGCTGGTCTCAAACTCCCGACCTCAGGTGATCTGCCCACCTTGGCCTCCCAAAGTGCTGGGATTACAGGCATGAGCCACCATGCCCAGCCTAACTTGGATGTTATTAAATGTAAAATCTAGTGTGCGATTTCCCTCCATATTCTAATAACCTATAAAACTTATAAAACTGTAAGCTGGGAACTACCCTCTGCATGCAGTATAAACCTGTGAATAATACGGGTGCCACGTTTGGGAATCACAGCCCCAGCCCAGCTATGGGGCTAGGGTAGGAGCAGTGTGGTGCAGTGCAGTGTCGAAGGTACTTGGGCAGTCCCTCGGCTGCCCATTCCTGGCACATTTGGGATGGACCTTGGTTCTGTTCAGGATTGAGCCATGTCACTCCAGGCTGAGCACTCTGGACTTTATTGATTGGACCTACACGCACATTAGTGTAAACAGGCTATTTTGGAAAGGGTGTTAGGACAACTAAAAGGAAAACATATAAACTTGCCACTGGATTTTTTCCTCATAAATAATCCCAATAGAAAACATTGACCTGGTGGCCTAGGATCCATGCATCTGCTACGTTTATATCATTGCTTTTAGATACCATTATACTAGTTTCTAAATCATTCATTCATCAACAGCTATTAAGTTTTGACTAAGTGTCGGGTTATGTGATACTCTTTGTGGTTAAAAAAGACAGCTTGGCTGTCCTTACTTTCACTTCCCTTGATATCAATTTCTACCACAATAACGTAGAGACAAGCCTTAGAGTATTCAGAAAGGTCATTTTCTAGATTACATATCCATTAATGAAGTTGTAGGCATGGTAAGAGCTCCACAGAGTGAGTCAGATCCTCAACTGACATGAACACCCATCATAATGAAGCAGATTATCTGGTTCGCAAAACATCCATCATAGGACAGAAGCAGACTTGGAACCTACGAGAAGGAAGGTTTTGATTTTACATCTCCGCCCCTGTGAATTTACCTTAAAGAAAGACTTTGTGCGTATTATTTTAGGGTTGAGTGCTATGGATTCTGTTGCCTGGGATTACAGATACACTAATACAGGTAAACTATGCTTAAAAATTCCTACCATGGCCGGGCACAGTGGCTGACGCCTGTAATCCCAGCACTTTGGGAGGCCAAGGCGGGCTGATCACAAGGTCAGGAGATCGAGACCATCCTGGCTAACACGGTGAAACCCCGTCTCTACTAAAAATACAAAAAAAAAAAATTAACTGGGCGTGGTGACAGGCACCTGTAGTCCCAGCTACTCGGGAGGCTGAGGCAGGAGAATGACGTGAACCCAGGAGGCAGAGCTTGCAGTGAGCTTAGATCACACCACTGCACTCCAGCCTGGGCGACAGTGCAAGACTCTGTCTCCAAATAAATAAATAAATAAATAAATAAATATATTCCTACTACATCTTCAGTGAAAATAAGTTATAAACTGGCCATTGAGTTTCCCCACCATAGATATTACCAACAAGCATATGAAGTGTGTCTGCTCGAAGATGAACTATTTTCTCCTCTTTCTTCTGCTATGGACCTGAAACCATCTCATTTGTCATTTTGTAGTTGGCGGATATTGCTATCCATCTTATTTTATTGAAACTGGTGGTGATGATAACTTGCCTGAGGAAGCAATTTTAGTCTCCCTGCAGCATGATGTAAATCAATTGGTGTGCAATGTATCAGACCACGTAGCCTAATTGAGTTCGGACAATATATCTTCATTTTGCCCTGGTAGCATCATTAGTTCTTAAGTTGCTGCTCGAGTTCTAGGAGCTCTGAATTGTATCATGGGTTTTTGTCAGTGTCCAATGCAGCCCTGGGGCTTCCTAAGGAATGCTGTGGGACTGCCAAGTAGACACTCCCCATAGTGGAAATGTCGCCCCTGCTGCTACATATGCCAGGGGCAGACGTTTCTACAGCATTTCCCAAAGTATTGTGTTCCAATGAACATGAAGTCTTGGGTTTATGCCAGTAGCTATGAAGCTTCAGCCAGAGACCATCCTGCGTGCTCTGTATGATAAGTTTACAGCCCAAGAGCATGCATGTATTCAAGCACTACTAGATTCTTTTATCCAACAACAACAGCAAAACAGTTATTGGGAACCTACTGTGGGCCAGGCACTTTGTTCTGAGAATGGATAGGTAAGACAAAGCCCCTGCTCATAAGAAGCTTATACTTTGCAAGAGGATAGATATGAACACAAATTACTACTTTGGGGATACTACTAACATGCGCACCTAGGTTGATTCATTCTGCTCATGCAAGTTAACTGTTCATTGAACAGATCTGGTTTTCCACTAACCTCCTTAATATAAATCATGATAGTTTCTCTTAAAGCAGTGCAGAGTAGGCAGAGAGAGGAAGAGTTAAGTCCTAAGCAAGAGACCTGCCCACTAAACAGTGGGGCCCTGCAGGAGAGAGAGAGAGACAGAGCAAAGGTGGCACAAGAAAGAGGGTCTGAAGATGGCAAATTCAGGCAAGGACTACTGTGGAGGTTTCCAGTTAGAGAAGCAGAGTACAGAAGAAGGTAATCAAGAACATATTCTGTGCTCTGGATTTACACATGGGCCATCATCATCTACACAGCAGATGAGGGCAAGCTAGAAGAATCTAGACATAGGAGGGTGTGTTTGCAGCGTCGGCAGCTACTGTAGCCATCTGCACATTGGATGATAACAACAAAAACTTGGGTGGTAAAGTAGAAGAAATGAAAGCAGAAGAAGACTTGTAGCACCAATAAACTTTTTAGAACATGTTTGAACCAAGTTTACTGGAAGATTTGACAGCAGAAATATAAATGTCGCACTGTCTCACTTTGAAATCATGTTATATGGCCATTAGTTCATTATGTTGCATAATCACTTTGATTTTATTTGATGATTTTTGAACTTGAATTATTTGAACTTGATATTTGAACTTGAATTATTTTTCAAAGTGATCTGAATCTCATATTAGGGTACAAAATTGTAGCTCAGTAAAGCAAGGAGATATAGGACTTATATCTTACATGTAATGTACTCTTAGCATTTCTACATTTGGCACAGTGCCTTGCAGATGGCCAACTCTCAATCTCAATTTATGTCATTGAATTAAACAGCATTGAATAGAATGAAAAAGAGTTAAGCAGAATTCCATCAATGTTCTAAAGGGTAATACTTGCACATTATTTTTATAAATTTGTTTTAAGTATCTAGGAAAAAGATGAATGGAAGTTAAGTTGATATAAAGTTTGGATTTATTATGGTGTCCAAATTTAATTTCCACCAAAAATGGAGTCGTATATTAATTATTTCTAGTTGTGAGGTCACTTACTAGGCAGCCCTGGGTCATCAACAGGTCATCTCTTTCAAAATCATTTTCTCTTGCTTATTCTAAAGACACATGTAGCATCGTATATATTCATTAGCATTCTTTTATGAAGCATCTTTCAGAAAAGAAAGCCATTTTTATACTGATGACAAGCTGTGGTTTTAATTTATTCTTTTCCATAATTTTTGCTAGTACCCAGAAAGCAGTAACACTAAAATAGACAATTTAAAATAGCGATACATTAGACATCTTTATCTAAATTGCATCCATCTATAAGCATGGAGGTATTATGTGTATAGCTACAGAAACCTTGGTGCATTTTTCATGTTTTTGGCTGATACTATACACAAGTCCAGACTGGGCAAAATCTGATGCCCTCTTCATTGTGCACCATATTTTGATGGCTGTTGTCATTGTTTTTGTCAATGGCCAGTATCTAAGAATAATAGGAACACACAGTGGACAATCCTAAATACGCCACATATATCTGTAATTTCAACCAGCAGAGGCCATTACTAAAATAGGCTGTGGCAGTTATTGGAAATTTAAAGCACATTCTCTAGAATGCTCTATTATTTCTGGGGGAATAAAAAGTTCATCCATCAGTTTTTTGCCTCTTTGAGTCATGCAGATTTTATTTTGGTATTAAAGAAGTTTTTCATCTATTTCATCAGCCAAAACCGAATTCCCCAATGGACATGGGCTCAGTTACTACAAAGGAGAATAACAAGCCGCCCAGGCTGATTGCAGTGGCCGGATCTCAGCTCACTGCAAGCTCCGCCTCCCTTCTCGCCATTCTCCTGCCTCAGCCTCCCGAGTAGCTGGGACTACAGGCACCACTGAATTTTTTAGTAGAGACGGGGTTTCACCGTGTCAGCCAGGACTCGATATTGACCTCGTGATCTAACCCAAAGTGCTGGGATTACAGGCTTCCCCTATTTTCAACACTGTTCACCTGAAATAGACCTATTAATATCTAACAAGAATAAATTAAAAAGTTTATTGGGAGAGCTTTCTCTTTTCTGACTGTAAAATGTAAATCTTCAAGGTACTTTCAGGAGATACTGGGAATGATAAAATTTTTGGAGTTTCAGAATTGAAAAGGAACTTAGAGGTCCATATTTCCCCAGGTCCAATCCTCAGTCCATTGCAAGAATCTTTTCTGTAGGCTCAGTGACAAATGGGTATTCAGCATTTGGCAGCTCCTAAGTATCTGAGATGTGGTACCCTTAGTCAGCAGATCATTTCATCTCTTAGAAATCCCTTCCATAATCCACTTTTCTGTAACTTCCAACTATTAATCCTAGTTCTATTTCCTGAAGCCACCACAGAGTAATACAAGCCCTTCCTCTAGATGACAACTAGTGAATTGCTTGAGGTGTGATTTACATTACCTCCCCCAAGTTTTCTTTTTCTTTCCCTTAGTTAAAATCTCTACGTCGGCCAGGCACAGTGGCTTGTGCCTGTAATCCCAGCACTTTGGGAAGCCGAGGCCAGGGGTTGTGGGGATCACTTAAGGCCAGGAGTTCAGGATCATCCTGGGCAACATAATAGATCTGGTCTCTATAAAAAACAAATTTATAAATTTTAAAAAAAACTCTACTTCATTTTCTTTTTTTCTTTCTTTCCTTTTTGTTTCTGTTTTTTGTTTGTTTGTTTGTTTGTTTGTTTTTTGTTTGTTTTCTTTTGTTTTTTGAGACGGAGTCTCGCTCTGTCATCCAGGATGGAGTGCAGTGGTGCAATCTTGGCTCCCCGCAGCCTCTGCCTCCCCGGCTCAAGTGATTCTCCTGCTTCAGCCTCCCAAATAGCTTGGATTACAGGCATGCGTCACCACACTCAGCTAATTTTTGCATTTTTAGTAGAGAGGAGGTTTCACCATGTTGCAAGGCTGTTCTCAAACGCCTGACCTCAAGTGATCCACCCACCTTGGCCTCCCGAAGTGCTGGGATTACAGGCGTGAGCCACCGTGCCTTGCCTACTTCATTATTTTTCTAAGTGTGGTCCAACTATCCATACCTCAAAAATCACCAGGGGCTTGGCAAATGCAGATTCTGTAACCTCATCTCTGATTACATTAGAACTCTTCTTTTTCTCTGCTCCACATTGGTTTCAAGCATCCCAAAACCATACCGTTTAAAAATCATCACACAGATAGAAGTATTCCCAGCTGATCTCTCCTTACTAAACATCCGTGGTTCTCACTTGAGATGCATCAGAATCACCTGGAGGGCCCATGCTAACACAGATTGCTGGACTCCATCTTTCAGAAAGTCTACGTAAGTCATTTACTGATGGATCCAATTCAAGAATTTTCATGTTTAACCAATTCTCAGTGATGCTGCTGCTGCTGATTTTAAGGCCACACTCTGAAAACCACTGCCCTAGACATACCAATGCTCTCCACTTACTCCATGGTGAATGTCAAGAGCACACAAATGTCACAGCTGAGAGGCTGCTCTCCAATTACGTCCTCACATTTCTGCAACCACCCGTTGAACTGTGTAAGAGTCCATTTTTGTTTGTTTTGTTCCATTTGTTCCCACAGCTGTTTATAATTAAATTTATTGCATATTGCATGTAAGTACTTTATTAAAATAAACCTGTTGAAATGTGAGTATAAAAAGAAAAAGATATTTCTTTGATAACTAAGCTGAAGACAAAAAGACTTGATAAAGTAAAGATGTCTTAAATGTTGCTAGCAAATGAAATCTGAGTGACACTTATAACGGGAAAGTGAGCTTCTAATGTTTTCCCATTTAATAATTTCCTGTTCTTTCATCATCCTGGTTGCTCACTTTGTACATGTGCTCCAGTTCACCAGTAGGCCTCATAATCATAACTGAACATAGTATTTGAGATATGGCCCAGCCAGCATAAAGTGGGAATATCACCTCCTTGGCTTTGTATACTATAACTTTTAAAATCTAACCTGAAAATTGCATCCACTTCCCCACTGTAGTCCCCAACCAGAGCAACATGTAATGTCATTTGGGGCTTAAAATAAAATACTTTAAAAATTGGATTTTTTTCTCATGTGCTGAGATTAGTTGTCCCTAATTTTGTCTTTTGCTGCTAAGTTTCTTTGTTCATTATTTATTTACTTTTCACTTTAGTGTACGTTGGTTCTTTACCCTTCTTTCTACTAAATTTATCTTGTAAGTTTTAGTTCATTTGTATAGCTTTACATAATTTTTTGAAGCTTTTCTTTGTTACTCAGTCTTTTAACCAAGGTTATAAGCGGATCATACATACATTTTATCAGAATTTCATCAGTTTAATCATTCAAATTACTGATTAAAATGTCATAAGGAACAGAGAGGAAGACAGAATTCCACTGCCCTAATAGCACACCATGAAGATAGTTGTTTATTTAGTTATGAAGCACATCTTTCTCTTTTCCAACCACAGAGATAGTGCAAACACTGCTGCATGCCTTACTTAGCCGAAGATCTTTTGTTTAAAGCAAGTTCCTGTCCTCAAATCTGGTAAACTCCTTTTTAAAATGAGTAAATGAGCATCTCTATGACAGACAAAAATGTAATATAGGGTCTACAGGGAGTTCCTTGCAAACATATAATGTTGTAAGAGCAACACACCATTAGAAGAATGAGAGAGGGACTTAGGAAATTTTAACAAAAGAAATACAAATAGTAAATCGATATATGAGAAAACAAAAAAGAAAACCTATTGTTATTAATACCTAAGTAAAATTCAGAAGGCAGCACAATCACTTTTTCCTCCAAATAGGTTTGTTTTGTTAATATGATAACATCTAGTATTAGAAAGGGGTTAAGAAAATAGGTGATCTTGTACAATGTTCATAAAAGTCTGATTTTGCTATCACTTTTCGAATAGAATTTGACAGAATGTGCCAAAAGGTCAAAAATCTCTCACTTTGAATCAGTAATTCAAGTTCTAGTAATTTAATCCTAAAAAAACCCCAGATGTTCCCACATATAAAAAATATTTGTTGCATTATATAATTGTCAAATATAGAACACAGTCTGAAAGCACAACAATTGTGAATTTCTTAAATATATCAAGACATATCTACTGTTGGAACGTTATACAAATATTAAAAATTAGATTTTAAAGCATTGGCTTTTGTTTCTTTTAATTATACCCATATTTGACATTTTTTAAAAATATTAATTTTTCTATTGCTCTTTGCAGAGCAGGGCTAACCCATGGGCGGTGTGCCCGGAGTAGCCACATTTGACCAACACATACGTGTGTTTGTGCATATTTGTATATGTGTGTGTGTACATCTATATGGTTACTGTATAAACTGTATTTGTGTGTGTTTATATGTGCATAGAACCGAAATAACATAACAATACATTCCCTTATGTGCAATGCAATCTGATTTTTAAAATATATTCTATACTTAATTTTTTTCTAAGTGTTGGTAGCATCTCTCTAAATTGATTTCCTTACCAACTAATTCATTTAGTTGGTAAAACAGTATTATTTTAGAAGAAACATCTATAACATGGGTAATTGAACAAAATGTAATCTCTTTAAACATGTATCTGTGTATAAAAAGGTAGAAGGACATAATAGAAAGTAAATGATCATATATCAAGTAATACTTATTTCTTCTCTGTTTTTCTATGTTTTCTCCATTTTCTTTAGTGAACATATACTGCTTTTATTATGGAAAAAATTTTTAACTAAGAAAATGAAAGTATTTGGCTATACTTTTTCCTTCTCAATTCTCTTAGGAAGCTAGTGACCAGTACTTAAATGTATATGTGTTCATGAGCTATCTCCTTTTAGTACATAGTACTAGAATATTTTTCAGCATTCAACGTTAAATATGACAGTTCCAAAACTAACTACAGAATTGTCTTCCTCATGTCCTTTCCATCTTAAATCTCAAGAATTCAAGCTTATCTTTAACATTCTAGGAACTCACCCACTCTCCACAGTTTTATAAAAATTATTCATTGTGTTTCAGTAAGCTCATTTGTAAGTTTACCTGGAAAAACTGATTTCATTTAAATCATGCAAGAGCTTCCCAAACACCTGGCCTAGCTTGAATTCCTTCTTGGCACCTGCCTACTTGAAAAGATTCTGATTCTATTAGTCAATCTGTTAATATTGAGGGTGTGACCAGTGACCCTCATCCCTCTCTCCACCACGCCTCTCCTCCCCCAAATTAAAAGTTAATTCTCCCAAGACCTTGGAATCTCATTACCCTGATTTCTAGAAATTTATTCCCTTAATGAGATTTGCAGCCAAAGAACCTCAACTCTTGCAAATAATCAAGTACTTATTTGGAGACTACTGTAATGTTAAAGTCGTTTAACAGCTGTCCGTTATTACTTCATCAGGCCAGATGACTTACAAAACCATGTAAGAAGGCATATAAAAGCACTAATACAGGTTCTACCAGTATGAATAATTCAAAGAGGGAACTGGTGGAGTTTAGGGGTAGTTAGAAGGCTTCAGCAAGGACATAGATAAGAAGTTCATCTTTGAAGAGTGGATAGGGTCTGAACAGGTACATGCACAAACAGGTGACTAGCGGAGAGAGCAGCAGGCACAACGGCCAGCCAAAGAACCACTTCGTGGGTAACAGTAAAGAGTCTGACAGGCCACGAAACCCAGGTAGTGAAGGATTTGGAAATCCAGGCAAAGATGTTTATATTTACAAGTGAAACAGGAATTTTCAACTTGAGAGTAAAATAACAAACATCTAACATCCCTTAGTTTAGACTCTGCTAAGAGCACTCCCCATCCCTGGTTCAGTAAGTGTGAAAAAAAGGGTATTTTTTCAACATGAGAGTAAAATAACAAACGGATAACGTCTTTTAGCTCAGCCTCTCCTAAAAGCATTCCCTATCTCTGGTCCAATAGCATCTCATTTTACCACCATATGGTCAGCTCTTTTTATTAACAGAGCTGTGGGGTTGAGCATCTGGTGAGACAGTTGGATCACATAAACCAGTGGAAAGGCAATGACAAGATTTTTACCTTTCTTACTCCCAGTTCCTCTCCATAGTCTCTGCAGCCTACAAAGCACTCAAGAATATACGTCCCAGTCTACAGCAACATATGGGAGACACTCGGAGGCAATGGCTGGAGACAAACAAGCAGGAATTGTAAAAGGATAGCGAAAATGGAGGTTATATTTTTTTCCAAAAAAAAATCTTTTTTTTTTTTTTTTTTTGGAGACAGAGTTTCGCTCTGTCGCCCAGGCTGGAGTGCGGTGGCGCGATCTCGGGCTCACTGCAAACTCCACCTCCCGGGTTCACGCCATTCTCCTGCCTCAGCCTCCCGTGTAGCTGGGGCTACAGGCGCCGCCACCTCACCCGGCTAGTTTTTTTGTGTTTTTAGTAGAGACGCGGTTTCACCGTGTTAGCCAGGATGGTCTCGATCTCCCTCGTGATCCGCCCGCCTCGGCCTCACAAAGTGCTGGGATTACAGACGTGAGCCACTGCGCCTGGCCTCAAAAAAAATCTAAAAGATGTTGATAACTTTCTACTCTTCTCTGTAAGCTGTTTCATAGCCACCTTCTAAAACTCTGCCCCTTTATTTCTGCTCAATCTCTTCAGTGTCCTGTAGACTAGAAAAGACTACTGTGGGCCGGGCGCGGTGGCTCACGCCTGTAATCCCAGCACTTTGGGAGGCCAAGGTGGGAGGATCACGAGGTCAGGAGATCGAGACCATCCTGGCTAACACGGTGAAACCCCGTCTCTCCTAAACATACAAAAAATTAGCCGGGCGAGGTGGCGGCGCCTGCAGTCCCAGCTACTCGGGAGGCTGAGGCAGGAGAATGGCAGGAACCCGGGAGGCGCAGCTTGCAATGAGCTGAGATCGCGCCACTGCACTCCAGCCTGGGCAGCAGAGCGAGACTCCGTCTCAAAAAAAAAAAAGACTACTGTGTTTTTTTGTTTTGTTTTGTTTTTTGTTTTTTCTTCTAGACAGAGTTTCACTCTCGTAGCCCAGGCTGGAGTGCAATGGCCCGATCTCAGCTCACTGCAACCTCCGCCTCCCAGGTTCAAGTGATTATCTTGCCTCAGCCTCCCGAGTAGCTGGGACTACAGGCACCTGCCACGACGCTTGCCTAATTTTGTGATATATATTTTTTTTTAGTAGAAACAGGGTTTCACTATGTTGGCCAGGCTGGTCTTGAACTCCTGACCTCAGATGATCCACTGCCTCGGCCTCCCAAAGTGCTGAGATTACAGGCATGAGCCACCACGCCTGGCCATACTTTGTGTTTTTATGACAGCAATAAAATAAGTGGGCTTAGTAACTCAAGCAAACATAGCTTCTCTCTACTTCCTTGGATTGCAGGAGAGGAATGTAAAAAGTTGATTCCGTCTCCCTAATGCCCCAGGCTGTCAGGCTGTAGCTAAGAGCCTGGCCTTCATCAATTCCTACTGACTCAGGGCTCCTTATCATCAACTTTCTGTTACTACTTTAAGACTAAGAATGATTTTTTTTTTTTTTTTGAGACAGAGTCTCGCTCTGTCACCCAGACTGGAGTGGGGTGGCACGCAATCTCGGCTCACTGCAACCTCTGTCTCCTGGATTCAAGCAATTCTCCTATCTCAGCCTTCTGGTTAGCTGGAATTACAGGCATGCACCACCATGCCCTGCTTTTTTTTTTTTTTTTTTTTTTTTTTTTTTTTTTTTTTTTTTTTTTTTGAGTAGATACATGGTTTTTCCATGTTGTCCATGCTGGTCTCAAACTCCTGACCGCAAGTGATCCACCCATCTCAGTCTCCCAAGGTACTAGGTTTACAAGCATGAGCCACTGCGCCCAGGCCAAGGATGATGTTTTAAAAGTCAGTTAAAATTTGTACCTTTGATAGTTCACTTGGAAAAGTTAAGGACAAATACATAGGTTGTTATTTTTGTTTTGAGGGTGTTGTGCCTAATTATAACAAAATCTCTCCAAACCATTTAGGACAGAAAGGAATTGGTTTAGTGGAGGGGAAGTTTTATTGTGACACACTAGAGAACTCTCTTTGTTTATGTAATTATCATATTATAGACTAGGATGATGCTGTCTATTCACCTACGTGCCAGCTGAAGTCCCAGGTTTATTTTGTCCCAAAACTGATTATATGCTTCTTTTTCTAGCATATCACCATTAACTAGATGTTACAAAATGTCATAAGATCTTGAGTTTTTGTTATGTTCTAAGTATATTTGTCTTTCTCTATAGATTTCTGTTTCCACTATAATCTGTTTCCTTTAGAATCTGACAGGAAGAGTGTAAATCACATAACACATATGTAATCATGGGGTTAAAAATAAGTATTATTCACATAAAATTATTGAATTATTGTAAGCAATTTGGTTTTTTAAAAATGCTATTGATAGGGTTTGTTAGCCCTTTTAATTTATGGAATTAAGACTTTAAAACTTAGATATAAAAATTTCTCAGATTTGGTCAGGCACAGTGTCTCATACCTGTAATCCAAGCACTTTGGGAGACTGAGCTGGGAGGATCACTTGAGACCAGGAGTTTGAGATCAGACTGGACGACATAATGAGACCTCATCTCTACTAAAAATAAAAAATCAGCAAGGCATGGTGGTGCACACCTGTGGTCTCAGCTACTTGGGAGGCTGAGGCAGGAGGTCGCTTGAGCATGGGAGGTCGAAGCTGCAGTAAGTCATGGTCACACCACTGCACCCTGATTTGGGTGATAGAGCAAGACCCTGTCTCGAAAATTTTAAAAATAATTTTGAAAAACCATTTCTCAGGTTCTTCAATTTGGAAAAATTGGGAAAAGATCATTGGCAGGGGCTGGTTCCATACAGCATCCGAGGAACTACACTGAAATTGATTGTTCCAAAACGGTTGACATGCAAATATCGTACCATGTATACTTCCCTGGAAGTGATCCGTGTTCTTTTTAACTTAATACATTGCAATAGAGTGAGCAACCAGAAGTGCAGACACAATAGTTTCTTTGTGCACTAGAGTAGGGCTTATGTATTTTCCTTTCTAGTATGTGAATAAGGCAGGATTTGCATATGGTTTGCAAATAGATCCAAGTGATCTAAATCTTCCAATCCAGATGGCTCATTGGGCATCCATGCTGTCTGCTTTGACCTCAGTGCTGCACTTAAGATCTTTTTTTTTTTTTTTTTTTTTTTGAGATGGAATCTCACTCTACTGCCCAGGCTGGAGTGCAATGGTGTGATCTCGGCTCACTGCAACCTCTACCTCCTGGGTTCAAGCAATTCTCCTGCCTCAGCCTCCCAAGTAGCTGGGATTACAGGCGACCGCCACCACGCCCAGCTAATTTTCGTATTTTAGTAGAGATGGGGTTTCACCATGTTGGCCAGACTGGTCTCGAACTCCTGACCTCAGGTGACCCGCTGGCCTCAGCCTCCCAAAGTGTTGGGATTACAGGCCTGAGCCACCTCGCCTGGTCCACACAGAGTTTTGTTGTTAAAATACACCTGTATGTTTTCTCATTTCTGCCCATTGTTATGCTAATATCACAAAGCCCCAGGTTTACTGTGGGCCTATATTTCTCTACGGGCTTCTATGAAAAAGTGTTTTTTAATTATTTCCTGGGACAAGTGCTTGTCACGCTTAACTTGTATCATATCCAATTTTTAATGAAGTCCGTATCAGGCCACGTACTAGTAGCTTTGAGGATTTGAGGATATTTGAAAAAATAAAAACAAAACTGTAGAAAGAGAACCAGATTTTTTTTTCTTTATAAATTGATAAGGACAACAGTAGATTTAATCGTTCAAATAAAAAAATGACTGTATCTGAGTTTCAAATGGCTTCCAATTTCAATGTAACTATTTCACTCTTGTTTTTTTTTTTTTTTTTTTTTTTGAGACAGTCTTGCTCTGTCACCCAGGTTGGAGTGCAGTAGTGCGATCTCGACTCACTGCAACCTCTGCCTCCCAGATTCAAGCGATTCTCCTACCTCAGCCTCCTTAGTAGCTGGGACTACAGGCGTGTACCACCATGCCCAGCTAATTTTTGTATTTTTAGTAGATACGGGGTTTCACCATATTGGCCAGGATGGTCTCAATCTCTTGACCTCATGATCCACTGCCTAGGCCTCCCAAAGTGCTGGGATTATAGGCATCAGCCACTGCACCTGGCCCACTCCTCTTCCCAGAATTTTGAACCAAATCACATTAATCTGTAGTTTTAAAAGAAACAGTTTTATATTAGCATCTTTCCCCCAGTCTTCTACTATATAAGAATTAATTGTTGTGCCTCAACCAACGTGTACTGATGTGTACCTTCCTTTATCCCACAAAGAGTAAGCACTTTTTTTTTTTTTTGAGACAGAGTCTCACTCTGTAGCCCAGGCTGGAATGCAGTGGCCTATCTTGGCTCACTGCAACCTCCAACTCCCAGGTTCAAATGATTCTCCCACCTCAGCCTCCCAAGTAGTTGGGACTACAGGTGTGCCCCACCACACCCAGCTGATTTTTGTATTTTTAGTAGACATGGGGTTTCACCATGTTGGCCAGGCTGGTCTTGAACTCCTGGCCTCAAGTGATCCAACCATCTCGGCCTCCCAAAGTGCTGGAATTACAGGTATGAGCCACCATGCCCAGCCAAGTAAGCATGTTTTAAAGATAAATTTTGTAGTCTCAGAATAGGTATATATGCACATGTGTATATAATTCTATTCATAGCACAGAGACTACAGTAGTAAACACAGGAAATAGCGTTGTATTTAAGAACTGAATCTTTTTTATTTCAACATCATTTGATTAACTTGTTGCCCAGGATTGGGGTGGAAAAGCAGTATGATTTTATGATTTTAGCTTTTAATTTACAACTTTCTGTCCTCCTCAGTGTCAGAATAGTGACTCTGGGTTTGGATATCTTAATGAAGACAGCATATAATGATAGTATTAATTATTATAATGATAGTATAAGGTAATAGCCAACATAAACTGAGTGAACAAAATGATCCATAAATAGTTTTAAGCAATTTACGTGTATCAGTCTTCAGAACAAGATTTGAAAGTAAGTACTATTATTATCCTCATTTTACAGATGAGGAAATAGGCATGGAAGTGGAGGCAGCATTTCAGTCCGTTATAGCCAGCTATAACAAAATGCCGTAAACTGGGTGGGTAGCTTATAAACAAAATAAATTTATCTCTCACAGTTCTAGAAGCTGAGAAGTCCAAGATCAAGACGCTGGCAGGTTCAGTGTCCGATGAGGGCCCCCTTCCTGATTCATAGACAGCCATCTTCCCACTGTGTCCTCACCTGGTGGGAGGGGCAAACAAGCTTCCTGGGGCCTCTTTTATAAGAGCACTAGGCCAGACGCAGTGGCTCATGCCTGTAATCCCAGCACTTTGGGAGGCCGAGGCGGATGGATCACCTGAGGTCAGGGGTTTGGGACCAGGCTGGCCAAAATGGCGAAATCCGGCTCTACTAAAAATACAAAATTAGCCAGGCGTGGTGGCTTATGCCTGTAATCCCAGCTACTCAGGAGGCTGAGGCAGGAGAATCGCTTGAACCCAGTGACTGGGGCCTTTGGAGGCGGAGATTGCAGGGACCCGAGGCTGCACCATTGCACTCCAGCCTGGGCAATAGAGTGAGACTGTGTCTCACACACACACACACACACAGACAGACATAAATAGCACTAATTCCATTAATGAGAGCTTCACCCTCATACCTGGTCACTTCCCAAAGCCCCTACCTCCTAATAGCATCACATAGGAGAGTAGGCTTTGAACACGTGAGCTTTGAGGGGGACAGACATTCAGACCAGAGCAGGCAGGAATGCATATTTTATTTATAAAGCAGGGTCTCTTGTTAATAAACTGTTTTCTCTTTTATTGTTGTTTCTCCCGTAAAGTGAATAAACAGAAGCCTAGTGGAAAATACCAACATTAAATTTTGATATTAGCCAGGCGCGGTGACTCATGCCTATAATCCCAGCACTTTGGGAGGCTGAGGCGGGCGGATCACAAGGTCAGGAGATTGAGACCATCCTGGCCAACATGGTGAAACCCTATCTCTACTAAAAATACAAAAAATTAGCTGGGTGTGGTGGCGGGTGCCTGTAGTCACAGCTACTCCGCAGGCTGAGGCAGGAGAATCGCTTGAATCCGGGAGGCGGAGGTTGCAGTGAGCCGAGATTTAGCCACTGCACTTCAGACTGACAACAGAGTGAGACTCCGTCTCAAAACAAAACAAAACAAAACAAAAACCACTTTAATATCTTCCCTCTCAGTTGCTGAAAGCTAAGTTGTGGACCCTTTTCCCAATTAAGAAAAAACTAAGAGAAAATGGTGCATGATTTTCATTGCTGCTGTTCATATCAGCAAAGGCCCCTTATCAGTAATTATGTGGTGTGTAAAGAAAGGTTGATTATGGAATTATTAATCTTTTCTTAAACATACTGTCTTTTTCCAAAAATGTGGCTGCTATGAACTGAATATTTCTGTTCCCTCCCCACTCAAGTTCACATGTTAAATCCTAATCTCAAGGGTGACGGTATTAGGAGACAGGGCCTTTGGAAGGTAATTAGATCATGAAGGTGAAGCCCTTATGAGCAGGAGCCTTTATCAGATAAGCCCAGGGAGCTTATTTCCTTCTTCCATTATCTGAGGACACAACAAGAATGCACCATTGATAAACCAAGGAGAAGGCCCTCACTAGACAAACAATCTATAAGTGTCTAGATCTTGGACTTCCCAGGCCTATAAGAAATAAATTTCTGTTGTTTATAAGCCATTTAGTCTATGGTTTTCTGTTATAGCCGCCCAAACAGACTAAGGCAATGACCATGAGTGATGATGTATCTCCCATCACCGCCAACCCCTTTCTAAAACGGAGCCACATTAGGTAGCAAATCAAGACTATTGCTATGACTGTAATTTATTACTAAAATATATGTTTCCAATTTTTTATTTTTACTTATTATTTTATCTTGAGATGTACAAAAATTCATTAAATAACTGGCCCACATAATTTTTTAATAGAACATATAAAATAAGACATGAAATGAGAACCACCAGTTTTGTATTCTGATCAAATACTTCAAATTTTTTTTTTTTTTTGGAGATAGTTTCGCTCTTGTCACCCAGGCTGGAGTATAGTGGTGCGATCTCGGCTCATTGCAACCTCCACCTCCTGGGTTCAAGTGATTCTCCTGCTTCAGCATCCTGAGTAGCTGCGATTACAGGTGCCCGCCACCACACCCGACTTATTTTTGTACTTTTAGTAGAGAGGGAGTTTTGCCATGTTGGGCAGGCTGGTTTCGAACTCCTGACCTCAGATGATCTGCCTACCTCAGCCTCCCAAAGTGCTGGGCTTACAGGCGTGAGCCACTGTGCCCGGCCTCAGATTTCTTCTCTCTCTAGAGTACTTGTAATTAACAGCAACAATGTTGACTTATGAGATTTCTAAAACCTACGTATGTGCTTTACGTAATCGTATATGTGGAATCAGAATAGATCAGATTTTTTCTTGGATTAGGGTTGGAAGAAGTCAGGAAAGGATAGGAAGACGTCAACAGCTGGAAACAGGGAACAAATAGACTTTTATCTTCAGATGTGTAATTTTCACCTTTTTCTCCATTATTATGTAAGGTAGGCGACACACTCAATCTTGAGTTTCATGAATCACACCCTCAAAAACTGCATTTTGTTTGATTCAATCATATCCTCTACATTTCTAGATATTTATAAATGTGACATTAATTTCAGCCATTGAACAAGAATGCACTCACATTATTATCTTTCAGAGCAGCTTACTAAGATTTGTTGTAACATGTTTATAATCAGTTGGGAACCTAGATGTTGCTTCATTGCTAAGCCTTGATGGAACATTTATGGATATGTTTTATGATTTGCTGATCTGTGCTGTGAAACCATCAGTCTGTTTGCAGTGGGGAGGAAGGATTTGGGAGGGGTAGGAGGGTGGAGGGAGGGAGGATAGTTTTGTTTGACGTGTCAGTGGAGGGAGGGAGCGGGGAAGGCAGGTTGGTCATGAAGTTTGAACTAAGATGGACTTAAAGGGTTCAGTTTTGACCCTTGCACACAAATCAGCTACAGTAAATAGTTGCTACTACCAAGCAGGTTTTCAGTGATCATACTTGATTTTCTTTCTTTTTTCTTGTTTTATATATTTTCTCAGGGGAAATCTCTCACGTCCAAGAGGTTAACAAGCCTTGTTCAGTCTTACTAAACGGATCATCTTGTAGCATGAATGCAGACTGGAGTCACTGCACATACTTTGTAGCTCGCTGTTGTGATCTGGAGCAGAGGACATTAGAACAAGATGTTGCATGAGCAAAGGACCTAAATTGTTATTTGTGTGTGTACATTCCATCTCCAGTGGACTCTTCCATCTCAATGCCTCCATTCCAAACTGTTGTCTGCTTTCTTTCTCCCTCTACTTACCCTGGATCTGTGTCTTTTCCTTTTTAACAAGTTCAAGTGAAGTAAAACCTTTTCTTTTTTTCCTTCTCTCTCTCTCTCTCTCTCAAAGCTTCAGCTAGACACACAGTTCACTGAAAATTCAGTCAGTCAAAAACTGGAAGAACTGTAAAAGAAAAAAGTATATATCAATAAGTATACATACGGCTTCACATTTATTAAACAGTAAATTCGCACAGAAAGTTTCATTTCACCAATGTATCCACAGTCGGAAAGAAACTCCTGTCTTTGTCTGTTGTCTGTACATTCTCCGTTAATGTTTCTTGCATTTATTTTTATACCATATTTAAAGAAGAAACACCTTTTACTCCAAATGTATTAAAGTTGTTCCCTTCTCTGTAAATTTGTGTATGTTTATATTGTTGTTTTATCTTTCATTAAAAGATGCAGAATCTCATTGCTTTTGTAACTTTTGACTTCTATGCTAACTAAAAAAGAAAATGCTGAGAAATCCACAAACCCACAACTGCAGAGTTAAATTTAGGTTGTCACCTTGAAATTTATTTCAGGGTTTCAAGACACGCTTGGATAGTACAGAAGCCAAGGGCAGATGGAAGTTTTTTTTGGAGGCTCACCTGGGACTTGGTAGATTCTTTTTCTCCCATGGAAGAACAACACAAATTGACTTTCCACATTTTCAAAGCTATTTAAAAGGCCTTTCTGCCTCATGATGAATATGTATCTGTGCATTTTGCAAACTAATATTTCTGTTCGAATTAGGCTTAAGTGTGACTTATTAAATCAGGTACTGATTTGTTCTTTAAAACACAATTCTAAAAATATCATAGGTCAGTGCCTCTTAACTTTTTGGAGGTTACAGATTATTTTGAGAATACATTCACCTCTTGGCATCCCTGGGAAATTGGTTCCTGGACCTCCTCAGACACCAAAATCCACAGATGCTCAAGTCACTAATATAAAATGGTGTGGTGTTTGCATATAACCTATGTAAATCCTCCCACATACTAAATAATCTCTAGATTATTATAATATCTAATACAATGTAATGCTGTATAGTTGTTATACTGTATTTTTAATTAATATAACTTTAATTGTTGAATTATTATTTTTATTTTTGACTTTTTTCAAATTTTTTCCATCCAAGGTTGCTTAAATCTAAAGCTATGGAACCTGTGGATATGGAGGGCTGACTGTGTGATGTAATTAGTAAAATTTAGTGATGCTTACTAAGTGCCTGCCACTTCATTAAGAGTTTTCCATGCCATCAGAATTCTCGCATTTAATCATCGCAGCAGTCCTGTAAGACCATTTCTGCAATTTTGAGAACGCTGAAGCAGAGAGAGGTTAAGTAACTTGCTTGAAGTCACCGAGCTAAGTAGTGGATTGGGATCATACGGAAGGAAAAAAATCTTTGCTTCTACCCTTCTAGGAGCTTAGCTGTGGCTCTGTAACAAAAGACAGATTAACAACAGAGAAGCATACAAATTTACGTAATAGAAGTATTACGTGCCAGGTGCGGTGGCTCACGCCTGTAATCCCAGCACTTTGGGAGGCCGAGGCAGGTGGATCATCTGAGGTCGGGAGTTCAAGGCCAGCCTGGCCAACATGGTGAAAACCCGTCTCTACTAAAAATCCAAAGATTAGCTGGGCATGATTAGTGGGCACCTGTAATCCCAGCTACTTCGGAGGCGGAAGCATGAGAATCGCTTGAACCCAGGAGGCGGAGATTGCAGTGAGCTGAGATTGTGCCATTGCATTCCAGCCTGCGCTACAAGAGTGAAACTCGGTCTCAAAAAAAAAAAAAAAAAGTATTATGTGACATGGGAGGCTTCATTAAGAAATGAATACCTTAAAAAAATGATTAAACCTGAGTGTTTCTTTATACTAGGTTTGATGAAGAGTCGTGGGAAAATGTGATAGGGCAGAGAGATAGGCCCTAAGGGCAGTAAACTGGGAGAAACTCAGCAAGTCCTGTTCATTCAGATTCTCTTCAGCACCCCTCCATCTTCAGGGAGAAGAATGCTCCATTTCTCTGGATATAAAGACAGCATCTCTCACAGGAGGGTCTTATGACCTGCTTCAAGGGAAGGTCAGAGAGTCCCTCCTGAACCTGCCATTTCTCAAATTTCTTCAGCTTAAAATATTCAATATTGTGGAATAGAACTCACAAACCCCATCATCATATAAACCCAGGCAGTCTGATTGCAGGGCACACTATACTGCCCACCTATCCATTATACCACAAATTTCTTTTGATAAAAATTATGTGAAAGTTCACAGAAACTCACAGTTGTACTGTATTTTAGGACATTCACAGACTAATCTCTGTAGCTCATCCATGGACCCCAAGTAAACAACGTGACTCACTTTAAGGGCTGGATCAGTGGCAAAAAAAGGTTACCCAGCCAGGAGATGGGCCTGACTTGTCTGCTTTTGCATAAACCAAGGCATTGCAGACTCTGGTTATTTAAAAAAGAAACCAAGTTATTAATGCCTGTTACTTACTATAGATAAATTTAAATTCTGAAAAAATTTACTATCATTCATGATAAATCAGCAGTGGAGTCTGTTGGTTATTTAATAAAACATAATGGAAGAGACTTGATAGGAGAAATTTATATATAAGCTATAATCTAAACACTGTAAACAGTATAGGAGATATTTAATTATATGCTCATGTTTAAAAAGAAGAAGAATCCATAAAATGCAAGTAAATTAAATTGATAGACCGTATCCCTTAAAATTACTCAATTCAGGACAGTCTTGGACAGACAGCACTGAAGTTAGATTAAAACTCTAGTTAGTAGAAACATTCTTTTAAGGGAAACAATAATCCTATAAGAAGAGTATGGTGTTTAAACAATAAGCCTTGCACAAATACAAGTGGTTGTTTCAATGGTCGTCTTTCACAAGCCATCAGTCCTTAGAGGTCCGTCCTTCCTGGTAATTCCAAATCATGGAAAAATTTTCCCTTCTTGGCATTTTTAATCATAGAAAAAAAACACAACAAAACAACAACAGAAAAGAGAAACCCTCAGGCAAGTATCCCCAAGTCAAGAATTCCTAATTTAAAAAGTTACTCAAGTTACTCAAGCCTAATAACTCCATTTAATGTGGCCTAGACAAGACTCAGATACAAAGCTTGCTTCAGTCTCGTTGAGGTTTGTCAGATGCTTCAGGAGAAGCACAGAAAAGTGCTGGAGTTCCTTGCAGTTCGCTCCAGTAAGCCCTTGGCATCTGCCTCCCACCCCATGCTAAAACCATTTGATCTATAAGGCATAGAATAAAAATCCCTCAAGTTTCTATTTAATAAAATTGTTTGTAAGTTTTAAATTTTTTAACTTTGAGACCATCAAAAAAGTTATCCTCCAATAAACCAGAGTTTCTACACTCACACTGCAGAGCTATTTTCATCCTCTAAATTGCGTTGACCCAATTCTCCTCTGAGCGATGTTACAATAATGTGTTCCGTGGATCTGCACAGGATTTTCTGCTTGAATCAAAATAACAGGAATATGGCCAGCAACCTTATCTAAGCTGTGTCCGAAAATAAACGAAGGCAGAAACCCTCCCTCTTCGTAATGAGCAGTGTGAGACTTGATCTTGCTACTCAGGACTCACAGCTGTGCCCTTAGTTCTCCTGGTTGGCTGCTCACTTCTCTTTACATGATGGTTTATGAATAATTCTGGTCTACTGAGAGAGGCAAGTCTTGGCTGCTAGCACGAATTTAGTCTAGTTGCATGCACGGATTGTCTCCACACAGAAGATTCTGTGTCCTTAAATACACATTTGAAAGAGCACGTTGAATATTTAGTTGTTTTACTGTGGTCTGTGACTACCTCTTTGCACATTTTAGTAACCCTCTAAAACGTCAGCAGGAAACAGCCAAAGCTACCAATCCATCCCCTAAGCCATTTTAAGAAATAGTGCATAATAATGAAGAATTTAAAGAACATAAAGAATAGAGAGGAACTATATTCATGTATTACACACACACACACAAATAGGTATCTTATACATTTTATTGTACAACCATACATGTGTACTTTTTGTTGAAAATGTTGTGCTCTAGCACTCATTTTTTAAAAGACATCAAATGATGTATCAAACATAAGATGCTTCCATTTAAAAATCAGATTAGAAGAAAAACTTGCCGATGCCCTTAGATATTTTGAGGAGTTTTTGGAGCTGAAATGTGTAATGTGTTTACCACTTCATTTTCAAAAAGGTCATTAGAGGCTGGGTAGACATGAATACTTCTTGATTTAAAAATTGATTAACAGGCATTGAGGGAAGGAGGCGGCAGCGTCCTGGGCGGGTAGGATGATGCACCAGAGACGGCCATGGCAGCAGTAAGCCCTCCCGGCCGCTCAGAGCGCTGTAGAGCAGCGTTCTCAGCCCGGCCTCTGACCACGGCGCCCCTCCTCGAGGCTTAGCCTGGCTCCCCTCCCGGGCCCGGATGGCTGACCTGCCTGCTCTCCCCGGCCCGGTGGCCGTCCTGGCTGCCCTTCCCGGCCCCGATGGCCGGCAAGCCTGCTCTCCTCGGCCCCGACGGAGGGAAGGGCTGGGCAGGCAGGCTGGCGGGCGGGCTGGCGACCATGCAGAACTTCTGCGCGCCGCCGAACTGCACGCGGAAGAGCACGCAGTCAGACCTGGCCTTCTTCAGGTTGCCGAGGGACCCGACCAGATGCCAGAAGTGGGTGAATTGTAGGAGAGCAGACTTAGAAGATAAAACACCTGATCAGCTAAATAAACATGACCGGTGAGGGGTCCAACATTTTGAGACGTCTAGGGTCTGTAGAACTAGTCCTTATAGGACAGTTATATGAGATAATGCAATACCAACAATATTTGCTCTTACCAGTCATTTGAACAACCTACCTAGAAAATGAATAAAAGAATTGTTGATGAACCTTCTGAACAGGAACAAAAACATAAAGAAATCAACAACAGCAATGCTCAGAACCCCAGTAAAGAAGGGGGTGAAGGGCCAGATGAGGACATTTTACCTCTAACCCTTGAAGAGAAGGAAAACAAAGGATACCTAAAATCTCTGTTTGAAATCTTGATTCTGATGGAAAAGCAAAACATACCTCTGGATGGACATGAGGCCGATGAAATCCCAGAAGGTCTCTTTGCTCCAGATAACGTTCACGCAGTGCTGGAGTGCTGGATAAATTGTGGTCAAGGGGTCCTGAGAAAGCGCTTTGAGACAAGAGCAGTTAACACGTTGTTTTGTTTAAAAAACACAGCAGAGGCAGATGTAGAGATCTGTGAGAGCTGTATTCGGGAATAAACTCTAAGGGAAGTGAGAGACTCACATTTCTTTTCCATTATCACTGATGATGTAATGGACATGGTAGGGGAAGGGCATCTACCTGTGTCGGTGAGGTTTGTTGATGAGTCTCGTTGAGGTTTGTTGATGAGTCTCATAAAATAAGAGGGTAATTTGCAGGCTTCCTGCCTTATGAAGCTGATGCAGAAATTTTGGCTGTGAAATTTCACACTACGATAGCTGAGAAGTGGGGATTAAATATGGAGTATTGTCATGGCCAAGCTTACGTTGTGTCTACTGAATTTTCTTCCAAAATGGAAGTTGTTCCTTCTAGACTTTTAGAGATATATCCCCAAGCTATCTACCCACTCTGCTCTTCCTGTGTCTTAAATATGTAATTGATAAAATCAGTACCTGTTATGGGAGTATCTGTTGTGTTAGGTACAATTGAGGGAGTTTGTTCTTTTTTTCCATCAATCACCACAACTGCTTTTAGAATTTGACAATGTAATTTCTGTTCTTTTTTCAGAACAGTAAAGAAAGGGATAAAGAACTGAAGGAACTCTGCCATTCTCGTGGACAGGCAGGCATGATGTTTTTGAAATTTTAGTGGAACTTCTGCAAGCATTTGTTTTATGTTTAGATGGTATAAATAGTGACACAAATATTAGATGGAATAACTGTGTAGCTGGCCGAGCATTTGTACTCTACAGTGCAGTAACAGATTTTGATTTCATTGTTACTATTGCTGTTCTTAAAAATACCCTATCTTTTACAAGAGCCTTTGGGAAAAATCTCCAGGGGCAAACCTTTGATGTCTTCTTTGCAGCCGATAGCTTGACTGCAGTACTGCATTCACTCAGTGAAGTGATGGAGAATATTGAAGTTTGTCAGGAATTTTGGTTTGAGGAAGTCACAAATTTGGCAACCAAACTTGATATTCAAGTGAAACTCCCTGGGAAATTTTGCAGAGCTTACCAGGGTAACTTGAAATCTCAGCTAACCTCTGAGAGTTACTATAAAGAAATCCTGGCTGGGCGCGGTGGCTCAAGCCTGTAATCCCAGCACTTTGGGAGGCCGAGACGGGCGGATCACGAGGTCAGGAGATGGAGACCATCCTGGCTAACACGGTGAAACCCTATCTCTACTAAAAAATACAAAAAACTAGCCAGGTGAGGTGGCGGGCGCCTGTAGTCCCAGCTACTCGGGAGGCTGAGGCAGGAGAATGGCGTGAACCCAGGAGGCAGAGCTTGCAGTGAGCTGAGATCCAGCCACTGCACTCCAGCCTGGGCGACAGAGCGAGACTCCGTCTCAAAAAAAAAAAAAAGAAAAGAAAAGAAATCCTAAGTGTCCCAACAGTGGAGCACATTATTCAGGAACTTAAAGATGTGATCTCAGAACAGCACCTCAGAGCTCTTAAATGCTTATCTCTGGAACCCTCAGTCATGGGACACCTCCAATTCAATACGTCAGAGGAACACCAGGCTGACATGTATAGAAAAGACTTACCCAATCCCGACATGCTCTCAGCCGAGCTTCATTGTTGGAGAATCAAATGGAAACGGGGAAAGACACAGAGCTCTGTCCACCATTTATGAAGCCCTCCACCTGCCTGACATCAAGTTCTTTCCTAATGTGTATGCTAAATGACCTATTGCCAAAGGTCCCGTGTATTCCTCCTGTGATGAAGGTTGAGAATGAGCAGTATGAAAATGGATGAAAGCATCTTAAAGCATACTTCAGGAATACTTTGACAGACCAAAGGTCAAGTAACTTGGCTTAGATTAACATAAATTTTGATATAAAACATGACCTGGATTTATTGGTGGACACGTTTTTGGTTTTTTGTTTGTTTGTTTGTTTTTGATGGAGTCTCGCTCTGTTGCCCAGGCTGGAGTGAAGTGGCGTGATCTCAGCTCCCTGCAAGCTCCGCCTCCCGGGTTCACGCCATTCTCCTGGGTGGACACATATATTAAACTCTATAAAAGTAAGTCAGAGTTTCCCACAGATGATTTAGAAACCATGGAAAATACCTAAGAGACTTTCAAAAATAGTCTTTCTTATATTTGATATTTGGAAGAAAAGCCTTAAAGTGTATGTAGGTCTTAATTACTTAATATCTTTGCCTATAGGCCTCCATTGAATACATTAGCCATTGATAATCTACCTGTTTAAACGGCCCGTTTGAACCCTCATGCTTTGAAGACCTGTCTGTTCTTCCAGAAGAGTACATTGAAAGTGCCATCTTTCACTTCCGCATGATCTCTGCGGGTGGCACTCTGCAATTGTTGAAGTCATTTTAGACATAGCATTTATTATCACTGTGGATCTCTGCTCAGGTGTTGAGTTACCAATTCTTTGAAGAAACATATTTTGAAGAAGTGTGGGAGGAAGGAATACATTTTATAAAGTGTTGAAGCCCGCAATTGACCTTTGACTAATAGGAGTTTTAAGTATGTTAAAAATCTATACTGGACAGTTACAATAAATTACCTGAGAAAGAGAAGCTTGTGAGCTTGCCAAACAAGGATTCCAGGGTAGATTTTTGTCTTTCACAAATGAACTTAAAGGAACAAATGACAGTTAAAGGTTGAATGGAAGAGCCTGCTGTTGTTCCACATCTAGTTATTACTGTTTACATTCCTTTGTGGAGCCTACATCTTCCTAAGCTTTTTAGTAAATACAAGTTGAACACTTCTGTTTCGTGGTTAAGACAGAATCAGAGGCTATGGATACTGACAACTCATTTATCTTTTTTTTTTTTTTTTGTCTTTTTTCATGACTCTTACCTACTGCCTCATCTTGATTTATAAGCAAAACCCAGAAAACCTACAAATATAAGTGTTTTGGCTTATCTAGAAAAACATGGAAAATATTGCAGTTATTTTTGGTGAGGAAAATAAACTTTGTATAATTCATTTCAATCTAAATAAAATGCAAATTTTGTTTTAAAAATTTGATTAATAAATCTTGATATCTTAATCAGGTTATAGGACCTTAATCATTTCACAATTGTTGGGAAATAAAGCCGAGCATGTTTGATATCTTTTAAAGGTTAATATCATCTTTCTCCAGTATTGGTTGAAAGGGTAAAGATAATGTAAATTATCAAGCACAATTCTTGATACATAATGGATAAAGCAATGTTTGTCTTACCTGCTTCCTTTTTCTCCAAAAGGTCATCAATGCAGAAAGATAAAAGAAATATCCACACATCCCTCCTAGCTGGGGTGGGGTCAGAGATGAAGTTTAGGAGGCCAAAACTGAGTGGTGTGGATCAGGATCCCAGAGATCACAGGAAACACCTAGAGCAGAGTCAGATATGGTAGTGGGCTGCAAACCAATCAGATAGAGTCCATAAAGCACCAGGACGAAAAAGGTGACCAAAAGGTGATACTGGGCTAAGTCAAGGAGACAGCATCCTTGAATAAGTGGGTTCTGGAAACTCCACTTCTAGAAAACAAAGGCAGAGGTTGTTTTGAAGAAATCTACAGCCTCATGCTATGGTGTGAATGTTTGCCTCCTCCAAGAGTCATGTTGAAGATTCGGTATTTAAGAGGTGATTGGGTTACATTTGCTCTTCTGTCATGAATGGAAGAACCTATTCGTGGATTAGTAGACTAATGGGTTATCACAGGAGTGTATCTGTTATAAAAGCCAGTTTGGCATTTTCTTGTCCTCTTGCCATGTGACACCCTGAGCTGCCTTAGGACAGAGTCCCCACCAGCAAGAAGGCCCCCATCAGATGCAGCCCCTCAACCTTGGACTTCCTAACCTGCAAAACTGTAAGAAGTAAGTGTCTTTTCTTTGTAAATAACCCAGTCTCGTGCATTCAGTTATAGCAACACAAAACAGACTAAGGTGTGTACAATGGAAAATCCTATGGGAACCCAGCCGTTATGAGCTGGAGGTGAAGAAGAGAGTAGATGACAGAGAGTGCTAATGTAGCAGGGATGGAATCATCCCATCTTTCCCAGTCCAGGGTGTCCAAAGGTATTTTCCTCTGGCTCCAAAAGTATTTTTGTCCTACAAGTATAGGAACTTCTCTCCCCACCCTCTGCACCCATGCACACACCAAGTTTCCAGCCGTCTCCTGGACTACACAGGGAAGGGGTACTCATAACCCCATAGAAAGACTGCATTCAGTCTTTGGCATGGGAGGTCTTGGAGACCCTGTAACCTATTGATTCCATGATATAATGGCTGGAGAAATTGCCAGGTGAGCTCTCAAATCCAGGCTGGTGATGGTCCCACTCAAGTGGTAGCGGACATTTGGTAGGTGAGGTTGCAATCCACAGACTGAGGGAGACTGAATTCAGGGAATAGAGAATATACTCAGAATTGTTGCCTTCAGGCCACAGAGTTTGAATTAGCTGTGTGGAGTGATGTTGCTATGAGGAATGTATTCATATACCTAGTTACCATATCACTCCACACAAACAAAATCACTCCACTCCATATAAACTAGGATAGCAGTTCCTATCCTAGTTTACCTGCCCTGGCATCTTCTGCCCTGCAAACTTATTACAGGACTAAGTTCAGGAGCAATTTGCTATGCGCATTCTCCATGGTATCCCCTAAACTACTTCCTGCCTTTGGCTTTTGCAATCCTCTTCAGTATTCAGGCACAGGAGCAAGTCTTTCTGCTTTTTTTTCCACAGTAAACCTCAATAGCCACAGCACAAGATTCACTGGAAAGAATTTCAGCTTCGTCTAGGCTAAAGACATTATATAATAATATTTATAAAGGCAGACCAGGTGTGGTGGCTCACACCTGTAATGTTAACACTCAGGGAGGCCAAAGTGGGAAGACTGCTTGAACTCAGGAGTTCGAGACCAGCCTGGGCAACATAGTGAGACCTCATCTCTATAAAATAATAATAATAATAAAACAAAAATATATATAATTATAAAGGCAGATGAAACATATTCTAAACCCTCCACTCTCCAAATGGGAATGATTTCTAAAATTTCAAGACTAGCAAACACATAGTTCCTTAGGAAAAGAAGAAAAGTGACTATTTTCTAACAAGAACATAACCAAAGGGGTATTTGGTGATTGTTAAAGACTAAAATCACTTCGCCTGGGAGAACGGCATGGATCCCAAGCAGAAAGTTCAGGAGCCAGAGCCAGGATCTCTTAGATCTCTTTGAATGCAGTCCCAATAAACACTATCTTCCTGGAGCTCAGGGTGGAAACACAGTACTCCTGTAAACAGAGACTAACTGGACAGCCTTGCACCATTCCCAAGGCCACTAAGGAACTACGGTGGCCATGGTTTGCAGTGGCCATGGTTTCTGGTATCATCCCCTGTACATGAAGGTGAGTGAGGTCGCGCCATTAGCAGACACAGGGGAGGAAATAGATCACTATGCAGGAGCATTTTCTGAGCATAACCGTCCAAATGCATCCTGGCGTGGATGTGGGAAACAGGCTGCGACTTTCCATGAAAGACAACCACAGGAGAAATGTACAGAATGTGAGCTCACAAAACAAGAATCCTAAAAATGTTTAAGAAGATAAACATTATGAATAACAGCGAATGGAAGCGTTTACACCAAAGGAAATAGACGAAGTCAACCTGAAAAGTATCCCAGGATAAGTATCTTTAAAATTCTTAAAGTGATAAAGAATGGAAATTAAAAGAAGAAGAAGCAGGAAAAATATTTTAGGTTCACACCTACACAGAATGAAACTTCTGAAATTAAGGGTACAGAATAGAGAAAAGATCCGGAAAGTTATTAGAGAACACACACAAAAAAACATAAATCTGATTGAGATTACATGTACCTTTGGAAATGTGGACTGTTGGAAGTCAGTACACGGTTACTCTGATTTTAGAATTTTATATCCAGCTGAAGAATCATCCAAGTGTTGGGGCAGATTCCTGACAACTTCATACAGGCCATGTTTTAAACAGAGTTGCATTGACAGAACAACTTAGAATGGATTCTATCAAGAGAAAAAAAAAGAGGTCTAAAGAATGAATTAATATGTGGTAGCCAGGCATGGTGGCTCACACCTGTAATCACAGCACTTTGGGAGGCAGAGGCAGGCAGATCTCTTTGAGCTCAGAGTTTGAGACCAGCCTGGCCAACATGATAAAACCCCGTCTCTACCAAAAATACAAAAATTAGCCAGGCACGGTGGTGCGCACCTCTAGTCTCAGCTACTGGGATGGCTGAGGTGGGAGAATCGCTGGAGACCTGGAAGTGAATGCTGCAGTGAGCTGAGATCACGCCGCTGCACTCCAGCCTGGGCAACAGAGTCAGACCCCATGTCAAAATAAATAAAGTGTGTGTGTGTGTGAAGAATTAATGGTAAGAAAAGAAGGCCGGGCGCGGTGGCTCAAGCCTGTAATCCCAGCACTTTGGGAGGCTGAGGCGGGCGGATCACGAGGTCAGGAGATCGAGACCATCCTGGCTGACACGGTGAAACCCCGTCTCTACTAAAAAATACAAAAAACTAGCCGGGCGACGTGGCGGGCGCCTGTAGTCCCAGCTACTCCTGAGGCTGAGGCAGGAGAATGGCGTGAACCCGGGAGGCGGAGCTTGCAGTGAGCTGAGATCCGGCCACTGCACTCCAGCCTGGGCGGCAGAGCGAGACTCCGTCTCAAAAAAAAAAAAAGGTAAGAAAAGAAATTAGTAAACAAATATTAGTGAATCTTAATGTGTATCATTATTAAAAATTATTACAAAATTGAGTATCATTAGTTATGAGCTGGGAAATAAACTTGGAAGTTAGAAGGTAAGATGAGACTGAAAAAAAAATAAAGTATTTCAACTATTTTGTCATATTTCTGAGGAAGATTGAGGTACAGAATAGCTTTATGTTTAACTAGAAAAAAAATCTTAAATTTTCATTAACTCTATAATTATAGAACATAGAATATAAATATAGAAATGGAAAATATAACTTTTTTTGAGACAGAGTCTCCTGTCTCCCAGGCTGGAGAGCAGTGGCATCACCTCACTGCAATCTCTTCCTCCTGTTTTCAAGCGATTCTTGTCCTCAGCCTAAAGGAGTAGCTGGGATTACAGGTGTTCGCCACCACGCCCAGCTAATTCTTACATTTTTACTAGAGACAGTGTTTCACCACATTGGCCAGGTTGATCTCAAACTCCTGACCTCAGGTGATCTGCCTGCCGTGGCCTCCCAAAGTGCTGAGATTACACACGTGAGCTACCACACCAGGCCAGAAAATATAACTTTTTAAACAAATAGAGGGAAATGAAACAAAGAAAACTTCACCTATGCAATTGGAAATAGGAAGAGAAGCGAAGATAATATTAAACTGCAAACACAAAATAATATAAAAGAAATAAATTCAAGTATATTTGCAGTTGTAATATAGCTAATGGTTTTAAACTGCCTCTTAAAAATTCGCAGAATAGACTAAAAATATATCTAGATATAGTATGTAAGGGACACTTAAAACAATACTACCCCAAAAATTGGAACATAAAGAATTGGAAAAAGAGATATAAGACAAATACTGAGCAAAATAAAGTTATATATCTCTCCAAAAAACAACTTAATATGAAAAGAATTCGTTGAACTCAAATGGGTCATTCATATGGATAAAATGATTTAAAAATCCATCAAGAATCTAAAACAATGATAAATCTGTACTCAGTAATATAGCCTCAAATTATGAAGTTGTCAAATTTGATGTAATTATAGTGGGAAACTAATTTTTTTTTTTTTTTTTTTTTTTTTTTTTTTGAGGCAGAGTCTCACTGTATCACCCAGGCTGGAGTGCAGTGGCAAGATCTCGTCTCACTGCAAGCTCTGCCTCCTGGGTTCATGCCATTCTCCTGCCTCAGCCTACCGAGTAGCTGGAACTACAGGCGCCCGCCACCACGCCCAGCTAATTTTTTGTATTTTTGTATTTCACCGTGTTAGCCAGGATGATCTCGATCTCCTGACCTCATGATCCTCCTGCCTTGGCCTCCCAAAGTGCTGGAATTACAGATGTGAGCCACCGAACCCAGCTGGAAATTAACATATTAATACAAAACTTACATTAACTAAAACTTTCCAAAACTAATACAAAACTTGTTAAAGCTACACAATATGTGAATAACATGATTAACATATCATGGTAATCATGTTGTTCACACACATTTATGTTACACACACGTTTGTGACCACACAAATATACCCAATAGAGAGAGAATAAACTTTATTTTCAAACACTTTCAAAATATGGAGGGTTTTTTTGTTTGTTTTTTGAGATGGAGTCTCGCTCTGTTGCCCAGGCTGGAGTGCAATGATACAATCTCGGCTCACTGCAACCTCCGCCTCTCAGGTTCAAGTGATTCTCCTGCCTCAGTCTCCTGAGTAGCTGGGATTACAGGTGCGTGCCACCATGCCCGGATATTTTTGTATTTTTAGTAGAGATGGGGTTTCACCATGTTGGCCAGGCTGGTCTCGAACTCCTGACCTCAGGTGATCTGCCTGCCTCGGCCTCACAGAGTGCTAGGATTATAGGCGTGAGCCACCACGCCCAGTTTAAATATGTTTTAAAATACTGGTCAAATACTATGTGCAAACTAGGCTTAATAAATTATGAAAACTAGTATCCTATGGATTATACTATTTGCCAAAATACAATAAACGTAGAAATCAACAATAAAATGACACATAAATAACTTTTCTCCATTATAAAAGGAATGTAAAAAGCAAACTGTTATACTACTTATGGGCTAAAAAGGAAATCAAAATGATAATATTTGATACCAAATGTCAACAAAAGTCCTATCCATTAAACTTATGGAATTATGCTAAAGTGGTACATAAAGGAAAATTTATAACCTTAAATTCACTCATTACAAACAAAAAAGATGAAAATAAAAGTGTTCAATTGAAATCTAGAGAGAGGATAACAAAGTAAACTCTAAAGAATGCAAGAACAAGGGAAAATAAAGATCAAAGAAGAAATGGATTAATTTGGGGGAAAACAGATCCAATCAACAAACCAAATCTATTACTTTTACAAAGGGCAAATGAAATAGAAATCTTGAGATAAGCCATAAAAAGGAAAAATGTAGAAAAAAATCAACATTAAAGAACAGCGCTTTCTTTTCTATGTTATTTTCTTCTTCCTTTTCCTTTTTCTTTCCTTCTTGAATAATGGAAACCACAAGCCAGTAGCTGGGGCTGAACAAGGTAGGTGTTGTGGGGAGAGCCACAGAGGCTGCATGAAGTGTCAGAGACCACGAAGGCTGAGGAGGTGTCCCCGTAGGGAGGCAGCCTGATACGGCCTATCGAAGGCTGAGCAGGGCAAGAAGAGGGTCCACAAGGAGGGGCACCATCTGCAATAACCCAGAGACAGCTAGGGCATCAGAAACCAAGCCAACTGAGGAAGACATTGCCAGAGTCTGAGGTACAGGTTTCTGGAGACTGAGCAGAGGGAAGAGGGCCTCTATTCAGGGACATCCCAGAGGAGGGTGCACAGGGTGTCAGAGCCAGAGAAAGTTGGTGGGTGGGCCGGGCATGGTGACTCATGCCTGTAATTCCAGCACTTTGGAAAGCCAAGGCGAGCAGATCATGAGGTCAAGAGATCGAGACCATCCTGGCCAACATTGTGAAACCCCATCTCTATTAAAAATACAAAAATTAGTTTGGTGTGGTGGTGGGTGCCTATAGTCCCAGCAACTTGGGAGGTTGAGGCAGGAGAATCGCTTGAACCTGGGGGGGCAGAAGTTACAGTAAGCCGAGATCGTGCCACTGCACTCCAGCCTGGTGGCAGAGCAAGACTCCATCTCAAATAAAAAACTTCATTGATTAATTAAAAAAAAAAAGAAAGCTGGTGGTGGGAGCAGGGGGTGTCTGTCTAGGAGGAAGGCCCATCAGGGGGTCTAGGGGCCTGAGCAGGTTAAAGATAGTGTCCACCCAGTGAGAGGGCTGGCGTGGGATGTCAGAGCCCAAGATGGGAGAGAAGCGCTTCCATGCAGGAAATGACCCAGCCCAAGGCAGATGAGGAGGACATTCTTGCCGAGGCAGAGGGGTAAGCAGGGTGGCGGAGCCCAAAAGAGGTGAGAAAGACATCAACACAGGTTAAAGGAGGGAGGAAAAAAGAAAGGAAACGGCAATGGCAATGAAAAGAGTAGCATGCAGGATTCAGTCAGTAAATACATTAAGAGTAATGGCAGCCAGCCTTCTCACTGTTGGAGAAGTTGTTTAGAAACATGGAGAGGGGCCGGGTGCAGTGGCTCACACCCCTAATCCCAACTCTTTAGGAGGTTGAGGGGGCGCATCACATAGGGCCAGGAGTTCGAGACCAGCCTGGCCAACATGGCGAAACCCTGTCTTTACTAAAAATACAAAAATTAGCTGGGCGTGGTAGTGCGTATCTGTAATTCCTACCACTTGGGAGGCTGAGGTACTAGAATCATTTGAACCAGAGAGGTGGAGAAAAAGGACACAGAACTCAATTTAAAGGCAGTCTCACTGGCCAGTTTGAGCATCAGAATAAATAATGGTAATAACAGATTCCCTAATGAACAAATTAAAACCTAGTGAATAAAATAGCAATCATTCAGGCCAGGTGTGGTTGTTCACACCTGTAATCTTAGCACTTTGGGAGGCCAAGGCTGTCAGATCATCTGAGTCAGGAGTTCGAGACCAGCTCGGCCTACATGGGGAAACCCCGTCTCTACTAAAAATACAAAAATTAGCCAAGTGTGGTGCCACCTGTAAACCCAGCTAGTTGGGAGGCTGAGGCAGAAGAACTGCTTGAACCTCCCAGGGGGCAGAGGTTGCAGTGAGCCGAAATCATGCCACTTCACTCCAGCCTGGGTGAAAGAGCGAAACTCCATCTCTAAACAAACAAACAAATAGCAATCATTGAGTATAAATTAATATAAATCGAATGAATCCATAAATGGAAAGTTTGATAAGGAATGCAATATTTACATGTTCTCTGTATTGATCCATTAGTCCGTTTTCACACTGCTGTAAAGATACCACCTGAGACTGGGTAATTTATAAACAAAGGCCATTTAGCTGACTCACAGTTCCACATGGCGGGGGAGGCCTCAGGAAACTTACAATCATGGCAGAAGGGGAACCAGGCACCTTCTTCACAAGGAAGCAGGAGAGAAGTGAGCAGGTGCAACTGCCATATAGAAAACCATTAGATCTCATGAGAATTCACTCACTATCACGAGAACAGCATGGGGGAACCACCCCTATGATCCAGTTACCGACCACCAGGACCCACCCTCAACCCCTGGGAATTACAGTTTCAATTACAATTCAAGATGAGTTTTGGGTGGGGACACAGAGCCAAACCAGATCACTCTCAAAGCACCTCCTCACACAATAGTATTAATTAAAAAAGAAAATTAATTACCTTACAATGTATAAGCCTGACAGACACCACCTGCATTAGTCTCACATATCTAGACATCCTATTGGGCTGCTTCTCTGGAGAACCCATATATCTCAATATAGGAGAGGAGATTTATTATGGGAATTGGCTCATGAGCTAACGGAGGCCGAGAAGTCCCATGCTATGCCATTGCAAGCTGAAGAATCAGGAAGGTTAGTGCTGTAATCCATTCTGAGCTTGAAGGCCTGAGAACCAGAGGAGCCAACAATTCAAGGCTGAAGACCTGGAAACCAGCAGATGAGAGTAGAAGTGTGCTAGTGAAAGCCCCAGAGTCCAAGGCCCTGAGAACCAGGAGCTCCAGTGTCGAGGGTAAGAGAAGATGAATGTCTCATCTCAGGAAGGAAGAGAGCATTCACCCTTCCTTGTTATATCTGTTCTATTCCAGTCCTCAATGGATTGGATAACGCCCAACCACATTGGTGAAAGTAGATTCTCCTTACTAAGTCCACTGATTCAAATGCCAATCTCTTCTAGAAACATCCTCACAGACACACGCAGAAATAATGTTTTACCAGCTATTGGCGCATCCCTTAGCCCAGCCAAGTTGACACATAAAATTGACCATCACACTCCCTTAATCAAATCCCAACAGGACAAACCAAAATCAGGTTCCCATCTGTCAGGTTGCAATAGAAGAACACAGCATCATTTCTGTGTTATTCCTGATAAAGTTGCACACCTGAATCTAATCATGTGGAAACATCAAACTCAAATTGAAGAACATTCTACAAATTACTGACCTGTAACCTTCAAATATATCAAGGTCCAAAAACATCAAGAGAAAACTGAGGAACTGTTCCAAATTGAAGGAGACCAAAGCAACACAACTAAATGCAATGCATGATTCTGGACTGGATCCTTTTTCTCTAAAGCACATTGAAGGGCGATTTGCAAAGTTTGATGGGTGTTGTGGAATAGATTGTAATAACAAATCAGTGATAATGTCCTAATGTTTATGGTTTGATTGTTGGTATGTAAAAGAATGTTCTTGTTTGTAGGAAATACATACTAAATTATTTAGGGGTAATGAAGTTTCATGTTAACAAATTACTCTCAGATGATGGAGAAAAAGTTCTGTGTGTTTATTTGCAACAATTTGAGATTGTTTCCAACAAAAACAGGAAAAGAAAGATGATTGTTTTAAATAGAGATAAATAAGATTTGGGAGTACTTTTTAGAAAAAAGAGAAATAGCAATTCTAATGTCTGGGCAAAATGAATAAATTTCTGGAATATAATTCAGAGCATTCAGGTAGAGCACATAACTACAGCCTCATCTGATGCACCTAGAAATGCTGGATAACATTTTTTAAAAGTATTTTAAATGCGTAACTCAGTTCACAAGAATGTAGAGTATCCTCAGAAGAAAGAAAACAGAAATACAAAGTAGGGAGGGACTGTTAGCACTTTCACATAGAAAATTTAAAAGTTTATGACCTTGGGTTACAAAGATATTAATTATATTAGCCCAAAATAAGAACAATAGAAAATCATAAATGCGGCTATATCAAAATTTTACACCTCTACTTAAACAGAAACAGCATATACAAAAATGAGACAACATCTAGGATGAAGAACATATATAATGGAGAGTTACTTTTAATGATATGATACCAGGCCAGGTGCAGTGGCTCACACCTGTAATCCCAGCCCTTTAGGAGGCTGAGCAGGGCAGATCACTTGTGGTCAGCAGTTGGAGACCAGCCTGGCCAACATGGTGAAACCTCAACTCTACCAAAAATATAAAAAAATTAGCCAGTGTGGTGGCACGTGCCTGTAATCCCAGCTACTCAAGAGGCTGAAGCAGGAGAATTGCTTGAACTTGGGAGTCGGAGGTTGCAGTGAGCCAAGATCATGCCCCTGCACTTCCAGCCTGGGTGACAGAGCGAGACTCTGTCTCAAATAAATAAATAAATAAAGATATGATACGAAAATAACTAAAATTTACAGAGACAAATATGACTCAATAGAAAAATTACTCTATCCAAGTACAAAACAAACATATGAAAAGATGATAAAAGTCACTAGTAATCAGGAAAGTACAAATTAAAAAATGCTATGCCGTTTTTCATCCATTGGATTGGCCAACAATTTAAGATCTACATATTACATATTGTTGAGGGGTCAAAATAAAGTTCAGATGAGTTGCTGATGGAAATCACTACAGCCATTGGGGAGGACAATTTGATTGTATCTATTAAATGTGAAAATATACATACTCTTTCTCAGCGATTCTTTCCGGTCTCTAGGTTAAACAAATATACGTGGATATGGAAATATGCAAAGATGAGCAATTCAGCATTCTTTATAAGAGAGGAATGGAGGAGGGTAGGAAGTAACCACATAATTCAACAGGGGAATGAGCAAATAAGTGAGCAAATGATTTAAAATCACATGGGTGATTATTCAACAGTTACAAGAATGAGCTATATTTGTAAGTATCTATATATATAGTTCCAAAAATAACATTGAGTAAACAAGTGAGCTGTCAAATAACATGTACCAATGTGTATAAAACCCCAGAAAAAGAGTATTTTCTCTGGTTATATGTGTGTGAGTGTGTGGGGGTGAAAGTATATAAAAGAACTCTGGTAATAGTGATTGGTTCTGCTTGGAGGTTGAGTCAGTATGGATTATGATAGATGTCAAAGTGATAGTTCGTTTCTAACCATAACATTCTAGTTTTTAAAGAAATTATCTATATTCGTGTATAACTTGTGCAATTTTTTAAAACGTGATACAAAAAACAAAAGCCAACATGCTAATATCTTAACACCAGTTAATTCCAACTGGTGCCAATATGGATGAGTTTTCTTGTCTGACTTCAACATGAAATCTTTTACCTATTCCAGTAGGAGTGAAGTTTCTCATATTAGAAATACAAAAGTAGGCCGGGCGCGGTGGCTCACGCCTGTAATCCCAGCACTTTGGGAGGCCGAGGTGGGCGGATCACAAGGTCAGGAGATCGAGACCACGGTGAAACCCCGTCTCTACTAAAAATACAAAAAATTAGCCGGGCGCGGTGGCGGGTGCCTGTAGTCCCAGCTACTCAGGAGGCTGAGGCAGGAGAATGGCGTAAACCCAGGAGGCGGAGCTTGCAGTGAGCCGAGATCGCGCCACTGCACTCCAGCCTGGGCGACAGAGCGAGACTCCGTCTCAAAAAAAAAAAAAAAAAAAAAAAAAAAAAAATACAAAAGTACTACTATTCATTGATTTCAAATAATTTTATAATTTTGTCATGCCCTGAGAAACCCAAAATTTCTCTGAGTCCTGGCATTAAACAAAAAGTTTAAATTACCAACAGATTCCATTTCTCTTGGATCTTTTTTTCTATCATATGCTTCCACTAAAGATCAATTTGAGCCTGAATGTTAGTGTTCAAATATACTGCATTTCAGATGAGTTGTAAGAATGAAAAGGCAGAATTCTTTATTATTACTAATAAAGATAATTCATCAGCTGCTGCAAGAAAGCATGCTATTTCCAAGGGACTGGGGGAGGAGAATAGAGGCAATTATCTATTAACTGTACTCTCTATAGAGGAGCAAATTAAACTAGTAAAGATAAGGGGGGATTGTATCCTGAAGTTTATTTACTCCATTTACAGCATATGCCTGGCACTTGAGTACCTAATATACTAAATCTTTGAGTAATCTAATGCCCATTTTGCTCTTGGCTTCTAGCTCTGAAAGAAGAGTGGCAAACTAATTGTGAAAGCCACAGAGCCTCTTGTGGTCTTCACAAAGCCTGGTGTATCCAAATGCAGATTAGTCTCAGGGATGCCATGTCAGTTAAGAGTAATCTAGGGTCCTTTTAAAACTCTTGGTGGGGTTTGCCTAAGATTCGAAGCCTAAAGCTCTGAATTCTGAGTTCCCTGATTACGGACTGAGGAAACAATATCCCCAAAATGGAAAGCTCCAGATCTGTGTGCTTAGATTTAGACTCCAAGGACTGAAAATCCTGCACGTAAGCTGTATGTCTAAGTAGTATTTATGATGTAGCAAACCAGCCAAGAGCTGGTGGTTCTGATCAGCAGATAAGGAAGGGACAACATCTGACATCTTTACCTACTCTGACTGTGAGTATATGAAATCCAGGCAACCGAGTAAATAGAACAGAGACTGGAAGACGTGATACTTCCTGGGAGAATATGTGCTGGTAAGGATCAATCTCATGGGCTTCTTAGGCAGGTCTTGCTAACACAAAATCTGTGGGTGCAAACAATATGTATTCTATATTATATATTCTACATTATATTATATATAGACAGATCTAATTTTCCCCTATCTGTCATCAACACCCACCACCTATTTGAAGCACAAGTTTCTAATATTGTATTTACGGGCAAAAAGTCAGGACCATCAAATGGCCTGTGTGTGAACTGCTGTACACACTGAGCAAAAACAGAGTAAACTTTTATCAATTTGCTGTTTGTAAAATGACTTCAAGATTCAAAGCCCTGATCCATCATCTCCTCTGTCAAAGATGCCTGGAGGAGTGTATCAAGCTGCACCAGACGTAAAACCAGTCATAAGCATGTGGCTTTGTCTTCTCTGTTTTCAAAGAAACTTTTTTGTTTTTTTAGGCAGGGTCTCACTCTGTTGCCCAGGCTGGAGTACAGTGGCACAATCATGACTCACTGCAGCCTCAACCTCCTTGGCTCAAGCAATGCTCCCACCTCAGCCTCCCGAGCTGGGACCACAAGCATATGCACCATCACTCCCGGCATTTTTTGTTTGTTTGTTTGTAGAAACAGGATCTTGCTGTGTTGCCCAGGTTGGTCTCAAACTCTTACACTTAAGTGAATGACCAACCACAGCCTTTCAAAGTGAGGCAGGATTTCTCTCAAGTCACATGTCAGCTGGAGACCCCCAGCAGGTGATGCCCTTGCCCAGGCCTTGCTCGGGCCTGGGTTTGCTGCAGGAGACACCCCATCCACTCAGCCTGCTGGACCATGCCCAGCCTGCATTCCAGCATGGATCCTGCTGCTGTGGTGACTGTGCACTCAGTCCCCAGCAGGAGCGGGTATGTGAGCAAGTGAGTGAGCAAGTGAGCACAGGGTCCAACTGGCTATTCCAAGTGCCAACACAGAAGCAGGTTCTGTGCAGTGCTTGCGGTTGGACCAGGCATGTCGCAAGCCACTTCCACAGTGGACTCCAGCGTCTAGACAAGGGGAATGCACTGGTGCCCAGGCAGTGGTGCCCACCACCCCAAAGCCCCAGAGGGGGTGTTACAGTGTGTCAGTTAGCTCTTTTAGTCCCACTGTCTGCAGCCCGAGGACAGCAGCATGTTAACAGCTCTGTCAGCCCCTTGCCCGACTCTGGCCTGTAGCTTCGGGGTTAGCTTGGCTCTGCCACTGCTTCATGTTAACAGCTCTGTCAGCACCTTCCCCAACTTAGGCCTGCAGCTTTGGGGCTAGCTTGGCCCTGCCACTACTTCCTCATGTGGGGCAGCTCGGCAGAGGGCAGAGTGCCAAGGTGTTACAGCTTTCTCTGTATCTACACTCAGTGGGTCCCAAGCTTTTGTCCTATGTCTAAGAAGAATGAGGATATGCTGACAATTGAAAGGTCAGGAGGGCAAAGAAGAATTTTGTTAAGCAACAAAACAGCTCTCAGTAGAGAGGGGACATGAGGCTTGTCACCCACCTGAAGTCAGGTGGTTTGTCTGTCCGTGTGGCTAGGTCTGGGGCTTTTATGGGCTCAGAATGAGAAGTGTGTGCTCACTGTTTTGTGAGTATACAGAAAAAGTTAAAACAAAGGCATCACTCAATGGTGGGCATGACAATGTAAAAAGCCACTCATCAGGGAGGGGTAGATATATGTAAAATAGGTGAAAGGTGGGGATCAATCAGAGGAAGGCGTGCCAAACAGGAAGACAGGTTCTTAATCCGGTCTGTGGGTTTGACTTGTAACTTGGCTTTCAGGCTTTAAACTGTTTTTTGCTTGAAGGTGGGGCTTCACCCAGGACCTGCCCCTATCTGCCTAGGCATTTCACTGCCTCCTGACATTATCAAAAGTGCTGGGATTACAACTGTGAGCCAGCGCACCTGACCCTTAGAAAAACTTACCTTTAACTTGGGCTCACTGGCAGCTCTCATTGCATCGGTTCTTCTGAGGCTTTGAAGTGAAGAAAGTAGAACTGGAAAGGCCCTATGATAAAGTCAAAATTCTGTCTTCAACTGTGGGTTCTAAAGGGTTCTCCTGTGACCACACATGAGGGTATTACACATTCAAAACTTTTCCATGTGACTTTCTAACATTCTTGTTGTCATTGTAGGATTAAAAATTGCACCACTGACTCAGGAAAATAGTAATAACTGGATTTTTTATCTTTAGCTTAGGAAAGTTCCCACAATAATCTCATCACAAGACTCATTTGTTCTCACCTCCAGAGTTCTGGGGGGGTAAAAAAATACATAAATGCAAGGATTATATTATATATACGCCAAGAGAAAGCAAATACTGCCTATTAAGAAGTAACACCTAACGGGCTGGGCGCAATGGCTCACGTCTGTAATCCCAACACTTTGGGAGGCTGAAGGGGACGGATCACCTGAGGCCAGGAGTTCAAGACTAGCCATAGCAAAACCCTGTCTCTATTAAAAATACAAAAATTAGCCAGATGTGGTGGCTGGCACCTGTAATCCCAACTACTTCGAGGCTGAGACATGAGAATCGCTCGAAACCAGGAGGCAGAGGTTGCAGTGAGCCAAGATTGTGCCACTGTACTCCAGCCTGGGTGACAGAATGAGACTCCATCTCAAAAAAAAAAAAAAAAAAAAGAATTAGCGGCCAACAAATTAGCAAGGAAAAGCTCCTATAAACTCTCTGCAATCAGGAATTTCAGAGAAATGATAGAATGTAGAAAATGACTAAAGTCCTAGGCTAGAGTAAGATATTATAAGTCCACACTCAAAGTCCAAATGGGACTTACACTGTAGCATGTCTATAAAAGACCTGGGTCTTCATTGCAGACTCCGAGTTGTCTATTCTACCAATAGCTAAACTGACATGTCTGTCAAACCTAAGAAATCTTCGCATAACCCAAGGTCACAGAATTTTTTTCTACGTTTAGTTCTAGAAGTGTTATTGTGTTGGTTGTATATTTAGAAATTGCATATTTAGGTCTATGACTTGTTTTAAGTTAATTGTTGTGTATGGATTGAAGTTCAGGTTTAAAAGCTTGCAACACTCACTTATTGGTACCAGTAGCTTTTACGTAGGTTCAATTGGTCCAAAGTGTGGATCATTGAAATTTCAGCTTCTGACAGATCTCTTTAGTTTCTCCTCATTCTCTGGGAAGAAGAGCATCAGGGAAAACAAAGACTAAAACTGTCGGCAGATATTACGTTGGCTCCAAGGCAAGGACCAGGATTCCTATGCTTTCTGTCTACCTGTGATAAACTCCTCTGGGCAGAGCCTCTTCTCAAGGAAAAGCCCTTCCATTGTTGCAAGACTTTGGTTAATTTCCAGAGTTTTGAAAAAAAAAAATGATTTTGATAAGTTTCACAAGTGTTAGATCTTCATCATACTTTAAAAGATAAACAATATGATATGTGAATTATATCTCAAAAAAAGTTGTACTAAAATTAATTATATTTCTTTATAGTAGCAGTAATCAGAAACTAGAATGTTAAAATCAATAGTATTTATAATAGCATAAAAGAGATGAAATAAGAATAAATTTAACAAAATATGTGAAAGATCTGTACAGTGATAGCTTCAAATATGACAGAGAAATTCAGGAACATCTAATTTAATGGTGAGATATACCTTGTTCATGGGTTGGAAAAAATAGACTCACATACAATGACAACTGATTTTTAACAAAGACACAATGATAATTCAATGAAGAAAGTATTGTCTTTTCAGCAAAACATGCTATAACAATTTGATATCCATGAGAAAAAAAAACCCTGAAACTTCAAACACAAAAATTAACTCAAAAGTGTTCATAGACCTAAACATAAAACTAACACAATAGGACATCTAGAACTAAACGAAGAAGAAAATGTTTATGACCATGTGTTAGGCAAGGATTCCTCACATATGACACCAAAACAAGATCCACAAACTGGCAAATTAGTTAATTACATTTCATCAAAATTAAAAACTTCTGCTCTTTGAAAGACATCATTAAAAGAATAAAAAGTTAAGTCAGAGTGGGAGAAAATATTTGCTTTATTAGCTACTTGGTAAATCTAGACTTACAGCTAGCAAGTGGTAGAAGTTAGGGTTCAAATTAATGTATGGCTGACTCCAAAGCCCATGTTCCTCACCTTACTCAGACAAGGCTCCTTATATAGCACTGGACACTGTCCCTGCCCATGGTATATGCTTAATACATGGTTATTGTATGAATAACTACTAAATTAAATAGAAGGCAACCCAAGCGTACATATATGATCTAAAAGAGTTTCATTAGAGGCCTTATAAATAATTAAATAATATATATATAGAAAATACAGATCACAATTTTTAATTCATAAAAATTAAAATTGAAAGAGAAAGAGAAACATATAAGATACAGTAAATCAAGAGGCATTCCAAGAGTAAGATCCTAGTGAACAGATCCGGATTGGAGAATTATCACTTTTTTAATAGTATGTGGTCTTCATGGGAGTCCCAGAATTTAAAACACAGCTTCAAATAGGGAAGCAAGCATTATCTAGGCATTTGACCTCACAGACATTAATAGCCACTTCACATTTACAAGACTGAGTTTGCAGTGATGTCTGGGGAAGAGTTAATGAATTGGCCTCAATTTAACATTTCAAAGAAATGGTATGCTCGTTTGTTATCCAATAGATGTTTAAGATTATAGACTGGTTAATTTCCAAGGTTATATGAAATAGATTTTTTAAGGTCTTATATTTCAGATAGGGCAGCCAGCTTCTTTAAAATACATACACACTTCCAAGTGGAAATCACTCTCACGAAAGCAAAAATCTTCACTAGGCAAATTTAACGTTCAACTCGGTCAGCTAAAGAATGTAGGAGGCCAGGCACGGTGACTCACGCCTGTAACCCCAGCATTTTGGGAGGCAGAGGCGGGTGGATCACGAGGTCAGGAGATCGAGACCATCCTGGCTAACACGGTGAAACCTGTCTCTACTTAAAATACAAAGATAATTAGCCGGGCATGGTGGCGGGCACCTGTAGTCCCAGCTACTCGGGAGGCTGAGGCAGGAGAATGGCAGGAACCCGGGAGGCAGGAGCTTGCAGTGAGCCGAGATGGCGCCACTGCACTCCAGCCTGGGCGACAGAGCGAGACTCTGTCTCAAAAAAAAAAAAAAAAAAAAAAAAGGAATGCTGGAGAACTTACTGAAATAGATTTTTTTTTTCTGGTTAAAACAATAATTTCACTTTGTTTCCTCATAAATCAGGATTTAACACATATTGTGGGCCTTGGAAGTCCTTCCCAATGAGCTCTTGGCATTCCTTCATCTTAGCATCATAGATGCACACTATATCACTATTTATTTTCAGTGCCTGTTTCTCTGTTTGAACTGCTATTTAATCTGTCTTTCTCTATCCGGCATCAAGCAAAGGACTTGGAACACCCTGAATGCTGCATAGAAGGTTTTGAAACTACTTACCTGTTGCGGAACACCTGCATAACTTTAAAATGCATCAATCAATCTCGAGAGTGTGGCCATGCTTCCCGCTTTTTAGGATCTAAAGTTAACTGCGACTCCAAGTATACAAGACTTCTTTGGGACCCACGAAAGCGTATCTACATGCTCATGTTTGCCAGATTCAGTGGTCTGCTGAGACCTGGCCCTAGCTAATGAGTTAAAAAGCTCTAAGTAATCACGAGCTGCATCTGAATGTCCAAGATCATTTGTTCATTGGTTGGTAATATTTTAAAGAGCCATTTGTTTAACTGCTACTCTGGATCGTATATTCTGAGCCCCAGCTTTTTTCTAAAGTGAAGAAAATACAATATAAAAGTAAGGCCAAATGCCTTTGTACCACGGAGAGAAAACTGACTCATTGGAATGCTTCTGTTTTTCATCACATCAAAGATGCATCAACATAAATCAATCATTATATCATGCACCATCATAAAAAAGGGGGGATAAAAGCCCCCAAATCACTGCCAATTAAACCAACACAGTGCTTTTGTATTATTCAGAATTTTTATCTTAGCCTTATTGAAAGACCTTTTTTTAGAACATATTTAAACAATTCTGTCATATTTCATTCTTGCGTAATCATTAAAAAGGGAAACATGAGAGATATAAATGAAAGATTTCCAAATGTTTCCTCTCGTTCAGAATCGAATTCTTCAGAACAATTTTGCAACCCAGACTCTTTGACGTCCTCGTTTTCCCACCACATATGTTATCAAGAGCATGGTAAGGCAGAGCTTCTTAGAAGATGGCAATGCTGTTGTCATTGAACACTGGCACTGATCTTACAAGTTTTGATTTTGGCCTCTTTTTTTCCTGTGGGGTGGGAGGCAGGGTCTCACTCTGTTGCCCAGGCTGGAGTGCAGTGGCACAGTTATGGATCACTGCAGCCTTGGCCTCCTGGGCTCAAGTCATCCTCCCACCTCAGCCTCCCAAGTAGCTGAGACCACAGGTGTGTGCAATTGTGCCCAGTTTATTTTTTATTTTACTTTAAATTTTATTTTTTACTTTATTTAATTAATTTATTTATTTATGTATTTTTGAGACAGGATCTCACTTTGTCGCCCAGGCTGGAGTGCACTGGTGTGATCTTGGCTCACTGCAACCTCCGCCTCCTGGGTTCAAGCAATTCTCCTGCCTCATTCTCCTGAGTAGCTGGCAGTACAGGTGTGCGCCACCACTCCCAGCTAATTTTTGTATTTTAGTAGAGACAGGGTTTCACCATGTTGGCCAGGCTGGTCTCGAACTCCTGGCCTCAAATGATCCACCCGCCTTGGACTCCCAAAGTTCTGGGATTACAGGCATGAGCCACCATGCCCACCCTAATTTTTATTATTTATTTATTTTTTTTTTGTAGAAATGGGGTCTCACTGTGTTGCCCAAGCTGGTCTTGAACTCCCGGTCTCAAATGATCCTCCCACCTCGGCCTCCCAAAGTCCTGAAATTATAGGTGGGAGCCACCACACCTAGCCATCTCTTCTTTGTCTTCCAGAAAGTGTCAGTGGAAGGTTTTTCAGGCAACAACCAATATTCTTATTCCTTCCTGAAATGGTTCTCAAGTGATCTATTGGCCTGAGCATTGAAGTATGCACGTGGTTTAGTCTTGCACCAGAATAGCAACCAATGACTGCATGTACAGGCAGGGCCAGCTAGGGTATGAGATGGTGATTGCAAGATGCGCCTCAATTTCAGAGAGGTAAATATGGGTGGAAATGTCTGTGTTGGAGCCCTTGCTGGGATCTGCTGCTTTCTGTTTGTGTCATCTTGGGCAGGAGAGCAAAAGTGTTTCGAGCCCTGAATTTGGAGTGAGAAGAAAGCCACATTTTAATCCTGGCCCTATGACTCATTAGCTATGGGACTTTGGGCAACGTGTTCAAGTTTCTACAGATTCAATTTCTCCATCTGTTAAATGAGGATAATGGAAATACAAAGTTACTGAAAATACCTTTGGAAGAAATTAATTCCAGATACCTAGTAGAAAGTTCAATGAATCTTAGATATTATTATTCTTATTACTTAATATCTTTGAATCTGAGCTCCCTCAAGTGTATTATACGGAGAATAATAATAACATTTATCTTACTCTACCCACAGAATTATTCAGTGAGTATCAAGTTAGCCAGAATTTTGAAATCACTATGTAAAGCACTAGGCAAATACAGGATATTTCAAGGAATTACTATGTCTTTGTCTTTGTTTCCATTGCTCTATCCGTTATTACAAAAATTGGCTGTGTGATTCACATGCAAGAGTCAGAAAGAGATGAACTCCTGTTCGTGAGACCCACCTTGTCACCCTTGTAACCAAAATGGGCTAAATATTCAAAAGTGTCTTGGCAGAATGTTATACTAACACAAATGGTTTTGTTTGTAAAAGTGAATCATCATCTCGTCTACTTGAAAGTTAGAATACAGTCTGCTTTAGAATATCAAAAACAGAATACAGGGATGCTTTCCCTCCCGTTTCACACTACACTGGCATCAGAATATCAGGATAGTTTTAAAAAATAAATTGCAAGGAATGGATAGTTACCTTGTTATTATTTGTCCAAGTTAATGGTGTATATCTTCACAAAATGATACAGACTTTTTAGATTTTTACTTTCTATTCTGGTGCAGGAAATTAAATTTAAATATACTTTGACAAATCCTTTTTCATTTATTTCACCTAGATAGGAATTTTGGAACCACTGGTGGGGCCACTGGAAAGGAAAGTAAGTCCCATTATGCCAGCTGAATGTTGGAGTTGATATTAAGAATAATTTTCTGTTTAAAGCAGAGAAAACAGAAATATAGATGAATCACTAAGTCATTCGTGAAAAAATATGAAGTCATTGTTTTATATATTTATTTATTTATTTATTATTTTATTTTATTTTTTTGAGGCAGTCTCACTCTATCATCCTGGCTAGAGTGCAGTGGCTAATCTCAACTCACTGCAACCTCTGCCTCCCGGGTTCAAGTGGTTCTCCTGCCTCAGCCTCCCGAGTAGCTGGGATCACAGGCGCCTGCCACCATGCCCAGGTAGACATGGGGTTTCGTCATGTTGGCCAGGCTGCTCTCAAACTCCTGAGCTCAAGTGATCTGCCCGCCTCAGCCTCCCAAAGTGCTGGGATTACAGGTGCAAGCCACCATGCTGGGCCAATTGTGTTATATTTAAACATATATCCTAAAGTCTTAAACAAATATCTCAGAACATTAGTTTGAATTCTTCAGTTGCAAGCAAAGAAACCCGTTCTAGTTAACTCACAAAAAAAGAATTTGGGAAGCCTGTTGGGACTCACACACCTGAGGGAAACTAGAACATAAAGTTGGATCTGAATCCACCAGGCAGCCTCAACAGCAGGAGCGCAGGCCCTGCACCTTGGCTGTAAGGCAATGAGAGAGAGCTCCACCCATTTGCCCACTCTCCAGCCCTCGGCACCATGATCCTGGCAGAATGTTTCCAACAATCTGAGTGGAAGTCACAAGACTGTCAGTCGGCAATTTGGGAGCTAATGAGAGAAAGCACTTATTTGGGGTGCTAGGCTTTAATTAGTGTTTTTGGAAATAAAGAGGTAAATCTCCCAGAACGAGCAGCCCAAATGAGGTCGTGGTCCCAATCCGTCATGACTCCTCCAAGTCTTTTCTTCTTTTCTTTTTTTGAGTCGGAGTCTCACTCTGCAGCCCAGGCTGGAGTGCAGTGGTGTGATCTCTGCATACGGCAACCTCTGCCTCCTAGGCTCAGGCGATTCTCCTGCCTCAGCCTCTTGAGTAGCTGGGACTACAGACACCAGCTACCACACCTGGCTAATTTTCGTGTTTTTAGTAGAGACAGGGTTTCGCCATGTTGGCCAGGCTGGTCTCGAACTCCTGACTTCAAGTGATCTGCCCACCTCGGCCTCCCAAAGTGCTGGGATTACAGGTGTGAGCCACTGCTCCCAGTCATCCAACTCCTATCTCATCTAACTATGTTGACCAGAGAAGGCTGCCCAGAAGCAGTGAATATAATATCCCTTGTCTGGGCTGCCTTCACTGCTTCTGGGCCACCTCTTCAGGTGAACATAGTCACATAAATATAGATCGGAGGCTCAAAAAATGCCTCATCTGACTATATGAAGTTCCTAAAATAAATCTCTTCATGGTTTCTAGCTGTTTTCTGGGTAAAAATCCGAGACTCTTATTTGGCTCTTCATAATCTCTGGAGTCAGAATATTTACGGCTCAAATCTGGCCCCACCATTAGCATCTCACTTTTTGAGTCTCAATTTCAGTTTTTATAAAATGAGCATAATGGTTGCTGTGTGATTAAAAGAGTGAATACAAATAACACAGAACAGTGCCTGGCCCAGAGTCAGGGTTTTGTAGGTATTATTTTTCATCTTGTTAATGTTTTTACCTTTACAATTATCTAATGAAAAAAAGCATCCAGTTTAGTCTCGGTGATAGGATTGCAAGCACCCGAAGTCCCACTGTGATTGACTGTGTGTATTATGGGTGAGGTAATTTCCTAAAAAGAGACTAGGCTACTGTTAGGAAGAAAAAGTAAATGCCAGATGGTGTATTATTAGTCAGGGTCCTCCAGGGAAAACAAAAAACAAAAAACCAGAACCAATAGGAAAGTGCATCTGTAAAGAAATTTATTTTAAAGAATTTGTTCACATGACTTCTACACTGCTGGTGGGAATGTAAACTAGTACAACCACTATGGAAAACAGCATGGAGATTCCTTAAAGAGCTAAAATTAGAACTGCCATTGGATCCAACAATCCCACTACTGGGTATCTACCCAGAGGAAAAGAAGTCATTATATGAAAAAGATACTTGCACATGCATGTTTAGAGCAGCACAATTTGCAGTTGCAAAAATGTGGAGCCAACCCAAATGCCCATCAGTCAATGAGTGGATAAAGAAACTGTGGTATGTATACACGGTGGAATACTACTCAGCCATAAAAAGGAATGAATTAATGGCATGTGCAGCAACCTAGATGAGATTGGAGATTATGATTCTAAGTGAAGTAACTCGGGAATGGAAAACCAGACATCGTATGTTCTCATTCATAAGTGGGACCTAAGCTATGAGGATGCAAAGGCATAAGAATGACACTTTGGGGACTCAGGAAGAAATGGTGAGAAGGGGGTGAGAGATAAAAGACTACAAGTTGGGTTCAGTGTATACTGCTCAGGTGATGGGTGCACCAAAATCTCATAAATCACCACTAAAAAAGTTACTCATGTAACCAAACACCACCTGTTCCCCGATAACCTTTGGAAATAAAAATTAAAGAAGTAACAAAACAAACAAAAAAGAATTTGTTCACACGATTACAGAGGCTGACAAGTCCTGAGATTTGCGGGGTGAGTCAGCCAGCTGGAGACCAGGAAAACCAATAGAATAGTTCCAGTCTGAGTCTGAACACTTGAGAATCAGGAGAGCTGATGATAAAATTCCAGCTCAAACGCTGATAGGCTCAAGGCTCCAGGGAGAATGGATGCTTCAGTTTCATTCCCAAGGCAGGAAGTAAGCTGATGCTGCAGTTCAAAGGCCGTCAGGCAGGAAGAATTCCCTCTCACTCAGGGGATGACCAGCAATTCTGTTCTACTCAGGCCTTCAACTGACTGGATGAGGTCCTCTCGCATCAGGGAGAGCAATCTGCTTCACTGAGTCTGCCAATTTAAACGTTAAATCTCATCCAAAACACCCTCACATCCAGAATGACGGAATGACGTTTAACCTGGGCATCTCCTGGCCCAGGCAGTTGACACATAAAATGAACCAATTCAGATGGCAAGCAAATAGTAACAATGTTCTACGTGCAGTGATTTGATTAATTTGATAGAATATTGCAATTTATTTAAATAGCTCAAATTCATAGGGCATCAGCATTGAAGCGCCATTGTTTAAGCAAACGGGAAACTGAAAATACCATCCTCTTAATAAGGCTGGTCCCCATGTTACCAGTGGAGGGGGTCCACATTTAAATGATTTTCTGAACGAGGCACTAAAGTAGCTAAGCACAGGCAATTATGTAAGTAACACTTTGAGACTCGATTCTTTAACCAGCCCCTTCATGATTCCAAATTTACATCCCCACTGCCCAGCTTCAGAGTCCCCATGCAATTAAAGGAAAATAAAAGATCTTTTATTCTGAGAGCCTTGATGTCTAAGACACAAAGGTAGGTGACTTTTTTTTTTTTTTTTGATGGAGTCTGACTCTGTCGCCCAGGCAGGCGTGCAGTGGCACAATCTAAGCTCAATGCAACCTCCACCTCCTGGGTTCAAGCAATTCTACTGCCTCAGCCTTCCAAGTAGCTGGGATTACAGGCACCCATCCCCATGCCCGGCTAATTTTGGGGGGTTTTTTTGTTTGTTTGTTTTGGTTTTTTTGGGTAGAGACGGGTTTTCACCATGCTAGCCAGGCGGGTCTCGAACTCCTGACCTCAAGTGATATGCCCACGTTGGCCTCCCAAAGTGCTGGGATTACAGCCAAGTTAGGTGACTTTTTAAAAAATCTTAATAAGTGTTTTCTTTTAGATGTAGCCTCAGATAGTCACTGCTATTGGACCATTCTCTAAGCCTGGTTTCTCTTGTCATCATTTGATTTCCTCAGGGCTTAACAGTTGTGTTTATTCTTCAATATAATCTGAATCCATGGAGAAGTGTGTACCCACAGTTCCATCACATGGGTGCAAAGACCGCACAATCTATCCTTCAGATGTTATCTCCGAATATTTAAGGTGATGGGTATCCCAACTACTCTGACTTGATCATTACACATTATATGGATGTATTAAAATATCACATGTACCCCCAAAATATGTACATGTATTATGTATCAATAAGAAACAAAATTTATGGCTCAAGCCTGTATCAACTTTGGGAGGCCGAGGCGGGCGGATCACAAGGTCAAGATCGAGACCACAGTTTCTACTAAAAATACAAAAAATTAGTGGCGGGCGCCTGTGGTCCCAGCTATTGAGGCAGGAGAATGGCAAAGGCACTGCAAGCCTGGGCAACAGCGTATCCGTCTCAAAAAAAAAAAAAAAAAAAAAAAAAAAAAAAAAAAAAAAAAGAAACAAAATTTAAAAATGTATATTTGAACAAAACAAATTATGAATCACAGACTCCCGACAAAGTTGACCCACATATTAGCATATTCGAAACCAGTGGTAATGTGACCCTCGTGAACCATTGCCAAAGTCACTGAAAGCTTCTTACAAAGGAGAAAGAAAGCCAAGCAGGGTGGTTCACACCTGTAGTCCCAGCACTATGGGAGGTAGAGGTGGGCAGATGCTTGAGCCTAGGAGTTCGAGGCCAGCCTGAGCAACACAGTGAGACCCCATCTCTACAAAAAAATACAATTAGCCAGGCATGGTGGCACGTGCCTGTAGTGCTAGCTACCCAGGAGGCTGAGGTGGGAAGATCACCTAAGCTCACGGAGGTCGAGGCTGCAGCGAGTCATGATTGCATCACCGCACTCTAGCCTGGGCAACAGAGTGAGACCCTGTCGAAGAAAAGAAAAGAGAAGAGAAAAAAATTAAAGTGGTTTTTTTTTTTTTTTTGAGACGGAGTCTCGCTCTGTCACCCAGGCTGGAGTGCAGTGACCGGATCTCAGCTCACTGCAAGCTCCACCTCCCGGGTTCACACCATTCTCCTGCCTCAGCCTCCCAAAGCAGCTGGTACTATAGGCGCCCGCCACCTCCCCCGGCTAGTTTTATATATTTTTTAGTAGAGACGGAGTTTCACCGTGTTAGCCAGGTTGGTCTCGATCTCCTGACCTCGTGATCCGCGCGTCTCGGCCTCCCAAAGTGCTGGGATTACAGGCTTGAGCCACCGAGCCTGGCCTAAAAGTGGTTTTCAAGTCCTAAGGATGATGATGTAACACATTCCCAACTATTTAACAAGCCTGACATCTAGTGGTCAACCGGTGTATCTAAGGTAGCTAAAGGAGACAGATCAGCCCTTATTCAAGTTAATTGTGATGGAAGTATTGTGTAGATACTGGAAGTGTACTTCTGAACATCGAAGTCAGTGACACTGGGTTAAAAGGGAAGAATGGAAATTATTATGCAAGTCACTCAGATGTTTGTTCCACCTGTCTATGATAAGATAACGTAATTGAAGTGGGCCAAGAGCCGGGAGTTCTGAGCAGTCACTTCACAAGGGAAAGGGAGACAGAAAAAAGAATGAGGCCGGGCGTAGTGGCTCACGCCTGTAATCCCAGCACTTTGGGAGGCCGAGGTGGGCAGATCACTAGGTCAAGAGATCTAAAAATACAAAAAAAAAATTAGCTGGGCATGGTGGCGTGCGCTTGTAGTCTCAGCGACTCAGGAGGCTGAGGCAGGAGAATCACTTGAACCTGGGAGACAGAGGTTGCAGTGATCCAAGATCGCGCCACTGCACTCCAGCCTGGCGACAGAGTGAGACTCCGTCTCAAAAAAAAAATAAAATAAAAAATATAAATAAATAAAAAGAATGAGCCCGAGGCAGTGCATATTTGCATATTTCTTAATAATTACAATAATAGCTATTTGACATGATACTGTACGATGGGTCTTACACTTTTCATACATTGCTGTCTTTCCAGAAACTTTGAAAAACAAGTATTGCAATTCCCACTTCATCAATGATGAAACTGAGGAGCAAAGTGACTTGCTGAGTTGCCCAAATTCTTATAAACAAGACTCAGTAGAGCCAAATCACCATCTTAGATTCATTTGTTTGTTTGTTTTAATGTGAGTCAGGGTCTTACCCATGCTGGAGGGCAGTGGCACAAACAAAGCTCACTGAAGCCTTGACCTCCTGGGCTCAAGTGACACTTCCACCTCGGTCTGCCATGTAGCTGGGACCACAGGGGCACACCACCATGCCTAGCTAATTTTTTGTAGAGACAGGGTTTCGCCATGTTGCCCAGGCTGGCCTTGAACTCCTGGACTCAAGAAATCCCCCCGCCTTGGCCTCCCCAAGTGCTGGGATTACAGGCGTGAGCCACAGTGCCTGGCTGATCCTAAATCTTTTACATTCCAACTAGGCCGCCACGCCATATTGTCTCTATTATTCAACAGGTGGAGAGAGAGAGCAAAAGCAATTTATTCTCTCTGAATTGGTAAGTTATTATGGCATCATATTCATCCATACATTGAAGACAAATTTTTTAAAGGCATCATACGGAGCTCTTGAGTGTTTTTGCTATTCAATTGGTGTGTGTGAATCATATTGGACTTTCTTTGATCCTGTTTCATGTTTGCTTTTGTTTTTCCTTTAGAATGTTATAATTTCCAACTGGAGATTATATTAGACTAGAAAGGGCAATCAAAGAGATTTTTACTCCCTCCATATCCCCATTTTCTGGTCAGAGAACAAATTCCCAATAGACGTGGATAGCTTGAAGCACTGCCAAACTTTCACTCTTGGAGAAGCCTTTCAACCAAGGACAGTGGTTTAGGTGTCTTTCCAACCAATACCCAGCCTTCAGAAATTCAGTGGCCTGCTCAAAGATTTTTAAATTTAGAGATTATAGGGCCCAGGCAATAAGCATGGCTGGACTTTACATTGCTTTGTAGGGCTAAGTTTTGTGTCACTCTAAATATCTTAGGACATTATTCACTTTGTACCTCATAATTTCTGGAAGAATTCCTCTGAATCCTCCAGATGTCAAGGGACTTACCCAGAGCTCCCAGATCCCCCGTCTGTGTCAGACACCCCTACTATAATTGAGCTAGGGTAAGGGTTCTAGGGGCAATGTGATCCATAAACACACCAAGCAAGTGACCTAGAAAATGGTCCAGCCAGGCTCAGTGGCTCACGCCTGTAATCCCAACACTTTGGGAGGCCAAGGCAGGTGGATCATGAGGTCAGGAGTTCAAGACCAGCCTGACCAGCATGGTGAAACCTTGTCTCTGGTAAAAATACAAAAATTAGCCAGGCGTGGTGACATGCACCTGTAATCCCAGCTACTTGGGAGGCTGAGGCAGGAGAATCACTTGAACCCAGGAGGCAGAGGTTGCAGTGAGCTGAGGTCACATCACCGCACTCTAGCCTGGGTGACAGAATGAGATTCTGTCTCAAAAAAAAAAAAAAAAAAAAGAAAGAAAATGTTCCTATGCATGAAAACAAGGAAGAAAGTGGATGGTGATGTACATGAATGAGGTGCCTGGGGGGCAGGGTGGGTACACAGAAATTCATGAAGCTGGCACGCTCTCACTGCTTACAACAGGCATTGGCCATTTAACAAAGGACCACTTGTCCTTGAAAGAAATGGCGAGCAGGAAATGGGCAGGCCTGGGATCAGATTTCCTCTCTTGTCTAAGGTCTGGATGTTGGTTCACTCAAGAGTTGAACTCTGGATGCTGGAGAGCCACCTGCCTCTCGGGGTGGTACGTTGTAGACAAAGACTGAAGTCTATGTACTCAAAGAGCTGGGTAGGCAGACATGCTAAAGTTGGGAGCCCAGGCATGCAGTCAATGAAGAGCGTCGGCCAAGTTTAATACCAAAGGAAGGGGCTTCTTAATCCGCTAAATGCTAAGAATTGATTGCTGGCCCAGTAGTGTCAGAACATGTCCAAGGCTTTCAGCTGCAGTCGGGTCTCTGCACCCTAGAAAGCCAAGTCTTAATGGCATCGTAATTAGGTCACCTGCAGCCTAACCTGGGGGACAATGACTCCGCCAGGCTGCCAGAGATAGTTTCAACAGCAAACCACGTGGCAACAACAGCCACAACAGTGAAAGCACTGACGTTGCTCCAATAAAATGGGTAACACCTAGGACTGATCCTTTAAAAATATCCATGTACGTAGATGCAAGTTTTATTTTATGCCTAAAGCAGGTGAATGGGATTTTAGTTAGAATCCTACAAGGTGTCTGTTAAAAATTCAATTACTTTGACATATCACCTCTCTGAACCTTTTTTTTTTTTTTAACCCAGAGTTTTGCTCTTGTTCCCCAGGCTGGAGTGCAGTGGCGCGATCTCGGCTCACTGCAACCTCTGCCTCCTGGGTTCAACCAATTCTCCTACCTCAGCCTCCTGAGTAGCTGGGACTACAGGCATGTACCACCACACCCGGCTAATTTTGTAATTTTAGTAGAGATGGGGTTTCTCCATGTTGATCAGGCTGGTCTCGAACACCTGACCTCATGATCTGCCTGCGTCTGCCTCCCAAAGTGCTGGGATTACAGGCCTGAGCCACTGTGCCCGGACACCTCTCTGAACTTTCTGTGTCCATATGCTCTCTCAGAAGACCTATAGTTGAGAAGGTTTTCAACTCTAATCACCATTTATCTTCCAACTTGGGTGAGGAATAGGAATTAAAATCCCAGGGTCTGAAGTTTTCACTCTAGTAACTTTTCAGGAGAGGGGAATACAAGTATAAAACATATTTCTCCAGATGTATTTGTCTTCCTTGGAGACTTTTTAAAATGATTTTCATTCTTTTAAAGTACCAGGGATATTCCTTTATTCTTGAGGCATGCATGTCTGACCCTGGCCCTGACTAAATGCTGGAAACATATACTTTGAAGAAAGTCAGATAAATTGAAAAATTCCCTTGTGGTGTAATCCCTTTTTCCTCTTTATAATGACAGTACAGTATAAATGAGATGGTCTGGATCTTTGTAGATGGTTTGTCTTATTTATCTTCCCACTTCTCCCCAGTTTCCTCTGCTTTCTACAAAGGACCTTAACACATTTTTTTTTACCTTGTGTTTCCTTCTTCATGCTTCATTTTATACATTCTAAGTTTTATTAATTCCTATTTTTGCTAGCTAATATTTAAGATTTGCAGAATCCAGGCAGCTTGAATCTTACCCTATTTTATATCCCTTGATAAGGAAAGTAAATGTATCATGCCACTCTACTCCAGCCTGGTGACAACAGAGTGAGACTCCGTCTCAAAAAAAAAAAAAAAAAAACAGTGAATAACCTTGAACTGAGCACTTCTTCTCTTCTCTTTGTTTCATTCTAAGTGATCTACTTCATCAGGTTTCCTGGCTTTTTTCTTTTCTTTTCTCTTTTCTTTTCTGCTTTTTCTTTTCAGATAGTGTCTTGCTCTGTTGCCCAGGCTGGAGTGCAGAGGCAGCATCATGGCCCACTGCAGCCTCAACCATCTGCGCTCAAGCAATCCTCCCACCTCAACCTCCTGAGTAGCTGGGACCACAGGCACATGCCACCACATCTAGCTAATCTTTTTATAATTTTTTCTGTAAAGACAGGGACTTGCTATGTTGTCCAGTCTGGTCTCAAACTCCTGGGCTCAAGCAATCCTCCTGCCTTGGCTTCCTAAAGTGCTGGGATTACAGGCATGAGCCACTAAGCCCAGCCGAGTTTCCTGGTGTTCATTTGAAGTGTATATTCGAGCTGTACGTGGTGGTGTGTGCCTGTAGTTCTAGCTACTCAGGAGGCTGAGGTGGGAGGATTGCTTGTGCCCAGCAGTTCCAAGTATAGCCTGGACAGCATAGCGAGGCCCCATCTCTTAAAAAAAAATGTATATCCAGTAACAATCAAATATATGAATTCCTGGTTAAACTCCCCAGACTCCCAGCCCTAAATCCCAATCTCAACCATCTATGTGGATGTCTAACATATCCAAACCCATACTCTTGATTCCCATAGGGCAACACCTGCACCATGTTGACGTTGCACTTATCAGAATCCATCATGTAGGCGAAGGCTTGAACCACAGCTAAATCTGAGTTTTGGCAGATGCCTCGTGATTTCCCCAGAACACACGAGGATGGAAGGTCTACAAGTTATAGCTATGAGACCATCCCTCACTTGCCTCCTTGTCTTCCCTTGGATGCTATCAGGAGATAAGTTCTCATCGGCTCTCTAGTTCTGATGAAATGTAGGGTGTCCTGCCAACCACCCTCAGAAGAGAGCTGCAGAGGCCACGGTACTGTAGTCAAGAATTGGCTCCTCAGCAACAAGGAGGCAGCATTCCTGCTGCCATCGCCAAGCCCTTTTTGTTTCAGATCGTTATTTCGGTGTGTGAGACAAGAACCAGAGAGGGAACTGGCCTCTTTGACTTACTCCTCTGTTCACTACCTATGTATTTAATAAGCTGTGCAAGTGTCTCAGCATATCTTTACCAGTAACATCAGCCAAATCAAGGCCTTGACCTTGGCCGGCCTTGGGCTTATGACCTTGACAACTTTCCCCGCTGCCTCCTTCTTCTGCAGTCTTCTCCATCTCAGTACATTGTAATACCAGCATTCAATGGCCAGAAGTTTAGAGTCATCTTTGCTTCCTCCTTTTCGCACCCAGTCCATACTCTCCAATATATCCTAAATCCTATTGACTCAAATTCCAAAACAAACCCAGAATTGGACCACTTCTCACCATCTCCAGTCCAATTCCCCACTGCAGGCATCTGTTTCTCTCCCCGGGAAGATTGCATGAGCTTCCTATGTGATCTCCCAACTTATTCCTCCTTCTGCTTCAATCTGTTCTCCAGACACCTTCCAAGGTGAATCTTTTAAAAAGTGTCAGAGCATGCTATCTTTGCCCTGTTCACATCTCTCCATCTTCACATTCTATCAAAAATCTCTATGGGATTTGCCTCTGTCCTCTCTGATCTCAGCAACCACTGTTCTGTACCTTGTAATTGCCTGATGGGTTCTTCCTGCCTGCTACACAGACAAAACCAGTTCACCAAAGATCATGGTATTTCAGTAAAGAAAGAGTTTAATTGGAATGAAGCTGGCTTTGTTAGAAATGGCGCTACTACCCAAATCAGTCTCCCGGAGGTTACATTTTTTTTGAAGGACAGTTTAGTGGGCAGGGGACAAGGTAATGGGTGCTGTTGATTGGCTGGGGATGCAATTGTCAGGGTGTGGGAAATGGTCGTTGTGCACTGAGTCCACCTCTGGGTTGGGGAGTCCACAGGACTGGTTGAGTCATCAGTCAAGGATCTGGGTGGAGTATATCAGTTGCTAGAATGCAAAAGTCTGAAACACATCTCGAAAGACCAACCTTAGGTTCTACAATGGTGATGTTATCTACAGGAACAATTGGAGGCGCCACAAGTCTTGTGACTTCTGGCCACATGACTCCTGAGCAGTAAGGGATTACAAAAACTATGCCTGCATTGGCCAGGGGTGGTGGCTCACGCCTGTAATCCCAGCACTTTGGGAGGCCAAGGCTGGTGAATCATGAGGTCAGGAGTTCCAGACCAGCCTGACCAACATGGCAAAACCCTGTCTCTACTAAAAATACAACAACAAAAAAATTAGCTGGGCATGGTGGCGTGCACCCTTAATCCCAGCTACTCAGGAGGCTGAGGCAGGAGGTTGCAGTGAGTCGAGATCATGCCACTGCACTCCAGCCTGGTGACAAAGTGAGACTCCGTCAAAAAACAAAACAAAACAAAAAAACTATGACTGAGTTTTAGCAGAATTTAGATTCCACCCATAATCCTAAGCTCCTGGTCTTTGATTAGTTTTACAAAGGCAGTTTAGTTTGGGGAAGAGCTATCATCATCCTTACTTTAAGGTTAAGCTATAAACTAAATTCTTCCCAAAGTTAGCTTGGCCTGCACCCAGAAATGACCAAGGACAGCTTAGAGGTTTGAAGCAAAATAGACAACTATGTCAGATTTCTCTTATTGTCTTAATTTTGCAAAGGCAGTTTCATCCTCTTCTCTCCTTCCTCCTTCTCAGAAGGCATATTCTCACCTTACGACTGTCACAGTGCTTATGCCTGGAACAGTTGCCCTCAGATACTAGGACAGATGCCCCTCCATGCTTCTACTCAGTTATCTGCCTTATCAGTGAGGCCTTCCTTGTCTGCTGTAAAGCAGGCCCCTGCCTTCTGCCCCTTGCATTTAGTTTCCTTCTTTCCCTGTTTTATTTTTCTCTACAGGAACTATCATATCCCATCAAATTTATTTATCGTCCAATTGTTTATTATTAGACTCTTTATTTATTTATTTATTTGGAAATAGGATCTCGCTCTGTCTCCCAGGCTGGAGTGCAGTTGCACAATCTTGGCTCATTGCAGCCTCCACCTTACTGGCTCAAGCAATCCTCCCACCTCAGCCTCCCTAGTAGCTGGGACTGTAGGTGCACGCAACTGAGCCCAGCTAAATTTTATTTTTTTAACTTTTTGTAGAGATGGAATCTCACTATCTTGCCCAGGCTGGTCTCCAACTCCTTGGCTTAAGCAATCCTCCTGCCTTGGCCTCCCAAAGTGCTGGAATTACAGGTCTGAGCCACTGTGCCTGGCCTTGATGCTCAGTAGAACGTAAAATCCATGAAGTCCAAGAGTTCTTCTGCTCTGTTTCTCTTGCTCCTAAAACAGGGCCTGGCACCTAGTTCAGTGCTCAACTATATTTCCTGAAAGTATGAGCCACAAAAGTGTCAAACATTCTTCAATGAAACAATGGAACCCAATATTTACTACATTATAGATGTGTGAAGTTGAATCAATCTGTCTTGGACTTATGAATGAATTTCCCTACTTTGAAAGGATAATATCTCAATACTTAATGGCTGTATGTTTTATAATGACAACTAAACTTAATTAATATTTGGTAAGTATATAAAATAGATAGTATATCAGTGTAGTAGAACAAAGTATAAAACCTTGAATTAAATATCATCCCTGAAAACATGGAGTTCAAAATCTATTAGGGGAAACAGATCCAGACATAAATAGTTCCATTTTAAATATATTTAACAAATATGTTGCATTCGACCATCAGAGGGTGAACATTAAACATTATTATCCACTTCTTCAATTGCTGGTGCGTGCTGAGCACTCTGTAAGTAGTAGCTGATGTTATGGTTGTTTATCACGAAATAACAAGTGAATCGTTCTGCCTGGTGAGAAAAGAAGTCTTGTGAGACTTTTTGAGCCAGTCTTCACAGGGTAAGCAGATACTTGCTGTTGGAAAAGCAGAGGAAGAAATTGCAGGTTCCACTGCCCAGCCATGCTGCCTGAGGCCATCGGGTGTGTAGCAAGAGGGGAAATAGCTGTCTCAACTGGTGATGAGCAAAAGTGGGAGATCAGAAGCAAAGACTGGACCAGGCACGGTGGCTTACGCCGTTGCACTCCAGCCTGGGCAATAAGAGTGAAACTCTGTCTCAGGGGGGAAAAAAAAACAGGCCGGGTAGGGTGACTCACACTTGTAATCCCGGCACTTTGGTAGGCCAAGGTGGGCAGATTACCTGAGGTCAGGAGTTCAAGACCAGCCTGGCCAACATGGTGAAACCCCGTCTCTACTAAAAATACAAAAATTAGCCAGGCTTGATGGCACGCGCCTGTAGTCCCAGCTACTCAGGAGGCTGAGGCAGAAGAATCATTTGAACCCAGGAGGCGGAGATTGCAGTGAGCCGAGATGGTGCCACTGCACTCCAGCCTGGGCAACAAGGGTGAAACTCCGTCTAAAAAAAAAAAAAAAAAACTGAATGAATTTCTTATTATCTCTGCTTTAAGAAAGGTGGGATTTGGGGATGCTATGGCTTCAAAAAAAAATCACACACACTAAAAATAAGCATAAAATTGTATCAGTAGATAATCTGTGTTACTCACATAATGCAAGTTTCCACTGAGTGAGAAAATATCTTTCTTTAATTCCATTTCCCTTGAAAATAGTGGTTTCAATTAAACGGAGGAAAAAAACTTGAAAAACTTAAGCTTCAGGAAATAGGATTTTTTAAAGAAAATCAAAATATACAAAGTAGTTTGGTGAAATCAAACCATTACCAGATTTTTTTTTTCCAGAAACAGATTTGAGAGTTAAATCTAATTGGCTATTAAATATATTCCTTTTATAAAGCCCATTATGTCGTACTCTGTTTCAAAGCTTTGGAAGATAAATATAAATAGTATCTCATCCTAAGCAAAATTAAACTAGCGTAATTTCATTTGGAAATAAATACCTAGAAAAATAAATACCTACAAACGTTCAAAAAAGTAAAATCTGTTAGTCTGACAAAATCATCTACAGTGAAAAGGCAGCTTCGGGAAGGAAGATTACCTGCTGTCAAATTAGAAAACTACAATTAAACCATTGATACTTCCCTGAGAAGAGAAAACTAGTAACCGTAAAAAAGTGAGGGAAAACAAATGATGACGTCATGTTAACAACAGGCAAGACATGTCCTTTTGTAAAAAATGCTGTCCGTCACAGACTGTTTCTTCCAATATGGATTTGCAAAACATGACAGTCGAGCTCACGAAATCTCTCGTGGTTGCCGTGGGGCAGGGCGAGGTGGCCCACACCTGTAATCTCAGTACTTTGAGAGGCCAAAGAGTGAGGAATGCTTGAGCGCAGGAGGTCAAGGCTGTAATGAGCCGTGATCATGCCGCTACGCTCCAGCCAGGATGACAGAGCCAGAGCCTGTTTCTAAAAAAAAGAAAAAACAACACTAAAGGTCATCATTCTCCCGCAGAGGAAACGATTTGAGCCCTCTTCTGCCTTCTGAACTACAACTCCAAACCCATTTGCCGTATAAGAGAAAGAGGCTAATGAAAAATACGTACCAGATGAGACGAGGCCTTCAGAGGTCCTGGAATTTATCCTACCACTTTGACACAGCTTGTTAGGTAGCCTCACATACTTTGTTACATCTCTTAAGAATACATTCTGGCCGGGCGCGGTGGCTCACGCCTGTAATCCCAGCAATTTGGGAGGCTAAAGTGGGCGGATCACGAGGTCAGGGGATCAAGACCATCCTGGCTAACACGGTGAAACCTCGTCTCTACTAAAAATACAAAAAAAATTAGCCGGGCATTGTGGCAGGCCCCTGTGGTCCCAGCTACTCTGGAGGCTGAGGCAGGAGAATGGCATGAACCCGAGAGGCAGAGTTTGCAGTGAGCTGAGATTATACCACTGCACTCCAGCCTGGGTGACAGAGCGAGACTCTGTCTCAAAGAAAAACAAAAAACAAAAAAAAAACATTCTGGCTGGGCACGTTGGTTCATGTCTGTAATTCCAGCACTGTGGGAGGCTGAGGCGGGCAGATCACCTGAGGCAGGAGTTTGAGACCAGCCTGGCCAACACTTGCCAAACCCTATCTCTACTAAAAATACAAAAACTAGCCAGGCATGGTGGTGCATGCTTGTACTCCCAGCTACTTGGGAAGCTGATGCACAAGAATCACTTGAACTTGGGAGGTGGAGGTTGCAGTGAGTTGAAATTGTGCCATTGCACTCCAGCTGGGTGACAGAGCGGGACTCTGTCAAAAAAAAAAAATACATTCTAATATTTTCCGACTCTTTTTTTTCTTTTTTCTTGTCTTGAACTCCTGGGCTCAAGCAAGGTCCTGCCTCAGCCTCCTAGGTAGCTGGGACTACAGGCATGTGCCACCGTGCTGGTTAATTTTAAAATTTATTTTTGTGGAGACAGGGTCTTACCATGCTGCCCAGGCTGCCTCAAGCTATTCTCCTGTCTTGACCTCCCAAAATGTTGGGATTACAGGTGTGAACCACCGTGCCCAGCTATTTTCCAACTCTTAATGTTAGGAATTCTACTGAAATGTTTACCATGATCTAGGGCTGCAAGTAAATCATTTCTTCATGCTCAGGCATTGGGAAGATAACAAAACCTTCCCACAACCTCCCCAAATTCTATGCCTTCATGTACATAACCCATCTTCCCTCAAACCCAGTCTCTGCAGAGATGCTCATGTCTGCCTTTCCTTATGTCTTTATCGTCATTATTAGTCTCCTCTGAACTGATTGTAGTTCAATTTTTAGAAATTAATGCAATATTTATTGTATATTGCACTGAAGTACCATAGAAAACTAACATCAGCTGACATCAGCACCTTAAAGGAGACGATCACCCATAGTCAAGATACGCACCTAATGCAGGGACTCCTGATTCATTCCAAATCATACAAAGAAGTGTATGTTTTATAATTGCACAGTCATTTATTTATCTAACTCTAAATGTAATTGTGTAACTAAATGCAATTAAATGCTCACGATTTACTAAGACATAGCCACTTGGATCTGGGTTTAGAGAGAGAAAGTGACTCTGGAGTCTAAAGAACCAAAAACGTGTGTGTGTGCTCATGTAATCCACGTGTGTATTTGTGTACTGCAAAGAGGACTCCTACGTCTTGTTGAGAGGGCCAAATGACTCTAACACACAATATTTCGATGAGTTAAGTGTAAATGAATCAGAAACATACGGATTAAATTTTCGTTAATGCACAGGGATTTAAAAATTAAGGGAAAAACATTTGGCAAAGCGAATTTTGGCTTTTGCGAAACCCAAAGCTTTGGAAAAATAGTTGGAGACATTCAATGACCCAACTGAAGAAAACGCGGCCCACTTCCCCTCTCCTTTTCATAAAATCTTTATTTGTTCACACACATGGCATCAGAAAAGTTCATTTCTATTGGAGTCGACGCCTGCTTCTAAACAAGACTGTGAGAAAATCCCTTGTTTATTAGTGAACTTGCCAGGCATTTATGTTTATGGAGCATAATTAATTCGCGAATCTTCTGAAGATGTATCACTCTTCCTCAGCCTTCCGGAGAGAAGGGACATCCACTTCTGCCCGGGCACTAGTGTCTGTCTGTCTCTACATCATAAATATATTTCCAAAGGATTCTCAATAGAAAGCATCTTCTCTTAATTCTCTCCAGATGTTGTTCTTAGTAGGGGTGATTCTTCTGACAGTGTCTCCTAAATCCTGCTGGATAATTCTGCACATGGTCATGGTTAACACAAGCATGTGACGAATCCCAGATGTGGAAGTAATCAAAGTGATCTACAGATCTAAGGCAATACTCCAGGGGACAAATGAGGGGTATTGTGAGGTCAAAGCAATTAAGGAGGGTCACGCTGGAAAGCCTGGGAGCTGTGGAGTAGGGGAAAGAGTGAGCAGGGGGTCGGGGGAAAGAATGGAAATCCCTCATAGTTTAACGTTATCACTTCTGTCTCAGAAAACAGGGATAGGTAAGACAGCAGGAATATGAAAACCCCCTATGATTTACTTATTGTTATGTGGACAGATATTCTGCTTTTCTGTGTGTCCTGAAGGCAAAGAATGATTACTTTTCTGTCCTTTATCCATGAAACAGTGCTGGATATGATTGTTTGATTGAAACCATTAGACCATGGTGTCAAAGACAGATAAAACAGAAAGACCTAAGACAGTCATAGAAAGTTAATGGAAACAAAATCTGGCTTACCTATGGTGGAGGGAAACACAACAGGACCATCTAGGTGGTGTGGAGTGGCAGAGAGTGGATTTGCAATGGGAAACCCTTGAACACAAATGCCAGCAACATCTATGGCTGGAGACACAAGGAACGATTCATTTTTTTGACTTGTAAAACGATGTTTTAGTAGGGAGAAATGAAGTCGTTGTGAGTACTTTATTTAATTGTACCTTTTTTTTTTTTTTTGAGACGGAGTCTCGCTCTGTCGCCAGGCTGGAGTGCAATGTCACACTCTCGGCTCACTGCAATCTCTGCCTCCCGGATTCAAGCAATTCTCCTGCCTCAGTCTCCCAAGTAACTGGGATTACAGAGTGTGCCACCATGCCCGGCTAATTTTTGTATTTTTAGTAGAGATGGGGTTTCGCCATGTCGGCAAAGATGATCTTGATCTCCTGACCTTATGATCTGCCCACCTTGGCCTCTCAAAGTGCTGGGATTATAGGCGTGAGTCACCCCGTCCAGCCTTAATTTTATCCTTCTTAAATGAATATGTTGTGCTTTTTTATTATAGAATTAGTACACAAAGTCACATGTCACATGTTCATTCAATTCAAACAGTATAGAAGTATATGAAATGCATGAATAAACTCCCCCTTCTACTTTCTCATTCTCTCTTAGCAAGCAAAATTAAGATTTGCTTAATTTTGCAGGTAAGCAAAATTAGTGGTTTGATATGCATCCTTCCCCACTTTTTCCTAGATTTATGCACATATATTCATGTTATAGGGATTTTTTAAAAAGGAAAGTGGGATCATATAATAAATAGATAAATAATCCTGCAATCTGCTTTTCTTTCACTTAATATAGTAGCAGCAAAAGCCATTTTAACTTTATTACAATGTTTGAGAATCATGCATTATTCATGAACATAGATGTAAACATCAGGATTAGGTACTATAATAAAAAATGTGAGTATAATTTAATGAAAAACACAATGATGGTTCAGTATTATTTAGTATATGCCTATTTCCATCACATCAATAAATCAAAGCAGACAAATCATATGCTTACTCTGAAAGATGAAAAAACTCTTTTGATTAAATTCAATATCCATTCATAATTCTAAAATATATCTTCATAAACCATAACAAAAGGATATTTTCTTAATATGATAAAGCATTAAGAAATTAAAGAATAGCCAAGCTCCATGGAATAGTAAAAATAATAGAGCCAACCTAAGTGCATAAGGAAGAACACAAGAATTCTTGATATTGCTACCTTAATATTTTGCTGAAAATCATGTCATAATACAATGAGAAAAAAATGAAAATATTTATATACAAAAGGAAGTGAAATGTAACAGAATGCCCATGAAAATCAGCCTAAAGATTATTATAATAAATAATACAGGGTTCAGTAAGCTGGCTAATTACAAAAAATGCTAAAATCTCAGTGATTTTTTTCTTTACTGCTGCTCCAATTAAAAAAAAATAGAGCATATAAGACAAGGTGATACAACTCACAGGGATAACAAAAAGTACCAAATTCTTGTGAATAAATTTAAGAAAAATACGTACAACTTTTAGAAATAAAATATATTTATTAAATAAGAACAACAATAAAATAAAATATATTTCCTAAAAGATAACATTCCTAAATGAAGAGGCATACTATATATTAGAGATAATGAACTAGTCCTGGAAATATGGCGGGCCTTCCTTAATCAATCTATGAATTAATACAATTATTATAAATATTCTGAATATGTTTTTAAACTTAATTTTGCCAAGACTCCAGGAGAATAAATTCCCGAAGATAATAAAGGAAACTTACACAAAGGAAGATTGATGTATATTAAAAGACATAAATAAAGCCATAATTATCAAGACAGTATTCAGTATTGTACTGATGCTGATACAGGCAGAAATTCATGAAATAGCATGGATAACTCAGAAACAGACCCATGATATTTAATATCATGTGAAATGATAAAGATGGTATCTTAGTTCATTCCAGGCTGCCATAATAAAATAACTTAGACTGGGTAATTTACAAAACCAGAAATCTATTTTCTCATAGTTCTGGAGGGAAGGAAGTCCAAGATCAAGGCTCTGATAGATTAAGTGTCTGGTGAGGACACATTCCTCATACATAGTGCCTCTGTGTGTCCTTACGTGGCAGAAAGGGCAAACAGGCTCTCTCAAGCACTTTTATAAGGGCACTAATGACCTCCCAAAGGCCCCATCTCTTAATGCCATCACCTTGAGGGTTAGGTTTCATCATATGAATTTTGGAGAGACACAAATGTTCAGATCATAGCAAGTGGCATTTCTTAGCAGTAGAAAAAGGAGGAATTATTCAGTCATTGGTTGTGTAATTACTGGCTATTAGAGAAGAGGGAAGAAGGAAAGGAATGAGAATGAGAAAAGGAGGAAAAGAAGAAATAGAGAAAGAAGGAAGGAAAGAGAGAGAACAGGAAGAAAAAAGAAAGTTTGACTTTAACATCAGCCATAAAGTAAATAGAAGATGCAATCACATTTTTAATGTACAAACGAAAACTAGGCCCAGTGTGATGGCACATGCCTGTAGTCCCAGCTCCTCAGGAGGCTGAGGCAGGAGGATTGCTTGAGTACAGGAGTTCAAGGCTGCAGTGAGCCGTGATCATGTCAACAGAGTAAGGCTTTGTCTCAAAAAAAAAAAAAAAAAAAAAAAAAAGAGAGAGAGAGAGAGAGAAAGGAAAGAAAACTCAAACTAAAGAGAGTTTGAAGAAAGTATAAGAGTGTATGTTTTTCATATTGGGGGCAACTTTCTTAACATGAATCAATGAAGGAAGAGACTGATTCATTTGGCTAAATAAAACTTGCAAGCTTCCCACATTTAAAAAAAAAAAAAAAGCATCACAAATAAATATTTGCAGCAAAAGTGACACAGCTGGTGGTGAGCTGTGTTGACATTTCTGCACCCTTGATCTCTTTGATTGTGTCGTAGTGAGCCTCTTTCTTTGCATCAAATGCTCTACACTCTGTCAACCCTGGGCTTCTACAAAACTGTTCTCTTCTGACAGGAAAGGTGTCCCAGCCTTTCTGAAGGGCACTCTTTCAGAGTGTATCAGAAGCGTTTTGAACAGCCCCATGCCAAAAAATTACACTTTCCTTTCTAAGGAAAGAAATTTATAGACACACAAAGACATTGTTTACAAAAATATACATTGCTACTATGCTGAAAAAGTCTGGTGCTCAACAATAGGCGATTATGTGTTTTTTCTTATGAGTGTGCATCCACAAAATAAAATATCATGCTGTCATCTAAAATGATATTTTAGTAGAAGGATCGAATCTGACCTGCTGCCTGTTTTAGTAAATATAATTTTATTGGAATGCAGCCAAGCTCACTATCTGTGATGGTTTTCTCAAGACAACAGCAGGGTTAACTAGTTGTGACTAACCTTGTGGCTCTAAAAGCCAAAAATATTTATTATGTGAGCCTTTGCAGGAAAAGTTGCTGACCACGTTATAGTAGAATATTTGGTATCTGGGTAAATGTTCATAATTTATTATTAAATTTGTTAAAGTGGAATACAAAATAGAAAAAAGAGCTGGGCGTGCTGGCTCACGCCTGTAATCCCAGCACTTTGGGAGGCCGAGGTGGGCAGATCACTTGAGGTTAGGAGTTCAAAACCAGCCCGGCCAATGTAGTGAAACCCTGTCTCTACTAAAAATACAAAAAACTTAGCCAGGCGTGGTGGCAGGCACCTGTAATCCCAGCTACTCAGGAGGCTGAGGCAGGAGAATCACTTGAACCCAGAGATGAATGTGCAGTGAACTGAGATTTTACCTCTGCACTCAAGCCTGGGCCACAGAGCAAGACTCTGTCAAAAAAAAAAAAAAAAGGAAGGAAGAAGAAAGGAAGGAAGGAAGGAAGGAAGGAAGGAAGGAAGGAAGGAAAGAAGGAAGGAAGGAAGGAAGGAAGGAAGGAAAAGAGAGAAAGAGAGAAAGAGAGAGAAAGAAAAAAAAGAAGAAAGGAAGAGAAAGAAAAAAGAAAAAAGAAACAATGTAAATTTAAATATATATTAAATATATGGGCTGTAGCTATTATCTAATCATAATCTGAAATATATGTGTATATTATATCAGAAGTCTATCAATGAAATGTTATTTCGAGATGTCGGGATTACACAGTGCCTTTTTCTTTTTGTTTTTCTATTTCATAGAAGTCTTCTTTAATGAATATATATTATTTTCAAAATCAGTTAAATAGGCCAAGTGCAGTGGCTCACACCTGTAATCCCAGCACTTTGGGAGGCGGAGACAGGCAGATCACCTGAGGTCAGGAGTTCAAGACCAGCCTGGCCAACATGGTAAAACCCTGTCTCTACTAAAAATACAAAAATTAGCTGGACATGGTGACACACAGCTGTAATCCCAGCTACTGGGGAGGCTGAGGCAGGAGATTCACTTGAACCCAGGAAGTGAAGGTTGCAGTGAGCCAAGATCACACCACTACACTCCAGCCTGGGCAACAAGAGCAAAAATGTCTCAAAAAATAAAAAGAAAAGAAAAGAAAAAGAAAAAGCTAATTCTATTCTCATTCACCACCAAAATCTCAAGAACACTGATTCAGTCGGCGCCTAACTTCCTACTATTATACAGAAAGGGAGGAGTTAAAGAATCTGCCTCACAACTAGTAAACACTTATTAAGTAAACACTGAATTGAGCATCTGAAAATAAGCTTCTTTCTCTCCTGGAGACCAAAGTGCTTTAAGTTTTGAAATATATTAATGTTTTGTATTTGCATAAAAATCTTACATCCCAAAGCAGTCTGCATTTCAGAAACCCTTTTTTTGGAAATGCCAAGTTGAATTTGGCGTCAGTTTAATAATGTGCAGAGACAGCAAAGAATAATAATAATAATGCTTGCCTGGTCACACAGCAGAATGTGAGGAGATTAGGAAAGACTGCAGTGTTTTCTTCCCCTTGGGAAAACAGAACTAAATTCTCATTAGAGTCAGGAGATGAGTGAAGTCTTGCAATTTCTGAAACGTTTCAATGATTCCCCCAGTAAACCCACTGACACCTGGCTGGAGGGGAGAATTTCAGGGACAATGACATCAACTTGAAGAATCTCAGAAGGTTGAAGCTAAAAAGGACACTTCCCTATAGGCTAATCCCATAAGACTAACCCCATATTTTCCAGAATGAGAAACTGATCCCCAGAGAGGTGATGTGAGTTGCCCACCACCACCCGATGCACTGATCACCAAGTGAGCTCTTGAACACAGGTCTCTCTATTTTTAGATGTGCTGCATCTTAAACTGGCCTTCTCCTCTCCCCTCTTTCACTCCTGGGCTGCGTTACTGCTAGAGTAATCACAGTGTGGCGAGCCATGGGCTACCCCGCAGCCTTTATTTCATTTAATTCTCACTGCAGCACGATGAGGTATGGTTATTGCCTGTTTCACAGATGAGGAAACAACCTCAGAGGGGTGAAGTAATTTAGACACAATCTGGAAGCCAATTGTATTCGACTTCAAAGCCTATGATCCCAAGTATGTCTGTTGGCAGAAAGTGATTCCATCAGGCCTCCTCCCCATTTACCTGTTATTTACCCATTGGGTTATCTGAAATAAGGTTTTCTTTAAAAGGTACTTATAGTTTATGGTCACACCTCCATGTTTGGGAAGCGAAACTTAGTTCCCACCCCTTTACCTCTTTTTCTTTTCTTTTTTATTTATTTATTTATTTATTTTTTGAGACGAAGTCTCACTCTGTCACCAGGCTGGAGTGCAGTGGTGTGATCTCAACTCACTGCAACCTCCACCTCCCAGGTTCAAGTGATTCTCCTGCCTCAGATTCCCAAGTAGCGGGGATTACAGGCAGGCATGTCACCATGCCCAGATAAGTTTTGTATTTTCAATAGAGATGGGGTTTCACCATGTTTGCCGGGCTTGTCTCAAACTTCTGACCTCATGTGATCCGCCCACCTTGGCATCTCTGTGTGACGTGAGTCACTGCACCCAGCCTATACCTCTTTTTCTACCTACACATTTTGTAGGGCACATGGCAATATTTACCTCTGTATCTAAAAAGTGAATAAGCCTAGTTCACATATATACCATTGGGATTTTCAAACTCTTTTTTACTGAGTGTCTTTTACATATCACAGAATTTTAATATATTGTCTGTAATCTGTACCGTGATCTTGAAAGTTAGAGATGACATCATTTGCTTCTTTTGTGTCTTCCCTTCTCCAATATACCTAGTTCAGTCACAAGTGCCTCATAGAGGCTCAGTATCACATGATGGGTTTGATTGAATTGGCACCAGTTTCCCCGGAGACCACAGAGCACTTGCATAACTTTCAAATATCTGGATCCCTCCATCAATCACTGGCTTCAATGGCAAAAGAAGGGGACAATGAAGGTCCAGCTGAAACATGCAAAGTGTATCTCCAAGCAGCAGGTACAATCTCTACCCGGCTCCGTGTTGTTTAGCAGGCTGTGGAATCTGCCATCTGTCACCCTGGAGCCAACACTCTTGCCCCTCCAGGGTTGAAATATTGACTTCCCCTTGTGTGCTTGTCTCCTACATAGAGACCGCCTTGCTTCTGTCAGCCTCCCCTTGGCAATAGGCTTGGAGCCTGCCTGCTATGCTTGGAATTGATGTGACTCCGGCCCCAAAACCAAGATGCAAAGTCTTTTGTGACCAACTTTACAGAAACGAGTGAATAGGATAGTGGGGGAGAAAGCAGAGGCAAAGGGAGAAGAAAGACATGTTGAAAGGTGAACAAGACAAGGCCGGGTGCAGTGGCTCACGCCTGTAATCCCAGCACTTTGGGAGGCTGAGGCAGGAGGATCACGAGGTCAGGAGTTCAAGACCACCTTAACCAATATGGTGAAACCTTGTCTCTACTAAAAATACGAAAATTAGCCATGCATGGTGGCACATGCCTGTAATCCCAGCTGCTCGGAAGGCTGAAGCAGGAGAATCACTGGAACCTGGGAGGCAGAGGTTGCAGTGAGCCGAGATCGCACCACTGCACTCCAGCCTGGGCAACACAGCAAGACTCCGTCTCAGGGAGAAAAAAAAAAAAGTGAACAAGACATAAATAATTCCATTAACAAAGGCTTTGGGGAAAACTATTTCTCTGTTAGCCTTGAAACACAAAGGCAGGGGCTCTGAGGATACCTGGCCCCTGAGAAATGGAGGCCTATTGCTCTGTTCATTCTCCTTTCTGTGTTTCGCTTAAAGCAATGAGGAGTATGAAACAAGGAAGAAAGCTGGGCACCTGTAGTCTCAGCTACTTGGAAGGCTGAGGCAGAGGGATTCCTTGAGACCAGGAGTTTGAGACTAGGCTGCGCAACATAGGGAGACCCCCCATCTTAAAAAGATATATATGTGGCTGGGCGCAGCGGCTCATGCCTGTAATCCCAGCACTTTGGGAGGCTGATGCAGGTGGATCACTTGAAGTCAAGAGTTTGAGACCAGCCTGGCCAACACGGCAAAACCCCATCTCTACTAAAAATATAAAGATTAGCCAGGCGTGGTGGTGCACACCTGTAATCCCAGCTACTCCGGAAGCTGAGGCAGGAGAATTGCTTGAACCTGAGAGGCAGAGGTGTCAGTGAGCTGAGATTGTGGCACTGTACTGCAGCCTGGGCGCCAGAACGAGACTCCAAAAAAGTGTGTGTGTGTGTGTGTGTGTGTGTGTATGAGGGCTGAGGGCTTAGGGCTTCTATCAGCTTTACTTGTGTCACAAGTAAACAAAACAATATTCCCTGAGGATATTCACAGCCTGGTCACTTAAAAGAACTTCTGTTTTTTTCTAGAAAGATGCTTCCTTTATTCTGGGAGGCATGATCTATTGCTGTGTTTTGACTGCTCTTGTTGGTAGTTTTGCTTGAATGAAGTGTATCATCATCCTGACCATATCACCGTCTTTCTACCCGAAAAGAGAATTGAGTATACTTGTGTCCTCAGTGATTTACTGAACATGGTACCATGTAAATAGAAATGCATGGGCAGGGCATGATTGCTCACACCTATAATCCCAGCACTTTGGGAGGCCAAGGCAGGAAGATAGCTTGAGGCCAGAAGTTTGAGACAAGCCCGGGAAACATAACAAGACCCATTCTCTACAAAAAAAATTTTAGAAAGTTACTTGGACATGGCAGCACGAACCTGTAGACCTAGCTACTCAGGAGACTGAGGCAGGAGGATTGCTTGAGCCCAGGAGCCTGAGGCAGTAGTAAGCTGTGATGACACTACTGAACTCCAGCCTGGATGATGGAGTAAGACCATGACTCAAAAAAAAAAAAAAAAAAAAAAAAAAAAAAAAAAAAAAAAAAAAAAGGAGAAGAAAAAGAAGAACATAGTCCCATTCAGTGGAAACCAAGGTGATAATGCATACATAAAAAAGCAGCCAGTACAGTGCCTGGCACTTAGTAGTTTTTCAAGATTTATTATAGCATATACCTTTTTTTCTAGGGAGACTGCAGTAACCTAAGACAGGGAACTGATATTGAAACAGATGAATTCCCTGTGAACTCTATGAATGGATTACATAACAAAAATAAATACTACACTTAACTTATATCTAAGTAAAAGAACTTCTATGGAAAGGAAAAAAAAAAACAGATGAAAGCGTAGCATGTATTGAACCAGGATGAGATTGCATGAGAATAAGTAATCACATCTTTTGTTTGACCCGAACGTTTTCTGGTGAAAGTTTGAAATTGAAAGTTGTTTGGGAGACGGAAGGAAGTGATAAAGCAAGCTTGGAATGGGAGAAGTATGATTAAAAGCAGCTTGCACAGAGGTCCATTAGCATGGGTTTGTGGAGGACCAGGGAGAGAATGTGAGAATTTTTTCTTAAAGAAGACTGCCCTTCCTTTAGTTTTCCAGAATTAACAAACGAATAGGGAGGATGGGAAATCATGATGACTTCACGGTGATACCGGTACATGGATGAAATAGTACAGGCTGCAGATGGACAGAGAAGCTGGTCTGATTTGGAGAAGGGCGGTGGGTTTTGTTGCTAGACTAGAATCTCTCTCTGTACAGCCTAGTGATGTGCCTCCCGGTCAAAGTCAAGTTGATGTTGACACAATTATTTGACATCATCCAGGTGATGGAGAGACTGGTTAGAAAACCTAGATGGAGAGCTTGTGCGCAGACTGCATGGAGCCCCACTAAGCAGATCAGGATGACCAGGGACGCACAGCTCGCCATCTTGGCCAGCATGCCGGGCGTGCCACGCTTCTCCTTTGTGGTTCTCTATCGCTCTGTGGCCACCAGCAATCCCAGGAAGCAGGAATGAAAATGGCGCTTTCTCCACCCGAGGGTTCCAGAACATAATCTAAGGCAGGCTGCAGGGGGCAAGGGGCCTTCACACTTCATCCTTTCTACCCATCACGGCATGCAAAACAACCACACCAGGATTTTTCCAAACAACTTTTATTTCCTCAAAGTCTTCCTTAACCCTGTGGACCAAGACGCTGCCACTGAATAGGGCCCACCATAGGGGCTGCTTTCTTTTCTGCTCCTGCCCCTCAATATAAAAATATGTTTTGTGGTCTCCAAACCCCCAAAAGAAAATCTAGATCCAATAGATTCTTCTTTGTCAATTATCCAGGTTGACTGCAGAATGCTTAACTCATTCTCAGTTGATACCATGCTTGACTGCCTTTCAACCCTACAGAGAAAAGTCCCGCAAAAGCCCCTTGTGCCTGCCCTTAGAGTGCGAGGGGTCAGGGAATGCTGCAGGTAGAGCCCCGAACAAGCAGCAGAGAGCACTGCGCACAGCAGAAAGCTACAGATGAGGTTGCCATGATGGAGGCGCCCGGGGTGGCGGGCAGGAAGCAGAAACATGGCAGGGAAAGAGGGCGGGGTGAAGATGCGTGATCACAGAATCCACCTGAGAGCTGTTGGAAGTGGGAGTCTCTACTCCAGAGGATCAGAACATGGAAAATGTGCTGATGACTAAGGTTTGTTTTTAGAGCTCAATATTTATGGATTAATTTATCCTAGGACATGGAATGTGGAAAGCTCATCTCCTCAATGTTTCCACCGTGTGTTGTTGTGCTTCCTTTTTATCTGATTTGTCTTATTAAAGTTTGTTTTAGAGAATAATAGGAAAAGAGAGATGAGAAAAATTAGTCTGTGGTGTTCTTTGATGTTCGTCAGTAAAGTTTGAAAATAATGGCATAGAAGAGCTTTGGAGATCGCCACAGAGCCGGAGTCGATCAACCAATTTATGTTTAGAAGGTATACTATATATTTAGAAAAAAAACTATTTTGAAATCAATAGGTCTCAACTGTTACAGAGGCTGGGAAGGGGAGTGGGGGTAAAGGGGGAGGTGGAGATGGTTAATGGGTACAAAACATATACTTAGAAAGAATAAATTAGACCTGCTATTTGATAGCACAACAGGGTAACTATAGTCAATAATAGTTTAATTATACATTTTAAAATAACTAAAAGAGTATAATTGGATTGTTTGTAACACAAATTATAAATGCTTGAGGGATGGATACCCCATTCTCCATGATGTGATTATCATGAATTGCATGCCTGTCAAAACATCTCATGCACCTCATAAATATATATACCTACTATGTACCCACACAAACTGAAAACCAAAAACTTTTAGAAACCAATTCATGTGGCAAACATAAGCATAAAGTGACTGGAAGAGAGAAGAAAAGCATTGACACTGAGTGAAATATAAGAAAAAAGAATGAATAACAATTGCACAAGAAGGAAGAAAGAAGTGATCAGAATCGCTTTCTTTCCCAGGGAAGGCTTCTGAGTGGAGGCAGAGCACACCTGAGCATTACAGACATGGTGGACCAGAGAAAGTCATGAGCAGGAATGTGTAGGTGATTATGCCCTAGATATGTGGAAAGGCACTGTGTGGGGACACGAAGGTGTGGGGGCTGGAGGCACGGAGTGAGGACGTTCAACAGCATGAGGAGTAGAGAATGAACAGCCTTCACATCCAGACTTCATGAAATTGAAGGTAGGTAACCATTGTTCTGTATTGAATAATCAAGCTAAGAGTGGAAGTGGAACCAGGGCCGGTGGTATGAACCTGTAGTCCCAGCTACACAGGAGGCTGAGCGGGAGGATTCCTTGAGCCCAGGAGTTCAAAATCAGCCTGGGCAGCATAGAGAAATCTTGTCTCTTAAAAAAAAAAAAAAAAAAAGAATGGAAAAGATGAAAGATTGGAGACAGTACTCCAGACTGGAATGAAAAAACAATACTTTAGTTATGAAATGATGAGAGGCTGACCCTGCACTAAGGCGTAGTAATAGCTCTTGAGAAAAGCTTCAGTTGCTGAAGATAAAAGCTAGTATACTGGATTTACTTTATGAAATGGAAATTCTAATAGCATCTAAATTTTTCTTTTAAATCTGGGATTTGGCAGTGAGCAAGTTTTAATCATGCAAAACGTTTGATTGGTTGGCTGAACCAAAGGATTGTTGTTATTTTTGTATCCAGTAATTTATTTTAAAGCTGTGAGTAGAATTTCTGTGTTATGTTGCTTCTGGTTTAGTGGGAAAGAATGTGCTATTTAACTTTCCTCAGTCGGAAGGGTGAAAAGAGAGACAGAGAGGAGACTGATAGTTGTTTATTTTAAATTCTGAAGTTTAGAAAACTAAGTCTGGTGCCTTCATGATCAATGTTTTTAGTAAAAGCCTGTCTGGAAAGGAATGGAATGGAAATTTTGCCTTCTAAAAATTATGTCTGTTTTTGTTCATTTGATTCAAGACACCATCAAGTGAAAATACATGAAGCTTTTCTTGCATGTCTATTCTGAAGATAGAAAAACTTCCAAAGAAGAAATACCTTGTTGCAGATAACTTATTCCTCCTAGAGATGGGTTTAATAGTTGACTTAGATGATTTTCTGATCTTGTGAACATAATTTACTTTGGCCTTGGAGATAGGGAATCTGTTACCAGTAACAACTGAAGTTCATTGCTTGATACATGGCGATTTGCACCCAGCTGTCCATGCAGACACCAGCTTCTCTCAGTCATGCTCTCACCAAAGACTTTCAATCCACAGGACTGGTCTTGAATGAGACTCCTGAATCCCTCTTTCGTATCCACGAGATAAAATAGGGTTTTTGTGCAATAAGTCCAGAGAGGGGAGGAGAGTGTTTGGGTAACACACATCTGTTCTCAGACTTGTTGCTACGTATTTTTAAGGGGTCATCGGGAGGTTTTAGGTTTAAATCTAGAGATCTTATGGACCTGGTGATTCAGTACCATGGGGGATCCTGAGGTTGCCATCCTGGGAAGTTGCCACTGACTTTCCAGGGAATAAGGGGCAAGATTTTTTTTTTTTTAACTCTAAGTCCCTGGCTATAGCACTTTTAAGTACCTCAAGATGTTACTAGTCAAGGTTTAGAGTGCCAAGAAAGATCTCTAATTAGGGTCTGTCATTCCATCATGGGGTCAATTTTTTTCTCTTCTGTTCGTGTTCAAAGAAGCTTCGCTGAATAAACTCTGGCTTTTCCCAAGTATCCTAAACCTTGGTCCTTTGTATCAATCTGGAAGGTCCTCAGGATCCTTCGGGATTTATGAAAGTTCAGCCGTCTTTTCTCTGTGTGCTGGTTAAAAGGCAGCATACCTGACAACATCAAACTAAACTTAGAAAGTGAGAAATCAGGCAGGGCGCGGTGGCTCACACCTGTAATCCTAGCACTTTGGGAGGCTGAGGTGGGTGGATTATCTGAGGCAGGAGTTGGAGATCAGCCTGGCTAACATGGTGAAACCCCGTTTCTGCTAAAAATACAAAATTAGCTGGGGGTGGTGGTGCACGCCTGTAATCCCAGCTACTCAGGAGGCTGAGGCAGAAGAATCACTTGAACCCAGGAAGCGGAGGTTGCAACGAACTGGAGTTGCACCACTGCACCCCAGCCTGGGTGACAGAGTGAGACTCCATCTCCAAAAAAAAAAAAAAAAAAAAAAGAAAGGAAGTGAGAAATGAATCATGAGGAACTGATATGAGGTTTTCTTATGTTGGAAGTCAAATAAAAGTGAACATATGGCCAGGCGCGGTGGCTCATGCCTGTAATCCCAGCATTTTGGGAGGCCACGGCAGGTGAATCACGAGGTCAGGAGATCGAGACCATCCTGGCTAACACGGTGAAACCCCGTCTCTACTAAAAATACAAAAAAATTAGCCAGGCGTGGTGGTGGGCGCCTGTAGTCCCAGTTAACTCGGGAGGCTGAGGCAGGAGAATGGTGTGAACCCAGGAGGCAGAGCTTGCAGTGAGCAGAGATTGCACCACTGCACAACAGCCTGGGTGACAGAGCGAGACTCCATCTCAAAAAAAAAAAAAAACAGTGAACATACAGAGTTTACTGTCATCATATATTCTAACGAGCTGACATGAATTCTGTGAAATAAACATTTTCCTTTTCACAAAGGTAGGAAACCTATGATCCACATAAAAACGTGGTCATTTAACCATGTCCCTATTTGTAAGACTGACATATATTGCCTATCTCATCAACCTCACAGCTCTGCCAGGAAGACAAGTGATTAAAAGGACATGGGAGATTTTCCTTGTAATTCATAGCACTATTAAATCTTTCTTCTGGTTCTATTCATTTAGCTGCTCATGCACTTACTAATTCATACATTAAATCAATACTTACTAAGGACTGACCATTTGCCAATCAGATGTGTTAGGTGCTGGGGTTTCAGCATTGAACATGTCACAGAATCTGATATTACGCATCTTATAGTGGAACTTGTAACGGGGCTGGGAAGTTCTATGCTGAGTCAGTCATTATAAGAATGATGTGTATTACTAAGAAAGCAGGCTGCTAAGGAAGCATAAAATAGGTGGTCCTAACTTAGTCGAAGGGGATCAGAAAAGCCTTCCTGGATAAAGTGGCATTTAAACTGAGATTTGAAAGATGAGGGGAAATTAGGTAAAGAGCTATAAAGAGTCTGGAATGAATGCTTTCCTAAGAATCTACCATTAGTCAAAATGCTTTCTGACATCATGTCAAAAACAGTTTCAAAGCACTGCCCTTTGGAGCGGCCATCCATCTCTGGATCTTGGCTGCAATAAGTTCATCTTAGTGATTTCACTAAGTCCAGTGATTAAATATTGCACAGGGAGAGCAAAGAGATGTGACTCTCTGACGTGCTTGGCTCCATCCCAGATTTATGTCTACAAAGAGGGATAAACTCAGGAAAGGCCAAGACAGGAAAAATGTGCTGGCATCTCCTCTTGGCAGTCAAGGACTTTTGAAATCATTGGCAACTAGATTAAATCAGAACAGGCCAACTTGATCTAAAGTAATCCCCAATACTCTAATGACATCCAAATTATCAAACGAAAATGTAAAAATTGATGAAACTCTCTGACCTCAAGAGAGTCCAAACACCAAATAGCAACAACGTTTGCGGATGACAATACTATGTCTAACTTTTCATCCAGGTACATCATCAGAGGGGCTCTAGATAATTTCTTTAAAAAAGAAAAATGTAAAAAGAACACTTAGCCTATGTTTTAAAAAAAAATTTAAATTTCCACCTTTAAGGCAGTTTGTTATATTAGCACATTATTTTAAAAATGTCTTTTTACCTCTAATCCTTGTTCTGAACCGCTTTCACTGGTTTTCCTATTCTTACCCAATTATTCTGTTCCAGTAGTTTTTCTTTCATGAGTCCCGTTTCCACTGGCTTCATTCCATTTCTCTTAGACGTGCTCTCTCCTCTCCTTGTGCCAGACTGTTTTGTGGTCTTTTCTTTCTGCAGTATGCATTTCCTTCCTTCTTTTCTTTTGCCATTAATGTTCTGTTTTTCCATGGATTTTCCCAGGATTCTGATTTTTCTCTATTTACTCCTTTCCTTATTTTCTGAGTTATTTGATCTCCATTTCCATCTTCATACTAACTTGTTTATTGTTACTTTGTTGGCAAGTATAAGTATTTTCCTATTTCTACTTCTGGCACATACATTATATATCAAAGAAACCTATTATCTGTGCCACTGGAAAAGAAAATACCAACTCTGTCATCACTTTAGCTACATAGAAATCACTGCACTTCAGTGGCCAGTGATTACTAGTCATTTTTATATTCAACAATTTATATTACATTATTATATGTATTTATACATCTTTATACACATGTATAAAAATAAACATTTTCATGCCAGGCACGGTGGCTCATGCCTGTAATCCCAGCACTTTGGGAGGCTGAGGTGGGTGGATCATGAGGTGAGGAGTTCAAGACCAGTCTGGCCAAGATGGTGAAACCCCATCTCTACTAAAAATACAAAAAATTAACTGGGTGTGGTGGCGGGCGCCTGTAATCCCAACTACTCAGTGAGCTGAGATCACGCCACTGCACTCCAGCCTGGGTGACAGAGCGAGACTCGGTCTCAAAATAAATAAATAGATAAATAAACAAAGAAATAAACAAATAAATAAACATTTTCACATATTGATTATGTACTCTTAAATGTATAGACACTCTCTTATCCACTCTCTCTGTTAATATGACGGGCTCTGAGGCATATAGTTATTTTCCACTCACAGGAATTAGTGCACAAAGGGGATAAAGAACTTTCTCAAGGCCAGGCATGGTGGCTCATACCTGTATTCCCAGCACGTTAGGAGGCTGAGGTAGTGGATCACCTGAGGTCAGGAGTTCGAGACCAGCCTGCCCAGCATCGTGAAACTCCATCTCTACTAAAAATACAAAAATTAGCCAGACATGGTGGTACACGCCTGTAGCCCCAGCTACTCGGGAGGCCAGGGCAGGAGAATTGCTTGAACCCGGGAGGTGGAGGTTGCAGTGAGCCGAGATCATGCCATAGCACTCTAGCCTGGATGACAAGGGTGAAACTCTGTCTCAAAAAAAAAAAACTTTCTCAAGAACCACAATCTCCTAAATGGCAAAGCCAGAATTCAAACCATGACATCCTGCCTTTAAGCCCGAGTATCTTTCTACTTCTGTTTTTCTACTTATACTGTTATCGGCATCATGCTGAATGGGCCATTCAAGTAATGTAGGATGGAAAGCTTTGTGTGAGAGAAAAAGAGCTAAAAATATATTAGCAAAAATATCAGTAATCTCTTAAAGTAAAAAGTTATTTCTTCTTTGGCCTACTTAATCCTATGAAAACAAAACATGTATGTGTAGGAGAGGGCAGGGGTGCTGAGGGCTGAGGGCTATCTTTCAAGCCAGTCCATGACTGTTTCTCCTTTGTGCTTGGCACTGGGGAAGACGAAGAAGCAAGACCGCAGTAACACTGAGGGTAACTCATCCTTCAAGCCCTGCACGTCTTTTCATTGCTATTTCTTAGCATTTCTGTAGCTGAAGGCTTCAGGCATGAGACGCCAGAAGTTATGGTACGTGCAAGTCCATTTTTTCCACCTTTTCAACACGGCCCGCTCTGATTCCAGATGAAGTTCTTTCCCGGCTCCATTTGTCTGGCTTCTCATCCCTTAGAATGACCATACTATTTTCTCATATAAACATTATTTGCTATTGCTGCTCTCCTACTGCTTAACTCAACTGTATTTTTCCCCCAAATATTTTCTAAGGCTGCCAGAGCTCCAAATCCTAACACAGCGTGGTTCCATAAAGTTGGACATATTAGCAAGAAATATGGTAGAAAATAAAGAGATGTTGGCCGGTCGTGGTGGCTCACGCCTGTAATTCTAGCACTGTGAGAGGCCAAGGCGGGTGGATCACCTGAGGTTGGGAGTTTGAGACCAGCCTGACCAACATGGAGAAACCCCATCTCTACTGAAAATACAAAATTAGCTGGGCATGGTGGCGCATCCCTGTAATCCCAGCTACTTGGGAGGCCAAGGCAGGAGAATTGCTTGAACCCAGGTGGCAGAGGTTGCGGTGACCCGAGATTGCGCCATTGCACTCCAGCCTGGGTGACAGAGCGAGACTCTGTCTCAAAAGAAAAAAAAAAAGTAAGAGATGTTGATGAGTTTTTAGAATATTGCATCATAAACTATCATCATCGCTATCATCATCCTCATCATCACCGTTCTAGTGAATTCTTTTAGGGTGCTCAATCTGTGCTAGTCACTTATAATCTCTCATCCTAATTACACTCATGAAATGTAGATATGATTAAACAGTGTATAAATGAGAGAACTGAGTTTAAATGGCTTGGCCGAAGTCAACCACTTGGTCTATGGTAGAACCAACATTTATGCCCGGGACGCAAGCCATAAGCAAGCCCTATTCCCAGTCTCCATCCAGTGACTCAATACCCCCCCATCACACCCCCATCCTCATTCTCCTGAACCCCATAAGAAGTCCAAGTCTCAGGCCATGTATCATTACACAGATGTCCCCACCAGTTCATTCACACACATCTATACTTTCCCCAATCTGACCCATCAGTCACCCTCCCAAATCTTTCCTTGGTGCCAGGAAGTCTCCAATATCTTCAAACTCTTCTCTGAACATTCTCCTCACTTCCTAGCACTAACCAACACCTTGCTGTACCCTGAGGTCCCTGCTTTTCTCATGGCCTTTTTAAGAGGAAGTTGTTTGGTTCCCACATCTCCAAATGCCTCAGATCCTAGAGGTGGGCTAGGTTTTCCTTGTTCTTCATTGCTACTTCTTTTTTTTTTTTTTTTTTTTTTTTGGAGATGGAGTCTCCCTCTGTTGACCAGGCTGGAGTGCAGTGGCGCGATCTGGGCTCACTGCAACCGCCGCCTACTGGGTTCAAGTGATTCTCCTGCCTTAGCCTCCTGAGTAGCTGGGATTACAGGCGTGTGCCGCCACACTGAGCTAATTTTTGTATTTTTAGTAGAGATGGGGTTTCACCGTGTTAGCCAGGATGGTCTCAATCTCTTGACCTCGTGATCTGCCTGCCCCGGCCTCCCAAAGTGCTGGAATTACAGGTGTGAGCCACGGCCCCCGGCCCTTCATTGCTGCTTCCAAATCATCTCTCCTCTGTCCTTCAAAGCCCCTAGATCCCTTGAAACTCAAGTGATCAGAAGTTTGCACCCGTTACTCCTCTAATTGGTATGTGTCAGTCTCCTAGCTAATTGCCTTCAGTACTGATGAATATGAGTACCTAGCCTTCTTTCCACTGCTGCAATGCCTCTCATAGTTCTCGTTAATGTTAAAATCTACTTGAATGATTTATTCTTCACCCTTGTTTTCCTGTCCACGTCTTCTTCTTTTGCTGCAATAATCTTTTCTCACACTCCACCTTAGCCACTCACGTATCTTGTCACACTCTAGATCTGCTTATCATTTTGTAAAGTGACCCAGACGCTTTCTCTCTATGACTTAAGTTAGTTAACGTCTCATTCTGCTGCAGTTTCTTCTGTAAAATGAGTGTATCTATGATTCTGACTCCAAAAGCTGTTGTATAGTTTGAATGAGTTGATGAATATAAACCTCCCAGGACATTGCCTGTCATGTTTGAAATATTCAATAACAGTTATTCTTATTATGGTTACTATTACCACTTATAAATCCTCTATTTTATTTTATTTTATTTTTTTGAGACAGAGTCTCACTCTGTCACCCAGGCTGGATGCAGTGGCCGGATCTCAGTTCACTGCAAGCTCCGCCTCCCGGGTTTACGCCATTCTTCTGCCTCAGCCTCCCGAGTAGCTGGGACTATAGGCAACCACCACCTCGCCCGGCTAATTTTTTGTATTTTTAATAGAGATGGGGTTTCACTGTGTTAGCCAGGCTGGTCTCGATCTCCTGACCTCGTGATCTGCCCGTCTCAGCCTCCCAAAGTGCTGGGATTACAGGCTTGAGGCACCGCGCCCAGCCTAAATCCTGTATTTTAAAAGTCCATGTCTGAACATCTCTTTCCACTCATTTCATCTAATTTACTCTAGTTCTCACCCTATATCAAATATCCTCCTGCATTGAGCCCTCTGGTTCATTTGCTCTACCACTTTTTTACTATTTATCACCCCAAGAATGTCCTTCCTAGCCAGCCTAGCTTCCATGATACAGCTCAAAATCCATTCCCTTGCAAACAGCGTTTTCTTAGGTTGCTCCTCTTTCCCACAATCACATTTGTCTAGAATTCCCAGATATTGCTTACTCCATATCCTCCCCAGAGCAGCTGAAAATAGTCTGAGAAAAGTTACACAACCAGGATAACTGGATACATCTCAAATGTAAAACCACAAGTATGAAACAGGAATTCAACAAAGTCATATAATCCTTCCATGCTTCCCTGGTCTCTTCTCTTTCGCCCTCTTCTCAAATCTCCAGTACCAGGCCAGGCACGGTGGCTCACATGCTTGTAATCCCAGCACTTTGGGAGGCTGAGGCAGGCAGATCACGAGGTCAGGAGTTCGAGACCAGCCTGACCAACATGGTGAAACCCCAGCTCTACTTAAAACATAAAAATTAGCTGGGTGTGGTGGTGGGCGCCTGTAATCGCCTGTAATCCCAGCTACTCGGGAGGCTGAGGCAGGAGAATCGCTTGAACCCGGGAGGCAGAGGTTGCAGTGAGCTGAGATTGTGCCACTGCACTCCAGCCTGGGCGACAGAGCGAGAGTCCGTCTCAAAAACAAAAACAAAAAAACTCCGGTATCCCCACTCACCTTACTAACAGATGTGGCCACACCTCATAGTTCATCCAGAATGCCTCCATTGTTATACCATCCAATCCCTTAAACCACAGTCAGTGCCACGCCTATCTGTCTCCTGTCTGTCTCCTGTTATAGAGCAATAAGCATCCCTGTCTAAGGCCAACCTCTCTGCTCTGTACACTGGAGTCCACATGACCTTCTTAAGACACATGACTACTGTTACCCTCCTCAACTGTTCGAAAAGTGCTTTTCCCAGATGTTCCCCACAACTGCATTTTCTCATCATTCAGCTAAAAATTCAAACGTTATCTTCTCAAAGAGGCTTCTCCTGCTATCCCGAAGTTTCCTCCCCACATTGCTTTACCACCTGCATTGCAGTTATTAGCACCAACAGTTATCTTAGCCATTTTTTTACACCCTTCTTTTTTTTTTTTTTTTTTACACTGAGTCTCACTCTGTCACCCAGGTTAGAGTGCAGTGGCACGATCTCGGCTGACCGAAACCTCTGCCTCCCGGGTTCAAGTGATTCTCCTGCCTCAGCCTCCGAGTAGCTGGGACTACAGGCACTATTTTTTTTTTTTTTTTTTTTTTTTTTTAGTAGAGACGGGGTTTCTCCATGTTGATCAGGCTGGTCTTGAACTCCCGACCTCAGGTGATCTGTCCGCCTCAGCCTACCAAAGTGCTGAGCCACCGCGCCCGGCCAGTTTTACACCCTTCTTATCTCTCCCACTTGAATAAAAGTAAGCTTCATAAGGGTAAGGGATGCTTCTCACTCCTGTAACCCAAGCTCTTTGGACAGTGCCTGGCACTCTGCAGGAACACAGTGGACATTTTTGAGTAATTGACTCTAAAAGCCTGTGTTATTATTTCTACTGCAACAGATTATCTTCCCACTGAAGGCAAACGATGAAAACAATCAAAGGAAAACAATTCTGGATGAGCATTTTCTGGAGAAACAGAAGCCACACTTTGCTATGGCAGAGACTTCTGAGACAGCAAGGAAGCAAGGAATGGTCCCAGTGGCTGTGATGAGAAAGAGAAGAGTATGTCCCATGAAATTAAGACTAGCTGGAGAAAGGCTCAGATGCCAAAAGATTTTACTTGCAGATGGACAGAGCTCACATAGAAATATCGTATATGGCCGGGCATGGTGGCTTACACCTGTAATCCCAGCACTTTGGGAGGCCGAGGCAGGTGGATTACGACGTCAGGAGTTCAAGAACAGCCTGGCCAAGATGGTGAAACCCCATCTCTACTAAAAATACAAAATATTAACTGGCAGATCATCTGAGGTCAGAAGTTCGAGACCAGCCTGGCCAATATGGTAAAACCCCATTTGTACTAAAAATACAAAAATTCATCAGGCATAGTGGCGTCCACCTGTAGTCCCAGCTACTTGGGAGGCTGAGGCACAAGAATCGCTTGAACCCGGGAGGTGGAGGTTGCAGTGAGCCAAGATCGCGTCACTGCACTCCAGCCTGAGTGACAGAGTAGCACTTCATTTCAAAAAAAAAAAAGAGAAAAGAAAAGAAAAAAAAAAAAAAGAAAAGAAGTATTGTAGTATAGAAACAATGTGTGCACAAAGACAATTTTAATGAAAATAAAAAATGCCATTGAATATTTGACTCAAGAGAGTGACAGGGAGACTGAAAAGCTGGGTTTTTTAATAAAACCAACTGAAATGTGGAGAGTTTCATGGTCAACTATATGTCTTAACAGAGTGGCCATTGGAATTTTCATTAGCTGCACTTGTTTCAAAGGGTTATAATAGGATGATTGAACAGAAAGATCCCTCTGGACTTGAACTTGGCAGAGAAAGCTTTCCCAGAAGATCATTTCACCCAATATTTGTGTTACATAAGTGTCAAAATATGTCATTTGGAAGATAATACTTTCAATTCATACAAGAATACGTTTTAGAGATAATTTTTACAACGTAGAAAATATGTAATTAATTAGCTTGATTCCCAAGTTAGAAAAATAAGACACACATGTGTGCTATGCTGTGACTACTAAGCCCTCTCGTTTTACAATATCATTCAATTCTGCAATTCTCACTATCCTCCTACTATATATTGTAGTTATCAAAGAGGTTAAAAAAATTTTTTACAAATTTTATGAAACATTATTATTATCATTATTATTTTCAAAGAGTTTTGAAAACTTGACATTTCGTTTGTCTGGTTCTTGGGAGAAGCATATTTCTATTAGGTTGGTGCAAAAATAATTGATGTTTTTGTTATTACTTCCAATGGCAAAAACCACTATTACGTTTGCACCAACCTAATAGTTATTATTATTTTTGTTCTTAGAATTTTGATGAAAGTAAACTTACTTTAATTTAGCAGTAAAGGCCATCAGTTGGGTGGAGAGATAAATGGATAGATAGAAATGTGAAGAAGCAAATATATTAAAATATCCTAAAATGTCAGTGTAGAACATGGGTGGTGGGTGTCTAAGTGTTAGTTGTAATATTTGAATATTTCTATTTCTTTAATTTTTCATAATAAAATACTTAAAAATAAATTCTAATAAAATTAATCCATATGATATTCTTTATGTAACAGTTTTCAGTTTTGTGTTAATTATACCTTGCTTGGTTCAGATGTCATGGGATTAATTGTATAACCAAAAGTCATGAATACCTAAGTCTATTCCAGTCATTAGAAATAAAACCTAATGATATGGACTCTTAGTTGATGACTCTATAATTAGTTAGATTTGTAAGAAGAATAATTTGCTCAAGGGCTTATGAGAAAAGAGAAACAATCGGCCGGGCGCGGTGGCTCACGCCTGTAATCCCAGCACTTTGGGAGGCCGAGGCGGGCGGATCACAAGGTCAGGAGATCGAGACCACGGTGAAACCCCGTCTCTACTAAAAATACAAAAAATTAGCCGGGCGCGGTTGTGGGCGCCTGTAGTCCCAGCTACTCGGGAGGCTGAGGCAGGAGAATGGCGTGAACCCGGGAGGCGGAGCTTGCAGTGAGCCGAGATCGCGCCACTGCACTCCAGCCTGGGCGACAGAGTGAGACTCCGTCTCAAAAAAAAAAAAAAAAAAAAAAAAAAAAAAAAAAAAAAAAAAAGAAAAGAGAAACAATCGTTTATTTGGAATTCATTAGATGTCAGATCCATATGTGTTAATGACTATGCGTGCATTCTTTATTTAATATACATGGCGATAGAGTTGCGTAAGGGACTCACTCTATTTTATAGAAGAATCTGTGGCTCAGGAATTTGAAGTTTGTTGTCTAAGTTCACACACTTAGGAAGTGGCAGAATGGGGCTTAAACGCAGTTTTGTTTGAATCAAAGTTGTACTACTGTCACTCTGTCACCTCGATTACTTGTTGGATTATTGAAAATCAGCAACAATATCCCTATTATTTGATTTATTGTTCTTTTTTTTTTTTTTTTTTTTTTTTTTTTTTTTTTCCGAGACAGAGTCTTGCTTTGTCGCCCAGGCTGGAGTGCAGTGGCGTGATCTCGGCTCACTGCAACTTCCGCCTCCCTGGCTCAAGCAATTCTTCTGCCTCAGCCTCCTGAGTAGCTGGAATTACAGGCACACATCACCATGCCCAGCAAATGTTTGTATTTTTAGTAGAGACGGGGTTTCACCATGTTGGCCAGGTTGGCCTTGAACTCCTGACTTCGTGATCAGCCTCCCAAAATGCTGGGATTACAGGTATGAATCACCGGGCCTGGGAGATTTATTGATCTTTAACAGAACCCTTATAATTTCCCTAATATTTTACTCTGAAAGCTTTATTAAACACCCCATGTCCTTTGATACAGAATCTGAGAGCTAGTAGAATCCTCAGAAATCATCCCTTACCAACACCTTCAGCTGATGGAAAGGGAAATAATGTACAACCAGGTTAAATAATGTATTCAAAGCCATATAACCTCTGAGTAGCATTGCTAAGAAAGATTTATGTGGCTCTTCCATTGTATCATGATGCTATTTTATTGTAAAGTGCAAAATTAGAGGTGTAAATCAATTTAATCTGATTGGTTAAGTACCACACTGAGTTTAACATCAGCATACTGTGTCTGCTATGGGATGCCTTGATTCCTATATCAATATCAGCTCTTAGTTTAGCTCATTAATCTAGAATACATTTAGCCCAACTTCTACAAGGCCAGTCTCTTTACCCCAACCTTATTACTGTCACTGTTCCACTCAGGGATGGATAGAGAACAGCAGAAGAACAAGCAAGCATATAATGTGTTTTTCAATAACCTGTCTTTGTTCTTTCAACAGAGGCAAAGTTATGTTACATAAAGTCATTTCACCAATGTATTTCAAGTTTTCATGGGAATTACAATTTCTTTTTTAAAAAATGTCCCAGCTGACTGCACTGATAGGGAATTACAATTTCCCATGGGCAAATTTAAATGAAGGGGGAATTGACAGTGACACCACCTGGTGGGAGGATTCAGGGACACATTTCAAAGCAACCTCGTGGTAAATAGGTTACCAGGACCTCAACTATATAACAGAGTAATTCTGAGATATGTTAGAATACGTTAGTATTGATGCTAAATTCAATGTACACTAAATCAGAATCCTATAAATATTGATTGATCTCTTGCCAAGAAGACCTCTTAATCACTGTGATATGTTGGCGGTTTTGAAAATGGCATAATAGGCCAGGCTTGGTGGCTCACTCCTGTTATCCCAGCACTTTGGGAGGCCCAGGTGGGTTGATCACAAGGTCAGGAGATCGAGACCATCCTGGCTAACATGGTGAAACTCCGTCTCCACTAAAAATACAAAGAATTAGCGGGCGTGGTGGTGAGCACCTGTAGTCCCAGCTACTGGGGAGGCTGAGGCAGGAGAATGGCATGAACCCAGGAGGTGGAGCTTGCAGTGAGCCTAGATCACGCCACTGCACTCTAGCCTAAGCAACAGAGTGAGACTCCATCTCAAAAAAAAAAAAAAAAAAAAGAGGCCGGCGCGGTGGCTCACGCCTGTAATCCCAGCACTTTGGGAGGCCGAGGCGGTTGGATCACGAGGTCAGGAGATGGAGACCATCCTGGCTAACACGGTGGAACCCCGTCTCTACCAAAATTACAAAAATTAGCTGGGCGAGGTGGCAGGCACCTGTAGTCCCAGCTACTCAGGAGGCTGAGGCAGGAGACTGGCGTGAACCCGGAAGGTGGAGCTTGCAGTGAGCCGAGATCACGCCACTGCACTCCAGCCTGGGTGACAGAGCGAGACTCCGTCTCAAAAAAAAAAAAAAAAAAAAAAAAAAAAAAAAAAGAAAAGGAAAAGAAAAGAAAATGGCATAATAATGGGTAGAGAAACTCAAATACAGACATCCAGAAAAGAATGGAAAGAGTCAAATTTCTCCTTGTTTCCAAGCGCTAGAGCTCTTCACTAGTGAACATCAATCTGTATGGCAGAGAGTAAAGGGCACACTCAACAGGTGGCATTTCTTTCAGGACCTAGTGACATTTTCAACACCAAGCCTGGTGAAGTGGAAGAGGAGGTGAAGGAGTGGGCTCCAGTGACAGTGGCCAAGTGAGGGGTTTCATTACCCTAAGAGTTTCATGAATGGTAGTGCATACATAACTCCATGCTGATTTATGGCCACCTTTACAGGCCTCATGAATATTACCTATTTATTCCTTCCTTGGGCTTCCCAAATATCTAAACTTTGGGACTTGTTGCCTTGTACTATGTTCATTTATGTACCAGCTTCTCCATTTTGATGATGAAAACTATGTCTGATTTGAGGGAGGGTACATCCTCGGAGTCAATTCTTTGGGTTCCAGAGCTAGATGATTTCCATTCAAATCCTCCTCTGACATTGATGAGATTGTGATATCGGCCAATTCACATAACTGCTCTGTGCCTCAGTTTCCTCTTCTTTATATATTTGAGTAGTTGCTAGGAGGATTAAATAAATTTATAGATGTACACATATATATAACATTTAGAAGAGTGCCTGGCACATGGTGAGAGGTAAGCCTTCCATAAGATAAATTATTATGATGATTATTTTATGTCAAAGAATGTCATAGCAATAATTTTATTATTTTCATTTAATTTAATAAAAACCACAATTTTAAATTAATGATTAGTTAGTAATTATTTTAATTAATGATGACATGTATTCACATTTCACACAAATTCATAAAGAATAAATCATAGAGGTAAAGCTATAATAAATAACACATTACACAATTAGCAACATGAAAAGTACATGGAATTTTTGAAGCATGAAGAAACTTGAGTGCTAACTCTAAACAGATAAAGCATCTGTTTATCTTGGATAAGTCTTTTAAACTTTATAAAGAACAACTATGCAGTGATAACATTTAGCACTTAAGAAATAATAAATTTACTTGCCTTTCTCTCTCTTTCTGTGAAATAAAGATATTAGACCAGATTATTACTTCTTGCTAAAAGATTCAGTGACATTCAGACAGGAGATAAAAATATAATAGCAACTGCCTTGGGGTTCCAATCTTGACACATACTGTCTGCGGAATTTGGCACATTTAGTTGCTGTCCTCTATTATAATTTATGTGTTTGAATCTTTTCTGACCATCTAGTTTAAGATTGGAAACCATTAATTTATTAATTCAATAGACATGTATTAAGCATCTGCTATATACAAGTTAATAGGACCTGGAAATACATAGTGACAAAAGCAGTCTCTCACCTCCATGAGTTTACAGTCTAATTGTGAGAGAAGAGTGAAAACAAAGAGTTCGATAATCATTACATATCCACAGTGGAAGTCTATGCAGAGCGCAATGGGATCGCAAAAGAGTGAGAAAGTGTTTGTACTGTGAAATGGCAGTAGGACGTAAAAGTTTCACAAAGGAAGGAAAAGCTGTTTAGATTTTATCATTCTCTTCCCATTGGTCCCTATTATGCTGCTGGCACTTTTTGAAATAAGCAGAAACCCAATATGCAGTTTCCAAAGATTGTCTTTAAAGATGTACATTATTGAATATATGTGGATATTGAATATATGTGGATAGTTCGGGGCACATGCTCACCTTCTTATCACTAAGTACTCACGTTGCAGGAGCCTGCCAGTCCCAGCACAGTTTCTCATTTCCACTTCACAACACTGTCTACCAGATTTTACAAAAGATCCATTGCTCATTACGTTACTGGTGTCTTGTCCTCAGTTTGTCCCACATGCAGTGAGAGAAATATTTTATGCCATCCTATGGAAGACTGAGAATAAAAAGAACATATCCTCGCTGCAAGTTAAACATCTAAAAATGGTATTATTCTTTTAGGAGTGTGCTGCCAGATGCTGCTAGATACTGGGTATGTGGACAGAGGATGTTAACCCAACACTAAAAGTCATATAAATCATGATTCCCCAAAGGTCAGATGTTACCACTGCATGGTTATTTTCTTCAACTTACTCTGTAGTCTCTCTTATGGAATTTGTATGGTTTATGCTGTACACATTATGGGACAAAAGGTCTTTATCTCATCAAACAGTGCTAGGGAGTGAGAAACCCAACAATGAGAAGGGTAAAATTAAGATTTCCTATGGACGTCACTAGCAAAGTCATTATCATTGAAATTGAATAAATGAATGGAAAAAGCAAAACAAGCTCTGAGTTAGAAAAGCAAATTACACATGGCCAAGCTCAGATTTATTCCTATTACCTACAATTAGAATTTCTAAAAATTGAGCCTTCCCTTTGAATTTCCAAAATTAGTAGGAAGAGGGAAGTGAAAAGCCCTTCAAAGGAAAAATGGAAGAGTTTTGAAGAGACCATCAACAGATGTTGTTTCAGAAATTGGATTTGGAATGAGTCCAAAGGGACTATTTCCAAGTCAAGAGCTAAGTAGACCATGGATGAATTTCATTTTATGCATTTCATCTGAGCATTGATACTGGAAGACACATTAGAGTGGGCATCTGGAAGTTAGTTCACCAAAAGGAAATAGGGTCACTTAAGGAGTCTAATAATGAGCGAAAATAAAGAGGTTGAGCTATTGGAAGGAAGGAAGAATGATGTGATGGTTTCTTTAGAAAGTCTTGATCATCTTTAGATGTATATCTTAGAGACTCACTCCTAGAATTTTATACAGTAATTCTTTTTTTTTTTTTTTTTTTTTTTTTGAGATAGAGTCTCACTCTGTCACCCAGGCTGGAGTGCAGTGGCGTGATCTGCAATCAAGCGGTTCCTGTACCTCAGCCTCCCAAGTAGCTGGGATTACAGGTGTGCGCCACCATGTCCAGCTAATTTTTCTGCATTTTTAGTAGAGATGGGGTTTCACCATGTTGGCCAGGCTGGTCTCGAACTCCTGACCTCAAGTCATCCACCCACCTCAGCCTCCCAAAGTGCTAGGATTACAGGTGTGAGCCACCACGCCCGGCCACACCAGTAATTCTTTACCCTCTATTTTGATCCAGTGTTTATCCAGAAGTAGTTCAAGATTAAGAAGTAGTTCAAGTGGGCAGACAACTTAAATTCCATTGAGCCTAATCTATATTTATTTGCACACACAATTTTCCCCTCCATAGTTACAACATGGAAGACATAATCACGTTTAGTGTAAAGGAAAGTATATTGTACGTCCTGAAAAATCACTGTGGTTTATTCACACTGAAAAAGGTGGCCACTTCTGTGACATGAATCCATAACTGCATTATTGTGGGGGTTTCCTGGGTAAAGAGGAGACTGCCAATCTCTTGCTTCCACCACTTTTCCATTTTTCCCTCTTTTGCAGCCAGCCATGGTCCCATGCTTGCTAGCAACAGAAAGTACAGCAGATGGCAGCAAGCAGCTGCTGCATTTTCCAAACCTTGGTCAGCAACTGTTTTCAAGCCAGCACCAGTCAGGTTGAATGGAGGCAAAGATGGATGTTGATTTGTTAGAGTCCCCCATCCTCCATCTCTTGTTCTATCCCTACCTTTGTGCCCTGCTCAGTGATGAACAAACCCCTCATTTCACAGAAGCACAGCAAACTGGAAACAAGAGGAGGAGAGAAAAGCTGGGGCTTGGCGGGACACACTGAACTGGACTCAAGCCTGAGGTGACCTAGTCAGGCGTGGCATTGATGTCGTGGCAGATCTTCCTTGGCCTCCATGGGCTGTTGAGCAATTCCTTGGACCCACATCTGTGAATGCTAATCCAACACCAAACAACATTTTGCAGAATTATTCCATCCATTTTGCAACGTCCAGCTTTGTAGGGGCTTCATGGGGGCTGCAGGTAGCAGAAAAGACCTGAGGGCAAACTGCGTTGTGCTGAGAGATAAGCCTGGATTTTACCAATTCAGGCTTGGCAGACCACATCAGAGCTGTCAAAAGGCTATGAACTGCTCTGAGCTCCTGCTTTAAACTTGCCCTGTTTAGTTCAGCTCAGAAGCCTGGAATTTGTGAAGGTAAACAACTCTTATCCCATGGATAAACTGGATAATGCAATTTAAAATACAGACGTATATTCTTCAGACAAAAGTAACTACCCTGACATTAATGGGGTCATTTATCTATGTTGAAGTCAGTAAGCCGTAAGCACTGTCAGTGATGTTGGGATTTGGGGATTTGATTAGGTTTGGGTTTCCAGTGGCTTAACAGGAACAGAGGGTGCGAGGTGAGGTAGCTGGTCTTATCTTCTTGAGTTATTAGATAACTTGTATTCTTTCTCTTTTGTGCTAAAACCTAAAAGGTATCTGTTCTTTTGTGTTTTCCATAATTCAACAGATTGTTAACCTGGTTTATGTTTCATAACCAGTAAATTATACTTATGCCGATCATTCAGTTTTGTGGTCAAATACTACAAAGCTGGGTTATGGAAACTTGTATTTTTCATGAAATCAGTCCTATAAGAAATTAGGATCACAGGTCCTAACACTTTAACTTCCTGAGTTCAATATTGTTAAAGTAACTTCAATACTGAACGGCATTTGTAAGCTTTATATGCTCCCAGCGGTTCATTGACATGGAGTTCAGACTTTCACGCAATTACTCTTGACTATCATCGGCTGTCCTTTCTCAGAAACAGGGCAATCACCTTAACAAAAGTCTGGCTAATAGATTTCCAAATGTTGGGTTCATAGAAAGAACGCTGGTTTTGAGAAGAACTTTCACTTGTATTTTCTTTTCCTTTCTCTCTCTCTTTTTTTTTTTTTTTTTTTTTTTTTCAGACAGGGTCTCGCTGTGTTGCCTAGGCTGGAGTTCAGCGGCACGCTCATGGCTCACTGCAGCCTCGACCTCTTGGGCTCAAGAGCTCAAGCAATCCTCCCATTTCAGCCTCCCAAATAGCTGGAACCACAGGCATATGCCACCACACCCAACTAATTTTTGTATTTTTACTAGAGACAGGATTTCACCATGTTTCTCAGTCAGGCTGGTCTCAAATTCCTGGGCTCAAGGGATCTGCCCACCTCAGCATCCAAAAACACTGGGATTACAGGCATGAGCCACCGTGCCTAGCCTCAAATGTATTTTCCAGCGGAGCAAAGTTAAGGGGCTCAAAGTCACTTGAAGTTTTAGCACAACTTGGGAGTAAGCAAGAACGTTCTCTTAAGCAACTTTTCTGCCTCATTGTTAGGATGAGCCATTTGGCTGCCTCTGGTTTCCCACTAGCAAACATTAACTGATTAGGAAGATGAGTAGGATTAGCTAAATCATTAATCTCCATCTGCTCTAATACATAAATTATGAAATCATACTCATTATACACATTTTTGCCAATTTAAAATGTGAACCTATTGGCAAAAAAAAAAAAAAAAAAAAAAAAAAAAGAAGGAAAAAGAAAAATTTCCAGTCACTGAGAGATGTTCCACTGTAGTCTTTCAAAATGTTTTTAAAACACTTTGAAAATTGTACTTTCAAAGTTTGAATTTTATCCCAGTCCATTGTCCTCCTGCCCAGTTGTTGACAAATCATCACCACAGGGGATCTGGTGAGAAAACCATGGGTGGCCCTAGGCTGGTATCTTTGGCTAAATCAAGTATACATTTGGCGAATATGGCCGGGCTGTAGGCTACCTGGGTGGCTTTGTGGTCTCATGCGATCAAAGTCGGGGGATAGAGTAAGGAGACTAGATCTTTCTTTAGTAGATGGAATATAGCAATTCCAATTACTGACATCCTAAAAACTTCTCTGGAGATGCAGAGCAAATTCTCTGCACATTTAATGTTTTCTACATTAAAGGATATTTTGGTTCCACAACTGAAGTGAGTTATGGAAACAAAACCTCCTTTAAGATAAGCCTGAAATTATCATTGTATTTGACAATGGGAGGATAAAAGCTGAGACTTTTTATAATCTACCAGCATGCATCCCCCCCAGAGAACACACAATTTGCATGAATCCCCCTGAGCTAGGAAAGCTGAGGATATTTGAAAGAGAAGGGGGAAAATGTATTTTAAAAGCTTCCCAGAAACAGATAAGAGTTAAGAAAAAGAAAAATCCTGTTAACAACTGGGATGGGCAGACACCGCTCGGCCAGCCCTGAAAGAGTCAGCTGAGAGGCCCAGACGTGGATTTCTGCTTTTCTGAAAGTCACCCAGACATAGACAAGAATAAAGTAAAAACAAGCAATGTAGAACAACATGATCCCTTTATTTTGATAACTTAGAGAATAAAAAGAAATGATTGCAGTGTAGGCAAGCAGCAGAAGCCTAAAACTTCAACACTTTACATGGAAAATGGAGACTGGAGGTGTTTGAAGAAAAAGCAATTGCAATTGTAGTGGCTTTTAACCTTTTGGGAGCATTGAATTGCCTTGAGAATCTGGAAAATGCTATGCATCCTCTTCCCCCAAATATAAATGCATAATTTTCCATTCCATTCATGAAATTTCACTTATAATTATTTTGCACGTATGACAGGTTAATAACTCGTACACAGAATAGAGTTTCTGGCTTTGTTTTGTTTTGTTTTTCATCTTTTTTGTTTGTTTGTTTGGTAATGGGTTTTGCAAACCTTGGGAAGGTAGTGTGAGGCAAGGTTATTGGTGAGGGAAGGTGATTAACTGTGTCCTAAATAAATAGTAGTTACGGTGAATCATTTCCCTCCCATTCTACTTCAAAGAAAAAATATGGATAAACAAAATAAGCGATTACAATGGCATACCAAGAATGGTGAATTCTTTTTTTTTTTTTATTTAAGAGACGGAGTTTCGCTGTGTCACCCAGGCTGGAGTGCAGTGGCGTGATCTCAGCTCACTGCAAGCTCTGCCTCCCGGATTCATGCCATTCTTCTGCCTCAGCCTCCCGAGTAGCTGGGACTACAAGTGCCCACCACCACACCCAGCTAATAAATAATGGTGAACTCATAATGCTCCTCAATGTAAACCGGCATGTAAACACATGGACATTTTTCTTGCATCTCTACTTATTGGTTGCATTTGTTTCAATCATTAAGGTCTTTGAAAAGCATCACATCATTGTGTCTTTCTTATGTCTTTTACTTAAGACAGTTACCTGATGTGGCATGAAGCAATATCTCCTAGCTTCTAAAATATTATTTCTCAATCATATTTTGCCATAGGAATGATCTCATTTGGTCACATTCCAGAAGCAAGAGGAAAAAAATAGCATTTCTGAAGCCATGAGTGAGTGCCAGTCACTTTAAGATGGTAATCTGAACAGGAAGAGCACTGTGACTTACTACTGTCGTTCAGAGAAAAAGGAAGAGGTGTGTGTCGCAGACAGGAAGTCAGTGAACAAGAGGCAAAGGTACCGAAACTTTATTTGGCAAATTTGAAACATCTGTTGTGCCTAGAGCACAGATCCAGTTTTTGCAAGATGCAAATTTCATGGCAAAGCAGCAAAAACCTGAAGAACCACTTAGCTTACAACTGACTTCGTACTCAGCATCCCTTTTCTGTTTTTCTGCTGTGACAGGCCTTTATTGAAAGCCAGAATATGTAAATCAGTCAAAACCTCAGAACCAGAAGGTAGTGGGCCTGAGCTCAGAACGTCAGGCAATTAATGCACTAGTGTTGGCATCAGCCTCCAAATCCTTGAAAATATAAAATACTTGAACACTCGTCTCTCTTTTGAATGAGTTCCCCATCGATATATTGGTTTCCTTAATGAAGATCAGAAAGGAGTGTCCTAAAATGATATGCTTAGCCAATTTAACACCAGTAGTTTGATTCTCCAAGTTTCCTTAGCCTAAATGACTATCCGACAAAGTCAAGTAGAAACGCTGCTGAACAATCCTGTCATCCTTTCCTCACCCTGGCCGAATGAGGCTTTTTTTTTTTTTTTTTTGGATTGCAAAATTTTATTAAAACGAAAAGACATTGCTTAATTAATCTCCTGTGCCATGAGACTCCATCAGGTTGCCTACAAAGACCACTGGGAGGCTGAGGATCACCTGAGCCCAGGAGTTTGAGGCTATAGTACGCCTCAAATGGTCTCTGCACTCCAGCCTGGGTGACAGAGCGAGACCTGTCACACATACACACACACACACACACACACACACACAAAGACTTTTAGCCACATTTCCAGATTTCAATGTAAATGGTACTTGGGGAATGCTTTTTGACCCAAGAAAGGAAACTAGGTCTGAGTGTTCATCATTCGTAGATTGGTGAATAGATTCAGAACAGCTAATAACACAAATCTGAGAGTGGCATTTTGTGGGCATAGATTTCACGTTAAAACTGACACCAAAAGAGCTGTGCCTGTTACCTTGACATTTTGTGGAGTTAAAACTAAGGACAAAGGCTAACTACAGGTAGCGTGGTAGATCTGGATAGCTGGGATAGGCTTGCTTGCACACAAAAACAAATCTTTTGTTTGACTGGAAATATAAAAAAGCATGGCCTTCAGACCAATTCAGAGACTCGTTCTGACTGCCAACTGAGATATTTCCCAGTCTTTTCTCCTTGTGCCACCTAAGGAAAGTATTCTATTCAAAATTGTGAAAAATTCAGTTTATCAGAAGACATAAAAATGGTTAACACATTTGACCTGAATTCCAAGTGTGTATACCCCCTTCAGAATAGAGACTTTTTTTTTACATTTTGTTTCATTCCAAAGTGTAACGAGGGCATCATTTTAGCTCTGAATGTCCTTTGTGTATTACAGAGAGGCTGCCTTGCCCCGCCTTGTTTAGAGAGCATAGCGGTGATCTGTACTTATGAAATTTAGTGACCCTAGGTTGCTTGGCAAAACTACAAAAAAAATTTGTGACCTGCTTTTTATACAGGTGAATAAACAATTCAGGTATTAAACAATGAACTCCTTGATTTCAAAGGACAGTGATGTGTTTGACGATAAGAGACAATTCCGATAATTCTTTTGTGTTCCAGTGAAGTTTATAGCGTGGACAACTTGTTTTTTTGATACAATCCTGTACATTAATTGTTACCGGCACTTATCTCGGAGCTCCTGTCCACACAATAGTCGTTACCAACACCTGAGTTGATTTGCACATGGGCACAAATTAAATGGGAAAGCGAAATAGCATCCATATTCATCACTGATTTCAGTTATGTCTAAGAATATAGGATCAAATTTTTGTGTTCAGACTATAATCAAAAAATATTTCTAGAGGATACTTTGTTACTATACAGGTGTGATAGTAATCATATTATCTAATGACTATAGGAAGAACTGTGCTTTCAAATTAAGGGACTGGCCTGGGCGTCATGGCTCATGCCTGTAACCCCAGCCCTTTGGGAGGCCAAGGTAGGAAGATCACTTGAGACCAGGAGTTTGAGGCCAGCCTCAGCAACATAGCACGACCTCATCTCTATTTCTAAAAAAAATTATAATATATATATATTTTTATAATATATATATATTTTAAATTTAGGAACTGGCCCTGAAGTTAGCAGTGATGTCATATAAGGGAACAAAAATCACATCATTTGAAGTAGCATAAGAAAAAAAATTGGCTCTGCTACTATTTATTAGAACATTATATATGGCCGGGCGCGGTGGCTCAAGCCTGTAATCCCAGCACTTTGGGAGGCCGAGATGGGCGGATCACGAGGTCAGGAGATCGAGACCATCCTGGCTAACACGGTGAAACCCCGTCTCTACTAAGAAATACAAAAAATAGCCGGGCGAGGTGGCAGCGCCTGTAGTCCCAGCTACTCGGGAGGCTGAGGCTGGAGAATGGCGTGAACCCGGGAGGCGGAGCTTGCAGTGAGCTGAGATCCGGCCACTGCACTCCAGCCTGGGCTACAGAGCGAGACTCCGTCTCAAAAAAAAAAAAAAAAAAAAAAAAAAAAAAGAACATTATATATGTGTGTATATATAATATTTTAAAAACATATTAAAATAATGCTTTATGTCTGTAGGTACAGATATATGTTGCTATATGTTATATATATGCACACAGATATACAGATTATATTACATGTATGCACATATACATAATATATAATAATGTTATCTGTATATATACAATGAAATTATATTATATAGAATTTTATCACTACATTACCCATATCTTGGCAAAATTTTATGAAATATAACTCACACAAAGTGCGCAAATGTTAAGTACAATACAGAGTTCACTGAATTTTACAAAGGGAATACCCCTGTAAAACCACCTCCCAGATCAAGACACAGAATGTTAATAACACCTTTGAAACCTTTCTCATGTCTATTCACCTTTACTACCCTACAGAAAAAGAGAAGTGGGCAGCGCACGGTGGCTCACGCCTGTAATCCCGGCACTTTGGGAGGCCGAGGCAGGTGGATCATGAGGTCGGGAGATCGAGACCATGCTGACTAACATGGTGAAACCCCATCTCTACTAAAAATACAAAAAAAATTAGCGGGGCCTGGTGGTGGGTGCCTGTAGTCCAAGCTACTCCGGAGACTGAGGCAGGAGAATGGGGTGACCCGGGAGGCAGAGCTTGCAGTGAACCGAGATGGTGCCACTGCACTCCAGCCTGGGCGACAGAGCAAGACTCTGTCTCAAAAAAAAAAAAAAAAAAGAGAGAAAAAGAGAAGTGTTCCCACATTTTCTATTATCTGGAGGAGATTCTTCCTTAAATGTTAGAAGAATTGATGAGTAAAAAAATCTGGGCCTAGAATTTTGTGGCAGGGAGAGATGGGAGTAGTTTACGGAAACACATGCCAGATTTTATTTTTCTTCTTATTTTGATTTTATTCAATAATCCTTTTTGTTTGAAGAAGTGTGTCCATTTGACAATAACTCTTTAAATTTTAGTGTAACTTGCTCATTAGATTATTTTATTAACTGCTTTAATATCTGTAAGATTTGTGGTCAATCTGTCAATTTGTGTTTTCCTATTTTTATGATATCAGTTTTTCTAGTAATTTATATCTTTTTTTTATTTTGAGACGGAGTTTTGCTCTTGTTGCCCAGGCTGGAGTGCAGTGGCGTGATCTCGGCTCACTGCAACCTCCGCCTCCCAGGTTCAAGCGATTCTTCTGCCTCAGCCTCCCTAGTAGCTGGGATTACAGGCATGTGCCACCGCACCATGCTAATTTTGTATTTTTAGTAGAGGCAGGGTTTCTCCATGTTAGTCAGGCTGGTCTCGAACTCTTGACCTCAGGTGATCCGCCCACCTCGGCCTCCCAAAGTGCTAGGATTATAGGCATGAGCCACCATGCCCGGTCTCTAGTAATTTACATCTTACTAGAATTTTCAAACTCAACTTTGTCTTTATTGATTTCCTTTTTATTATGTTTGCTCTTTGATATCTGCTGTCAGCATTATTTCATTTATTATTTTTCTTTGAGTTTAATATCCTTTTTCTAGCTTATTTGATGAATATTAGACTTTTTTTTTTTTTTTTTTTTTTGAGACAGAGTCTTGCTCTGTTGTCCATGCTGGAGTTTAGAGGTGTGATCTTGGCTCACTGCAAGCTCCGCCTCCCGGGTTCAAGCGATTCTTCTGCCTCAGCCTCTCAAGGAGCTGGGACTACAGGCATCTGCCACCACGCCTGGCTAATTTTTGTATTTTTGGTAGAGACCAGGTTTCACCATATTGGCCAGGCTGGTCTCGAACTCCTGACCTTGTGATCCACCCATCTTGGCCTCCCAAAGTGCTGGGATTACAGGTGTGAGCCATGGCGCCCAGCTGAATATTAGACATTTTTTAGATTTTTTTTCTTTTCTAATATGTGCATTTATATTTCACTCTAGGCCTTCAGGTGCATCCCTCACATTATGTACCATTTCTCATTATCATTCATTTCAAAATATTTTCTTATTTGCTGATATTATTATTATTATTATTTTTTTTTTTTTTTTTTGAGACGGAGTCTCGCTCTGTCGCCCAGGCTGGAGTGCAGTGGCGCGATCTTGGCTCACTGCAAGCTCCGCCTCCCGGGTTCACGCCATTCTCCTGCCTCAGCCTCCTGAGTAGCTGGGACTACAGGCGCCCACAACCGCGGCCGGCTAATTTTTTGTATTTTTAGTAGAGACGGGGTTTCACCGTGGTCTCGATCTCCTGACCTTGTGATCCGCCCGCCTCGGCCTCCCAAAGTGCTGGGATTACAGGCGTGAGCCACCGCGCCCGGCTGATATTATTTTTTATTTATTATTATTATTTTTTTGAGACAGGGTTTCACTCTGTGCCCCAGGCTAGAGTGCAGTGGTACAATCTTGGCTCACTGCAACCTCTGCCTCCTGGGTTCAAGCGATTCTTCTGTCTTAGCCTCCTGAGTAGCTGGGATTCCAGGCATGTGCCACCGTGCCCAGCTAATTTTTGTATTGTTGGTAGAGACGGGGTTTCACCATGTTGACCAGGCTGGTCTCAAACTTCTGACCTCAAGTGATCCGCCCACCTCGGCCTCCCAGAAGTGCTGGGATTACAGGTGTAAGCCACCACACCTGGCCAGTTGTTTTCTTTTTAATTTTATCCAGTTTTTATGATGGTTCCCAATATGGGAATTAGTTTGATAGAAGCCATGTCAACATGGCTAGAAGTAGTCTTCTTCTTCCTGTTTTTGTTTGTTTGTTTGTTTTTTGTTCTTGTTGTTGCTATTTTTGGTTTTTTGTTTTATTTTGTTTTGGTTTTTTTTTTTGAGATAGAGTCTCACTCTGTTGCCCAGGCTGGAGTTCAGTGGCACAATCTTGGCTCACTGCAACCTCTGCCTCCCAGGTTCAAGCAATTCTCCTGCCTCAGCCTCCTGAGTAGCTGGGATTTACAGGTATGGGCCACCACACCCGGCTATTTTTTGTATTTTTAGTAGAGAAGGAGTTTCACCACATTGACCAGGCTGGTCTTGAACATCTGATCTTAGATGACCCACCCACCTCGGCCTCTTAAGGTGCTGGAATTACAGGCATGAGCCACCACGCCTGGCAGAAGTAGTTTCTTCAACTAGTATTTAAACCTCCTGAAGTGTCACAGATTCAATTCTTGTTCAAAAAGTTCTCCTGCTTTCAACCTTCTAACTACTATGGCAGAAAGCTACTTCCCTTCCTTCTTGGCCTTGAGTTTGGCCTTGTGGCTTTCTTTGGCTTGGGGGATATTAGCAGACATGATGCAAGCAGGGACTTTAGATGCATTTGCTTGGCTCAGCGTGCTCATAATCTCTTGTTATGCCATTGGAAGAGCTCGCCTAGTTGGCCTGCTGCTCCAAGAAGGATGAGAAACATGTGGAGCTGCTTCCTGACCAATCCACAAACCTACAGCTTAAAGCTTAAAGCTGAACTGCCTGGCTGTGCCCCAGCTAAATCGAGAAACTCAAGCCTTCTCACAAACTCATGAATGAGCTCAGCCACAGACTCAGAGTCACCATAGCCAACCAGCATGTCCTGAAGAAATAAATGACCGTGACTTTAAGACACTGATTTTGGGAGTGTATGTTATGTACCATTATTTCAATAAGATGAAAATACTAACTGATACACAGGACTTCTCTTTTAAAAGTTTATAACTGCCCTCCCTCCCACCTACAGCATAATCAGCCATCACCTGAGAAAATGGGGAGGGTTGGCCAGGTGTAGTGGCTCATGCCTGTAATTCCAGAACTTTGGGATGTCAAGGTGGGCAGATCACGAGGTCAGGAGTTCGAGACCAGCCTGGCCAACATAATGAAACCCTGTCTCTACTAAAAATACAAAAAATTAGCTGATTAGCTGGGTGTGGCAGTGGGTGTCTGTAATCCCAGTTACTTGGGAGGTTGAGGAAGGAGAATCGCTTGAATCTGGGAGGTGGAGGTTGCAGTGAGCTGAGATCGCGCTATTGCACTCCAGCCCTGGCGACAGAGCAAGACTCAAAGAAAGAAAGAAAAAAGAAAGAAGGAAGGAAGGAAGGAAGGAAGGAAGGAAGGAAGGAAGGAAGGAAGGAAGGAAGGAAGGAAGAAAGAAAGAAAGAAAGAAAGAAAGAAAGAAAGAAAGAAAGAAAGAAAGAAAGAAAGAGAAAGAAAGAAAGAAAGAAAGAAAGAAAGAAAGAAAGAAAGAAAGAAAGAAAAGAAAAAGAAAGAAAGAAAGAAAGAGGGAAAGGACAGTGAGGTCAATGGTACATGCACGTTTGACAGCTCCACACTCAGTTCCTCTCTCTCTCTCTTAATACTGGAAAGCATTATTCTTTGGCAGCATAAATTCCAGTGACACAAATACTAACACAGACACTTTAATCAATTTGTTCTCACTAAAAGGGGAAAGCTGGACTCAATATTCAAGATTCATTAGTTCTATGTAACACTAGAAAAATAAATGAGTTGGATAAAAAGACAACAAGGCAATCTTTAGTACTGCTGACTTTGAAAAGAGAAGAGTTATTGTCCTAACATTGTAAGAAAATTCTTATTCCACATGTATAGAGATTAATTATGTTAACACAAGTCCAATTTTAGCCCACTGATGTGGAAAAATGCAAACCAAAACTCTGGACACATTCTCGTGCTTATAGCATGTCTGAGAATAGCCTGACTTATCTTGAAACATCCAGTTGTTTCTCGTAAGTGCAAATAGTGAATTGCCTACAAGCCAGTGAAATCACAGGGCACCATTGGCATGATATGCATATGTAAAAAAAGGTCACAGTATTACTGGACTTTACCTCTAGTAGTTTCTTGAATTGGAAAGACTGAATGGTTCCACAAACACCGTAACAATCTCCTAGCTGAAGACAAGGTGTGCCAATCATGGAATCTCTGACAAAGATTATTGCTCACAGTAGGCCCCAGTATTCCTCAAAGGAATCTAGTGCTCTTGCCAAAGCATGAAATTTCAAATACAAAACAGGCCCACAGGAATCCTAAGAGTTTGGACTTACGAAAAACAAAAATTCAAACAATAAAACACAAGCCTACATAGGTTTAGCTTTTTGTTGTTTGTTTGATGGGGGCAAATAAAGCACATTTAATAGTCAATTTGTTTTAAACATTTCTTGTTATAAAATAATAAAGATCATTTTGAACGTGAATGTTTTAATTTTTAAAATTACTTTTATTTCCTTTATTTCCTACTTTTATTTTCAGGGTTACATGTGCCGGATGTGCAGGTTTGTTACATAGTTAAACGTGTGCCATGGGGATTCGCTGCACAGATCATCCCATTATCTAGGTATTAAGCCCAGCATCCATTAGCTATTCTTCCTCATGCTCTCTCTCCTCCCACCCTCAACCCCGTCAGACCCCAGGGTATATTGTTTCCCACTGCATGTGTCCATGTGTTCTTATCATTCTGCTCCCAATTAAAAGTGAGAACATGCTTTGATTTTCTCTTCTTGCCTTAGTTTGCTGAGAATAATGGCTTACAGTTTCATCCCCGTCCCTGCATAGGACATAATCTTATTCCTTTTTATGGCCGTATAGTATTCCATGGTATGTATGTACCACATTTTCTTTTTACAATCTATCATTGATAGGTATTCAGGTTGATTACATGTCTTTGCTATCGTGTTATCGTGAACAGTGTTGCAATGAACACACACATGCATGCATCTTTACAATAAAATGATTTATATTCCTTTGGGCATATACCCAGTAATGGGATTGCTGGGTCAAGTGGTATTTCTGGTTCTAGGTCTTTGAGGAATCACCACATTGTCTTCCACAATGGTTTAATTTACACTCCCACCAACACTGTAAAAGCATTCCTTTTTCTCCACAAACACACCAGCATCCATTTTTTTTTCACTTTTTAACAATAGCCATTCTGACTAGTGTGAGATGGTATCTCATTGTGGTTTTGATTTGCATTTCTCTAATGATCAATGATGTTGAGCTTCTTTTAGAATGTCTGTTGGCCGCCTGTATGTCTTCTTTTAAGAAGTGTATACTGAGGCCGGGCGCAGTGACTCACACCTGCAATCCCAGCACTTTGGGAGGCCGAGGTAGGCAGATCACCTGAGGTCAGGAGATCCAAACCATCCTGGCTAGCATGGTGAAACCCGCCTGTCTCTACAAAAAAATACAAAAAATTAGCCGGGCGTGGTGGCAGGTGCCTGTAGTCACAGCTACCTAGCAGGCTGAGGCAGGAGAATGGCGTGAACCCGGGAGGCAGAGCTTGCAGTGAGCCGAGATCGCCACTGCATTCCATGGGCGACAGAGCAAGGCTCCGCCTAAAAGCAAAAATGAAAGAGAGAGAGAGAGAGAGAGAGAGAAGAGAGAGAGAGAGAGAGAGAGAGAGAGAAAGGAAGGAAGGAAGGAAGGAAGGAAAGACAAAAAGAGAAGAAAAGAAGAGAAGAGAAAAAGAAAAGAAAAGGAGGGAGGGAGGAAGGAAGGAAGGAAGGAAGGAAGGAAAGTAGGAAGGAAGGAAGGAAAGAAGGAAGGAGAGAAGGAAGGAAGGGAAGGAAGGAAGGAAAAAGTGTCCGTTTATGTCTTTTGCTAACTTTTTAATGGGTTTTTTTTTTTTTGTAAATTTGTTTAAGTTCCTGGATATTAGACCATTGTCAAATGGGTAAATTGTAAAAATTTTCTCCCATTCTGTAGGTTGTCTGTTTACTCTGATGATAGTTTCTTTTGCTGTGCAGAAGCTCTTTAGTTTCATTAGATCCTATTTGTCAATTTTCGCTTTTGTTGCAATTGATTTTGCCATCTCCATCATGAAATATTTTCCCATGCCTATGTCCTAAGTTTTCTTCTAGGGTTTTTTGTAGTTTTGTGTTTTACATTTAAGGGTTTAATCCATCTTGAGTTGATTTTTGTATATGGTTTAAGGAAAGGATCCAGGTTCAATTTTCTGCATATGGCTAGCCATTTCTCCCAGCACCATTTATTAAATAGAGAATCTTTTACCTATTGCTGATTTTTATCAGGCTTGTCAAAGATCAGATGGTTGTAGGTGTTCAGTCTTATTTCTGGGTTCTCTATTCTGTTCCATTGGTCTATGTGTCTGTTCTTGTACCAGTACCATGCTGTTTTGGTTAGTGTACCCTTGTAGCATAGTTTGAAGTTGGGTTGTGTGATGCCTCCAGCTTTGCTCTTTTTGCTTAGGATTGTCTTGGCTATTTGGGCTCTTTTTTGGTTCCATATGAATTTTAGAGTAGCTTTTATAATTCTGTGAAGAATGTCAATGGTAGTTTAATGGGAATAGCATTGAATCTATAAATTGCTTTGGGCAGTATGGCCATTTTCACAATGTTGATTCTTCCTATCCATGAGCAGGGAATGTTTTTCCATTTGTTTGTGTCCTCTCTGATTTATTTGAGCAGTGAGTTGTAGTTCTCCTTGAAGAGGTCCTTCACTTCCCTTGTTAGCTGTATTCCAAGGTATCTTATTCTTTTTGCAGCAATTGTGAATGGGAGTTCATTCATTATTTGACCCTCTGCTTGGCTGTTGTTGGTATATAGAAATGCTAGTGATTTTTGCACATTGATTTTGTATCCTGAGATTTTGCTTAAGTGTATCAGCTTAAGAAGCTTTTGGGCTGAGACGATGGGGTTTTGGATCATGTCATCTGAAACAAAGATAGTTTGATGTCCTCTCTTCCTATCTGAATACGCTTTATTTCTTTCTCTTGCCTGATTGCCCTGGTCAGAACTTCTAATACTATGTTAAATAGGAGTGGTGAGAGAGGGCATCCTTGTCTTGTGCAGGTTTTCAAGGGGAAAGCTTCCAGCTTTTGCCCATTCAGTATGATATTGGCTGTGGGTTTGTCATATCTGGCTCTTATTATTTTAAGGTATGTTCCTTCAATATCTAATTTACTGGAAGTTTTTAACATAAAGGGATGATGAATTTTATCAAAGGCCTTTTCTGCATCTATTGAGATAATCATGGTTTTGTCTTTAGTTCTGCTTATGAGATAAGTCACATTTATTGATTTGCATATGTTGAACTAATCTTGCATCCTACTTTATCAATTAAGCCTACTTTATGGAGGTGAATAAGCTTTTTAATGTGCTGCTGGATTTGGTTTGCCAGTACTTTTTTGAGGATTTTTGCACTGATGTTCATGAAGGTTATACTTTTTAATAAGAGACAGGGTCTCCTTATGTTGGCCAGTTTGGTCTTGAACTCCCGGACTGAAGCAATCCTCCTGCCTCAACCTCCAAAGTGCTGAGATTATAGGCGTGAGCCACTGCACCGAACCTGAAAGTGAATTTTAAAACAGCTTTTTACTAAGCACTCAGAAGAAACAAACTGCTAATGTACTCACCCTGTGTGCAATACAAACTGCAATAAAAGGCAAAATGTCAAATATAAGACAAAGTTTTTACAGCCTTTATCTTTAGACTCAGAGGACTGAAAGGGGGCTGAAACTGGGCTGGAGATCAAGTTTCTTTACCTCAGCCAATTCCTTAATATTCTTATCAATTTTCTTAAAAGCTGTTTTTTCAGCCGGGTGTTATGGCTCATGCCTATAATCCTAGCACTTTGGGAGGCTGAGGTGAGCAGATCACTTGAGCCCAGGACTTCAAGGCCAGCCTGGGCAACATGGCAAAAACCTGCCATTGCAAAAAATATAAAAATGAGTTAGGTGTGGTGGTACACGTGTGGAGTAGGTGTGGAGTCCCAGCTCCTTGGAAGGCTTCGAAGGATTGTCTGAGCCTAGCATTACAGCTTGGGTAACAGCGAGACCTTGTCTCAAAAAAAAAAAAGGTTTTTTTCTACTTTCTGGATATGAAAATAAGACCTGTTAATTATTGAAAGATATATAAAAATATACAGTGAAACTAAAAACAATCTATAACTTTATCATCTAAGTATCTGTGTATATATTTAGGTATCTATGTATGTATATAATTTTTAAATGAAATTAAGTTCATAGCATATATATAGACTTGTGCTCTGATGTTTACACTTAATATCATATCATGAACATGTTAATATGTGATTTAACATTTTCTGATTTTTGGTGTTTTTCTGCTGTTTCCTTTGTGTGTGTGTCTTCTGTAACAAAGACTTTTATTTGTCTTGTTCACAAATTCTATTCATAACAATTTTGAAGGCACTGAAAGCAGATTATTTTTTAAATAATCTTAACAAAATAGTTTATCTTTCAAGAATACCTATATAGTTTTGATATATACTTACGATATATACTTACATACTTTTGAATAGTATGATATATCCTTTTGGAATGAAATGTACAGTAATCATCTAGACTTGGTGGTTTTCAATGCTCACTTCAAAACCTTTCAAGCCATGGCCTGATGACATCATTTTTTAAGGCATTCTTCAAATACACTAATAGTATATTTGAAAATGTATTTCAGGTTTCCTCCCACATAAAAGTCAATGAATGTAATGAATGAATGTCATAAAATTCTAAATCACAATTTTTTTTTTTTTTTTTGAGACAGAGTCTCACTCTGTCGCCCAGGCTGGAGTGCAGTGGTACAATCTTGGCTCACTGCAACCTCCGCCCCCTGGGTTCAAGCCATTCTCCTGCCTCAGCCTCCCTAGTAGCTGGGATTACAGGCCTACGCTACCACTCCCTGCTAATTTTTGTATTTTTAGTAGGGACGGGATTTTGCCACGTTGGCCAGACTGCGCTCAAACTCCTCGCCTCAAGTGATGTGTCCGCCTCGGCTGCCCAAAGTGCAGGAATTACAGGCGTGAGCCACCGCGCCCGGCGTCTAAATCACAGTATGTTTTAATTAAACATTTATAAATCCTTCCATTGCGTGGAGAAGTTTGAGGTCAGTCTAATACATGTACAGCACTTTTCAAAGTAAACATGTTATTCTCTCTGCCTAAGTATTTACCATTTTTTCCCTTTGTCTCATTTCCAAACAATTTGCTTGAATTTGTCTAGTGTGTTTCTCTTACGTATTTTTTTCCTAGAAACGTAGTCAGACTGAAAAGTCTACATACACAGATTTCAATCACGTTAGATGATTTCCTCAAATACATCTTTGAGTACTGCTTATAATTTGGAGTGGAGGGGCGCATTTTCCTCAGGGCCGCTCAAAATTCCCAGCTATCTCCATGTACGTTGTCTCACAATGTCTTCTCTTTCATCATTTTCATACATTTTATTTTTCTCTGCCTCATGGAAGGGAAAAGCTTGTCCTCCGCATCATTGATTTGTTTCTCTGGAGTCTCATTTCTGTCTTTCTCTCTGCAATACAAATTTCAATCCAATATTGGACCTTCAGTTTCTTGTCTCTCTTAGTACTCTCACCCAGCTTTTTAATCTTATTCTGCAACTGCTCATTTTAAATCACTCTCTCCGTATGGCTTTCTGCTTCTGTTACATACAGGTTATATCTTCTAACATTCTGCCAAACTGTTCAGCTGTTTTCCGAAAACTTTTCCTGGGCCTAAAGTAAGGCCTGTTCTGAGGTCGCCTCTTAATCAAATTCTGTAAGATGCTAATAGTTCTGGTCCCTGACTCTGTAGCATTTTATCACATATCCCCCCCTTTTTTATCCCTTTTAACTCGAGAATGACAAAAGATCTCACCATTCCAAAGTCGGCGGCCTGCCTGGATTACTCTCGGCTCGTTCTGTTCATGTTGATTCTGGAGGAATCCACTTTTCCTATCTATTGAGGGAAGGTGGGTTGACGTGAGCATCTGCCAACCAGCTCCAAACTCTGGAAAACTGTCATTCAGCTGGAATGACAGCGGATCTTCTATTACGTTGCCTGGTGACCTGAGAGAACACTAAGTACTTGTTGACAACCATGATTCTCAACAAGTATATCCATCAACACTTTCTTCATCTACTTCTTGCTCTTGGCATGGGACGCTTTCCCCTGCAAGGCAACCTAATGCACTGATGTCTCCTCTGCCTTCATCTTTCTGCCTGCTTCTCCTCTGAGAGTCCCTGGCTGGGTGTAAGGAGAAAGGAACTGAGAGAAGAGACAGCATATTACCAAACAGGTAGAAGAGAGGCTTTTGAATGTTCTCACCATATTACCAAACAGGTAGAAGAGAGGCTTTTGAATGTTCTCACCATAAAGGAATGATAAATGCATGAGATGATGAACATACTAAGTACCCTAATTTGATCATTATACAGAATATATATGGATCAAAACATCAAGTTATACCTCATAAATATGCGTAATTACAATGTAAAAAATTAATTAATTGTTTTTAAAAAAGAGAGATAAAATGTTTCCCGACCTAATTTCAGGCAATCAGTATTGGTCTGTTTTGGTGGAATAACTCTAGCATCTGCATGCTTTTTAGTTTTTATTTTTATTTATTTATCTTTTTGGAGACAGAGCCTCGCTCTATCACCCAGGCTGGAGTGCAGTGGCATCTCAGCTCACTGCAACCTCCACCTCCCAGGTACAAGCAATTCTCGTGCCTCAGCCTCCTGAGTAGCTGGGACTACAGGCGTGTGGAGGCTGAGGCATGAGAATTGCTTGTACCCGGGAGGAGGAGGTTGCAGTGAGCTGAGATGCCACTGGACTCCAGCCTGGGTGATAGAGCGAGACCCTGTCTCCAAAAAAATAAACAAATAAAAACAAAAAATTAAAAGCATGTAGATGCTAAACTATGCCCAGCTAATTTTTTGTATTTTTAGTAGAGATGGGGTTTTGCAGTGTTGGCTAGGCTGGTCCCAAACTCCTGGCTTCAAGTGATCCACCCACCTCGGCCTCCCAAACGCATGTTTTTCATTAGACATTTTTCAATTAATTTAATGTAGTTGATTTTTCAGGTAGCAATTCCATCCAGAATTGTATTTTTTTGTATGGTAATTTGTCCCTCTTATTTGTTATCTTGATGGGATGACCATCAGGAGCAACTGGATTAGAGACTGCTAATTTAGGTCCTTTTAACCTAAGGCCTCTCTTTTTTTTGTTGTTTTTTTTTGGTTTTTTTTTTGGTTTTTTTTTTTTTTGAGACACTCTTGCTCCTGTCATCCAGGCTGGAGTGCGGTGGCACAATCGTAGCTCACTGCAACCTCCACCTCTTGGGTTCAAGTGATTCTTCTGCCTCAGCCTCCCGCATAGCTGGGATTACAGGCACCCACCACGGCGCCCGGCTAATTTCTTGTATTTCTGGTAGAGATAGGGTTTCACCGTGTTGGCCAGGCTAGTCTTGAACTTCTGACCTCAGGTGATCTGCCTGCCTCAGCCTCCCAAAGTGCTGGGACTACAGGCATGAGCCACTGTGTCCAGCCCTTTCTTCTTATGTTTAAGTGTGAACATTTTCCCTCATAACTGCCCTGACAATACCACAGCCGATATTTGTAGCAGGAATATTTGATCAATGCAAATTTGATAGAAATAGCCTCATGATGAAAAATTCAAGCCAGTCTCCCCACCTCAAAAGAAGTCTCCTCACAACCTGGTAACAGCTTCAGTTTAGCCACTGAAGAGCAGATGACACATTGCTATGATCTACGGTTGCACTCCTGTACCTAAGTGTTGATCAGCAGTATTTGCTATTGAAATTTCTCAGATACATGTTAGGGAATCTCCTGAATATATATTCTGTGTTACCTATAAAGCATCCCATTTTGTCAGACAGAACCTGTTTACATGAGTGAATTCAAATTGATAAGAAAGAGGACCAGGCGCAGTGGCTCATGCCTGTAATCCTAGCACTTTGAGAGACCAAGGTGGACAGATCACTTGAGCTCAGGAGTTCAAGACCACCCTGGCCAACATGATAAAACCCTGTCTTTCCTAAAAATGCAAAAATTAGCCAGGCATGGTGGTGCATGGCTGTGATTCCGGCTACATGGTGGCTGAGGCAGGAGAATCACTTGAACCTAAAAGAAGGAGGTGGCAGTGAACCGAGATAATGCCACTGCACTCCAGCCTGGGGCAACAGGGTGCGACTGTGCCTCAAAAAAAATGAAAAGAAAGAAAAGAAATTGGCTGGGTGTGGTGGCCCACGCCTGTAATCCCAGCACTTTGAGAGGCCGAGGCGGGCGGATCACTTGAGGTCAGGAGTTCAAGATCAACCTGGCCAACATGGTGAAATCCCATCTCTACTAAAAATCCAAAAACTTAGCTGGGTGTCATGACGTGTGGCGGGCACCTGTAATCCCAGCCACTCGGGAGGCTGAAGCAAGAGAATCGCTTGAACACAAGAGGCAGAGGTTGCAGGAGCCAAGGTCATGATACCGCCCTCCAGCCTAGGTGACAGAGTGAGACTCTGTCTCAAAAAAAAAAAAAGAAAGAAATTGATAGGAAGAGCTGCATTATTTTTGACAGTGATGTAATGGAATCAAAAACAGTATTTTGCAGTGTGTTAATTTTACTCATTGTAAATCAGTTATTTTACTTTATAACAATTATAATTATCTTCCTAGTATTCATACATCTTAATTGTATTCAACAAATGATATCATGTATTGAATAACCACCACATTACTTCAAATGTTATTGATGATCTAAATGGATTCAAATATAGAAATAGAATTAGGCAACCATTGTTCTGATAAACATTTGTTAACACATACATGAATCTAGAATTAAGGGTTTGGGAGTCTATGGATTCTATAAAATTGATTGTGAATTTCTGAGTGTATGTGAGGTTTTTTTTTTAATCAAGAGGGTTTGAGTTTCCAACAGATTCTCAAAGCAATTATGACCAAAAGAAAGACTGGGCGCGGTGGCTCACACCTGTAATCCCAGCACTTTGGGAGGCCGAGGCGGGCAGATCACGAAGTCAGGAGATCAAGACCATCCTGGCTAACACTGTGAAACCCCGTCTCTACTAAAAATACAAAAAATTAGCTGGGTGTGGTGGCGAGTGCCTGTAGTCCCAGCTACTCCGGAGGCTGAAACAGGAGAATGATGTGAACCTGGGAAGCAGAGCTTGCAGTGAGCCGAGATCGCACCACTGCACTCCAGCCTGCCAGCCTGGGAGACGGAGCAAGACACCACTAAAAAAAAAAAAAAAAAAAGAAGGTTAAACACCATGCTTTAGGGATTTTAAAAAATAACATTTCCTCTCCATCCCCAATTATTTTGAAATTATAAACCCAGTGCTCATGAGGCCAAAGACTTAAATATTATCAGAAAAGCTAAGAGGCTCATCTTGGAAAAACATACCACATTGTCACTAACAGTCTCTAAGTCCAGAGTATGACCCTTACAACCTCCCAGACCCTTGGTTTCCTTATCTGTAAAATAAGAAGTTTGGGCTAGAAAGATGAATTCTTAGATCACCCCCAGCTGTAAAATTGTAGGATTAGTATTGAAGACTCACACATAAACTTTAAAAAAATAAAATAAACAAACAAGACACTTGGTTACAATATCCTTGCAACAGACACGATTTTATTAACATAATCAATGAAGTATTTAAACAGGAAGTTAAACTCTTTGTGAGTTCTCAGAATCTCATAAAATCCATTATCTCTCAAATTCAAGTCTCTTGAAAATTAGATATTTGATCTCAGATGAAATGACTTGATCAGTTTATGTATTCTACTGTTTAAATTCTTGTCTGTTACAATGTTTTGCATGATGTTCAAAAAGCTTAATGAACAAAAGCAAACATTGTGGTGAGCTATTGAGATGAAATAAGCAAAGTAAGGAGCAAAAAATGGTATAAACACATTGGCTCATATAATCTAAACATGTGGTCGAGAGAAAAAGAAAACAACTCTTGTTCTCTGTAAATTAATTGTTATAATTTAACAGCAGGACAATCAAAATGTGGTTGGAAACGAGTGGTATATAATCATTGTGAAGAGGAAAGAGAGAAGCTGGCTGAGAAATACTGGATGAGTTTAAACATTGCAGAAGATCCTTGTTTATTTGCTCTAAAAGGCAGTCCAGGCACTCTGTTAGCCAGCACCCCAGGATAAACCTATAAATATTTACTATCTCCTGGTTCAACCACTGGACAAGTGACTGAAAATTACTCACTTCACTTGACTAGAGCTTGAACCACACATCTGATATTTGCAGACTATTTTGAATAATGGTCACATCACAAGGAGTTATCTTTTTTTTTAAAATCAAGCAGCTTTTTTGTTTGCAGATCAAACCATTGCTCCATGTGGATTTGATGGGCTAAGAATGGAGTCCACTAGACATGAAAACAGAGGCGTTGATGATTGTTTTATCTAATAATCAAATTATTTGGCCAGGCATGATGGCTCACGCCTATAATCCCAGCAGTTTGGGAGGCCAAGGCGGGTGGATCACCTGAGGTCAGCCTGGCCAACATGGTGAAACCCCATTTCTACTAAAAATACAAAAATTTGCCCAGGCCTGGTGGGGGCATTCCTGTAATCCCAGGTACTTGGGAGGCTGAGGCAGGAGAATTGCTTGAACGCAGGAGGCAGAGGTTGTAGAGAGTTGAGATCGGGCCATTTCACTCCAGCCTGGGGAACAAAAGCAAGACTCCATCTCAAAAAAAAAAAAAAAAAAAAAAAAAAAAAAAAACTCGAATTATTTGCTTTAAAATGGAGGTACTAGGCTAAAACATATTGCCAGAGGCAAGATTTGAGTAAGAAGACCTAAGCAGATAATAACTATGTCTTCAGGTGAGAAATGAACATGCACATAATTGAGTTACTTCTGAAGCCATATACACGGGTTTGTTTCTGATTATTGGGAAGATTGTTAGAAGATAATAATTTATTCTCCTATTTTGAAGTTTTCCTAATAATTTACTATTACAGTCTTCTCTACAACCTTAAGAGAGATGCGAAGGGAAATATGGTTGAAAAGAGTCAAGTTATTTTCTAGGGGTCAAAACTTGTCTATTATAGATGTTGACATGGATGTGGTGAAAAGGGAACACTTAGGCCGGCTGCAGTGGCTCACGCCTGTAATCCCAGCACTTTGGGAGGCCGAGGTGGGCAGATCACCTGAGGTCAGAAGTTCGAGACCAGCCTGCCCAACATGGGAAATGCTGTCTTTACTAAAAATACAAAAAATTAGCTGGGCATGGTGGCAGGTGCCTGTAATCCTATCTACTCAGGAGGCTGAGGCAGGAGAATCACCTGAACCTGGGAGGTGGAGGTTGCAGTGAGCCAAGATCACCCACTACACTCCAGCCTGGGAAACAAGAGTGAAACTCTGTCTCACACACACACACACAAAAAGGTAAAGGGAACACTGATGGTGGGAATGTAAGTTAGTACAACCACTATGCAAAACAGTGTGGAGATTCCTTAAATAACTAAAAGTAGAACTACCATTTAATCTAAAATCCCACTACTGGGTATGTACCCAAAGGAAAAGAATTCATTGTATGGAAACGACGCTTGCAGATGCATGTTTATAGCAGCGCAATTAGCAATTGCAAAGATGTGGAACCAGCCTAGTTGCCCATTAACCAATGAATAAAGAAAATGTGGTAGCCGGGCGCAGTGGCTCACGCCTGTAATCCCAGCACTTTGGGAGGCCGAGGCGGGCGGATCACGAGGTCAGGAGATCGAGACCATCCTGGCTAACACGGTGAAACCCCGTCTCTACTAAAAATGCAAAAAATTAGCCGGGCGAGGCGGCGGGCGCCTGTAGTCCCAGCTACTCGGGAGGCTGAGGCAGGAGAATGGCGTGAACCCGGGAGGCGGAGCTTGCAGTGAGCCGAGATGGCGCCATTGCACTCCAGCCTGGGCGACTAAGCGAGACTCTGTCTCAAAAAAAAAAAAAAAAAAAAAAAAAAAGAAAATGTGGTTTATATACACGATGGAATACTACTCGGCCATTAAAAGGAATAAAATAATATCTTTTGCAGCAACTTGGATGGAACTGGAGGCCATTATTCTAAGAGAAGTAACTCAGGAACGGAAAACCAAATATTGCATGTTCTCACTTATAAGTGGGAGCTAAGCTATGAGGATGCAAAGGAATAAGAATCACATAATGAACTTTGAGGACTTTGGGGAAAGGCTGAGAGGGGTGAGGGATAAAAGACTATATATGGGGTGCAGTATACACTGCTTGGATGACTGGTGCACTAAAATATCAGAAATCACCACTAAAAGAACTTATCCATGTAATCAAAAACCACCTGTACCTCCAAAAACTACTGAAATAAAAATAAAAAATAAAAACAATAGAAAAATAAAAAGTGAACAAAGGATTTGAATAAGCATTTCTTTTTTCTTTTCTTTTCTTTTTTTTTTTTTTTTTTTTTTTTGAGACAGAGTTTCGCTCTTGCTGTGCAGGTTGGAGTACAGTGGCATGATATCAGCTCACTGTAACCTCTGCCCCCAGGGTTGAAGCGATTCTCCTGCCTCAGCCTCCCAAGTAGCTGGGATTACAGGCACCCGCCACCATGCCCAGTTAATTTTTTTGTATTTTTAGTAGAGATGGGGTTTCACCATATTGGCCAGGCTGGTCTCGAACTCCAGACCTCAGGTGATCCACTGGCCTTGGTCTCCCAAAGTGCCACCGTGCCCAGCCTGAATAGACATTTCTTAAAAGAAGACATAGAAATGACCAACAAGTATGTGAATAAATGCTCAATAGCACTACTAAGAGAAAGGCAAATCAAAACCACAATAAGATGTCATCTCACCCCAGTTAGAATGGCTGTTATCAAAAAGACAAAAAATGACAAATGCCAATGAAGACGTGAAGAAACAGGAACTCTTACACCCCGTCAGTGGGAATGTAAATTAGTACAGCCATTATGGTAAAACAGTATGGAGGTTCCTCAAAAAACTCAAAATAGAACTACCAAGGGATTCATACATCCCACTGCTGGACATACACACAACATAAAGGAATTCCGTATATGGAGGAGACATCTGCATTTCCTTGTTTATCACAGCAATATTTACCATAAATGTCCATCAACAGATGAATGGATAAAGAAAATGTGGTATATATACACAATGGAGAGCTATCCAGCCAGAAAAAAGAATGGAATCATGTATTTTGCAACAACATGGAGGAAACTGGAGGTCATTATCTTAAGTGAAACAAGCCAGGTACAGAAAGTCAAACATCACCTGTTCTCACTCTAAGTGGGTGCTAAAAAAATGTGTACACATGCACATAGAGAGTGGAATGATAGACGATGGAGACTCGGAAGGGTGAGGGAGTGGAAGGGGGAGGATTATGAGAACTTAGTTGATGGCTGCAATGTGTTATTTGCATGATCCATACCTTAAAAGCCCTGACTTGGCCGCTATGCAATCTATGCTTGTAACCAAATTGCACGTTTCCCCAAAAAAACAGAAACAAAACATGTCTATTGTGAAGCCACAACTTGAAGCTATGTCAGTCATAAGCTGAAGGCAAAGCTCTTTCCAATACATCATTTTACTGATCTACGAACCATGCTGCTGTTCAAATTTGGAACTTGCAATAACCAAAATAACACCTTTTATAGAAACGCTTTTGTGGGTATGATATATATAGCCGGTAAGTATAATACTCACTGGATCCCAGAAAAGAGAGAGTAGAAATGACAGCATGCTCCTTTTAGAAGTAAATGAGGATGACTGGTCTGACAACATTGCAAACTAAAGCAATGGCCAAAAAAATATACAGTATTCTATAAACATGCCTATTATTTATAGCGCATTATAATTTGTTGCTTTAATTATATGTGATAGTATAATTACTCACTGTGATAATCTGTCCTAAAATACCATAATTTCAATTATATGTATTTGATCTACTAGTTTCCCAGAAGAAATAAAAGTTAAGTATTTTCCATAATCCAATGTTCTATCCATTGAGTGTATAAAGGTAATACGCACTACAATGTGTTCCATTTTGTTAAAGTCGTGTTACATAGAACAGCATAAAAATACCACTGGGGACCGGGCGCCGTGGTTCACACCTGTAATCCCAGCACTTTGGGAGGCCGAGGCAGGCTGATCACCTGAAGTCAGTAGTTCAAGACCAACCTGGCCAACATGGTGAAGCCCCATCCCTACTAAAAATACAAAAAAAAAAAAAAATTAGCAGGGTGTGGTAGCAGAAGCCTGTAATCCCACGCCACTCAGGAGGCTGAGACAGGAGAATTGCTTGAACCCAGGAGGCGGAGGTTGCAGTGAGCCGAGATCATGCCACTACACTCCAGCCTGGGCAACAAAGAGAGAAACTCCGTCTCAAAAAAAAAAAAAAAAGTACTACTGGGTGGGTGCAGTGGCTCACACTTGTCATCTCAACACTTTGGAAGGCCCAGGAGGAAGTACTATTTGAGGTCAGGAGTTCGAGAACAGCCCTGGCAACATAGTGAGACCCCAACCCTAAAAAAATTAAAAATCAGCTGGGTTTGGTGGTGTGCGCCTATAGTCCTAACCCATTCAGAAGACTGAGGCAGAAGGATCGCTTGAGCCCCAGAATTCAAGCTTGCAGTGAGCTACGATCACACTACTGCACTCCAATCTGAGTGACAGAACAGGATCCTGTCTCAAAATAAAACTTTTTTTTTTTTTTTTTTTTTTTTTAAAGTACCACTGTTGCCCGCAAGAGTTTTACAAATCATGAAGGGGAACAAGCCAGACAGTCAACTAAATTCAACAACCATCTTTATTTACCAGCCATCTTCTATTTGTCATACGGGGCTAGGCACAGAGGAGTTGTGATGCTTAATAAAAACAATTTCGGCCGGGCACAATGGCTCATGCCTGTAATGCCAGCACTTTGGGAGGCCGAGGTGGATGGATCACGAGGTCCGGAGATCAAGACCAACCTGGCTAACATGGTGAAACCCCACCTCTACTAAAAATACAAAAGAAAATTAGCCGGGCATGGTGGCGGGCACCTGTAGTCCCAGTTACTCGGGTGGCTGAGGCAGGAGAATGGCATGAACCTGGGAGGTGGAGCTTGCAGTGAGCCGAGATGGCGCCACTGCACTCCAGCCTGGGTGACAGAGCGAGACTCGGTCTCAAAACAAAACAAAACAAACAAACAAAATAATTTCAACATTGTAATATAATAGCATGCATGATATCTGTTATTCATTCACTGAACAAAACTTTCTCCTAAGCCTACCTTTTGACATTCACAATCTATAGGAGACAGACGTAGTAGGTAGGCAAACAAATGACATCTTGAATTACACGTTAGGAAAAGAGTCACACAGGGTGAAGACGAAGAAGGAAGAAGGACATCTGCTTAAATGAGCTTTATTAAAGGAGGCCTATGTGTGGCATCCCTCAAGGACTGAGACAGCTCCTGAGACAGAGGGAGGACGGTGGTCAAAGGCTCCAAGGCACAAAGGAGCACCGTGTTCCTGTAGATGGAAGGAAGCCAGTGTGGTTGGAGCACAGTGCACGTGGGAAAGACCTCTTGAAAGGAAAGGAAAACTGGAGTGAGATCAGCACTGGAGAGGTGCATGCTACACAAGAATGCAGAGGGCAAATCATGAAGCAGGAGTCAGAAGATACTATGGAGGAGATGGTGTTTGTTTTGTTGTTGTTGTTATTAATGTTTTGTTTTTGTTGTTATTATTGTTTTGTTTGGTTTTTTGCTTTTTGTGGGTTTTGTTTGTTTGTTTGTTTGAGATGGAGTCTCACTCTGTTGCCCAGGCTGGAGTGCAGTGGCACAATCGCGGCTCACTACAACCTCTGCCTGCCATGTTCAAGCGATTCTCTTGCCTCAGCCTCCCAAGTAGCTGGAATTACAGGTGCACGCCACCACGTCTGGCTAATTTTTGCCTTTTTAGTAGAGACAGGGTTTCACCCTCTTGGCCAGGCTGGTCTTGAACTCCTGACCTCATGATCCACCCGCTTCAGCCTGCCAAAGTGCTGGGATTACAGGCATGAGCCACCACGCCCAGTCTAAGGAGATGGTATTTTAAGATGAGATTTGAAGGCATGATATGTTTTCTGTAGGCCATGATAGTGTGTGAGAGAATGAATAACACTGTGATGCAAAGAAAACTTCCAACAGTGGCATTTATTCTCAGAGGATTCAAATATTTGTGCAGGGAGATGCAACAGGTATGTTTGTAATGGTGAGGTCTTAAATACTAAGGTAAGATTGATGCTTTTTATTATTCAAGCAGTAGGGAAACTACTTTAGCACCATAAACAGGAAGTGGCATGATCAAGGGAAGTTTTGTGAGGTTCATCAGAAGGAGTATGTGAGACAGGTTGGAGGCAGAGATGCCCACAAGAAAGCCAATGAAACAGAGTGAGTGTGAAGAGGTGGCTCTCCATAGTGGTGGTGGCAACAGACATGTGCATAAGGCGAGGAGTACAGAGACCGCTACATTGTCACTAGGCACTAGGTACTGCATCATTGACTTCACTCCACTCCTGAGAGATCTCAGCTCACACAACATCTATAAACAACCGTGGAGAGAAGCAAGGTTCAGGATAGATACATAGTTTTAATACTATACGCAGCTGGGCACGGTGGCTCACGCCTGTAATTCCAGCACTTTGGGAGGCAGAGGCAGGCGGATCACAAGGTCAGGAGTTTGAGACCAGCCTGCCCAATATGGTGAAACTCCATCTCTACTGAAAACACAAAAATTAGCTGGGCATGGTGGTGTGCACCTGTAATCCCAGCTACTTGGGAGACTGAGGCAGGAGAATCGCTTGAACCCAGGAGGCGGAGGTTGCAGTGAGCCAAGATTGCGCCACTGTACTCTAGCCTGGGCAACAGAGCAAGACTCTGTCTCAAAAAAAAAACCAAAAAAAACACAAAAAAAACAAAAAAACTATACGCTCAGTCATTTCTCTGGTTACTCTGAAATTCACCCCTTTATGGAGGCAGTGTTACCAGGAGATAAGGAGTCCGAGTTATATCACCTTGGCCTGAATTGCACTAACTGAATTTCAGTTCATGTGAGACCACCAGTGAGAGCAAGGTGTGTCAAAGGAGAGTTCTGTGGCCTGTATCGACACACTGATGCTAAGAACGGTGCTGCCGCTGGGATTCGCTATATCACATTGGACGATTTTTAGGATAATCCTGGGCAGACATCTCATTCCAGTCTCTTAGGAATGTTTGTAATGGCTGTGCTTCTTCAGAGTATTTGATTTGTTTTCTTTTGATTATTAATTATGAAATCTGTGATTAATCAGGCTCCCCTTTTAGGAGTTACTACTGGAAACTTTAGAGCCAATCTGTGGCCCTTATTGATTGATCACTTTTGTGTCTTAACCTCCATGTTACGCTCTCGCCTCTTTTCTCTTTCTTCTTTTTAATTTTCCTCTGTTTATTGCATGAGATATTACTGAAGTTTATAAGACTTTGTATACCACCTTAAATAGTTTCTAGAACAAGTAACAGTAGGATTAGGAAAATGGAATAAAATGCTGAATAAGTGCTAATTTTCTTTCTTTCTTTCCTTCTTTCTTTTCTCTTTCTCTTTCTTTCTTTCTTTCTTTCTGTCTCTCTCTCTCTTTCTTTCTTTCTTTCTTTCTTTCTTTCTTTCTTTCTTTCTTTCTTTCTTTCTTTCTTTCTTTCTTTCTTTCCTTCCTTCCTTCCTTCCTTCTTTCCTTCTTTCTTTCTTTCTTTCGGAGTCTATCACCCAGGCTGTAGTACAGTGGGACAATCTTGGCTCGCTGCAATCTCTGCCTCCTGGGTTCAAGCGATTATTCTGCCTCAGCCTCTCAAGTAGCTGGGACTACAGGTGTGCGCCACCACGCCTGGCTAATTTTTATATTTTTAGTAGAGACAGGGTTTCACCATAATGGCCAGGCTGGTCTTGAACTCCTGACCTTGTGATCCACCTGCCTCGAACTCCCAAAGTGCTAGGATTACAGGCATGAGCCACCACGCCTGGCAAGTGCTAATTTATTTTTCTTGTAGCCAATCTTTCCTCCCCTCTATGGGTATAGGTTTGTTTTTGTTTTGTTTTTTTAATTGACAGGAGCAAAATCTGTCTTTAAAAACAGCATAAATTGTGTTTGTTCATTTATTTTGTCTACCATTTGAAAGCGTCCCAATAAAAGGCCAACAGTTGCAAAACAAAAAATCTGTAACTTCAGACAACTCTTTCCATTTATAGAAGGTGGATGACTGTTACAGAAGATGACTGCTCCGTTTATAGAGGAGACTGGATGACATAAGACTAAGAGAAAATAAGTTGTTAAAGAAACTAGAACAAAACTAAGGAAGGAGAGGAGAAGGAGCAAAGACCCAATTTAAATTTAAATACTGCTGATTGGAGAGGTTGATGAATGAGTACAAATACAGAGTTCCACAGAAGAAACAAGACCTAGTGATTGTCAGATGAGTAGGGTGGCTGTAGTTGACAATGATCTATTGCATATTTCAAAACAGCTAGAAAAGAATAATTGGAATGTTTTTGCAGAAAAAGAAGACAAATACTTAGGGTGATTGATATCTCAAGTACATTGATTTGATCTGTGCAAATTACATGGATGTATTGAATTATCACTCTACCCTGAAAATACGTACGTCTATTATGTATCAATAAACACAAAATTGGAAAATAAATAAATACTTCTGGTTTTAACCACTAGATGAAGTAAAGCCAAAACTATATAATTGGTATTGAAATTGTGAGGCTACCCAAGTTTCCTCTATCATAAAGTGCTCTCACTGACGTGGTCAAATTTTTTCAGGCGAGGAGTTCTAGACATGTTCTCTGTCATGTCCATGACATCCTAGACTGGCAAGACATTCCCATAAGAAGCATGTGATGTTGCCTTCTTACAGGTGACAAATAAGAAACCAGCAAGATAAAATGATCAACCGAAGATCTCAGAGGGACTGATGACAAAGTTGATGACGGAAGCCATCATCCTATGCAGTGGGTTGACAGCCGATTCAGACCTGTATCATAGGTTCTATTGGATCCATGAGAAATATAAAATGATATCACAATGTAAGTCTCTTGAGTCATTTATGAATCCCTCATCCCTAATGAACATACACAAAAAGTAGCTAAGATGGCCCTGTCCTCAATCATGGAATCACCCCCACATGCCTGTGATTCAGAGTGAAAGGCCCACAAACATGAGCAGAGTGCCCTGATTCTACCAGCCAGAGAAAGTCTGTGATATGACAGAGACTACTGATATTTTAGCCAGGCTTTCAGATCACTGAGTCATGGCCTACTATGCAGTGGGGAGCAGCGATGAACAAGAGAGATCTGGCCCCTGCCCTGACACCTCTTAATAATAATACTCATTGTGAATTTACTACATGCCAGGGTCCATTCCAATCACTGTACATCACTTAACTGATTTAAGCATCACATCAATCCTGTGAGTTAGATATTATAGTTATCTTCATTTTACAGATGAAGAAAATGAAACACACAAAAAAGTTAAAGTACCATAACTTGAATGAAGTTCCAGTTTCTGTTCCCAAATGGAAGAAGCTTAGGAGTTATTATTTCCATCCTCCTAACAAGAAAAAAATGCTGAGTAAACTAAAAATCAACAATTCTTCTTAGATCCATCGGAGAATTAAGGCAACAGGGCAAACTGCTGCCCTGAAAGCTACAAAGACAGGTGGATACAGAGAATCACAGCTTTCCAGCCAAATCCCCACAGCTAGACCTAGTATGGCAGGAACACTGAAAACTGTGATTAATGAATTGCTGGGTGTAGATTAACCCGAGGCCTAAAGCTTCCAGGGAGCCCAGTCTTAAGGAGCCTTCACACTTCGGTGAGTTTCATCTCCAGGAGCTCTACCAGGTTCTTGCGGTGATGATCTGAAAAAAGCAGGGGAAGAAGAGGGCCCATTTTGAAATGTGACCAGACACCTCCATTCTCCTGAAAAAGGGGGCTACCCTCAAAGGAAAACTATTTTACCAGAGCCTCTGACTGGCATTTTTACCAAAACCTAACCAATCTATAGCAAGGGATATATTGAACTCTAGTACATTGTTGACTTCCACATGGGGGAAAAAAATAAGCGACTCAGACTCCCCAAAAGACTGAGATCTAATCGTAAGACTACAAAATATTTTCTATCCTCTTCACCCTACCACCATATCAATAGGGTTCCAGTGTAATAACAGAGGATTACAGCTAAAATAACTGTAAGCCTCTAACTATATTTAAAGAGTCTCTAGAAAAACCGAAAGCTAACAGAGGAGACAAAAACAATGACACTGGAAGGTATTTTACCTTCTGACACCAGAGCTAAAGAAATAATATGCATAGACTAACTCCGAGCCAGAAAAGCATGAAAACGCAAACCCTCACACTACCTCTGTTCCTCTTACCAGGTGTATTATGTCCAGCTTGCAACTAAAAATATCAAGGAATGCTGAAAAGCAAAAAACCATCCCAAGAGGCACAGCAAGCATCAGACCAGATTCAGTACGGGAGACATCCTGGAATTATCTGACTGGAAATGTAAAATAACTATGATTAATATGCTAAAGGCTTGAATAGAAAAAGTGGACAACATGCAGAAAGGGAGGTAACCTGGAAGCAGAAAAATGAAAACTCTAAGAAAGAATCCAAAGGAAATGCCACAGATCAAAAACTGTAATGGAAACAAAGCATTTTGTTGGGTGTGGTGGCTCATGCCTGTAATCCCAGCACTTTGGGGGGCCGAGGCGGGTGGATCACCTGAGGTCAGGAGTTTGAGACCAGCCTGGCCAACATGGAGAAACCACATCTCTACTAAAAACACAAAAATTAGCCGGGCATGATGGCGCATACTTGTCATCCCAGCTACTCGGGAGGCTGAGGCAGGAGAATCGCTTGAATCTGGGAGGCGGAGATTGCAGTGAGCCGAGATCATGCCATTGTACTCCAGCCTGGGCAACAAGAGTGAAAATTCTGTCTCAAAAAAAAAAAAAAAAAAAAAAAAAAAAAAATTGGAGAGAATGCATTTCCTGGGCTCATCAGTAGACTAGAGACAGCTGAGGAGAGAACCAGTGAGCTTAACAAGATGTCAATAGAAACTTGCAAAAGGAAAATGAAAAAAAAAAAAAAACCTGCAAAAATTTTAAAAAAAGGAAAACAGTACAGAATATCCAAGAACTGTGGGACAATTTCAAAAGATGCAACGTGTGTGTAATGGGAGTAGCAGCAGCAGAAGAAAAAGAATGGTGAAAGGAGAGTCATGAAGACTTGGGCAGTAATGAGAGTGTATAACCGAAAAATCTAATGGAACCTGGCCTTCTCTGGAGTGTTAGGGACCAATTGAAAAATAGACACAGAAATCAAATAGGTTTCAATATGTCAGCCTTGTTGCTGATATGGTTCAGAGAAAGTGGCTTGAACCCAAAGGCAAAATGACTTCCACCTCCTGCTCATCACAAGTTACATTTAGCCACTCAGTGGAAACAGAGATGCTCAACCATTAGTGTTCCCTGGGTTGGGCTTGCTGCCTGAAGAAAGTAGAAATCCAGAACAGGTGTAGCCCGTGGGTGGTCGGCAACACCAGAGAAAGTGAAGGTGGAGAGGTGCACACTCACTCATCCTTATCCCGAAGTTTTCAACCAGCTAAGTTACTTCCCCTGTGAAGGGAAGCCGGTAAGGAATAGAGAAAGCAAATGAGTGAAAAACATCCTTCTCTTCTGGAGGGGAGAGTGCCACCGCTTGTTAGACCTGTGAGGCACGGGAAATACGCATGTAGCCAGGGAGAACTCGTCCTCTAAACCCACCCCTGGAAAGTATACGAGAACCGACGTGAGGGGTGGCGCGGCAGACTGTGGCTTTTCTAGGCGTCAGAAACACACTCGATTTAAAAAACAATAATTTTAAATGACTGTTCTGGCTTTTTTCTTTCTAGGCGTCAGAAACACGCTCTCGCCCGGGCTAAAAAACAATAATTTTAAATGATACTTGTTCTGGTACATTTTTTCAGATCTCACCTCCCCAGTGTTGGGAAAGGAGGCCAAATGTATATTTTTGTAAAAAGAGACGGGGTTTCACCATGGCCAGGATGGGAGAATCCGCCCGTCTCGGAAAGAGATACAGGCTCCATAGATCTAAGGAAATGAGGAGAAATGTATATTTTAAAAAACCATGGAAAAAAGGAAAGAGATCCATGAAAAATCTTCTTATTCATTTTTGTTTTCCTAGATCCTACTAGAAACAGTGCCTTGGTTGATGCAGTGTTTATAAATGAATGCTGTGGTGGAAGACAATGAGGCACACATCAAGCAACTATTTATAGGTACTGTAAAGAATGATCATTACAAGTCTTTTAAAATGTTCTTGTATTCATGGTTATCAGATAATACTGATTTTTTAAAACTCTGGGTCACTGAATACGTAAATTAATCAGATGAATAAATGAATTGGTTTCTCCAAATCAACCAGAGATTTTTGAGTTGAGGGAAACTACCTGATAAATGAACTGAGATTTCTTTTACCCCAAATCTAGAACTGTTCAGAAAAAGAAAATACTTTGAGATATTTATGCAAATCTTCTGATGTGGGAAGTTTCACCCATATCGAATGGAAGGCATTTATTATCTTACTATAATGTAGCTTGGTTGAGTGACGAGATTTAAGAGCTATTAAGGGATTGGAAAGATAAAGATAAGCTTGGCAGAGGAAGTAAGACTAGAGAGAAAGTGAGAGTCTAGAGGAGGAAGGAAGGCTTAGGCTTGAAAGTAAAACGTGGGAAATGGGGAGCCATTGTCCTGAGCAAGTGCATCCTCCTTTAAGAAGCCATTTCAGGCCAGGCGCTGTGGCTCACACCTGTAATCCCAGCACTCTGGGAGGCTGAGGCGGGTGGATCACGAGGTCAGGAGTTCAAGACCACTCTGGCCAAGAAGGTGAAACCCCATCTCTACTAAAAATACAAAAATTAACTGGGCGTGATGGTGGGTGCTTGTAATCTCAGCTACTCGGGAGGCTGAGGCAGAGAATTGCCTGAACCTGGGAGACGGAGGTTGCAGTGAGTTGAGATCATGCCACTGCACTGCAGCCTGAGTGACAGAGTGAGACTCCATCTCAAAAGAAAAAAAAGAAGCCATTTCAAACCTTTGCCTTATGGGTATATCTGAATGAGGTTAATTCATATTTTAACCGCATCAATAAGCCAAAGGAACTTGACTAGCAGAACTGCTATCAGCAGAACCTGTTGCAAGCTGTATCTGCGGGCTGTGCTCTTGACTGAATTCCTTTCTAGCCCTGGGCTGAGCAACATTGATTTAGGAACCTCACTGGGCTGTTTGTGTTGTTGTTATTTCCATTGCTTGCCCACTTTCCTGACTATAACAATCAACCTAGTTGCAGTGGTCATTCCTTACCTGTCCGTTCATTCAGGGTATTCTTGGATTATATGTCTGATATCCATAAATTGCAAAAATGCGTAAATAATCAAGTGTGAGCCTTTAAAACCAGCAACAATAAATACCTCATTGTTGGACCAATTCATCCAGTGCCGCTAAATCAATACTGCTAATAGAAATGTGTCTCTCCCTCTTCTAATCTCCTTCACCAAGAAAATTATCTCTCTCTGTCTCTCTCTCTCTTTCTCTGTCTCTCACTGTCCTCATTAATTACGAAATAAATGGACCGGATAGCGTGGCTCATGCCTGTAACCCCAGCACTTTGGGAGGCTGAGGTAGGTGGATCACTTGAGGTCAGGAGTTCAAGACCAGCCTGGCTAAGATGGCAAAGCCCCGTCTCTACAAAAAAAGTACAAAAATTAGCCAGACATGGTGGCACATACCTGTGGTCCCAGCTACTCGGGAGGCTGCAGCATAAGCCAAGATCACGCCACTGCACTCCAGCCTGGGCAATGGGGCAATAGAGTGAGACTGTCTATATAAAAAAAAAAAAATATAAAATAAACAATTTACAGAAATTAGAGAGACTTTGTCCAAACCCTGCATGATTCACTCTTGTTCATTCTTTGAATAACTTGTATGAGCAGAAATGGCCTTATAAGTAGTTAAAAGAGAATATTTACTTGGGAAGATTTTTGGAACATTGAGAATACTTGCCTGCAGTACCCAGCCTCCAACATGACCTCCAATGATCCCCACTTTCTGATATTTACACCCGGTATAACTCCCTTCCATATTGGGACAGTGTTGGTCAGTGTATCCAAGAGAATACAGCAGAAGTGATGACATGTCATGTCTGAAATTAAGTTATAAGAGACACCACAGCTTGCTCTTGATTGCACTTTTCTTTTGTCTCTCAGATCGCTTCCTCTGGGGAAGCCAGCCGCCGTGTCATGAGTGCCCACTGTGGAAACGAACTGAAACCTCCTGCCGACAGCCACCCAAGTGAGCTTGGAATTGGATGCTCCAGTCCAGCCAAACCCTCAGTTTACTGTAGCCCTGGTTGTCAGCTTGACTACAACCTCCTGGGACACCGTGCAGCAGAACCACCCAGCTAAGCTCCTCCTGAATTCCTGATTCACAGAAACTATGCAAGATAATAAATATTTGTTGTTTTATCCCTTTCAGCTTTGCGGTAATTTGTTATGAAGCAATAGATAACTAATAGACTACCCGTGAATTCATTCATTTACAAATTCATTTATTCAACAAGTACCTGTTAAAGTCTACGGTCTTTCGATCTCTGTAACACACTTCAGAGTCATAATAAAACAATATATCTCCTCAAGGAGCTAACAGAACCATTTGGAACACAAATGCATAAATAGTGTTAATTCAAATTGGTAAGTGCAATGAAAAAGTTACGTTAAAAAGCACGCAAAAAGAGAAAGTTTATCGAGGAGAGTTTGGTAAAGCTTCATAGAACTACTATACTTACATTGTGTCTTTCAGAACAAGGAGAATCAGTCAATGAGGAGATAAAATGTATTCCAAGGAAGAAACGGTTATTGGCCAAAGCTGAATTCATGAGGTAGTATGCTGTATGCTGCGATTTGGAATCAGTTTAATGCTTCTGCAATGGAATATTGGAAGCAGAGAATGGCAGGAAATATATCTAGAAATGTATTACAAAGGGCCCTAAATGCTATATTAGAACACTTAAAGTTGATCCTATAGGTCCTGAGGAGCCAATGAGTGCCCATAAACAAACAAAAAAAATGTCATCATCAAATTTGCATTTGGTAACAGAATGAATGGAGGATGGATCTGAGGGCAAAAAGGTTAGAAGCAAGGACTCTAGTTGGAAAACTGGTCTTGCAATGATCAAGTAAGAGAGGATAAAGGCCTGAATTAGGGCCTCGGTGTCAGGAATGGAGAGGACTAGATGATTGTTTGGACATGGGGGAAAAGCAAAGGAGGAATAAAGGACAATGTTCTGCTTCACAACTGTGTGATATGATGGAATGTGATTGCACCACGAGAGAAAATAGGTAGAGGGGAGAAAAAGATTATCGCGGAAGTTTCTAAGTTCAGTTTGGGCTATGCTAATGTTGAAATTGCTCCCCTTTGATAAGAAACATCACATTGGCCGGGCGCGGTGGCTCAAGCCTGTAATCTCAGCACTTTGGGAGGCCGAGACGGGCGGATCACGAGGTCAGGAGATCGAGACCATCCTCACTAACCCGGTGAAACCCTGTCTCTACTAAAAAATACAAAAAACTAGCCGGGCGAGGTGGTGGCGCCTGTAGTCCCAGCTACTCGGGAGAGTAGGAGAATGGTGGGAACCCGGGAGGCGGAGCTTGCAGTGAGCTGAGATCTGGCCACTGCACTCCAGCCTGGGCGACAGAGCGAGACTCGTCTCAAAAAAAAAAAAAAAAAAAAAAAAAAAACATCACATAATTGACAGTAATACCTTTGTCTATAATTAAAGTCCCATCATCCCTCGTAGGGAGGTATGACATGCCAATGCACATCGTAAGACAGTGACATGTAAAGAGAGAATCAGGAAATATGCACACGTCAAAATGGCAATCTTTCATTGACAGAAAGAAATAGGACTTTATATAAATCCTGGCAGTCTTTTGGGTATAGGAGCGCCTGGCAGGGGGGTGGTGATTCAGTGGGAAACTGGGGAATAATGGGGAAATGCTATTACATGCAGTAAGCCATATTTTGGATTTAAAATAGGACCTCCCTGATTCATTTCCTTTTCGAACATGGTATTATCAAGAGTAATTGGATTATTTCAAATGTTATTTCTAGAGTTTCATTTTAAAATAAAATTATATTGGCCACTCAAAGCACAGACTGGATTGCCATCTGTTTCCTACTCCAGCATATTCTTGCCGTCTGGGTATTTGCCTTCTCAGAGAAAGAAAGGGAAGGCAAACGGCTTAGGATGTGGGGAAGAATACGCAATGGGACTTAGCAAAGATGGCAGCATAACCCAGTGCTTTTTCTTCTTATTTGGGAAGGCTGTTCTGGAGGAGAAAAAAAAAAGTAAGAATGGGAAAGAGGGTAACTTTTTTTTTTTTTTTAGCACTTACCAGATGTCAAGCTCAGCTAGGTGTTTTCCATATACTGTCATTTAATCCTCATACATTTGGAAGGTGTGTATTATTAACCCTGTTACAGAAAACAAGAAGCAGGCTTTCAGAAAGGTTAAGTAATTTGCCTAAAACTGCACAGGACACTGCTTTCAAAATCTATCTGTTTTCACCCTTAATTAAATGGGATCACTAGGTCAGGAGATCGAGACCATCCTGTTCATAAAAAATAGCTAGATGTATATTGCAACAGAAATGCGATCCTTTTGAGCTGCTTGACAGAGCGAGACTCCGTCTCAAAAAAAAAAAAAAAAAAAAAAAACACTACTTTTTTAATTAAATGAATCATCATAGAAAATGTGCTGTATCCCAAATAACCCATGCAGAAACAGCAAAGAAGATGCTGTAGGGTAAGACTTTCTCTTCCCTAGTCTCAACATATGGATAATTCCTCCTTTTGGAATTGAAGTCATAACTACCAAATTTTTCATAAACATTTTAAATGGAAAAATCCTCATTGCCCTTTTGAATTATAATTCCAATACCTCTTCATGTAGGGGAAGAGAAAGAGAGAGAAAGAAAAAATGGGTAAGGAAAAAGTAGAGTTCTTTGGTAGTCCCATGCTACCCAGAAATGATCACTGTTCAAAATTTGTATGTATTTCTACGAACTTTCTTCTAGGCAAATGCATATGTATGTCTAAGTATGTACACATAGACACACACAAACATGAGATTTTCTTATAAGGGCTTCTGTGCAATCTGCTTTTCTCATTTATTTAACAGTATTTTGTTTAAATATCTCATGATGCATATAGCTACCCAGTTCGTTGTAATAAGAGCTTCACTATGTTCTATTATTTAGAAATGGTTACCAAACTTAAATATCATTTCAAGAGCAAAATAAAGTTAATGAAGAGTGGAACAACATGCAAATCTGAAACTACCTATATTGTGTATCTCTAGTGTGTTTGTTCTCTAGTGTCCATCTCTGTACCCTACAGCTAGTTGGCTCAAGAAGCAGACACTTTCAGATGAAATTTTCCCAGAGCAGAAAAAAATTAAAAACCTTAATTGGACCATCGATTGCTGGAGTCAGAACTAGACCCGTAGCTGCTCCTCAATCTTGCTTTGCACACTGGCGATGTCTCACCCACTCCCAACACCCCAACTCCTCTGTCCTGGGGCTCGTTCCCATGGTACATTATCTTCTTTCACGCCGGGGGCATCCTACGGAGAGTTGCCCACCTAAGAAGCGGCAGCCTGATGCTGATAAAAATCCAACGGGGGCTCATAACTGAATAAATTGTTTATCTGTGCCTGTTGTGTGATAGTCACTATATACTCCAGAAAACAATCTCTCTTTCTCTTTTTTTTTAGGCCCATGACATAGTTTTACTGTAGCTCCAATCTGACTCTACCCTACTCACACTCTATTCTCAGGGGCTTGGGGAAGGCCACCCCACTAGGGACCTTGTCCTCACCAGAGCTTGGACATGGGATCTCTTTCAAGCAGGGGGCTTTGTCCTTCTTGGAGGCTTCCTTGGAGTCCTCTTGAGACTATATGTGCTCTGAGCTGGGCTTGGCTGACACTCGGCTGTTCCTTCAGTCTTGGCCCTGAGGCCATGACAATCCAGGAAGGTCCAGCTGTCCATGTCAGTGGGGCTTGGGGACATGGCAGTCCATGTAGAAGTTCCTGGTGTTCTAGGGTAGACTGAATTCTGCCCCTTCCAGGTCTAGCGTCAGCACGATCTGCCCAGCGGGGAGTTCTCCTGGAGGAGGGAGGCCACGTCTAGCACGCTCTTTCCTCTCTTCGGGAGGAGGCAGAAGGCCCAGTTGGTCTTTGCTCACATGCACATGGCAGGCGAAGCAAGCCAGGAAGGCTTCACAGGTGCCTTTCAGGTTCACCCCATGGCATTGGGTCAGGTGGAGAATATCGTCCACCGACTCTGCAGCTCACTAGGATCCCCCAGCTTGACAGGTCTACAAACACCATGTTCACCACATCCCTGGGCCGCTCGGGGCAGCTGGGCTCTTCCTTTCCTGCCTGGCACATCAGCCTATCTCCTGAATTTTCCTGGCTGTTGCCGGAGCCTACACTTCCCTGGACCCTAAAGAGCTCCTGGGTCTGTTACACTAGGTGTCCCTGGCAGCCCACAGCAGAACCCTGGCACTCGTTCTACCCCGGCCCTCGGAGGCAGCCACGACAGGTGTCAGGTGACTCGGTCAGACAATTCTCTCTATTATCTTTCATCACGGCTAGCCAAAAGGGAATTTTTTCTCAAAGTATATATCCAGGTTTTTATGTCTGAGAATCATAAATAAATCTTCCAAATTTGATGAAAAAGTTATCTGGTCATTTTCAAGTTAAATCATAATCACAAATAAAGAAAAAAAATAGAGCAAAATATGATGTCATTTGCATAGATCGGGAGTCTGTAAATTAGAGACCATGGTCCAAATTCAGCCTGTTGCCTGTTTTTATAAATAAAGTTTTTTATTTTGTTTTGTTTTGTTTTGTTTGAGACAGAGTCTTGCTCTGTCGCACAGGCCGGAGTACAGTGGCACAATCTTGGCTCACTGTAATCTCTGCCTCCCAGGTTCAAGCAATTCTCTTGCCTCAGCCTCCCAAGTAGCTGGGATTACAGGCATGTGCCACTACGTGCCCGGCTAATTTTTGTATTTTTAGTAGAGACAGGGTTTCACCATGTTGGCCAGGCTGGTCTTAAACTCCTGACCTCAGGTGATCCACCCACCTCAGCCTCCCATAGTGCTAGGATTATAGGCATGAGCCATGTGCCTGCCCTAAATAAAGTTTTTTTAAAAACTTTTTATTAGCCCTGCCCAAGCAAGACCTCAAAACATTTGGTTATCAACTCACACTGTTGCTCTCCTTGGAAACTTTGAGTAAATGGCAAAAAAAATGTATTCGTTCTAAAGAATGAGCATTATAAATAAAGTTTTATTGGAACACAGCCACACACATTGACTTATGTATTGTCTATGGCTGCTTTCACGCTATAATGGCCAAGTTGAGAAGTTGCAGCAGAGATCATATGGCCTTCAAAGCCTAAAATGTTTACTATGTGGCCCTTTAGAGAATGGTTGTCAACCCCCGATATAAATCAATACTCAAGAATCTTTCCAATAATTTGATATGTTTTCTCTGCTAGAGGTCCAATTTGTTTCATAGAGACACAGTGCCTTATGTCAACAAAATGTCCCAGTTGTAAGAATTCTTAGAAGAGCAGCTGTTCAGTGAGACTGGTCTTTCTCTTTGGGGACAGTGAAATGTTTCTCTGCCTCCTCCAATTATCCCTCTAAGCGATGCCTTCTCCCCTTCATTCATCCTTAGCACCACAATGACACTTGGAAAGAGTTCTACCATGCTATTCAGCGAGTTCTCTCTCTGCTTACCAGAAAGGAAGAAAGAAATTCAAGAAAACAAATTAAGAAAGAAAATGTGGGTGGAGGACAGATGACTTACTGGTATCTCCTCCACCCATCCTGTCTCCTGTCCCTACTCCGATCACCAGTGAGACGCCTGAGGTGTGGGAGGGGCTGTCGACAAAAGCGTGAGTGCCTGCAGATGTGGGTGTGTGCCTTTGAAAATGAGACTGTTGGAGAATGGCCCTGTGCTCAAAGCAGAGAGAATTTGTCCCCCGGGACAGAGAGCATCTGTAGGAAATTACAAACTTGAGGTCATGTGTATTTAAGAGTGAGAAACTCAGTGTGGAAGAGACTTCGGCAGAATGACTGATAGAGATGCAAATGCACCCAGGACAGTGAGCGTGTGAGACAGTGAAGAAGGCAGGAAAGAATATGTGTCCCAGAAAGACACCAGATGTGTGACTAAGTGTGTGTGTGAACACACAGAGAAGGAAAATAAATGAAATAAATGAGGAGGGATACAAAATATGGATGAGACTGAGATTCTCTCCAGCAAGAGGGGATTTATACATATATGATGTCACTTTGGTGTGACTACATTGCATGTCATTCCAGTACCACCAACAAGAAATTCAATCTTAATCCAGCTCCTCTGGGTTGTAAAGCATAGTAGAATTGGATGACGAGATGGTTAACTATATCCCTGCATTTTCATGAATTAAGGTAATTTTAAATGATGTAGGCAGGAAAACCATTTAAAGACAGAAATCAACTGTCTCACAAAATATGTATTCTTTCAGTGTTTTGTTGAGATTTCTGTTCCACCAATTATAATGTTGTGCTGTAATCATCAATTAACCACTTACTTCACTTGCATTTCCCGCTTCATTCTGGGTCTCCCACACAATGTTTGGTGCATAGTTTATAATCATTAAATAGTTGCTGAATGAATGTATTAATCAGTGAAATAGGATAGCCCTAAATTGAAAATTACACCTCCTGCCATCGATGTGCAGGTAAAAAAGACAGCTGCTTATAGCTTACTTCCATAATCCCTTCAACGAGAAGCAAACTGATAGCAAGGATCATGGTTATTATCATTGCCACAACTGAAAGACAATGACACATGTGCACCAGTCTTCACTACAATCTTTTTAAACACTTTTTAAAAAAATTTTGATATTTAAATAACTTTTCATTTGTTTGTTTGTTTTTTGTTGTTGTTGAGACAGGGTCTCCCTGTGTTGATAGGGCTGGTCTCAAGCTCCTGGGCTCAAGCAATGCTCCCACCTTAGCCTCCCAAAGTGCTGGGACTGCAGGCGTGAGCCACCATGCCCAGCGAACATCAGTCCTAGAACAACAAAGTGTTAGAACTGACTCATGATCAGCCAGGTCCCCAGTTGTGGAGAAAAAGTATTCTCTCTCAGGACCCGAGTATCAACCCTTGTGGGAGAAGCTTATGTCTGGAGTTGGATTTCACTCAGATAAGACATGGCAGAGCTGACTATTCCCCAGCAGCGACCCAAGTTGAAGTATTTACCTCTGCTCTAGCTAAGGGATAGATGGACATTTCTGTTCGGTTGAACTATTCCCCAAAACAGAACAAGCATATCCTGCCCAAAGGGAAGTTTATAACATCAAGACCCTCTCAAGGATTGGATCTGGGTGCAGACAATGAACCTGAGAACCATATAGTTTTAGAGCTTCAAAGCTTCTGAGAGATGTTCCAGTTTCTCCAGGAGAGTCCCAGTTTATGCCTGTTGTCTTGGTATAATTTCAAAGGCACTCACTTTTCACTCTAGAAAGTTAATTATATGGTCAACCTGCTCAGAAACGATCTAATGCTCACTTTCCATAAGAGATGCTTGTAAGCTGGAGCAGGAAAGTGACTCACTCACCCAGTCACACATCTAGTAGGACTGTGTGCCCATTTGCTGTGGGACTTTCACCATTGCAAATGGTAACAAACCATTTCTTTTTGCAGAAAACTCAGGAGAAAGCCTTCACCTCCCTATTGTGTAATTCTCTAATGACATGAATAAAAATGGAAGGAAACTGCCTTAGAGACATTCATTCTCCGAAGGCTTAAGCTGTGGAAGGATTTCTTCATTCATGAAGGAAATGCACATATCTAGAGAAAACATTTCGATCAGGAAAAAGGGTCCCGATTCAGGCCTTAAGAGAGGGTTCGTGGATCTCTCGCAGGAAGGAATTCAAAGTTGGGTGCAGAGTACCATGAGAAGAGATGGTTTATTGAAAGCTACTCAGTTACAGAGTAAGGATGTTCTCAGAAGCAAAACGAGGAATGCACCATCTTTGTTTTAAACTCTTCTTATATAGGGATCTTATCTATGTAAAAGCTAAGCTATGTCTACATGCGGGTGAGCCGGAAAAATGACAACATTTATTACTTTGTTGATTTAAAGAAAGTTATTCTCGGCATTTTAGTGCGTAAGTACATCAAAGCATGACTATAGTCACCTTAAAAGCACATATTGTTTTGCAATATTGGGACATGTGGGCATTTTGCTGTCACAGGAGTTTGTCCTTGCAGGCGTTATTAAGCTGTTTCCTTGGTGGTAAACATCTTAAGACTGTGGGTCGTGACTGGCAAGAAATGTGTCTTGCTAGTTTTAAGATGGAATTGATTTGAAAATGATGTCACCCTGGCTCTCCTATGTTCCTGTTTCCCTAACAATTCCACCATCATATTGGCCTCATCTCAAGTACAACTCAAAATCCTTGATTGTGGGCATACCGAGGGTGGTGAATTTCAGCTTACATTTACGCTGCTGGGTAAAGTCCAGCCAGGATTGTGCCTATTCCTGGCACGGGGATAGGAGATGGGTGTTGTGGCTACAAGGTCAGCACTAATTTGCTGACATTTGATGAATCTGTACACTGCATTGGACATTCATGGACATTTAAAAAAGTATTTGTATAAAACGCTTTCCATTCCTTGCTACATAATGTTTTGGATCCTAACACAACTTAGTACAGAGGTCAAATTTTGGAGTTCAGCAAAGGCTCCAGTAATCTTACGCAATACTTGGGACCTTCACTGATGAAAGAGCTATTGGGTCATCTCATGACGTGATGACCTACCTCTCACATACCCAATTTGTCACCTCCTTTCTTCCCTCTCTGTCCCACCTTGGTTCAGGCTTCGTCACTTTTTATATGGTTGTTACATGGCTCCATCCTAATGCACCCTGGAGACCACTGTCACTTACTAGATGAAAAATCTTGTAATAATTCTCCATCATCTATAAGATGAAAGTCAGGCTGGGTGTGATGGCTCAAACCTGTAACCCCAGCTCTTTGGGAGGCCAAGGCAGGAGCTGAAAAGTTTGAGACCAGCCTGGGCAACAGGGTGAAACCCTGTTTCTACAAAAAATACAAAAATTAGCCAGAGTGGTGGCACACGCCTGTGGGCCCAGCTATTCAGGAGGCTGAGGTGGGAGGATCCCTTCACCCTGGGAGTTCAAGGCTGCAGTGAGCCATATTTTCTCACTGTGCTCCAACCTGGGCAACAAAGGAGACCCTTTTTCAAAAGAAAAAAAAATCTGAAGAAATGAATACATGAAGGAATGAATTAATTCATGAAAGAATAAAACTCTTAGCATGGTGCAATGAATGCTGGTGGTTATTGCACCTGCCTGTCCACAAAGCTTTCTCATGACTCACAGAGTAGGAATGTGACACAGGGCTGGCCAATCAAAATGCCCCTTTCCCATAGTCATGTGATTCAACTAGGGTGGTCCTGTGACTGAAGCCACAGAAATCAGAGCTCCACCCTGGTTTTTTGGTTTTTTTTTTTTTGAGACAGAGTTTTGCCCTATTTGCCCAGGCTATAGTGCAATCCCACAATCTCAGCTCACTGCAACCTCTGCCTCCCATGTTCAAGCGATTCTCCTGCCTCAGCCTTCTGAGTCGCTGGGATTACAGGCATGCGCCACAATCCCTGGCTAATTTTGTAATTTTAGTGAGATGGGGTTTCTCCATGTTGGTCAGGCTGATCTTGAACTCCCGACCTCAGGTGATCCTCCAGCCTCGGCCTCCCAAAGTGCTGGGATTATAGGCGTGAGCCACCACGCCTGGCTCACCCTAGTATTTTTTGTGTGGAGCTGTACAAGAGGCAGTTTCGCCTCTGAAATCACAATAATAGAGGACTATGAAGTTGGGGCTGTCTGGTGAGGCTGTCTAGTTACAGCACTTTAGGGGGCCAAGGTGGGAGGATCGCTTGAGCTCAGGAGTTTGAGACAAGCTGGGCAACATAGTGAGACTTTGTCTCAAATAAAATATAAAATAATAAAATATTAAAAATAAAATAAACAAAATTAAAAAGTTGGGGCTACAGGCAAAGACTTGCATATTAGAAGAGAATACAAATAAACAAAGGAAAGAAAGTAAAAGAAATAGATAGCAGTTTGGAGTATAAGAGCCACTAAATCCCTATTACACCCTCTCTTAGGGCCCTCTTGATACCTTGAACTGCCTCAATGTGTTTTCAAGCTAAATGAGTCTCCCCTCCCCTTACTTTCCTAAAGCTTGAGAGTTTCTGTTTTGTTTTGCTTTCCTGAAAGATGCTAAGTCATTCATTAATTCGTTTTATCTTTACCCACTACAAACTAATGAGTCCTGTTTAATACTACTGCCATTCTGGTCTTTTCTTGGACACTCTTGTCCACTTTGCAGAATTTCTTCCTGTTACTTCCCAGTGTAAAAGCTCTATTGGAACAAACAGGACTGAGTGTATCCCTGAGTCACCTTCCAGCTCTGTTCTTTGTTCTTTCTTGATCTACCTTCTGGGAATGTTCTTCCACTGTATCCTTTCTATTCCACTAATGACAGAACTACCCATTCTTCAAGACTGAGTTCAGATTTCACTTCCTTCTGAAGCCTTTCCAGCTCACTCAAGCCAGAAATAATCACTCTTTATTAAACGCCATAACCGGCATTATTTCTGCCTTTTCTTGTATTTTGGATAATTGTACACGACTGGACTCTTACCCATTCAGAGCCTTTTCCATTTTCTGGAATGTTTGGTAGAGTCCTGTGTACAGCAGTGCTCAATGAATATTTGGTGAGTAAATATCCCTATAGGCATAAGTGATTGGTTTTTCAGGAACCAAACAAATCTTTCCAACATGAAGATCATGAGATACATGACCTACTTCTAGAATCTGTGAAATCTTTTGATAATTCCCCCGTAAGTGCTACCTTCCCACCTCTCATACACATGTGTGTGCACACACAAATACACTTCCTTTCTGAGGGTAACAGTGTAGGAGCCTCACCTCATAAAGAGTACATGTGGACCGGGCTCAGTGGCTCACGCCTGTCATCCCAGCACTTTGGGAGGCCGAGGTGGGTGGATCACCTGAGCTTAAGAGTTCAAGACCAGCCTGAGCAACATGCTGAAACCCTGTCTCTACTAAAAATGCAAAAAATTAGCCGGGCATGGTGGTGCCTGCCTGTAATCCCAGCTACTTGGGAGGCTGAGGCAAGAGAATCGCTTGAACCTGGGAGACAGAGGTTGCAGTGCATTGAGATCACGCCACTGCACTCCAGCCTGGATGACAGAGCGAGACTCTGTCACAGACACACACAAAAAGAGTACATGTGAATTTAGAAAAACTGGAGAGTTCCATGGAAAATGTGGAAATTTTTTAGATAGAGAATTGTGCTTAAATATTTAGAGATGTGATAATATACATATAATGTAGGGGGTCTTACCCAACACTTGGAAGCACCAACCCTAAAAGAATGCAATTGAGATGGGAGAGATTTTCACGGTGAAGGTGGATATACTTGTTTGCAGCCTTTTCTTACTCCAGGCACATCCATTTGGGAATTTTTTTAAATGTGCTTCCAAAAAGTCATTTCTGGAATCCTTCGGGAACCGACTTGGCTTTCCTGTTGTTCAAGTGAATCCACATGGCTGTAACACCTCAGGCAAAATGTGAACGAACACCATGCTGGCATGTCCACAGAGCCAGGAGTCTGAGAGCAGTCTTCTCGCTTTGGTGGTGGGGATGGATTAGGGAAACAGACCATGAGCAGAGAGAAGGCAAGACACAGGACAAGGTAGTTATTACAGCGATTACTTGTTGTTTAAAAAGTACATAGGGAAAGGAATGAAGCGTGGCTGGCTTTCTGTCACTTAATGTGATATATCTGGAAGGGATGTCATCCAGTTCTCTCTCTCCAAGTTCACGGGGATGCTGACAACATGTTGTCCCAGACCTACATGAAAGAAAAACCTCAGGCCTATCCCAAACCCATTGCATACTTATCCTTTTTTTTTTCTTTTTTTTTTTTAAAAAGCATACAAACACATTTTCCAGCAGGGACACTTCAAAGCAATTGCTGATTCATTGATCCATTCATTCAGCACACAATTATGGAGTGTCTATTACGTGCCAGACATCATGGTAAATGTTCAGGAAAATTAATAAAAATAAAATATGGTCCCTGCCCTCCAAAGCTGCCCAGAGCTTTATAGGAAAGAAATACCAAGGAACACAGTAACAATACAACAAAGTAATGATAATATCAATCATAATATTGGGTAGCAATTATTAAAAATGTAACACTTGGCCAGGCGCGGTGGCTCACGCCTGTAATCCCAGCACTCTGGGAGGCCGAGGCGGGCGGATCACGAGGTCAGGAGATCGAGACCATCCTGGCTAACACGGTGAAACCCCGTCTCTACTAAAAAATACAAAAAATTAGCTGGGCGTAGTGGCGGGCCCCTGTAGTCCCAGCTACTCGGGAGGCTGAGGCAGGAGAATGGCGTGAACCCGGGAGGCGGAGCTTGCAGTGAGCTGAGATTGTGCCACTGCACTCCAGCCTGGGGGACAGAGCCAGAATCCATCTCAAAAAACAAAACAAAACAAAACAAAAACCAATGTAACACATGCCAGGCATGAGGCTGACTGCATTTATGCATTATTTAATAATTTTTTTTTTTTTGAGATTGGACTTCACTCTGTCACTCAGGCTGAAGTGTAGTTGGTGCAATCTCGGCTCGCTGCAACCTATGTCTCCCAGATTGAAGCAATTCTCCTGCCTCAACCTCCCGAGTAGCTGAGATTACAGGCACATGCCACTATACCCGGCTCCTTTTTTTTTTTTGAGACGAAGTCTCGCTGTGTCACCATGCTGGAATGCAATGGCACGATCTCGGCTCACTGCAAGCTCCGTCTCCCGGGTTCATGCCATTCTCCTGCCTCAGCCTCTCGAGTAGCTGGGAATACAGGCGCCCGCCACCACCCCCGGCTAATTCTTTGTATTTTTAGTAGAGGCGGGGTTTCACTGTGTTAGCCAGGATGGTCTGGATCTCCTGACCTCGTGATCCGCCCGCCTCGGCCTCCCAAAGTGCTGGGATTACAGGCCTGAGTCACTGTGCCCGGCCCATGCCCAGCTAATTTTTGTATTTTTAGTGGAGACAGGGTTTTGCCATGTTGGCCAGGCTGGTCTTGAACTCTTCACCTCAAGTGATCCACCCGCCTCAGCCTCCCAAAGTGCTGGGGTTACAGGTTTGAGCCACCATGCCCAGCCTACATTATTTAATGCTTACAATACACTCTGAGTTTGGTTATAATTCCAGTTTCACAGATGTGGAAACTGAGGCTTAGAGAAATCAAACAACTTACTGAAAATTAGAGAGGCAGTTAACTCCAGAACCAGGAAACCTAAGTTTATCTGCCTCTAGAGCTTATGATTTTAACTACTAGGTCAAAGAAAGCACAGAGAAAAGTGGGTATTGACTCCCTGGATCACGAACCGGATCATGGAAATAAGGGGGAATTTGCCTGTGGAATCAAAAGAAGCTGGGCGGCGTAAATGCTGTGAACCTCCCTCTGAGGGGCCACTTCGGCGGCCAGCGTGGATAACCACCTAGCATGGCTCAGTGTCCACCATCTCTGAGCAGTGTGAGTCCCCAGGCCAGCACAAGTAGGCCTCTAGTGAAAACACCTTTGCAAAGATTCTAACAGTGAAAGAAGTCTAGCGTGGCTGATTGCACCTTGCTTCTAGTCTCACAGGCTGGCTGGCCCCACTCATTTCTGGGCATAGGCCAAGCTAACCATGGGAGAAATTTAGTCCATAATTTAACTTTAAAGCAATGATGATCATCGTCTCCCCCTAAAACTGATCCCCTCCTTGCTCTGGGACTGAAACTGCCTTTGGAAGACTAATGAAAGCCCACAAGATTAGGATTAGCCTGAATTCTGCTAAAATGTAGGTGGAGCTAAGTGATAACCAGTCATGTGCCCTAGCCTGTTTTTCCATAATCCCTTATTGCTCTGGAGTCGTGTGGCCAGAGGTCACAAGATTTGTGACTTCTCCAATTGTTCCTATAGATAACATCACTATTGTGAAACCTAAGGTTGCTCTTTTGAGATGTTTTTCAGACTTTTGCAACTGACAACCCCACCCAGACCTGTGACTCCTGGCTCAGTCAGTCCCGTGGCCCCTATCCAGAGGCCCTATCCTGACTCAGCACACAGCGTTCCCTTTCCATAGGCCTAAGATTTCACTCTTTTTTCTTTTTCTTTTTTTTTTTTTTTTTTTTTTGAGATGGAGTCTCTCCCTGTCCATCAAGGCTGGAGTGCAATATCAGCTCACCACAACAACCTCTGCCTCCTGGGTTCAAGCAATTCTCCTGCTTCAGCCTCCCAAGTCGCTGGGATTATAGGACATGCCACCATGCCTGGCTAATATTTTTTATCTTTAGTAGAGATGGGGTTTCATCATGTTGGCCAGGCTGGTCACGAACTCCTGACTCAAGTGATCTGCCCACCCTGGTCTCCCAAAATGCTGGGATTACAGGCATGGGCCACTATGCCCGGCTATGATTTCACTTGTAACCAATCAGTAGCACTCATTTCCTAGGCCCTGCACCCACCAAACTATCCTTGAAAAACCCTCACCTCTGAACCTTCGGGGAGACAGATTTGAGTAATAACTCCCATGCTTCCACTCGACTGCCATGTGTCAATTAAACTATTTCTTTTTTTTTTTTTTTTTTTTTTTGAGACTGAGTCTGGCTCTGTCGCCCAGGCTGGAGTGCAGTGGCCGGATCTCAGCTCACTGCAAGCTCCGCCTCCCGGGTTTACGCCATTCTCCTGCCTCAGCCTCCGGAGTAGCTGGGACCACAGGCGCCCGCCACCTCGCCCGGCTAGTTTTTTGTATTTTTTAGTAGAGACGGGGTTTCACCGTGTTAGCCAGGATGGTCTCGATCTCCTGACCTTGTGATCCACCCGTCTCAGCCTCCCAAAGTGCTGGGATTACAGGCTTGAGCCACCGTGCCCGGCTTAAACTATTTCTTTAGTGCAGTAATGCTGTTTCAGTAAACTGGTTTTATCTGTGCAGCAGGCAAGAAGAACCTAATGGACGATTACACTAGACTGTCTTCCTTCTCCATGAAAACATGGATTACATTTCTTTTTTTTTTTTTTTTTAATTATTATTTTTTGAGATGGAGCTTCACTCTTTTTGCCCCAGCTGGAATGCAATGGTGCTATCTCAGCTCACCACAACCTCCACCTCCCGGTTCAAGCGACTCTCCTGCCTCAGCCTCCTGAGTAGCTGGGATTATAGGCGCCTGCCACTACACCCAGCTAATTTTTTGTTTTTTTAGTATAGACGGGGTTTCACCATGTTGGCCAGTCTGGTCTCGAGCTCCTGACCTCGTGATTCACCCGCCTTGGCCTCCCAAAGTGCTGGGATTAGAGGCGTGAGCCATGGCGCCCAGCCTTACATTTCTTAGAATCTGTTAAATTAAGTTTAGTCTAAAGCTGCCTCCTTACATATCTTAAATTCAGCCTAAAGGTTTCTCTGTACATGGTGAACTATACCCTAAATGGAGGTGTAAATAGGCTATCACCTACTCTTGTGCCAATCACTAAGTTTCAGTCAGTGAACTGACTGTTCGAACTGGGTTCAAAGAAGACAAATGCCGAACTGCAACCGATCCGGCTGTTTCTGCACCTCACTTCCGTTTTCTGTGTGTCCTTTCCTTTTTCTGTCCATCACATGGCTGTGTTGGAGCCTCTCTGAAGGTATTCTGGCTTGGGGGTTGCCTGACTCTCAGATTGTTCTTTGCTCAATTACACTCTGTCAATTTGTCTAAGATTTTTCTTTTAAGAAGCCCCATAGACCAGATTATTGACTGCAGCTCTCCTGATAATCCTATTCCTCAATATGTAGACTGCAGAATGGGGCAGGCTACTTTTCAAATTTACTTAGATATGGCCAGGCGTGGTGGCTCACGCCTGTAATCCCAGCACTTTGGGAGGCCAAGGTGGGCAGATCACTTGAGGGCAGGGGTTAGAGACCAGCCTAGTCAACATGGTAAAACCCCATCTCTACTAAAAGCACAAAGATTAGTATGGCATGGTGGTGCGCGCCTATAATCCCAGCTACTCAGGAGGCTGAGGCACGAGAATCACTTGAACCCGGAAGGGTGGTCGGAGGTTGTAGTGAGCTGAGATCGCATGACTGCACTCCAGCTCTCCAGCCTGGGCCACAGAGTGAGACTCCATCTCAAAAAAAAGATAGGCTGGCTCTGGAGTCACTGCCTATGGGTTAGCCCTGCTTCACACACACACACAAAAAGAAATGTACTCACTTAGGAGTTTGTGGAACACACACAAAGCTTTACATGATCTCTATAGCCAAAGTGACGGAATCATTTTGAAACGATTCTTCCTGTATCTTGTATGAAGACCTTTAATTGTTTATATCTCATCAACTTTAGGCCCTCAAACTACTCTCTCTCTTTAGTTTTCAATCCTTTGTGAAAGCTCACTTCTTTTGAAAACTCTTCTGTAGTACTGAGCGAGGGAAACCCTCTCCAAAAGAATGGCTTCCTTATTCAGAATATGAAGGAAAAGATAAAGGAAAAAGCAGAAAAATGTAGGTTTTCAAAAATATCCATGTGTTACTTCAGGTATTTTATTCAACATTTGTTGGTTTCAAAAAAAAAATTTGTTTTTTGCTCTGTCACCCAGGCTGGGGTACGGTGGCACGATCTTGGCTCACTGAACCTCTGCCTCCCGGGTTCAGAGGATTCTTGTGTCTCAGGCTCCTGACTAGCTGGGATTACAGGTGAGTGCCACCATGCCTGGCTAATTTTTTTGTATTTTCAGTAGCAACAGAGTTTCACTATGTTGGCCAGGCTGGTCTAGAACTCCTGGCCTCGAGTGATCGGCCTGCCTTGGCCTCCCAAAGCGCCGTTACAGGTGTGAGCCACCACGCCTGGCCACCATAAATCTTACTGATGGACTGATTTCTCTCACACATTTGACAATCAAATTTTTTTAAAAAGTATGTGACAAACTTTGAAAAAAAAAACCATAAATACTAGGTGTATTCATCTTCTCTCGCTGCATGAGGAAGTGCCGCATACCTGGGCAGGGTGGCTTGTGCCTGTACTCCCAGCTACTCTGGAGGACAAGGCTGGAGGATCAGTTGGGACCATGAGTTCAAGATCAGCCTGAGAAACACAGCAAGATACCTCTGTCTCTTGAAAAAAAAAAAAAAAAAAAAAAAAATTGAAAAAATTGGCTGGGCATGGTGATAGGCACTTGTAGTCCTAACTACTCAGGAGGCTGAGGCAAGAGGACTGCTTGAGGACAGGAGTCTGAGACCAGCCTAGCAACATAGTGAGACCCCCATCTCTATCAAAAAGTTAAAAACTAGCCAGGCGTGGAGGTGCACGCCCATAAACTACGCAGGAGGCTGAGGTAAAAGGATTACTTGAGCCCAGGCACTGGAGGCTGTACTGACCTATGATTGTGCCACTTCACTCCAGCCTGGGCAACAAAGAGAGACCCTGTCTCAAAAAACAAAAGAAAAAAGAAAGAAAAAAGTATCACCAATGTAGCAGCTGAAAACGACACTCATAATACTCATAATATTAGCTCATAGTTCTGTAGGTCCAGACAGGCTCAGCTGGGTCCTAGGCACAGAATATCCAAAGGCAAAAGTCAAGGTGTTGGCTGGGGTTAGTTGTTATCTGGAGCCTGGGGAAGAATCCATTCCAAGTTCAGCCTGGTTTTGGTAGAATTTGAGTTCTTGCCATTGATGTGCCGAAGTGCCTTCTTTGCTTGGTAACTGTTGGTGAGGGCTGTTCTTGGTTCCTCAAAGTCGCTTACATTTCTTCTCAGCAGCCTTTGCCATCTTCAAAGTCAGCCATGGAGCGGGGAGTCCTCACTTTCTGAGTCTCTGTGATTTCCTCTTCGGTCTTCGTTTCTGCCCCCTTCTTCTGTCAGCCAAGGCAAATTCTCTGCTTTTCAAGGTCCATTTGCTTAGAGCAGGCCCACTGGAAAACCTTCCTCTCTTAAGGTAAACTGTGTCCTGCAGACCTGTATATAAGAATGTAATCATGGGAGTGGTAGCTTTCCAGATCCAAAGCCTCCAGAGGTTAGGATATGAAGTCTTGGGGGGCTATTTTTAGAATTCTGCCTGCCACATTAAGGCGTCAGTAAATAAAAGTACAGAATTTCCAGTTAAATATGAATTTCAAGAAAACAACAATTTTTTTTTTAGCCTGAGTATGTCTCATGCAATATCTGTGACATACATAAACATTTTTGTTGTTTACCTGAAATTCAAATTTAATTGAGCATTCCATATTTTTACCTGACAACTCTAATAAATATAATCCACTATTATCACACTTTCTTTGCTTTAGCATGCCAGAAATACTAATTTCCACATGTGCAGAGACAATCGTTTAATAATGTTATATGATCTAATGAATTCACTTTCATACAGAAACTACTTTAGTTTATATCTACTAATTCTAAATTATTACTATTATTATTGAGATAAAGTCTCACTCTGTTGCCTAGGCTGGAGTGCAGTGGCATGATCTTGACTCATTGCATCCTGCCTCCCAGGTTCAAGCGATTCTCCTGCCTCAGCCTCCTGAGTAGCTGGGATTACAGGCATGCGCCACCACATCCGGCTAATTTTTGCATTTTTAGTAGAGACAGGGTTTCTTCATGTTGGTCAGGCTGGTCTCGAACTCCTGACCTCGTGATCTATCCGCCTCGGCCTCCCAAAGTGCTGGGATCACAGGCATGAGCCACCGTGCCTGGCCAAAATTATTATATTTAAATGTAAAGGGAAGAAAATTGAACACTTTTGAATGCCCACTGTGTACCAAGCACCAAACTAGGCATGTAAAGAGGGGAAAGAAAAGGAGAGAGAGAGAACATGAATTATGAGCAAATATTCTACATTTTTTTTTTTTTTAGACAGTTTTGCTCTTGTTGCCCAGGCTGGAGTGCAGTGGTACAACCTTGATTCACTGCAACTCTACCTCCTGGGTTCAAGCAACTCTCCTACCTCAGCCTCCTGAGTAGCTGGGATTACAGGCATGTGCCACTACGCCTGGCTAATTTTGTATTTTTAGTAGAGACAGGGTTTCTCCATGTTGGTCAGGTTGGTCTCGAACTCGCGACCTCAGGTGATCCACCCACCTTGGCCTCCCAAAGTGCTGGGATTATAGGCATGAGCCACTGCACCCGGCCTAAATATTCTACCTTTTTCCTCACAATAGAACGAGCACATAAAAACTGTATCAGTCAGATACTCTATCTCCATTTCAAAAACTGTTTTAATCACGTCTTCTTTCTTTTAGTTTTTATTTTTTGTGTAGATGGGACCTCACTGTGTTGCCCAGGCTGGTCTCGAACTCCTGGCCTCAAGCGATCGTTTTTTGTATGTTTGATGCTTTGACATCTTGGGGCCTTACTGACCCTGGAAAGAGGCCTCCTCTCAGGGCTAGCAAATTCCTAGAGGTAGGCAACAATTTGCCTTTCAGCATACCTCACACGTGCAAACCAACCAAGCCAGAGCCCAGACTCCCAGCCACCTCCTTCCTCGGGCTCTCTCAAGGCTCTCACACTCAGGGCCATTATCCATCATGTGTCCTGTTTACCTCAGGACCAGTTACCAAAATGAGGGGCATCACCCCCAACCCCAAGGCCCACTGAAATTATTCAAACCAGCTGGCCCTGAACCTGCTCAGCCTACTTCCCCTGCCCAGCCTGTTCCTTCCTGCAGAGCCACAGTGAAGTCTGTTGCCCCTGTTTGCCCCCCTGCTCCCTCTGTGTCCCGATGGACCCCAGTGCTTCCCCATGTGGCCCTGTGCGGCCTGCTGTGGCCCCTGTTTCCAGGGATCTGTGAGTACAAATAACTGCTTCCCTCATGACAGTCGTTTCCACGTCTGCGTGCTTTACCATACCTGATTCAGACACATTTCAGGTATCCCTGAAACACCTTTAATGAAATACCTACTTTATGCATATGGCTTTGAAAATCACTGGGCAGTAGGAGGGATTGAGAACACAAGGATAAGTTAAGACTCAAGCTTGCCTGTCAGATTTTTCAGCATTCTGGTCAGAGGGTGTACTTCTGTCCACGTATAGCCCCAGGAAGTAAACGGTTTAGGTGGGGAGAGAGAAGTGCTGAGGTTGTGTATTTCATGCTGCATGTTTCTAGGTGGAAACCTTGGTCCTTGAAGCAACGCCTTGATATTACCCTCCTGCCTCATCGCTTCCTTCTCACCTAGAAGCTGGAGACTGGACATCAGGCCTTCTGGAACATTGTCAAGTCTTCGCAACAGTAGGTGTCAGGGTTTTTTCTCTAGAACCCACGGGAGAGGAATATAATAGTACATAGCAACTGTGTGCACATATACAAATACATAATCATATATAAATAGTAAACAAAAGCTTCCACCACAAAATCTACCCTTACACATATTTTTGTGGTTTTTTTTTTTTGAGACAGTCTCCCTCTGTTGCCCAGGCTGGAGTGCAGTGGTGCAATCTCTGCTCACTGCAACCTCTGCCTCCCGGTGATTTCTCCTCAAGTGATTCTCCTGCTTCAGCCTCCTGAGCAGCTGGGATTACAGGCGCCCACCACCATGCCCAGTTAATTTTTGTATTTTTAATAGAGACAGGGTTTCACCATGTTGGCTAGGCTGGTCTTGAACTCCTGACCTCAGATGATCCACCTGCCTCGGCCTCCCAAAGTGCTGAGATTACAGGCATGAGCCACCGCGTCCGGCCCCCTTACACACTTTGATATTTTCTCCTTGCTTATCCTTCCTTTTGTTCTATTTTGTCTGCTTTGTGATTTTTAATCTTGCTGGTCCTGATCCACCAAATTGATTTCATGATTTACTAAGGGGTCAGGGAATAGAGTTTGAAAAACATTGCTCTGAATATTGTAGATGAGAGAAAAATGGTGGCTGCAGTTTTCTCTCTGAGCTAGTGAACAGATGAACAATCCCAATCAGGAAAACAAAATTTTCAGAGTTTGAGGCCCAGCTATACATTTTTCTATCCTTTACTCATTGCTTTCTTCCTTTACTAGCTCTCAAACAGAGCTACCGTTTTGAAGTTTTGTCCAAATGATAAGCTCCAGCCAGAATTTTCGTTTTAAGGTGGAATAAAAGTGTGCAGGACTTTTTAGATTGATGACCTGGGAGAGGTTTAGGGGATCGTGTATAGAAACTTTCAGGTTTTAACTATGTTTTGTAATGCTTTGTAAAGCATGTACCCACAACCTACCCGTAACGTAGGTTATGGGTACATGCTTACTAATTGTACTGTTCTCCACACTTTTTATATGCCAGAATTGTTTCATAATAATAAAAAGAGAATGGCAAAAATGGGAAAGAAATATCAAACACATTCATATGACAAGGATGAGCTAGGAAAGGAGATGCGCCATCTGAAAAAGAATTTTAGACTGGGCGCAGTGGCTCACGCCCGTAATCCCAGCACTTTGGGAGGCCGAGGGGGGCGGATCACCTGAGGTCAGGAGTTTGAGACCAGCCTGATCAACATGGTGAAACCCCTTCTCTAACAAAAATAGAAAAAAATTAGCCAGATGTGGTGGTGGGTGCCGTTAATCCCAGGTACTCAGGAGACTGAGGCAGGAGAATCGGTTGAACCCAGGAGACAGAGGTTGTAGTGAGCTGAGATCACTACACTCTAGCCTGGGTGACAGAGTGAGACTCTGTCTCAAAAAAAAAAAAAAAAAAAATTAATTATTTATTTGCTTTGTAATTTTAGATTCAGGGGGTACCTGTGTAGGTTTATTACATGAATCTATAGCTTGATGTTGAAGTCTGTGCTTCTAATGATCCAGTCTTCCAAGTGGTAAACATAGTACCTGATAGGTGGTTCACAAAATAATTTTACATATGACATACCAAGTTGAAAACTTAAGACCCAAACTCCAGTTGGTAGGTGGGAACCAAAACTAATTCTTAGTTACTTTTCCCATGTTCATTCCCATCCTCCTCCGAGATGTATACTAATGATAATAGCGAGCATTTATTGAGTACATATTATGTCTCAGACTACACAACTAGTGTCACCTACATCTTTTCACTTAATCCTCACAATAACCTTCAGGAGAAGACTCTGTTACTATCCTTACTTCAGAGATAAGGAAAATAGTATCAGGGATGGCTATAGGTAACTTGCAAAAAGTTAATACCTAGTAAGAACAGGCAGAGCCGAAAATCAAAATCAAACTCTCTTAACCTCCGAAATCTACTGCCTCACAGAAGACAATGAAGAAAGAAATGTGTGTTAGTCCATTTTCACGTGGCTGATACAGGCATACCCGAGACTGGGCAATTTATAAAGAAAAAGAGGTTTAATGGACTCACAGTTCCACGTGGCCGGGGAGGCCTCACAGTCATGGCGGAAGGCAAAAGGCACATCTTACATGGCGGCAGACAAGAGAGAATGAGAGCCAAGTGAAAGGACTTTCCTGTTTTAAAACCATCAGACCCTTTTTTCAGGTGGCCAGGAAGATGGCAGACATTCAGACAGTGGGTGCCTACTAAAAGCTGCCAACCGTCTTTCAAAACAAGAAGAGGGACCCTGCTGGCAGAAACTAGCCAGGAGAAGCCCCCATGGTACTATAAGAACATTGGTCTGGGCTTCAAGAGGCTATTGAGGGCACCTACATTGACAAGAAATGCCCCTTCACTGGGAATGTCTCCATTCGAGGGCAGGTCTTCTCTGGTGTGGTGACCAAGATGAAGATGCAGAGGATCATTGTCATCTGCCGAGACTGCACTGCATCTGCAAGTACAACCGCTTTGAGAAGGGCCACAAGAACATGTCCGTACAGCTGTCCCCCTGCTTCAGGGATGTCCAGATCAGTGACATCGTCACAGTGGGTGAGTGCCAGCCCCTGAGCAAGATGGTGTGCTTCAATGTGCTCAAGGTCACCAAGGTCGCCAGCACCAAGAAGCTGTTCAGGAGCTCTGATGCTGGACGTCAGCCTGCTCCCCACGATGAAATAAAGTTATTTTCTGATTCCCGGGCCAAAAAAAAAAAAAAAAAAAAAAAATCAGATCTCATGAGACTTACTCACTACCACGAGAACAGTATGGGGGAAACCGCCCCCATGATTCAATTATCTCCCACTGGGGCCCTCCTATAACACGAGGGTATTAGGTGAGCTATAATTCAAGATGAGATTTGGGTGGGGACACAGCCAAACCATATCAAAGTGATACATTGTTTAATTTAATCCTTTGTAGTAACAGATCACCTGTTTAGAATGAATGCATTAGAGCAGCAGAATCTTTTACCTCCAGTCATTAAGAATTCAGACAGAGATGGCTGTGTTTATAGCTACTGGAGACTTAATGAGGGAGAGAGTCCAGCAAACTGAATCTTTGGGGAAATCTGGCATCTTCGAGGCAATCTGTAAGACAGAGAAAATTCATTAATAAGCCACATATGGCCACCCTTGCCACATCAGGGAGGCACATGTGTGGTACAGGCGGCTGTGATAGCAGCCGTGGGGCCTGGAGAATTCCAGTCCCAGGTTTTATGAGGAGTTGGTGGAGATTTGGAGCAAGCACACAGTAGCAAGCAGTCCTCTTGGGACAGCCCCACCCTTTTGCGTCGTTGTTGTATTTTTCAGTCTCTCTTGTAAAACTGCCTATATCTCTGCCTTTCAGTCCCAGGGAAATAACAGCACTATTTAATAAAGCATCCAATCACCATAAGCTGTAAGAATCATTCTCATATCCAAAGAGGCATGCAGACTTAGAATGACACGCAGAAGTGGTGCTGGGGAATGGAGGCAGGGTCGGGGGAAGTAGATACGAATGTTGGGTTAGAACTCAGCAGAATCCCTTACCACTCATTAACTATCTTTTTTTTTTTTTTTTTTTTTTTTTTTTTTTGAGACGGAGTCTTGCTCTGTCGCCCAGGCTGGAGTGCAGTGGCCGGATCTCAGCTCACTGCAAGCTCCGCCTCCCGGGTTTACGCCATTCTCCTGCCTCAGCCTCCCGAGTAGCTGGGACTACAGGCGCCCGCCACCTCGCCCGGCTAGTTTTTTGTATTTTTTAGTAGAGACAGGGTTTCACCGTGTTAGCCAGGATGGTCTCGATCTCCTGACCTCGTGATCCGCCCGTCTCGGCCTCCCAAAGTGCTGGGATTACAGGCGTGAGCCACCGCGCCTGGCCCCCACTCATTAACTATCTAAACCTAGCAAGCAGCCAGCGCGGTGGCTCACACCTGTCATCCCAGCACTTTGGGAGGCCAAGGCAGGCAGATCGCCTGAGGTCAGGAGTTCAAGACCAGCTTGGCCAACATGGTGAAACCCTGTCTCTACTAAAAATACAAACATTTGGATGTGGTGGCTTGTGCCTGTAATCCCAGCTACTCGGGAGGCTGAGGTAAGAGAATCGCTTGAGCCTGGTAGGTGGAGTTTACAGTGAGCCAAGATCGCACCACTGCACTCCAGCCTGGGCGACAGAGCAAGACTCTGTTTCATAAAAAACAAAACAAACAAACAAAAAAAACAAACAACCAAACTAACTAAACCTAAGCAAATCTGGGTTTCACCACTCTGAGTTTCTGAGTTTTTCCTCCAATGGAAACTTTTCTCTTAGTCCTTTAACATGCCTCAAAATTTGCCTTCTTAAAGAATAAAATATAAACAGGGTGCCTTTTTTTTTTGTCAAAAGCACCAGTCATGGGACCAGGTGTGGTGACTCTCACCTGTAATCCTAGCACTTTGGGAGGCCAAGTCAGGTGGATCACTTTAGGTCGAGAGCTTGAGACCAGCCTGGCCAACATGGTGAAAGCCCATCTCTACTAAAAATACAAAATTTAGCCAGGCATGATGGTGGGTGCCTGTAATCCCAGCGACTCAGGAGGCTGAGGCAGGAGAATCACTTGAACCCGGGAGGCAGAGGCTGCAGTGAGCCAGCCTGGGCAACAGAGTGAGATTCCGTCTCAAAAAAAAAGAAGAAGAAGGCCGGGCGCGGTGGCTCACGCCTATAATCCCAGCACTTTGGGAGGCTGAGACGGGTGGATCACGAGGTCAGGAGATCGAGACCATCCTGGCTAACACGGTGAAACCCCGTCTCTACTAAAAAATACAAAAAACTAGCCGGGCGAGGTGGCGGGCGCCTGTAGTCCCAGCTACTCGGGAGGCTGAGGCAGGAGAATGGCGGGAACCCGGGAGGCGGAGCTTGCAGTGAGCTGAGATCCGGCCACCGCACTCCAGCCTGGGCGACAGAGCCAGACTCCGTCTCAAAAAAAAAAAAAAAAAAAAAAGAAGAAGAAGAAGAAATCCTCACCCCCAGTACCCAGAATATGACCATATTGGGGGATTTGGTCTTTAAAGAGGTAATGAGGTTACAATGAGGTCACTAGGGTTCTAATCCAATATGACTGATGTCTTTACATGAAAAGGAGATTACAACACCGGCAGATACAGAAGAAAAGACCATGTGAGGACGCAGGGAGCAGATGGCCATCTCCAAGCCCAGGAGAGAGGCCTCCGAAGGAACCAACCGTGCTGACACCGTTAGCTCGGATTTTAGCCTCCAGAACTGTGAAAAAGTACATTTCTGTTGCTGAAGCCACTCAGCTGTGGTATTTTGTTATGGCAGCCCCAGCAAACTAATACAACTAATACAACAACTCACCAAACTAAGATAAAACTTATACAACACCAAATTTAAAAATTGGTGCTTAAAGCCGAGTACAGTGGCTCACACCCAGCACTTTGGGAAGCCGAGGCAGGTGGATCACGAGGTCAGGAGTTCAAGACCAGCCTGGCCAACATACTAAAACTGCATCTCTACTAAAAATACAAAAATTAGCCGGGAGTGGTGGTGGACACCTGTAATCCCAGCTACTCAGGAGGTTGAGGCAGGAGAATTGTTTGACCTGGGAGGCGGAGGTAGCAGTGAGCCGAGATCATGCCACTGCACTCCAGCCTGGGAGACAGAGCAAGACTATGTCTCAAAAAAAGAAAAGAAATTGATGCTTAACCAGGGATGCTTGCTCAAAAAGGCATGGAGCAAAATTGACAAGAGCAACAACTCCTCAGTCTGTTGCAAGGTGCCAAGTACTGTGCTGAGCACTCAGCGTGGATTGAATCATTTCACCCTCATAGTAAATCCTACAGACAGTATTGTTATTCTCATTTTATAAATGAGAAAACAGAGAATCAAAGAGCTTGTGGCACTTGCTTGGAAACACACAGCTAATCAGTGGCAGAGCTGAGATTGAAATCCATAAGCTGGGGCTGGCCGCAGTGGCTCATGTCTGCAATCCCAGCACTTTGGGAGGCCGAGGCAGGTGGATCACCTGAGGTCAGGAGTTCAAGACCAGCCTGGCCAACATGGTGAAACCCCGTCTCTACTAAAAATACAAAACATTAGCTGGGCATGGTGGTGGGTGCCTGTAATCACAACTACTCGGGAGGCTGAGGAAGGAGAGTGGCTTGAACCTGGGAGGCAGAGGTTGCAGTGAGCTGAGATTGTGCCATTGCACTCCAACCTGGGCAACAAGAGCAAAGCTCCAGCTCAAACAAGCAAAAAACAACAACAAAGAAATCCACAGACTGTGCTCCTAATCCTTAGGAGAGTCTATGGATTCTTCAAGAAAAGGGATGCAACCTTTGCAAAAGGACAGTCTACCCCCAGTGCTTCTCTTCCTTCTTACTCTTCATTTCTTACCTTTTCAACTTGCTTTTTCATCTTCCCACATCACTAAAACTGCTCTCTCATGGGTCACATGTAACCTCTGAATTCCAAAACACTGAATAGGTCAATTGGCATTTGGTGTCCATTCTTTCCCCTTCTACATCCCCCTAAATCAGTATTTCAAGGGATGAAAGGATACAAACTGGAATTTCCAGGATCCTTTATCATTAAAGTTCTAGGTACAGTTTAGGAAATTCTGCCTCTGATTTTTTGTCTTTATCTTATTTGTTGGGTTTACTTTTTCCTTCCAACCCTTAAACGTTATCACCCAAGTCTCTGGCTTCAATTCCCTTCTTTTTTCCCACATGTTGTCTTTTTTTTTTTTTTTTTTGAGACGGAGTCTCGCGCTGTGTCACCCAGGCTGGAGTGCAGTGGCGCGATCTCGGCTCACTGCAAGCTCCGCCTCCCAGGTTCACGCCATTCTCCTGCCTCAGCCTCCGAGTAGCTGGGACTACAGGCGCCCGCCACCACGCCCGGCTAGTTTTTTGTATTTTTAGTAGAGACAGGGTTTCACCATGTTAGCCAGGATGGTCTCAATCTCCTGACCTCGTGATCCACCCGCCTCGGCCTCCCAAAGTGCTGGGATTACAGGCTTGAGCCACCGCGCCCGGCCCATGTTGTCTTTCTTGAGTTCATCTCCCAGGATATCATGCACAAATTTTAAGTAGGTAGCTCTCAGTGTCACCCAAGCCCCTGACTCACATGTTTTATATCTGCTGGGACCTCTTCTGTCTGCCCTGCTGTCACCTGAGACCCAGCAGAACTCCACACCTACCTCCGCCCACTCCATCTCGACCCTCTCGCCAATGCTGCTCTTCCCGTCTTCTCCCATTTCTCCCGTTTCCAGTACCACCATTCAGTCCCATCGCGGGCACCCAAGGTCTTCTGGGTCCCATTTCTTTTATTTCCTCTATCCAAACCATGCCACAGATCTCCTTTATTTCTCCCCTTTTCCAATTCTACTCTTCTATTGACACAGCCTAGGTTCTTATTGATTTACCTAGGAATCTAATGTGTTATCCTTTCTCTATAATTTCTTTTTTTAAAAAATTCATTTAACAAACTTTTCTGGCATACCCATCATATACAAGGCACTGGAGAAGCAAACATAAAACATATAAGGTCATTGTCTAAAAGCATTCATATTGGAGTATGGGAGACAGGCACGTGCATCTATATGAAATACCCGTGGACACGTGTATATTTAACTGCAATAGGAAATAAATTGACGTAACAGTGATCTGAGCAAACTGCCTTGGGACAAACTAGAGAGGAGGAATCAATTCAGTCTTTGATGACAGAAAGGGATTAACAGAGGAAATGATATTTGAACAGGGCGTTGTTGAATGAAGAGGATTTAGACAGGTGAAAAATTGGAAGGAGGGCATCCCTAGGCTGAGAGGAGAGGATGAGGACAGGGCGGAAGCCGTGTGTGTGCCCGTTTGAGAGGAGGTCAAATTGTTTGGAGGAGCTAGAGAACAGATGTGTGTGTGTGGTCAGGACGTGTCAGGAAAGAAGGCTGGCAAAGTGAATTAGAGTAATGTTGAGAAGAGCTCTGACTATAATGTTACAGAAATTTATACCTTGTCTTGTAGGCAATGAGGTATTCATTCAAAATTTTAAGCCACGGCCATGACATTTTTATATTTGTTTTTTGAACAACCTGTCAGAAAGCTTTGTGGAGAATAAACGAGAGCTATGGTTTTCTACCTGCATTCCAACAATTCCGAATAGAGTCATGGACACCAACAATTAGATATAAATTTAAGTCGTGTATGTGACTGTGCATTTATCTGAAGAAAGAGTCTGGGCTGACACTGTCCAACAAAAATATAATGTGAGCCACACACGTAGTTTAAAACTTTCTGGTAGCTACTTAAAAAATAAAAGGAAACAGCTGGGCGTGGTGGCTCATGCCTGTAATCCCAACACTTTGGGAGGCCAAGGTGGGTGAATCACTTCAGGCTAGGAGTTCTAGACGAGCCTGACCAACATGGTGAAACCCCATCTCTACTAAAAATACAAATATTACCCAGGCATGGTGGCGGGCGCCTATAGTCCCAGCTACTCTGGAGGCCGAGGCAGGAGAATCGCTTGAACCCAGGAGGCAGACGATACAGTGAGCAGAGATTGTGCCACTGCACTCCAGCCTGGGCAACAGAGTAAGACTCTGTCTCAAAAAAGAAAAAAAAGGAAGCAGCTGAAATAAATTTTAATAATATTTAAATAATTTCTTTAACCCAATATATTCAAAACATTATCATTTCAACATGCAATCAACATTTTAAAAATTAATAGATGCATTTTACATTCTCTTTTTATCCCCTCGTATGTGGTCTTTGAAATCAGCTGTGCGTCTTACGCTTACAGCACATCTCAATTTGGACCCGCCACAATTCAAGTGCCCTAGAGCCACGTGTGGCTAGTGGCTAACATATTGGACAGTGCAGGTCTATACATTTTGTTTGTTTGTAGAAATGGGGTCTCCCTATGTTGCTCAGGCTGGTCACAGACTCCTGGGCTCAACCTATCTTTCCACCTTGGCGTCCCAAATTGCTGGGACCTACAGGTGAGAGCAACCACGCTCAGCCGAGGTCTATACATTTTTTTTTTTTTTTTTTGGATGGAGTTTTCACTCTTATTGTCCAGGCTGGAGTGCAGTGGTGTAATCTCAGCTCACTGCAACCTCCGCCTTCTGGGTTCAAGCAATTCTCCTGCCTCAGTCTCCTGAGTAACTGGGATTGCAGGCGCGCCACCATGCCTGGCTAATTTTTTGTATTTTTAGTAGAGACAGGGTTTTGTGATGTTGGCCAGGCTGGTCAGGAACTCCTGACCTCAGGTGATCTGCCCACCTCGGCCTCCTAAGGTGCTGGGATTACAGGAGTGAGCCACCACGCCGCGCCGAGGTCTATAGATTTTAAAAGATTCTCAAACGGGTTCATGGTCCACCAAAAGATAAAGAACTACTGAAACAAGGGAGAGACGCTTATCTGCTACCTCATCCTTCTGTTCTCCAACCAAAGAGCCTCCTGGAGATCTTCCGGCTTGCTTGGGCCTCTCTCCATTGGTTGCTTCTGATGCCACCCAGTACTGGGATTGGCCCTCGAGCAGGCTGGAGCCTCCTGTGCCTAATACTTACCCTCAGCCCTGTCAGCTTCATACTAACAGGATAAGAACAACTGCAAGAGGGTGCTTCATTTCCTAAGTCCCCCCAGGACTAAGCACGGGTTCAACTGTAGTATCTGCTCGGGGCCTGTTCTGAGGGATGCTAAACAGTTCCCAACTTCATTGCTTTCCCTCAGACTACTCTGTCTCTCGCAGCTCTGATCATTTTTTTCTCTTTAGCAAGAAAAACATCCTTTTGCATGTTCATGCATTATTCCAGCTCTGTTGTTTGTGGCTAGGGTGACTGTCTCTCAGGCCAGGTTTACGCCTGTTGTCCCAGCATAATTATTAATGGTGCCTCCTTTCACAATCAAAAGTGTTCTGGTTTGGAAGACAAATGAAGATCTATTTTGAAACTCAAAAGCTGGGCTCTGAATAAATTCTTTCTCTCCTCTTCCTGTTGTTACAACTCTACCCGAAAGCAGGGGTGGCTCTTACGGAATGAGTGTGAGAAAGAGAGCACGCTGACTACATGTTCAAAATATTCCCTTATCCCCCAAAACCAGAACGTTGCCTTATGATAATTCACAAATATCCATTATATGAAACCAAGAGCCCACTCTATACTTAATGGGGGAAACACTATTTAGTGGTCATGAGTCATTACGGTTAAACCGGGAGGAAAACAGCCAAAGCTGCTTACTAATGTCACAGTCCTAAGAAGACGTGAAAGTCCTCATAGCCAGTAGGATCAGGATCAGTATTTGATTAGATAAGTGCTGATTAAAGCAGGGAAATTGTATCAATCTATCTATATATATATGTATAAAATAATCTATACGTATTCTATATATAATCTAGGACACATATAAAAATCTAATCAACTATAAATCAGTGGCTAAGTGTTATTCAGGATGCAACACTATTACCTTATACTAAGTAACAAAACACATTTCACTTAAGTTAAATTCATTCAAGTTTTTTTTTTTTTTTGAGATGGAGTTTTGCTCTTGTCACCCAGGCTGGGTGCAATGGCATGATCTCGGCTCACTGCAACCTCCGCCTCCCAGGTTCAAGTGATTCTCCTGCCTCAGCCTCCTGAGTAGCTGGGATTACAAGCATGTGCCACCACGCCCGAATAATTTTTTGTATTTTTAGTAGAGACAGGGTTTCACCATGTTGGCCTGGCTGGTCTCGAACTCCTGACCTCAGGCGATCCACCCACCTTGGCGTTCCAAAGTTCTGGGATGACAGGCGTGAGACACTGCACCTGGCCAGATTCATTCAATGTTTTACTATTACTTAAAATCTACTTTACTTTAATAAATTACTTTTATTAAATTAAAATGTTAAATGCTATAATTAAAGTAATAAATAGAAGAAAATATAGGCCCAAATTGACTTCAACCCTGGATGAGAAATTCATTGCAAATAGTAAAATAATAAAATAAACAACAAAGAAAAATATTGATATATTGACAACATATGCTTTAAAACCTGAATGCTATCTTTTCATTTCAGCATAGGTAAATGCATAGAGAAGCAATATGCTGGGAAAATATAATACATGTGGCAAAAGGTTAATATGATGATATAAAGAGCTGTTGCATGGCCAGGAGTGGTGGCTCACGCCTGTAATCCCAGCACTTGGGGAGGCCAAGGTGGGCGGATTGCTTAAGCCCAGGAGTTTGAGACTAGCCTGGCAACATAATGAGACCTTGTCTCTACAAAACATAAAAATATTAGCTGGACATGGGGGCATGCACCTAGAGCCTCAGCTACTCAGAGTCTGAGTGGGAGGACTGCTTGAACCCAGGAGCTCTGGGCTGCAGTGAGCCATGATCGCACCACTGCTCTCTAGCCTGGGCGATAGAGCGAGACTCTGTCTCAGAAAAAAAGAGCCGCTGCATAGAGTCGGGAAAAATACTAAGATCTTAAAAGTTAAAGGAGTAGAGCACACACAAATAAACAGTAAGTAAACAGTTTGCAGAACAGCAAACAGATGGCTAAGATAAACTTTGCAGAAAATGCTCCAAGGATGTGGATGCACACAGCTCACTTGAGGCAGCTTGCCCAGGGTCTTCCCTTGGGGTGTCAGAGTGTGCGTCTGAACCTCAGCATCCACACTGTCACTCCTGCAGGATGGAAGAGTGGATGGCAAGAGGAATCCATAAGCAAATCTACTGGTAAAACACAACCACTGTTTCTCTTTTAAACACACACCCGTAATTGTCACGTCACTCTCATTAAAACAACTATGACAAACACAACAACAAACCCTAACTTGGGCGAATGAGGAAACCTTCCATTTCAACGAACGATACTAGTGGGCGTCTCATACATGATGGGATGGCAATGTGGGAAAATACATTTTCAAGCAATTTGAATCTGTGTGTGAATAGCCTTTAATCACGCTATGCACTATACAGACATCCCTCGAGTTTATTACACATTTCTGAAAACCCACTCAAAAGCCAGACATATGAAGACTGACCCCTCGGAAAATAAATATTAAGGGCAATTGTTCTTAAATTTTAAAGTGGCTAAGGTCCCTCTGAGAGATTTGTTTAAATACCATTTCTGGTTCCAATCCTTATCCCTGTTGAGGCAGAGGAATTTACATTCTTGGAAAGCACCCCAGGTAATCCTGAGGCAGACAGGCTACAGGGCACCATGCTAATAAATAGTTCTGAGAGGACGTTTCTATTACCATGTAGCTAAAATCATGTAACATTCCTAAATTATACCTCACTTTTTAGGTACATTTTTTACAGTATATTTTCGGGATTTCACTCATCTCCTGATTTTAGTTTTTATTATTAAGCACATAGTCAAAGAACTGAAATATCGTAAAGATCAGAATGAGGTGTAAAAAATGCTGGTAGACATAATGCTTAAGGAATAATTGGTTAATTTGTGTCTTAGGGACTCCACCTGGCACTTTGGCTGTGTCTAATAATTTCTTTTATCTACCTTTTTTTCTTTTTTCACCTAGAATATATCTTTTGTGTGAGAATGATTTTCTTTCATCTAAACCTGTTATATTGTGAGATTATTTTATTTGGAGGAAATCCCAAAAGATTGCAAACTTTAGGTTAGCCAATCCTGTGTAGATTGTAATACGATGTAATATGTTTAACATCATAAGAGTTTTGCGTGGTTTGTGGGTTATATCTCCAGTTTCATCAACAGTTGAGCAGACGGCTTGAGGTGCTCCATGACAGCATTTGACCTTGAAATTCAGCAGACGTCTGCATTGTCACAGTTCTTTTTTTTTTATTTCTTATTTTTTATTTTATTTTTTTGAGATAGAGATTTGCTTTTGTTGCCCAGGCTGGAGTGCAATGGCGCGATCTAGGCTCACCACAACCTCCGCCTCCTGGGTTCAAGAGATTCTCCGGCCCCAGCCTCTCAAGTAGGTGCGGTCACAGGCATGTGCCACCACCCCCGGCTAATTTTGTGTTTTTTAGTAAAGACAGGGTTTCTCCATGTTGGCCAGGCTGGTCTCAAACTCCTGACCTCAGGTGATCCGCCTGCCTCGGCCTTTGAAAGTACTGAGATTACAGGTGTGAGCCACCGCACCTGGCCCACAGTTCTTATATCATGTCTTATATCATATTGAGTCTCACAACAACACTTTATAGGTGAAGAAACTGAGCCTTGTTCAACCAGTAAATTGAAGAACAGCAGCATATTTTGTAAAAGAAATGCATTCCAAGGCCGGGTGCGGTGGCTCACGCCTGTAATCCCAGCACTTTGGAAGGCTGAGGCGGGCAGATCATGAGGTCAGGAGTTTGAGACCACCCTGATCAACATAGTGAAACCCCGTCTCTACTAAAAATACAAAAATTAGCCTGGTGTGGTGGAGCGTGCCTATAATCCCAGCTACTCAGTAGACTGAGTAAGGAGAATCGCTTGAACTTGGGAGGCGGAAGTTGCAGTGAGCTGAGCCACTGCACTCCAGCCTGGGCAACAGAGTGAGACTCCGTCTCAAAAAAAAAAAAAAAAGAAGCATCCCTATCTGAGCAGAGGCAAGCTAGTTAAAGAAACAACTAGTGGATCTAAGGTTTCTGTATGACTCAAAGATGAAGGTATGGGATCAGATATGAGTGAGTGGGTGGGGCATGGTGGCTCATGCCTGTAATCCCAGCACTTTGAGAGGCTGAGTTGAGAGAATCACTTGAGCCCAGGAGTTGAAGAGCAGTTTGGGCAACATGGCAAAACCCATCTCTACTAAAAATACGAAAAGGCTTGGTGGTGCATCCCTATAGACTCAGCTACTCTGGGGGCTGACGTGGGAGAATCACCTGACCCCAGGAAGTTGAGGCATGATCCTGCCACTGCACTCCAATGGACATGAGACCTTGTCTCAAAAAAAAAAAAAAAAAAAAAAAAGAAAAGAAAAAAGAAAAGAAAGAAAAAAAAGAAGAGAGATGAGTGATTGAAGGGAGCTCATTGGATTGGAAAAGGCCTTGGGAAAAGCCAGGGAGATACGGTGACAGAATATCAGTTACCGCTTGTTACAGGTCAAATTATGTTCCCCCGGACGTGTTGAGGTTCTAACCCCTGGGTTCTGTGCATGTGAACTTATTTAGAAATAGGGTCTTTGCAGATGTAATCAGGTTAAAATGAGGTCAGTAGAGTGAACCCTAATCTAATAAGATTGGCGTCCTTGTAAGAAGAGGAGGAGACAGAAACACACAGAGAGGAGAATGCCATGTGACCACAGAGAGAGATGGAAATGCTGCAGCTGCAAGACAAGGATGCCAAGGATTGGCAGCCACCACCCGAAGCCAGGAGGAGGCAAGGGAAGGTTCCCCTAAGATTTCAGAGGGAGCACTGCCCCACCAACCCCTTGATTATGAGCTTCTAGCCTCTGGAACTCTGTGAGAAGAAATTTCTGTTGTTTTAAGACACTCTGTTTGTGATATGTATTTTGTCATGTCAGTGCCAGGAAATTCATATACTAAAGAAAGTAAAATAGGCCAAAGGAAGCTAGATCATGAAACCTGTCCCTGGAACTGTCTTAGTGTGGCTGGTATTCAACATCTGATGGCAGCTGGTAGACATAACATTTAGGAAATAACTCATTAATTTGTGTCTTAAGGACTCCACCTGGCACATGAGATCACGGCCTTTCACGTGGTATATTGGGATACTAAGGCAGGCAGAGTTGGATGCTAGTATTAGGTTTATGTAATACCAAGTATTTTTAAATGAAGTAATGCCAAAAGACAGGACATAATGAAGAGAGATCACTAAGGCCTGAAATAGATAGGAAAGTCTACATGGGAATGAGGTGAAGCTTAGAAAATCTCTAGAATGTTTTCTTCTGGTTGAACAAGGTGAGGAGTGGTGCAACCGTTGAGAATTACAAAGGATCAAGGTGCTCAGGCTTATACAATGTGATTTGTATGAAGACTTTAGGGTCTCACACCAAGCTTGACTCTGTTTCGCATCCTTTAAAAGTGATTTCTAATAAATACATACATATACATATACATACACATAGATAAATAAATAAATATTAAAAGGCAGAGGCCAGGTGCGGTGGCTCACACCTGTAATCCCAGCGATTTGGGAGGCCAAGGCGGGTGGATCACCTGAGGTTGGGAGTTCGGGACCAGCCTGCCCAACATGGTGAAACCCTGTCTCTACTAAAAGTACAAACATTACCCGGGTATGGTTGCATATGCCTGTAATTCCAGCTACCTGGGAGGCTGAGGTAGGAGAATCACTTGAACCTGGGAGGCAGAGGTTGCAGTGAGCAGAGATCATGCCACTGCACTCCAGCCTGGGCAACAAGAGTGAAACTCCGTCTCAAAAAATAAATAAATAAAATAAAATAAAAGGCCTGGCGCGGTGGCACACGCCTGTAATCCCAGCACTTTGGGAGGCTGAGGCAGGCGAATTGCCTGATGTCAGGAGTTCTAGAGCAGTCTGGCCAACATGGTGAAACCCTGCCTCTACTAAAAATACAAAAATTAGCTGGGCGTGGCGGTGCACGCCTGTAATTCCCAGCTACTAGGGAGACTGAGGCTGGAGAATCGTTTGAACCCAGGAGGCGAGGTTGCAGTGAGTGGAGATCACGCCATTGCACTCCAGCCTGAACAACAAGAGCGAAACTCCATCTCAAATAAAATAAAAGTTAAATTAAAGAGTCTTCTTGATAATATGAAACCAAAGAATAGACTGACTTCAGAGCTATTCACAAGGACATCAGGTGCCTCTACTAGCTTTGATTTATTTACCCACCCAAGGTCTAATTCTACTGCCTGAGTCAGAGATCAATGTTACCTATCAATTTAGTTCACCTTATTAACTCCTAATATGCTGACACTTGGGTAAAGAAGTTCAATCGATATTTTCTTGCAGTGAACCATGTGCATTTCTTCAATATTCATGAATTCCTGAATTCATGAGCCTACAGTACAGAATCTCGTTGTTACCAAATCCCCATGGATATGTAACTGCACCACGCTGGCGGTGTAATGACTCTTGATGAGAAAGTCCTCACAAAGGCACCAGCTGGGGAGGAGCCCCTCACCATTGCTTTTCTAACAGGACAGCCGTGCAGTCCTTACGGGGCGGAGCTCGTTCTGAGGCCGGCCAGCTGTCTCCCTGTCACTGATCCCGCAGGGAGATATGTCGCTTTCGGAAGTGTGTGCAGGGCAGCCTAAGATTCACATTAATACAAGACAGAGGTCAAATGCTGTTCCGTACTAACTTTTGTTCCCTTCCAAATATATCAGGAACGTTTGCTCCGGGTCCTTCCAGACGGCAGGAATGTGTGCGGGGGAGAACAGAAGCTGCAGTGAGGGTGGTTTCATTTTAATTCTGGCTCTGGGCTGGAAATGGGTGACCTGACCTATTTTGTAAATAACCTGACCCAGAGTTTAAGAAATAATGGCACTGTGTATTGCCATGGGTAACAAGAATTAATGAAAAATTAATACGTCCTATTCTTTAAAAGCACAAATGGTGAAAATAATTTCTCCAAGCATTTTAAATTCTTCCTGCTTCTCTAGAAACTGCTTTGAGATGCGATCAGTGGATCTTCTGTAGCATCAGGCAACACGCCTGTCAGTCATGGGCTCCTTCCAGTGTCCCCCACACCTTGTCCTCTGTGGCCACCTGTTGGCAAATGAGCTTTGGTCATAGTCACCAAGTGATTCCTGGGTTCTTAAGAACTCTATACTCAGAGAATAGGCACTGGGGTGAAGACAAACTGGGAATGAAAGGAAGCTAGGAGCCAACCCTGAAACGTTTTTTGTTGGCTTTTTGGATGGGAATTTAACAACATAGCATTCATAATTATACAATATCCAGTATAACTAAGATAAATGTACATGTATCTATTAACAAGCTTGCTTCATCTTATCTGTGCGTAAGAGTTCTGGTCTCCACAATAGTGACTGTAGAAATGCGTAGCATCTGTCAGTTTAGATTGTATTATGCTACAGTCAAGAAATGACCTCAAATCCCTGTGGCTTGTGACAGCTAGGTTTTATCTCTCACCTGTATGACGAATCTGCCTCACATCACCTGGCTTTGCTGCACGCCATTCTTATTCAGGGAACCATGGACCTCACTGGTTTTCTGGAAGAGAAAAAAGAGAAGTGGTAGACCACACAGTGGCTTTTAAAGCTTTGTTTTGGAAGCACACACAGAACTTTTGGACATATTCTAATGGCTACAATAAGCCAAATTGCCAAGCCTCAGTCAGGGGAGTAGGCCTATATTATCCTTGCTTAGGAATGGGTCCTGTGGGCAGGGAAGTGAATATTTTGGACAATAATACAATCAACCACCATCAAACATTTAATTCAAACAATATTTCTATTGGATGAAACAGACTGGGATTCCTTCTTTAGAATTATGTTCTGTGCCAGTTTACAATCCATATAAGGAAGTCATCTTTCCTTCAATAAATCATCAATTGGTTAATTTTTTGTTTTGTTTTGTTTTGTTTTTGTTTGTTTTTTTTTTGGTGAGACGGAGTCTCGCTCTGTCACCCAGGCTGGAGTGCAGTAGTGTGATCTCGGCTTACTGCAACCCCCGCCTCCTGGGTTCAAGCCATTCTCCTGCCTCAGCCTCCCGAGTAGCTGGGACTACAGGCGCCCACCACCACGCCTGGCGAATTTTTGTATTTTTAGTAGAGGTGGGGTTTCACCATGTTGGCCAGGCTGGTCTCAAACTCCTGACCTCAAGTGATCTACCCACCTTGACCTCCCAAACTGTTGGGATTACAAGCATGAGCTACCACACCCAGTAGTTAATTTTTTAATAAATTAATTTATAAATTGTTATTCAACTCACCTTTACTGAGTGCCAGCTCTGTACCCAGAATAGTGGCAAGCACTGGTTAGAAAAAGTTGAATAAGATACAGTTTCTGCCCTTAGAGAACTTAGAGACTCTTCATATATCACATTACTTTAATTGTACTCTAAAATGGAAATAGCCAGTTTAATCTCCCTGGTGAGGAATAGCTCTGAATGGTTTGGGCTGATTTCTAAAAGCCAAATCAGTATACTACTCTATGGGTGCCCAAAACAATCCCAGAGAGGACACTCCCCCAAACTATCTTGAACACATAGATTCTTCCCTCCACATTCAAACGCTGGCTAGTGAGCTTCAGCAACCTTTGCTATTCCCTTCAGCAGCCTTTGCTATTCCCAGCATGTGAAATGCCTGCTCTATTGAGCTTGGATCCTGAATTTTATAAAGTATTTTCTCCGGGCCAGACATTGTGTAATCCTTCTAAACGAAAATCTAATTTAATCCTCCTAGAACCTACATCGTTGTCAGGTAGACTTTATTTTGTATATGCAAAAACTGAAACTCCAGAAAAAAGCAAGGAGGCCAGGCATGGTGGCTCATGCCTGTAATCCTAACACTTTGGGAGGCCAAGGTGGGCGGATTGCCTGAGCTCGTAAGATCGAGACCAGCCTGGGCAACACAGTGAAATCCTGTCTCTACTAAAATACAAAAAATTAACTAAGCATGGCAGCGTGCACCTGTAGTCCCAGTTACTCAGGAGGCTGAGGCAGGAGAACTGCTTGAATCCGGGAGGTGGAGGTATTAGTGAGCTGAGATTGCGCCACTGTACTCTAGCCTGGGTGACAGAGCGAGACTCCCTCTCCAAAAAACACCACCACCATCACCAACAACAACAACAAAAAAGCAAGGATATCCAAGCAGTAAGTGACTCAGGATTCAACCCAATGTTGACATCGAAGTCCAGGCACCAAACTACAATGCAATAGTGTTCATCGTCTGAAACTTAGCCTGAGCTTTCAAACTTTTGAAACTTCATAAATTTTCAAACTTCTTAAATTTTCAAATTTCTTAAATTATGGTACCTGCTTTGATTTTCTATTGGGCTTTTTTCCTCATGTACTCTTCAAGGAGGAGAACGTTGCACAACTGACCTCAAACATTGAGAGATTTGGTGATGGATACACACAGAAACAAGGGAAATAAACACAGTCAGGGCCTGTGGAAGCTCAAAATGATTAAACAACTGGAACTCATCTTTTCTTGCTCATATGCAAGACATACATTAGAGGTCTATTAGATCTTCATAGACATATTCTAACCATGACCATAACTAGTATACTCTCTCTTCTCTGATTTTCTGACTTTTTTTTTTTTTTTTTTTGAGACGGAGTCTCGCTCCGGAGTGCAGTGGTGCAATCTCGGCTCATTGCAACCTCCACCTCCTAGGTTCAAGCAGTTCGCTGCCTCAGCCTCCTGAGTAGCTGGGATTACAGGTGTGCACCACCACCAGCTAATTTTTGTATTTTTAGTAGAGAAGAGGCTTCACCATCTTGGCCAGGCTGGTCTTGAACTCTTGACCTTGTGATCCATCGGCGTTGGCCTCCCAAAGTGCTGGGATTACAGATGTGAACCACTGTGCCTGGCTTGATTTTCTGACTCTTTAAGCTTATGTTATTGCTATCAAATGACAAAGTTAGATAGATACAGATAGATGATAGATAGATAGATAGATAGATAGATAGATAGATAGACAGATAGATAGATAGACAGATAGATAACCCTAGTTCAATCTCTCAAAAGGGGAAATCTGATGGACAGTCAACTCCCATTACCTCTGCATGGGTGGCAGATTGGATCCCTTTGAGTCCAGCATGCTCTCCTAGTCTGATGTCTGTAGCTGTAGGGACAGATGAACGTGATACTTCTACAGCTATCTATAACACTATCTAGGTATCCTTCCTCATCTGGCCTATCGGGTCTGGGAAAGAGCTAAGGAAGTGGCAGGTGCCATGGTGGAGCCATTCTGGCCACTCCTTCAGCTACATTTGTCAATCTGAATCTTAGTTTAACCATCTCCTGCGTTCACCACTTATATGATGTCATCAGCACTTGCAGGTCAAAGGTGGCTCTGCCTTCTCTTCACTCTCGTTTTGCCCTCTTCACCTCTTTCCATCCATATCTCAGAAGTAAGAGTACAGCGCAGAGGCCTTGCTGACATCTAATAAGCATGGGCTAATGAATCAAAAAAAACCACAGCCACCTGCTCCCTGGGTCTTAAGGGAAAATGTAGAGATTGAGCTGAATACGTGGTCATTCCCTGTCCTATTAATCTCCCCAGCTCCTCTGTGGGTTGTGCTCTCTGCTCCACTGGGGTGACACAAACATGACAGATGGCACTCTCATGGACAAGGAGTTTATTCTGCGACACAGTGAGATCTATATATTTTGCTATAAAACTCTTATAAATCACTCATATATTCTGGGTAGAATCACCGTGACACAAGAGAGATAAATGTTATTTAATACATGTGAACAGTTGAAATTTGTGAACCATAAGAGCATAGAGTCATATATATCAGTGAATCATAAATATAGATTTCATTTTGAGGTTTTGATGTAGACATACAGTATGAATAAACAAAGTTTATGACTTTGTAGAAAATAAAGGTTTCTTGTATGGTGGAGGAATAAATATTTAATAATCAGTAAATTGAAGAATTTACAAACTTCGTGCATCAAAATCATTTTAACAATTTAAAATGTAGACTATGATAATCTAAGAAAGAATTATAGCTATCAAAGGACAAAACAAGCATGTATGGGTTTATCAATAAATCCATAGGTTAAAAGGAAGCTGTTAAGATAAATAAAGAGATAACCAAGGGGAAAACATTAGCATTAGAATGCCGTCCAACCTAGGCTAGAAGGAAAACACATGAAGAGGTACAGACAAGATCAAGAATGTGATCTTACGCTTATCACACTGGGAATGCAATGTCAGTCTTCAGCAAACTAGTCATATGGAAATCTTGTATCTTTGTATTCTAGAGGAAGAATTATAAGCTCTTTTACTTTTTCTGTTTTTTTTTTACTTTTTTTCTTATTACAAATTATACATATTCATCACAGAACACACAGATATGTCAAAAGAAGGATAAAAGGCCATCTGCGGTCATCTATAGTTCGGAAATATACTTAGATCATAATCATAATCTTTTAAAAAATTTAATGACATACTGTGAAAATTATTCAATAAAATTATAAATTATTCTGTAATATATTAAAAGCCAATAATAGCTTCAAAGATTATTTCGAGCTGAAGTAAACCCTAGGTTACTTAGTCTTACCTTTATAACAATCCCTTCATAATCTCCCCAAATAATTGAGAGTCCTTTTCTTGACCACTTCATTGACCTGAATCAAAATCTCCAAATCATCAATTTGCCAGAAAATTCTTTCAGTTTCCGAAAGCTTTAACTTTGAGAAGCCTTTCACTATCCTGAGTTTTGCCCACCCTTATTTTCTCTCCAGAACAGCACTGGGTTTCGGGTCCACTTCAACTTATTCCCATCTTCTGGCATCATAACTACGACTACATCAGGGTGACTTTACTATACAAGCGTTTTCAATCTGTAAAATTAGCCTAGTAGGATTTATCCTACATTCCTCATAGAATTGTTTAAAAAATCAAGAAAGAAAATGTTTATGAAAATGACAATACATTTGAAGCCTTATATGAATAATACACATATTTCCTCTTTTACCTTTACTGTTTGAAAACGTTATCATTTTCACCTCAGTTCCTGCTCCAAGATGCCTAATTCTCTCTTGCATTTCTTATAAATTATAATATTCAGAATCATCATCTTATCAACTCCTTTGGATACATGCCAGTTTGTGAATGTCTCCTGTAAAAAGTGCCACGCTGAACTAAGCAGGATGATCCTGATGTGGCTGAATAAGTGGAAAATAAAATGATGGTTCTGTCACGAATCTGCCTGGCTGTCCGCTAGTGTGCATGCTGAGATGCAAGAGTTTTTATTATTACCAACGTCTAGGTCATTTATAAAGGATTTAAGAAATGTCTTCGAAAAACTCTTCTAAAGGTAGTAAAATGACCAAAAGACTAAATGTAGAAGAATAAACACTGATGATTTATTTTCCCTTAACCTCACAACTGGTTGGGTATAGGAGATGTCCTTTAAATCATCCAGTTTTGCTCTTCCTTAACTGAAGGACAGAGGGCTTGAATTATTATCTAAAATGAAGTTTAAGATATATCTGTGACTTTAAGTCATCCACGATTTCACTTACACTGTCTTTTCAGTGATATGAAGAGCTGTAATGAGCCCTGAAAATAACAAGCAGAAAATATAATGGTTTTATCAGTCACTGTTTCTCTCTTTTCTTTTTTTTTTTTTTTTTTTTTTTTTTTTTTTTGAGACGGAGTCTCGCTCTGTCGCCCAGGCTGGAGTGCAGTGGCGCAATCTCGGCTCACTGCAAGCTCCGCCTCCCGGGTTCACGCCATTCTCCTGCCTCAGCCTCCCGAGTAGCTGGGACTACAGGCGCCCACAACCGCGCCTGGCTAATTTTTTGTATTTTTAGTAGAGACGGGGTTTCACCGTGGTCTCGATCTCCTGACCTTGTGATCCGCCCGCCTCGGCCTCCCAAAGTGCTGGGATTACAGGCGTGAGCCACCGCGCCCGGCCCTCTCTTTTCTAGAAAGGCAATTCTAAGGCAAATTATTGGTAACTTATCTGAAAATATCATGACCTGTTCTGAAGTAACATAAATGACTATTTACCAAGTTGGACAGATGATTTCATGAATTGTTAGCTCTTCTGTGAAAAGGCAGGCAGGAATGAGAGTCAGCTGTGTTAACCCTTTGCTTTCCTTTGAGTAGAAGAGTTGGTATGAATAAATGGGGCAGTCATCCACTCTCCCAGCTCTAGTGGCTGTCTGCCTTCAGCAAGTCACTTTATCATTCCTCCACTCTGTTTCTCCATCTGGAAAATCTGGAATATCATGCCTATAACTCCTTTTTTTCTAAGACTGTCAAGATCTTCAGAAGAACTACACTCTACACATTCAAAGATTTATGACAGTATTTTTTTTTTAGCTGCCTACCTAAAGAAAGGGAATGAACTGAAGTTGTTAAAGTAATAAGGATATGCCAGTTGAGGTTAGACTGTGGTTAGCAGGAACCAACAGCTAAATGTGGTTTTGTTTTGTATTTCCTTTGTCAATTTCAGCTGATTTCAGGCTGACCCATTCTGAAAATAAGGCTGCATTTCACAATTCCTGGAATGTGCCCACGTAAGAAAAGAAGGCAGGTAGTCTGTTTGGTGATAATATATTTCAAGAGCTAATTGTTATTTCCTGTGAATTTGCAACACAACGTTCTGTGAGTTGAGTTGGAACTAGAATATCAAATACCAAATAGTATACAAGAGGAATAACACTACAAAAAAATTTCAAGTCAAAAATCAAAACAGAGCTCAGAGATTTCAGAAGCAATGGCTTCCTGTCAAGAATAACTGTCATTAAAATTTCCATAAGCACCAGTGAAATTGATTTTGGGGGAAAGTCTAAGGGAGGGTCTGTTTTATAAGACACAGTGAGACTTTATTTTATTCTGAATTTCCCCAGCCAAGTTTGTAAGATCTCAGATTTTTCTTGGGCCCTTTCCCTGCCAAGGGGCCAAAGGTTTATCTCTATTGACACATACAGAGAAAAAAATTTCATCCAGGGACCTCTATCAGCAGAGTCTGAATAGTCTTCTTTGGCTAGTGAATCACATTAAGGGAGTCCCAGTCCTGCGATGATCAGTGGCGAGAAGTTCAAAAAATAATAAAAAGAGCAAGCACGCAGGCATCACAGTACGCTTCTGATATAATGCACCAAACCCATGAAGCACAAGAATTGGTCTGGCGTCATTGTTTTATGTTCTCTGGATGTTGAAGAGTCTGATTTGCATTAGAAACCTCTGCATTCAATAAACAAAAATCAGGATAATAATGACCAAAGTACTATTTGGAACAGAAAACAAACTCAAGCAATGAGTGTTTTGCACTGAATTCATTCAAGATTTTATTAGTTAAGCTCTCACTTAGGTTATTAGGCTCAGCTTGCTTTTTATTTCACTGGCCTCAGTTATTGCAAACAAAAGGAGCCTGGTGTGTGTGTGTGTGTGTGTGTGTGTGTGTGTGTGTGTGTGTGTGTAAGCGCACGTGTATGTGTGTGTGTGACAATGTCAGACATATCACACACAGGCTTTCTACATTCTTCACATTGCAAATCCATCAACAAAAGGAAGAAGATCTGAAGGGAATGAGTATTTTTGTTTTTGCTTTTTTTTTTTCTGGTTTAGGGGATGGAGGGAGAATTTCTCCACATAAACAAGAAGGTTAGAATTGGAAGTCTGCTAAAAAAAATGTTAGAGCTGACCACAGGGTTGTAAATCCACTGACTGGAAGGAGGAAAAGAGAAACATTGCAAGCGACTGAAGTGTGTGGTGTGGCTGCAATGTTTGTGGGTTAGATGAGAAACAAGCGCTGAGTGAAACAGAGAAGGGGGGTGGCTGGTGTGATTTGTTTGGTGTTCAGAGCCAATAGAAATCCCAGACTGTGATAATATCCCCATGCAGCGCCGAGAGGATTCAGAGCTAAGTCTCCGGGCTCCTTTCACATCTGCAGGAGCAGCCAGCCTGGGACCGCGCGGCACGGGGCGCGCTCTCGCCTCTCCTGCACCCTCGGCCGGCGCGCTTCTCTTATGGGCGTCTGCTGCAGGCGGGCTGCGGTGGAACTGAAGGCGGCGGCGGGAGACCAAACTTAGACCCCGCTGCGCGCTAGAGAACTCAGAGAAGGCAGAGGGAGAGGGAGAGAGAGAGAGAGAAGGGACCCGAGGAGGAGGCTTCCGTCACGTCATTGCAGGTACGCAGCTTGTCACGACTAACGTGACACAGACAAGGTTTCTGATTTCTACCTTCACTAGGCACTTGGAATGAATTGACGTGGTTTGTTCCGTGGCCGGTCAGGACGGAAAGCCCCGAGTGAAGGTCTCGCCGGTTTCACCCCGGGTAATTCAAGCTGTTGGCGTGTGTTTTGGGGCCACAAGGTTTATTCACCTATTGAATGATGCGGGGGTGTAAAATAAGGACCTTCAAACTTGACCGTGATCGCTCTTTCTTTCTCTTTTAAATAACATCCATACCAATATGTTGTCATACCGCCAATAGATACCTCTTGGTGACTGCCATTCTAACTATGCCTATAGCGAGGCAAACACCACCCGATTGTTAGAAAGCGGGCTGTGAACCTCTCCCACCTACCTATCAGGTTAATATCCACCCTACAGGAATAAGAACCGCAGCGGACTTCGGCAGAGTTCTGATTTTTTAAAAACATATGGCCAAGGTACACTCGCCTCATGAGTGAAATATCACTACTATCACTATCCTGTGGTTGAAGAAGAGAGAAGGGAGGTAGATATTTTTTAATGTGATTGTCAGTGATCCTGTGTACCTGACTTATTTCTACATTGTCTTACGAGTTGAAAAATGCATTTGTATTCTGCACGCCAGGAAGGATCAGTTCCAGGATCTCATGTATTACTACATTAAAAAGTCATGAATTGGAACTATCTAGTAGATGTGATAGTTGTAAGAAAATATTGATGTTTGATTTTATTTTATTTGATCCTAAAACTCATAGACTTCTATTTCTTTTTCTTTTTTTTTTTTTTTAATTTTGAGGTGTGGGTTTTGTTTTAAAAAAAAATCTATTTCCTAAGATTTTATCACGTTTGGTTTGAAATTTTAAAGATGGTTATATAACTCCCCCCTCCCCCGCCCCGTTGATTACTTGTGATTAAATTAGCATTGCTTAATGAGTTCAGTTTTTCCTGGGAAAAGCCAGAGGGGACCGCATGAAGTCTCAGTTAAAAAATCGGTCTTGCTTTGCAGTCTTCAAGGGCTGGCTGGTATTCATGTGGCTTTGAATCCCTATGAAGAACGCTTTTTCTGCAGTGGAACAGATTGGAACTCCAGTACAGCCAGAGAATGGCTCTGCAGCAGGTGCAGGGGCAATCAAATACCTTACCTTCTGTCTAAGTAACACTCTTCCCGGTGGAGTCTTAGTCGATCACATCCAAACCATTCACTGATAATTTGCAATCGACTCACCATTCAGCAGTGCTTAGTTTTCAAGGTAGCCCTTGTCCCAAGACATGTGCCCGGCCAAGGAAGATAAGGAAGTTATAAGAAAGGTATTTGTGTTGTATATCACAGTGGAGAATTTATGTCGACCTTTTTTGTTTGTTTGTTTTTTATTTCTTATCAGATGAACATGTTCTTTCTGTCATTAAAGGAAATGCATGCTTAGCTCTCCCATGGAGTCAGGAAAACTTCATAGTTTTTGCCCATTGACTGATCTGAATGATTTTATAGAGTGTTTTTTGAAATCCTGTCAAAGTATAGACATGGCAAGTGAATACTATGTTTAGGAGAAGGCATTTGATTTTATAGATGAATACTTTTTTCCTTTTACATCAGAAAGAAACTGTAAATAATTTAGCTGTTCAAATAAATATAAGTTAATCGACCCAACTACATTCTATCAGTAAAGGGTTGTTTTGTATGATTGTGAGTATTTGTCAATCTTTTATAAATAGAATAGATGCAATAGGTTGGGATCTATTTCCCTCTTTCTAACTCTAAAGCAATGTTGGGCGTGTTGGTGGCAACTTTATGAGTGTGAGACTGATTATATTCACTTTGTATAGACTAGGAGACACTGAAGGCTTTTCAAAGATAAATATAAACAATGCTGTGATTATTCATTGTTTTGTGCTATCATTCTTCATTGAGAGAGGTAATCAACAGTTCATGAATCTTACTAGAGCCAGCCAGAGCTTTACATACCCTCGAGTTATAAGTTTGGTAAAGTTTAAACAAGGTACATGTCTTTAAATCTCTTTAAAGTAAACACCCCTTTTTCTAATGCAAAGGAATGGTATTAGACTCTCAGTTCTTATTGATATGGAGAGGATTGGCCTGTCTGGGTCAAGGGCAGACACTGAGAGACTGCAGAGGCGCAGGCATATGACAGATTAGTTCAGTCACTGCTGTACTTCAGTGTTCCTACAGCAAATTGCCCCTGTGCGATGTGCCAGGTTGCAGGCGTGTTCTCAGTATCAGGGCCCTTCAACTATCTAGGGAAAAAAAAAGAATTATTTCAACCAGGGAAAACATGCCCAGCATTGGGCTTAAATGGGTCACATAAAGCACCCACAAGAAAGACATTGTTTTGAAGGACAAGGTGTTCAGTGAAAAATTAGAGCTATGGTGCCATCCACTTCTTGGATTAGCTGCTTCTTGATAGTTCTTTTGTTTCTAATAATATTCGGTATAATAGATCTAATCATGTCTAGAATTAATTTTGATCACATGTCAGGCTAAAATGTGGTCCTCAGACTCAACACTGACCAATGACTTCAGCAGATTTCCTATCACCACCACTTCTACTTGGAAATATGTCTTTAAGTGGCCAGCGCATTGACGGGACGCAGACAGTGTTGGGGCACTGATTTGCAGAACGGAGTCCCAGAGCCACATGGGTGTTAAGAGGTTGGAAAGTGAGCGGGTGGAAGCCACAAGGGTATAAAGTGAGATGACATAAAGATTGACATGCTTCAGTATAAATCCCGGAGCCAAAGGAAAATGAAAATGAATGTATTTCCTCTAATTAGCTTCGGATATACATTTTTGATTAGCTTCAAGTATACATTTTTGATGAGACATCCTGAATATTTTAAATAAACTCTCTTGTGTTCTTAGGTATATCCCACACAGGTGTGGGATTAAAATAAATGCATTTGATGTACTGTAACACTCCTGTCCATACAGGCCAGGAGAGGGCAGCATGCAAACTCTGAAAAAGTGATTTGCTACCTCCTCTTGACCATGAGGAAGACTCCAGTCTCCAAATGGCTAAAAAATGTCTCTCCAACTTGAAGTACCCTCTTCCCTTTGGAGTACCAACTCTAGAATCTTAGTAAAGGCACACCATCCAGAAAGGTTCGTTTCTATTTTGGCCTCCAAAATTGGTGCTACCTGGCAAAATCAGAAAAGTAGCAGCGTATTTCACAGTGAGCTCAATTTCCCTTTCTTTTAGTTAGCTTTACCCTTTGATCCTATTCAAGCAGTCTTGATCTTGAATCTGTTAGGAGATGGGTGAGAGAAAGGGAAAGAGAATGCAGGGAAAAGAGGACAAGAAAGAATGGGGTTTCTCAAGTTGGTTCTCCAGGGGAAATGTTTATGAGCTGCTTTCTCAGTAGACCCAGCCTTTGTTTTAAGCATATCTCAAATACAAGTTCAGAGCCACAAGGATCCATTTTGTCCACTGACAATCAGAATCCTAGCAAATTTGGTTTCAAAACAAAAGAACTGGAATAGCTTCTCTTGGTTGTACCCAGAATCTAAAAGACATATGCTGACTGGGCGCGGTGGCTCACGCCTCTAATCCCAGCACTTTGGGAGGCCAAGGTGGGCAGATCACCTGAGGTCAGGAGTTCAAGACCAGCCTGGCCGACATGGTGAAACGCCATCGCTACAAAACTACAAAAATTAGCCAGGCATGAGGGCAGGTGCCTATAATCCCAGCTACTGAGGAGGCTGAGGCAGGAGAATCGCTTGAACCCAAGAGGCGGAGGTTGCAGTGAGCCAAGATCGTGCCATTGCACTCCAGCCTGGGCGACAGAGCAAGACTCCATCTCAAAAAATAAAAAAATAAAAATAAAAATAAAATAAATAAAAGACATAGGCTAAAAAATAAGAATTATGTATCTACCTCTTAGAGGTTCAAAAACGATTAAAACTAGTCAATCATAAACCTAGCCTAACTTTTTTTTTTTGGAGACAGGGTCTCACTTTGTCCTCCAGGCTGGAGTGCAGTGGCACTATCTCAGCTCGTTGCAGTCTTGACCTCCTGGGATCAAGGGATCCTCCCACCTCAACTTCTCCAGTAGCTGTGACCACATGCTCATGCCACCATGCCTGGCTAATGTTTGTATTTTTTGTAGAGACAGGGTTTCACCACATTGCCCAGGCTGGTCTCAAACTCTTGGTCTCAAATCTACCTGCCTTGGCCTCCCAAAGTGCTAGGATTATTGCAGGTGTGAGCCACCATGCCCAGCAAGTTAAAACTTTTTAAAGCTCGTGGCTAATCGGTTGTATCCTTGTGCAGTTGCTACCATCAGAGATGAGTCATCTTCTAGGGACAAACTATAATTGCACATAGAAGAGAGAAATAGTCACTCTTAAAGTGGGTGTCCTGTGACTGGCAGTGATGACTTCCAAATGGTTCATCACAATTTCGCTAGGCCGGAGATGTTAGTTTCAGGAGCAACCTTGTCTCTTTACTGTCGTTGGTTCAGCTGCTGCACAACTCACTACTACATATGAGGGACCTAGGAGGAAGCTCAGAGAGGGGCTTTTTAAACATCTGAGAGGGCCAGAGTAAAAGCATTCTGGAGGAAAACGTTGTGGCTACTCCTGAGAGAGCGGAAGGCAAGAGAGATGTTGGGCTGGGGATGGACGCATTGGGGCAAGGATGTAAAGACATCTGTGTGGGGAAAGAGTGATTCTGCTGCTTGGGTGCGGAGGATTCCAGGAGGCTCAAGAGGCTGTGCCCATCGAGGGCTCAGCAGCTCATGTGCATGTATGAGGACTTGAAAGCTCAGATCTCCACTTCTTTCCCGTGCCACCATACTCTGCTGGGAGGTGTGGTGGCCTTGAATCAAAGCAAAGGTTTTTTCAAGGACAAAGGCAAGATTCTTGGCATCTGGGAGGAGCAGGGAGGTCACTGTTTGTCTCCTCCGTTTTCAGCCAGATTAGCCTCTGCTGCACTTCCATGTGCTGCCTAGAAGTACATCGTGCTCTGATGCAAGGAAAGCATGGGTGAGTGTGAGAGGTTCACCCAGGGTCTCCATGGAATCAAACACAATGCCATAATAGTAAGGTATTAACAAATGAGGGGGGAAAATAAGCCATAGAGGCCAGGGTGGGGAGGAATTGTAAAATGTATCACCCAAAGTCTAAGACCAAGTTTCTGCTGCTATTTTGCAGATTTTAATGTAGCACATCCCGATTATTTTTAGTCAGAAAAACCCCAAGCTCCATCTCTCTTTTGCAGATTACTTTCCAATTGAAAAAAAAATCTAATAACTGAAGGAGAAATCTCTTTGAAGGTGCTGACCTGATTGAGAGATATAATAGAATGAGTGAGACTCCAGCAGATACCACAACCCTCATTAAAAGGCATACTAGAAGGGTACGTTTCACTAAGAAACCGTGTCTGCATTGTGAAGGCAAGATATTTGGAAACAAAAGAAACACATGACTTGTAGAAAAGTCCTCTTAAAGGACACTTTTTGAAGGACAGGAGGCCAAGAACACAAATATTCCCAAACGCCACTTTCATGTTATGGATGAGGAGCCATTCCAAGCTAAAATTCTTCTGTTCTATAATTTATGTAAACAATGAGAGAGGGGGAAAAAAGAGAACGCTGAGCAGGGGAACACTTGACCAGCTCCTATGAAATGCTAAGTTGACTTTGTCTAGTACAAACACTGTCTGCATTAAAAATATTATTCAACCTGGCTCTACAGCTGCGACTCTAAAGGCTGAGAGGAAGCTAATCTTATCATCTGTGGAAAACTAACCACCTCTCTCTGCTTTCATGCAATTATAACATGAACCCTGGATAATGCATTATATTTTCTAATTATAGTAGCTGTGTTTTGGGAAAGTTGATAGATGTGTGACATTGTACATAGAGTTAATAAAAATCCAGCAGCTCTGTCATGAGATTTTCCTGCCTTTACTGGGAATCTAAATCTCATCAGCATTTCAAACAATCTTTAATTTTTCCTTATCAATAATTTTTAAAAATTGAGATTGTTCTAACATTTGTTGAATACATATCATGTGCCAGATTAAAGTAGACACATCCCACAGATTATTTAATTCAGTCTTCACCACAGTCTCAGGAGTTTATCTTCTGCAAGTTTTACCGATTAAGAGAATTTCTCATAACCATAACATCTGATAGCTGAGAACATATCCCTTCAGTTAGTCAGTCCTACAGGCGTGCATTCAACAGATATCTATTGGTGCATTCAACAGATATCTATTGAGTCCCTTTGTATAATTAGAAGAGAATAACAATTAATCATCAATTGTATAGTTGCTTTTACTAGTATAGTCCTTTACATTATATTTTCACAAACATTCTTGCGTTTAATTCATGTATTTCACATACATTCTTGTGTTTATTTCACACATTCTTGCATTTAATTCCTGCCAGTCATTCACATATGCAAAAACAATAACAGCAAACATCTTCTATAGCACTAGCCCGTCACTAAATGATCGAATTTACATATATGATTTCATTCATGATGGAATATTGATTGATTTAGTTTCAGATCCACGGGAGTGGATTTGATCAGATGTTTATCGTCCATCTAATAGATGATAAACAGATGGAAAATATTCACCCTCAGACCCACTACTTGAGAGCAAAATAGATCTGTGTAAACTTTAACTTCTCTGCTAAGAGTGTGCTCGGTGTCTGGGGCAGCATCCCCTGGCTGCAGAGACCACCTTTCCTTGTTCCTTATGAAAACTTGGAGCAATACAGAAATATATATCTTCAAACATATGTATTTAAGACTTCAGCTTGACTAATGGTATGGAAAATACACTTACGATGCCATTTCTATGAACTCAGAGAATGTAAACTTTGAAACAAACAGGCAAAAAGCATCACTTTGTTTTAGAGGGTCAAATAGTACTAAGACTTTTTTTCACCTAGAAGAGAGTTATCTGGTACTTTGAAAAAAAATATTAACCTAAGAAACTCAGGAGACCTGGGTTTGCACCTGTTTCCATTTTTCACATCCTTGGGGAAAGTCTACACTGCCTCTTGAGTTCACTCTTTACATTGAGAAGGCGGAAGTGGCTCTTCGGGCTTCATTCCAGCTGTAAACGTCAATTCTACATGCTTCCCTCTGAGAAATGGCTGACAGTTGTTAGTTAAAGAATGACTATTTGCTAAGCATTTTATAGGTATCATCTAATCTTTACAAAAATCTTAGTTAATAGTGTTATCATCCTCATTTACAGATGACATTACTAAGACTTAGAGCTTTCAAAAAGTGACACAGTCAAGCATGCTGTAGAACCGTTTCAATCTGGCCGGGCGCAGTGGCTCACGCCTGTAATCCCAGCGCTTTGGGAGGCTGAGTTGGGTGGATCACTTGAAGTCAGGAGTTCAAGACCAGCCTGGCCAACATGGTGAAATCCTGTCTCTACTAAAAATACAAAATTAGCTAGGCGTGGTGGCATATGCCTGTAATCCCAGCTACTTGGGCGCCTGTGGCAGGAGAATTGCTTGAACCTGGGAGGTGGAGGTTGCAGTGAGCCAAGATCGCACCATTGCACTCCAGCCTGGGCAACAAGAGCGAAACTCCATCTCAAAAAAAAAAAAAAAAAAGAACTGTTTCAATCCTATCTCTTCCACACTTCCTATAGTATGTTGTGCCTTCATTCACTTATAAGTACTGAGAAGATACTATGTGCAAAGCACTGTGCAAGATTATAGGGTATAATAGTGAAGAAGACAGTTAAGGTACCTTAACGAGCTCAATACTAGTACGAAAGACCAAGAATAACCTAATCATTACAATGGTGTTTATTGGGTATTATAACCAGGATCCTCCGAAAATCTATGGCATTGTTTCGGCCTTACTGACAAAGCCATTTGACAATATAAGTCTTTTCATTGTAATAGCTCCAATTTTTTCTTTACATCATTTCAGATATTTTTTCCACTGGAGTTTAATATGGTTTTAATCTTCCTTGTATAATTATTTTTGTAACATGTTTACATCTTTCACTAACTTTCAAGCTCCCCTGAGGGCAGAGGCTATTTCTTGTTCCTCTTTTTATTTCTCAGCACAAAATCGATGCTTAAGGAACTATTTCTGATCTGACTCGATTGAGATCCAGCTGCAGCTAATTTAGAGTTAGGATCAGAGACTGCTGCTTATCTGCTGAAAGGCACAGTCTTCAAAACATTCTAAACACACATCTATCACAGGCTAGACAAATGACAGACTCAGTCTTTTGTCCTGGGAACTTTTTGGTTTTTTTTTCATTTTGTCTTGTGTTGTTTATCCCTTATGTTACAGACTCCTAACTGTTTAAAATGATCACTGCAGTGAGAAAATAAAAATGTCAAGAAAAATCAATTACGTTTTTTAAATTTACTACTTAGACACTAAAATACTAAATGAACCATTTTGACAGGTTTTGTTTTTCCAAGTGAAAGAAAATTTATTTATTTATTATTAGAGAATGCCGAGGTGGTCCTGTAAATTTATCTGTCATTCCCCTGGGATGGGCTGGTCATAGCAACCTGGAATGCATGCTAACCTTCTGGGCTCATTGCTTCCATTTGGAAATTAACAAATTCTTGCTCAAGCAGAAGAAAATGATAAGATTACTAAAAATTCTGGAAACACTGTCATTTTTGGATTAGGAGACTTAATTTAGGAGATGCAGGAGAGTTTTTAAGAGGACTAATTTGTTCTATGTGGTTTTCAAAGGTTAGATTTTTTTAAAAATCTCTGTAAGGATACTTTACCTTGGTGACTTTTTTGTTTGTTTGTTTTTTGAGACAAGGTCTCACCCTGTTGCCCAGGCTGGAGTGCAGTGGTGCAGTGGCATGATCTCGACTCACTGCAGCCTCAACCTCCCACGCTCAAGTGATCCCCTGTCCTCAACCTCCCAATAGCTGAGACTAGAGGCATGTGTCACCATGCCTGGCTAATTTTTCAATTTTTTGTAGATGTTTGAAATGCTTGTTCCTTGGTGCCATAAAGAAATAGCACTTGAACATCAATGTAATTTATTTAGTAAGACCATTTCTACTTCCTGCAGAAAGGGGACACTCGCCAGCAGTGTTGCCACGAGAGTGCACCAAACAAAGGAGACAAGGTCATTTATAACCTGACGTGTCCCCCCTACTGCTGTGTCCGGTTTCCATTGGCTGTAAAGGGACCTCACATTCTGTATTTGTCCCGTTTGGCTAGCAACTTAGAACTTTTTAAAAGAGGCAAAGGTAAAGGGGAACAAAGGAAGGAGGAAGTAACTTGCGGAATGCTGAGAAAGGTAAAAACACTTTTAAATAAGGAATAGGAACAGGCTATGACCTAATGCTTGCTTGGACCAGTATAAGCATGCCAGGGCAAAGTTTTAGGAGCACAGGTCTTTGAATAAATTTTGCTTCTAAGAGAAGTTACTATTTATTCCTAATTAGATGGTGAGGAAAGTCTTTGAAAAGGAACCTCTATTTTCACTTTTTACGTAGAGATGGGTCTCACCATGTTTGCCAAGCTGGTCCCGAACTCGTGGGCTCAAACGAGCCTCCTGCCTTGGCCTCACAGAGTGCTGGGATTATAGGCGGGAGCCACCATGCCCAGCCTACTTTGGTGTTCTATAAGAATTGAGGGGAATCTGGGAAATTTGATGGGAAAAAATTGCTTCTGATTTCCACTTACTTGTAACTGAAATATCACATTCTCTTTAGTTATGAATGTAACAAACCACAGTAATATTAATAGAATCATGGCTTTGGCACCAATAGAAATTAGAATTGCTTTCATATCATGTTACAGTTGATACCAATGTCTCAAAATATCACTTGCACTTACCTAGTACTTAAAACTACTTGAAAATTATGGAAGTTATCATACGTGCTTTTAGATCTCATTATTTAGGGCCTTATAAAGAAGACCAGACAATTGTATATCATACATTTTATATATATATATACACACACACACACACATACATGTGTAGTTATACAAAGCTGCTATGGTTGGGATATTTGTCCCCTCTACATCGCATGTTGAAATGTGACCCCTGATACTGGAGGTGGGGACTGGTGGGAGGTGTTTTGATCCTGGAGGTGGATCCCTCATGAATGGCTTGGTGCCCTCCCCACAGTAATGACTGGGTTCTCCCTCAATTCATTCACTTGAAAGCTCGTTCTTTAAAAAGAGCCTGGCACCTCCCTTCTCTCTCTCCTGCTTCCTCTCTTACCGTGTGACACCCCTGCCTCCCCTTAACCTCTCGCCATGAGTGGATGCCTCCTAAGGCCCTCATTAGAAGCGGAGCAGAAGATGCCAGCACCATGTTTCTTGCACACTTGCAGAGCTGTGAGTCCAATAAACCTCTTTTTCTTATAAATTACCCAGCCTCCTCAGGCATTCCTTGAGAGCAGTGCAAATGGACTAACACAATAGCATATATATAAAATATATATATAACACAATAGCATATATATAATACATATATAAAACAATAACATATGTATGTGTGTATATGTAAATATGTGTATATATAGTTTCCCTTGTAACGTTATATACTTTTTGAATTTAAAACCATTATTCTGAGAAGGAGTCATTAAGGTTCATCAGACTTTAAGGCAGTCCATGGGGAAGAACAGGTAAAAAATCCCATGCAGTAGGGCAGTAAATTTGAAGTCAACCTTTCTAACTTCTAACACCTTCAGCCGTCTTAAATGGGATGGGTCGCCAGGTGAGCCAATGAAGTTTGTGCTGGAGGGAGAGATGGATGGGTGATGAATGGGAACATGGATGTGAGAGGAGTCATGCATCAGATATGGAGTTGGGCCTTGATGGTAAAACCCAACACTGAGGCTCTTTAGGCTCAAGAGAAAGAGAAGAGGAGATGTGTATCTCTTTCCTCTACTTGAATTTGCTCTAGTTTGAGCCAAATGGCTTCTATAAGGAGGGAAGAGTCCTTGAGGGCATACCTTATGCCACTTCTCTTTGTATTTGAAACTGGATTTGAAACTGGATGGTTTCAAGCACCGGTAACTACTTGTTGGATGAGTGAATTGAATGGCTCAAGGCCACAGTTGATGATCAGGTGTGGCTGGTGCCCTGGAGCCACAGCCTATCTGCCTGAGTTCCCATTGATAGCTCCCCACCCCATTGGAATTCTCTCTCTCTCTTTTCTTTTTTTGAGACGGAGTCTCGCTCTGTCGCCCAGGCTGGAGCGCCGGTGGCGCGATCTCCGCTCACTGCAAGCTCCGCCTCCCGGGTTCCCGCCATTCTCCTGCCTCAGCCTCCCGAGTAGCTGGGACTACAGGCGCCTCCACCACGCCCGGCTAATTTTTTGTATATTTAGTAGAGACGGGGCTTCACGGTGTTAGCCAGGATGGTCTCGATCTCCTGACCTCGTGATCCACCCGCCTCAGCCTCCCAAAGTGCTGGGATTACAGGCGATGAGCCACCGCACCCTTCCTCTTTTTTTTGTTGCCTTTTTTTTTTTTTTTTTTTGAGATCAGTCTCGCTCTGTGACCAGGCTGTAGTTCAATGGCGCGATCTCAGCTCACTGCAGCCTCCGCCTCCTGGGTTCAAGCAATTCTCCTGCCTAAGCCTCTCAAGTACCTGGGATTACAGGCTCCTGCCACCACACCTGGCTAATTTTTTATTTTTATTAGAGACGGGTTTTCACCATGTTGGCCAGGATGGTCTTGATCTCTTGACCTTGTGATCCTCCTGCCTCGGCCTCCCAAAGTGCTGGGATTACAGGCTGGAATTCTCTTTTCATGCTCTTTTCTGTTCTGCTGTGATGTGAGCTCTTTAAGGAGTCATAATTATTTTTATCTTGTATGTTACAGGGAATCACAATGCTTAGTGTTTGGTGAATAAATGAATAAATGTCCCTGTAGAGGTCACTATTGTTACAGAACCAATGGCTCCATTAAAAAAAATAAATAAATTAAGGAAAAAACATATAAGAAAGAATACTTCTGACTTTACTCATCATAAGTATCATGGGATGGGGTCATAATGTTAAATTCTGACCCACTAAGTACCCAAATAAAAACCTCAGAAAATAATTCTGTTAATGGTAAGGCAAGCAACCTCTCTCCCTGTTCAACTTAATGGACGTGTTGACAGAAAATAGCTTTTAGGATTGCTGGGGCCTAGGCAAGCTCTGAAAATTTCTAGGGAGGTAAACAAAGTGTTTTATTTGGTACCTAAGCTGAGAACTTCTCTGTATTAAAGGATGCCAAGATAGTCCTATAAGTGTATCCTTCATATCCATAAGGTTATGGAAATAGTTTTGGAAGGTATTGCTTTTGCTGAAAGGAAGAGTAGGGAGGGGGGCAAGGGAGGATTTATTGAGCACTTACTATATGTTCCAGGTATTTTAACACACAATATCTTTTTTATTTTTTATTTTTTGAGATGGATTCTTGCTCTGTTGCCCAGGCTGGAGTGCAATGGTGCAATCTCGGCCTCGGCTCGCTGCAACCTCTGCCTCCCGGGTTCAAGCGATTCTCCTGCCTCAGCCTCCAGAGTAGCTGGGATTACAGGCGCCCATCATCACGCCCAGCTAATTTTTGTATTTTTAGTAGAGACGGGGTTTCGCCATGTTGGCCAGACTGGTCTCGAACTCCTGACCTCAGGTGATTGCCCGCCTCGGCCTTCCAAAGTGCTGAGATTACAGGTGTGAGCCACTGTGCCCGGCCTAACACACAGTGTCTTAATAAGCTTTTGTAACATCTTTTTGAGGTAAATGCTGTTGTCCACACTTTACCAACAAAGAACTGAAGCTCACTGAGGTCCAGTAAATTTCCTAACTTCACACAGCCTCTTTATAGAGGCTAAATAAGCATTCAGACTGAGGGCTTCAGAAGCCTTTTCCCTTAATAACTTTGGTTCTAGCTCCTCACATCATATTAGGCTTCAAACTGGAGACACAGGCATAAGACTCCATGTAGGCTGTGTTGAGTGGGTAGTCAAACAGAGGGATGTGTACCATTGGTTTGGAGCATGAATTTTGAAGTCAAATAAACCTGGCTTTGTTCCTATATGTGTGGAACTATCACTTTGTATCAGTAATCCTTATCTGAAGTTGTACAGTGCTGTCTTAAGAATTATGTGAGATAATGCTTTTCGCACAGGCATAAAAACTCAATTTTATTATTATTGTTACTATCATTACTTTGCAGGCTTTTGATATTAGTGAATTGGGGCTGAGAAGCAAAGGTCTTCAGAATGTTATCTGTGAAGGTTGCTGGAAGAACGGTTTATTATTATTACTACTTTGGAATTGAGGCTTCAAATCTAATTTTGTGAACTGAGATAAACAAAGTATTTGGGCCTGAATTTTATCTTTGAAATGCAAATAATAATTATTTGGAGGAAGAGCTAATCAAGCACTCTAAACAAAACCACTGATTCATTCAACAATTATTTATGGAACCAGAGCTAGAAATAGCAGGAGATCAAAAGATGGGACCACGTTTTCAAGGAGCTAATAGTTCACGGGGAAGGCAAGACATGCATGTCAACAATTAAAACACGGCCAGGCATGGTGACTCAAGCCTGTAATCCCAGCATTTTGGGAGGCCAAGGCAGGTGGATCACCTGAGGTCAGGAGTTCGAGACCAACCTGGCCAACATGGTGAAGCCCCGTCTCTACTAAAAATACAAATCTTAGCCATGTGTGGTGGTGGGCGCCTGTAATCCCAGCTATTCAGGAAGCTGAGGTAGGAGAATTGCTGGAACCCGGGCGGTGGAGGTTGTAGTGAGAGGAGATCATGCCATTGCACTCCAGCCTGGGTGACAAGAGCAAAACTCCGTCTCAAAAAAAAGAAAAGAAAACAATAAAAACACAAGGTAAAAACTGGATAGAACTGGTAAAGACATGGACATATAAGGTACCCTGAGTGTTGGATTAGTGAACTGTTATTTCAAAGGAAAATGGTCTGAGTGCTCCTGTAAAGGTCTGGGAAAATTACACTGTGCCACGTTTCACGATTTTTTTCTGCTTTCTCCACTCCGTGATACATGTTGGATGTTTCATGCCTTCCAACTCAAGATAAAAGGAAAACATGTAATCTCTTTGTTTTACACACAAGGAAGTGATAGCCCAAAAAGTTGTGTGTTTTAAGACTGCAAACTAGCTTGTTGTCAAATTAGCACTTGAATCCAGGTTCCCTCATTCCCAGTCTACCCTTCTTTCTACTACACCATGCTCCCTTTTGAGCGTCCACCATTTGGCTGAGCCTAAACCAACAGTACACGAAGTGTTGCAAGATAGATTACACAAAGGTCCAAGGTACAGCTGCAGGATATGTGCCAGATTGGGGGAGAAATCATTTTGCTTTGGGGGCAATAGAAGGATTTCATATACATGCAACAAAGTTTGTTGTTGTTGTTTCATTTGGATCATTTTTCCTAGTGCTCACTGCGGCACTAAATTATCCCGGAGCTTCGATACTCCAAGGCTAAGGTCCACTGAAACAGTCCTTATCATTTCTAGAAGCCCAGTGGTGCCTTCAGCTGGTGTGATGGATAAAGTAGCAGCTCTGGCCACTGACTACCCTTCCCAGGTTTTCAAGTGTTGTGGTACATTTTGACTTATCCAAGTAATAGCTATGACTCTTCTTCTCTTCTGTCTGGACCAAAAGATTGGTCTTCTCTGTGATATATATGCTCAGGTTTTTCCCCTTCCCCAAACTAGTGTTTCTTTTAGGCCAAATGCGCCATTTGGACTGGTTTATTTGGTCATGCTTAGACTTTCAACTAACAAAGGCAGCTTCTGGACTGGATTCAGGGACAGAAATGAGTGTGTCCATCCAGAGCTTTTTCCCTTCTGTTTGTCAGAGGAAGGTCACTCCCTGGAGGAAAACATCCTGTTCTTCTCTAGCCAGATCATGTTGGCACAATGCTTCCTCTGCTCACCCCATCCCTTTTTTATATCTGGAGCCATACATGCACAGAACCAGGCAGCAACCTGGGATGAGAAACTTCCCAATAAATAATAGACACAGCCCTCACTTACTGTTGTTGTTGGTTTTTTTTTTTTGTTGGTTTGTTTGTTTTTGGAGTCAGAGTCTTACTCTGTCGCCCAGGTTGAAGTGGAGTGGCATGATCTTGGCTTACTGAAACCTCCACCTCTTGGATTCAAGCAATTCTCCTGCCTCAGCCTCCCAAGTAGCTGGGACTACAGGCGTGCACCACCACACCCAGCTAATTTTGTGTTATTAGTAGATATGGGGTTTCACCATGTTAACCAGGCTGGCCTCAAACTCCTGACCTCAAGTCATCTGCCTGCCTTGGTCTCCCAAAATGCTGAGATTACAGGCATGAGCCACCACACCTGACCACTTAACTCTTTATTGAATGAATCAGTGGATGGATGGATGGGTGGATAAGTGAATGGATAAAATGCAGTCACTCTTTTCTGTGGTACTTTGAGAGCACTATGAAAGTCAGTAGCCAGATGGACTATTCACTATGGGGCAAGTATTATCCTTTGGAGAGACAAGCAGACATTTGACTCCAGAAGAGAAAGCAGCACAGTGCAGGGCATAGATCAAGCAGAGTATGCCCAAGGCAGAAAAGCCATATTCCATGGCTACTCACTTATGCTTGCCATCCTACTCCAGTTCAGTTCACATGCCACTGACTTTGAGTAATTAGGCCAGGGAAGATAAAAAAACTAACTCCTAATACCAAGTTCTTTTTATCCAAATTTGGAGCAAAACTCATGAGCTCTATTCTTGGGGTTGAATGAGACAGGATTGCTGATGACTGATGTCTGAATAGGCACCATATGGATTTGTAAAAAGGGAAGAAAATAATCCTCAGTTGTAAAAATATCTTCGGTCTTCATAAGGGTGATATGTACCCACATGCTTCTGTCAGGTGGTTTTGCTATAAATGATTACTCTTGGACTAATAGAAAAATTTCCTTTTATAGTGATTGTACATTTTCCCAGATTATCAGTGCAGCATGCAAAATCCCACAGCTTCAGACATTTAAAAGATCAAAGGCAGAGGCCATTGGGGTCTTTCGACTCACCACACACCAGAACAATAGTTTGGCTACCAAAAGTCCCTTTAATGACAAGAAGAAAGTGTGCTTTCATAATTACCAAGCTGCACTGTGAAAACCAATATGCATTCCTAATTCTTGCATTAAATATTCCTGTTATTTCTTGATGGCAGTAAAATTCAAATTGTCTCCATATGATTAAAACATTGGCCAGTTGAGGTTTGGAGCTGTTTAGTCGATATTAACTGCAGTGGTGTTGAACTGATTTTCTGTTTCAAATGACAGCCAAAACTATCAAATAAATCCAAAAATATTTATCAGGGTGGCTTCTGAATATATAGAGGGTAGTTTATGACACACTCAGTAATCTCACTGAAGGAAGGGAAAATATATTTTCCATCTGTGTAACCCCCTCAGTAGCTGGCAGAGGGTAGTTGCTTAGAAAATGTTTCGGGGGTGTATGAAAAAAAGAGTAACTTCAGCATGGAGATTTGAAAGTAAGGATCTGTTAATTTAAAAAATCTAACAAAGACACAGATAATACCAACAAATCAGCCATCTGCTTAGAACTTTAGTCCTATTTCGTCAGTTCTGATTTGTGTATATTCGACAAACATTTATTGAGTTTCTACAACGTGCCAGGCATTGGGAATATAAAAAAGAATAAGATCTGCCTCCCAGCAGTTCCCAGGTCACTAGGAGAAACAAACATCTAAACAAACAGCCACATTCAATATTAAGGGTGACCTCTGAGCAAAATGAGGCCGGAGCAAGGCGGAAAGGGACATTTGAAACACTGGTTTTGCTCAGCAGGGACTGTGGAGCACATATCGTACTAGAAGAGATGGTGTGCTTGTTATTTTCAGCAGTTCCCAGCTCTCAAATCACCTTCTTAGCAGTTTAGTTTTGTTGTCGTGACGGCATAGCAGTTCTGCTGTGAAGTTTTTTCCTAGCTCCTGGAACTACAAGGACAGGTCTACAGCTCAGGAGTGCCCTTTGGCAATCTGTGCTCTGAGAGCCCTGGCTCCTGGGCTTTGTTGCACACCAGAGACAGTGGTCTCATTCCTGGCTTTCTTCTAAAGTATCATAACCAGGGTCATTAAAATGGATTCTTGGAATCCAAGCAAGACACATTCAGGTGTAGTTCTTTGGAAAAATATGATCCTAGGAAGGGAATACGCCATAGTAGAGTAGTAATACTCTGTTTCTGGTTTCATATCTGGCATTGGCTGAATTTCAGTTCATGAGAAAGAAGGACAGAGCAGGCCAGTAGCTTCCAGCTTTTATTTACTTGTGCACTGGCCAGAATGCAGGATGGAGAAAGTGACTATCAAAAGGTCAGATCCTTTTTTTTTTCTCTCCCCTAAGTATGCACAAGGAGATAACCAAATGTTTGTTTTTCTATCAGAGCATACGTTTGGGTACATCTACGTGACTAAAAGCAACTGAATTGAAATCCTATGCCATAGGCTTACCTGGAATGCTCTAAACTGCTCTCAACAGCCTGAGATGGCATTTTTTTTTTTTTTTTTTTTTTTTTTTTTTTTTTTTTTTTTTTGAGACGGAGTCTCGCTCTGTCGCCCAGGCTGGAGTGCAGTGGCCGGATCTCAGCTCACTGCAAGCTCCGCCTCCCGGGTTCACTCCATTCTCCTGCCTCAGCCTCCCGAGTAGCTGGGACTACAGGCGCCCGCCACCTCGCCCGGCTAGTTTTTTGTAGTTTTAGTAGAGACGGGGTTTCACTGTGTTCACCAGGATGGTCTCGATCTCCTGACCTCGTGATCCACCCGTCCCGGCCTCCCAAAGTGCTGGGATTACAGGCTTGAGCCACCGCGCCCGGCCCCTGAGATGGCATTAAAAATAGACTGAGTCACCTTGTTTTTTTTGTTTTTGACAGAGTTTTTTTCTTGTTGCCCAGGCTGGAATGCAATGGCACAATCTCAGCTCACTGCAACCTCTGCCTCCAGGTTCAACCAGTTTTCCTGCCTCAGCCTCCCGAGTAGCTGGAATTACAGTTGCGCACCACTATGCCAGGCAAATTTTTGTATTTTCAGTAGAGATGGGGTTTCACCATGTTGGTTAGGCTGGTCTCAAACTCCTTATCTCAGATGATCTATCTGCTTTGGCCTCCCAAAGTGCTGGGATTACAGGCGTGAGCCACCGTGCCCGGCAAGCCACCTTGTTTCATAGGGTGGTTGCATACACCATTGACCTTTGGTCCATGGTCATTAGGACAGAAAAGTTGAGTCATTCCTCTCTAGTTGCTTTTCCTTAACTTTAAGAGATCCTAATGGATCTCTTAAACACTGACTAAGACCTACATAACACTTCTTATATGTGATGATTGGTTAGACTTAGGATTCTAAGTTATATTTAAACAAGTAGGATCTTCATCTCCCATATGAATTCAAGAATGTTCATGATGCAATAATAATAATGACAACAAAAATAATGTCTACCGATCATTCAGCCTACACAATAGCAGAACACTTATTTGGAGTATTCTACTATAATAACTGATATTATATTCATCACAACTTATTTAGGAATTGTTATATGCCAAGGACTCAGGTAAATCCTCTAGAGCATTTAAGCCTTAACGACAGTCCTGTGACAAGAGCATTGTTATCCCCATTCTCCAGAAACCAGATCATCAGGTCACTTCCTCTTGAGGAAAAGGTAGGTCCTTTTCCTGTCTGCCTCCAAAACGCTTCTTCTTAACCTTCATGCTAGACTAAGACCTGGGCACGTTATTAGGTGTTTCGTAAACACAGTCTCATTTAATTCTCAAGACAAGCCTGGTATTATTATTGTCCTTTTTCATACAAATGAAAGTCCAGAGCTGCAGTGCCAAAAGCAAGGAGCCAGAATTCAGACCCAACTCGGCCTGACTCCAAAGCCCAGGCTTTCTGTCCACTCAATATGCCGCCTCCAGATGGCTTCCAGGCCATTATCCTCATTCCGAATTGCCTTCCCAGTGACTTTTCTTCCCCCTGAAATTCCCTTATTAGGGAATAACACCTTCCATTCCATAATTTGGAATATAACTGGAAAAGCAAAATCATGCTGGGGTATTTGAAGATTGACCCAAAGAACTCTGGGTTGCCAAGGGCTGCCCAGGAGGCGGGGGTGAATTATGCCTCCAAGAGAGCAAAAGAACTTAAGAAAAGAAGCCTTGGGAGGTAATTAAGAAAGCACATACTTCACTTTTTTTTTTAAGGCCAAGTCTTGCTCTGTCGCCAGGCTGGAGTGCAGTGGCATAATCTCAGCTCACTGCAACCTCCACCTCCGGGGTTCAAGTGATTCTCCTGCCTCAGCCTCCCGAGTAGTTGGGACTACAGGTGTCTGCCACCACGCCTGGCTAATCTCTGTATTTTTAGTAGAGACAGGGTTTCACCGTGTTGGCCAGGATGGGATCGATCTCTTGACATCGTGATCCACCTGCCTTGGCCTCCCAAAGTGCTGGGATTACAGGCGTGAGCCACTGGCCCGGCCTTTTTTTTTTTTTTTCTTTTTGAGACAGAGTTTCACTCTTGTTGCCCAGGCTGGAGTGCAGTGGCGCGATCTCTGCTCAACACAACCTCCGCCTCCCAGGTTCAAGCAATTCTCCTGCCTCAGCCTCCCAAATAGCTGGGATTACAGGTATGCGCCACCACGCCTGGTTAATTGTGTATTTTTTAGTAGAGACAGAGTATCTCCGTGTTGGTCAGGCTGGTCTCAAACACTCAACCTCAGGTGATCCACTCGCCTTGGCCTCCCAAAGTGCTGGGATTACAGGCGTGAGCCACCGTGCCCAGCCATACTTTACTTTTTTTATATGGGCTAACAGAGTGGGTATTAAATTGCCTTGTTTATATATATTATACAATCCTGTGCCACATAATGTCATTTTGGTTAACACAAACTGCATATATGACATAGTCCCATACGATTATAATGGAGCTGAAAAATTCTTACCACACAAATATTTACCACTGTGTTGATTTCCTTATACTATTCAGTACAGCAACGTTCTGAACAGGTTTGTAACCTCTGAGCAGTAGGCTATACCATATAGGCAAGGTGTCTTGCGTAAGTATGCTCTGTGATGCTCGCACAAGGATGAAATCCCTAAAAATACATTTTTAGAATGTGTCCCCTGTCATTGACACGACTGCATATATATAACACATATATATAAATATTAATATATAAAAATATATACTTTTTACTCAACGTAGTTTTGCTTTGATTTTCACTTTGAATTTCCCTGAAGATACTATTTATAAGATCTATGCCAAAGAACATATATAAACTCAATTTGGTTTTTCTTGGTTCTTTCTCTTGTATCTTCTTTTGGATTTATTACTAAATTCTCAAATGTTCTACCCATATAAGGTTATCCCATTACTCCAAATGGTTGAGTTTCTTAGTCCAGTTTTCCCATCTTCATAGGTTCAACCGAATATTCTTTCCTGGTTTATTGCTGGGAAAAGAGCAAATAAAGAATGAATCCATTTTTCTCCTTTTACTCTTTTATCAATTCCATGCAGTGACTGAATGCTCCCCACAGTGCCTGCCAAATGTGGTCTGAATATTGCGTAGCGAGGAACTGAATTTATGGGAATCAAGCTGATGAAAAGTCTCAAAACCAGGACGAGGCCGGGAGCGGCGACTCATACCACGCCTGTCATCCCAACACTCTGGGAGGCCAAGGCAGGAGGATGACTGGAGCCCAGGAGTTCAAGACCAGCCTGGGCAACTTGGCAAGACCCAATCTCTACAAAAAAATCAAAAAATTAGCAGGATGTAGTGTTGTGTGCCTGTAGTCCCAGTTACTTGAAAGGCTGCAGCAGGAGGATTTACTTGAACGCAGGAGTTCAAGGCTGCAGTGAACTGTGATCATGCCATTGCACTCTAGCCTGGGAAACAGAGTGAGACCCTGTCTCAAAACAAACCAACCAATGAACTAAGATGACCATAAAATAAATCACCCAAACCGGACTGCTTTTCACATTGAAAGAGGGTGCTGTGAACACCGGGATAGCAAGCAGAAGGTAGGCCATTGCAGGGCAAAGAAAGAGCAAGGAGAAAGAGTGAAGTCTGGCCACTAAGGTCGTGTCAGCCCTTGTAGGTAACATAGTCCTTGCAAATCACATATGTCATTTAATAGACACTGAGAACAATCGCTCCTATTCGTTTACAAACACTAGGAAACTACTACGCGCCAGGCCTAGGCTAGGCCCTGTGAAGGATTCCTCCATGAAGCTCAGAGTCTACTGCAAGACACAAAGGTGACTTACACGAGCAACAGTAATGATACTGACCAACTTTTATTGAGAACTTTCCACATGACACATACGTTGCTGATTGCCTTTTGTTCATGATCTCATTTAATCCTCACCTAATCTTACAAACTAGGTAGACTCATTGTGCTGGGTTTTTAAATCTGGATACTGAGACTCGGAGAGGCAAGTTGTATGTTGGTCTTCCACTGGTCTCCCAACTTACAACTGGTGGAAACAGGATTCAGGACTCAGTGTGTGGAATCTGAAGGCCTGAGCTCATAGCTCCGTGCTTTGCTGCTTCCCTGCACAGGACACTGAGATAAATGTCATGGAAGAGATAGGAGCCAAGTGATAGTGGACTGCAAAGCAGCCTCTTCCCCATTCCTGTCATGCATGGGGAACATAAGAGAAGGGAAAGTTTTACAAAGGAGATGACATTTGAGATGGGCCTTAAAGATTACCTAGACTTTCTTTTCTTTTTTTTTTTCTTGTGATGGAGTTTTGCTCTTGTTGCCCAGGCTGGATTGCAATGGCATGATCTTGGCTCACTGCAACCTCTGCCTCCTGGGTTTGAGCGACTGTCCTGCCTCAGCCTCCCAAGTAGCTAGGATTACAGGCATCCACTACTATGCCCGGCTAATATTTTTTTTGTAGTTTTAGTAGAGACAGGGTTTCACTATGTTGACCAGGCTGGTCTCGAGCTTCTGTCCTCAGGTGATCCGCCTGCCTTGGCCTCCCAAAATGCTGGGATTACGAGCTTGAGCCACCGTGCCCGGCCAAGATTACCTAGACTTTCATCAGGGAGCAGAGAGGCAGTGGAGACATTCCAGGGCAAGTCCAAGCCTCACAGGCCAGTACACGGGGCAGGGGAGCAATTTTCTCCTCTGTAACACCAATGCGTCAGGGGCAGTGATGGACCTGTATATTGAAGGCTGCCTATCTCTGCAATGGCGAGCAGGAAAGGGCCCCAACTTGACAAGATTTTTGAGGCACATAAATACATAATCACGTGCAGAGTTGTATGGTCCCTAGGAAGTGGTTTCTAGCACATGTCAGGATTGTAGACTGTCTGTGTTAAACATCCAGTCAAGGAATCTGTCAAGAAAGACTTCAGCAAACCGTATTTGTCAGAGGATATCAAATGTTGGAGTTCCACCTAAGTGAATTCTGAGGACAACTAAAAAGGACCATTTTAATGGCTTTTTTAACATTTAAATTTTTTTTGGTGCAAATATTTTCAAAAACTATTATTTATTTCCCCAAATTACCCAAAAGGCCGCTGTTATGATGGGATCTCGTCGCGTCCACTGGCATGATAAAAAGTTATAAGTCAGTCTCTTCACGTGTAAACTTACCTTTCAAATGAGTTGTGCCTTACAGGTCTGATTGCATTTCACTCTAAAAATCATGAGATGTGATAATTAGTAATATTTCATTCACCTTCCAGGTGAAATTAAATTTTAGAAGTAGTCTCAAAGCCAATTTGCCTACCTGTCTACATTGACTCTTTAGTAAAATGTATTTTTGGTTCCAGTGCCAAGATGGAGTGTCTCTCAGCTATAGCCACAGCCTTTAGAATTCTTCTACTTGTAGCCTGGAGTAGAGGCTCCGTCACACACTTTTATTTCCTTGGAACAAGACTGTAAACTTTTATAGTCAATTGTAGAACCGTGGTCTGAAAAACCTATTCAAACCTTTCAAATACAAACTTCATCCTACAGTAGAATTAAGAGCCATTTATTTTCTATCAAAAGCATCATAAACAGCTCCATACCTTGTAGTAAATCAGGAAACCAGATTGCCAGGGAAGGTACTGGGCCTACTAGCTCAGCTGCTGGAGCTGTTTCAAAAGCTGCTGGATGACCTCCAAAGGCCCCTTTCACTTCAAAAAACTCCCTCACTTTTCAGCAAGTCGTGACTTATGACCAGGTCTTGGGCAACCCAATCCGTGGCCATCTGTGAAAGAGCAATCCATTTCCAGATCATTAGGAAAATTACCAAGCCTAGCACTTGGTTGAAATAAAGGCCAGAAAAGTTGAAGGTGGGAGATGTGGGCAAGAAGGAATAAATGTACCAAGAGGAAATTCCACCAAAACATGAACATCGACTAACATGAGGGAGGAAGGAATACCAAAGACCTAAGTTTTTCTGTACACATGGGCCTCCCCAACACCAGCCCCCTTCATCAAATACTAAATAATTTACTTAGGTATATCTCTAAGCTACATAATCTCTTCTCAGTTTTCTAACAACATTAATTCCACTTCATTCAATATGTTCCTTCAACAAGCGTTTATTGAGTCCCTTGTACGTATTAGTCACTGTCAAGCTCTGGGACTACCCTGGAGGATCATAACTGTATGATTCATGCCTTCATGGAGCCAATGACAGTGGTAGAGAGTGACAAGTAAACAAGGAAATAATAAATAATTGTGTTAGTTGCTATACAGAAAACAGCGTGAGTGTTTCTTTTGATTGGGTGGACAGGGAAATTTCCTTTGAGGAAATCAATGTCGGTTAAGGAGAAGGCAGTTAAGAAGTCATTTCTGGCTGGGCATGGTGGCTCACGCCTGTAATCCCAGCACTTTGGGAGGCCAAGGAGGGCAGATCACAAGGTCAGGCATTTGAGACCAGCCTGGCCAACCTGGTGAAACTCCTTCTCTACTAAAAATACAAAAATTAGCCGAGTGTGGTGGCGCATGCCTGTAATCCCACTCAGGAGGTTGAGGCAGGAGAATCGCTTGAGCCCGGGAGGCAGAGGTTTCAGTCAGCCGAGATCACCCCACTGCACTCCAGCCTGGGCGACACACTCTGTCTCAAAAAAAAAAAAAAAAAAAAGTCAATTATGAGACTTGGGGAAGAACAAGCACAAAATTCTCAAACAAGGCCAGGTGGGGTGGCTCACAGCTGTAATCCCAGCACTTTGGGAGGCTGAGGCGCATAGATCACCTGAGGTCAGGAGTTAGAGACCAGTCTGACCAACATGGTGAAACTTTGTCTCTACTAAAAATACAAAATTAGCTGGGTGTGGTGGCGCACGCCTGTAATCCCAGCTACTCAGGAAACTGAGGCAGGAGAATCGCTTGAACCCAGGAGGCAGAGGTTGCAGTGAGCCAAGATCACACCATTACACTCCAGCCTAGACCACAAGAATGAAACTCTGTCCCACCCCACCCCCCCAAAAAAGAAAAAATATCCTCAAACCCGTAAAGAGCAGGACCAGGTGTTTTCTAGGAACTTCTAGAAGACACTTGTGCTCAGAACTTAGTATGCAAATGACAGTGGAACAATTTGAGGTGCAAAAACTGGCAAGCTATCAAGATACTTTAGGGCCACAGCCAAGGTAAAGAGCTCTGATGTTAGTCTATGTGAATGTTATTCTACATTAAAAGAATGGCTGAACACAACACAATGAATAGCATCTAATAATAAAATAAGTGCATCTTCAGATAAACGTTCTTAAAATACAGATGCAGTTATAACATTTTCCTGCTCACACATCACTGTTCAAAGAAAATGGAAACTCCCAGGCACTGAGGAAAGGGTCTTTCTTCATCTCACTGTACACACATCTCTTCCACCACCCACCATGTGTCCTGGGAGCCAACCAACCCTCCACTTGAACACGTACTGCATTTTTCTAGGCTCATGCTGGTCCTTTCTCCTCCTTCCCCACTCCAACATCCGCCTGTTGAAATTCTACCCATCCGTCCAGACCCGGCTTAAAGGCCACCTGTTCCAGCAAGCCTTGCCTTTCTGTCTCTGCCAGAATTTTTCTTTCCTTCCTCTGTCCTCCCAAAGGACTTTGCACTTCTCTTAGAGTGCTTACCACACTCTGCCTTGAACTATACCTATTACGCACATTACCTTCCCTCCTGAGTACAACCCGCTCAAGTTCAGCTAGGTGGCAATGATCAGTTTATGATCCCATAGGATCATTGTTCCTATGGGATTGATCCTCCTCATAGGAGATCCCCTTGTTCTCGTAGGAACAAGGCACCCTTAGGTACCAAAGAAAGTAGAAGAGATACTGGGAAAGGAACATAAGGCAATGAAAGGTGAAGAGTAGGATGAGGAAAGAACATTTTAAAAATTTAATTTAATTTCTTATTTGTTTGTTTGTTTATTTATTTATTTATTTATTTATTGAGACGGAGTTTTGCTCTTGTTGGCAGGCTGGAGAGCAATGGCATGATCTCGGCTCAGCACAACTTCTGCCTCCCGGGTTCAAGTGATTCTCCTGCCTCAGACTCCCGAGTAGCTGGGATTACAAGCATGAGCCGCCATGCCCGACTAATTTTGTATTTTTAGTAGAGACGGGGTTTCTCCATGTTGGTCAGGCTGGTCTTGAACTCTCGACCTCAGGTGATCTGCCCACCTTGGTCTCCCAAAGTGCTGGGATTACAGGCATGAGCCACTGCACTTGGCCTAATTTAATTTCATTTTAAAATTAAATTAAAGAGATAGGGTCTTGCTCTGTCACCCAGGCTGGTGTGCAGTGGTGTGATCACGGTTCACTATGGCCTTGACTTCTAGGGTGCAAGCAATCCTCTCACCTCAGCCTCTCGAGTAGCTGGAACCACAGGTGCATGTCACACAGCCTAGCTGATTTTTAATTTTAATTTTAATTTTTATAGGGATGTGGGTCTCATTATGTTGCCTAGGCTGGTCTTGAACTCTTGGTCTCAGGGGATCCTCCTGCCTCAGCCACCCAAAGTTCTGGAGTTGTAGGTTTGAGCCGTCAAGCCCAGCCAGAAACAAACTTACTAAACAAATAACTATGTTTCGAAAATGCTTCAAAGACTACATTTTAAGGTTTAGGCTTCCTAAACTTAATTCGAGCAGCATATTCATCCCAACTCAACTTCACTTTTGACATATTAGTGTCATTTTGTAGAGGTACAATTGTCTGGTCAGCAAACATACGTTCCAGTTCAGGCTTTACTTCTAATTAGTTGCATGACCTTGCACGAAAAAGCTCTTAGAGACTAAAAGGCTCTACAATTTTTCCATGTGAAAAATAAAGATGACCTTAGCTGGCCTGCTTTCCTGTGAATGTCTAAAATGTTACAGTGATAAGGAGTAAGAAGAGTTACCACCATATGAGGACTGGATCAAGTCCCCAATACCTCTGCAGCAATAGACAGGCCACAACCTCCGAAACTGCTGTTGAATTGACCATAACTAACAGGTGTCTGAATTTGGGTATTCCCAGAAGCAAACGCTGAGTCAAGGATTCCAGTACAAGCGGTGTAGTGAGAAGTGCAAGGAACAAGGGTAGGTGATGGAAGAAATCACCAGGGAAGCGAAGATAGTCAATAAAAGGTGCATTCTGCCGGGTGCGGTGGCTCAAGCCTGTAATCCCAGCACTTTGGGAGGCCGAGGCGGGTGGATCACGAGGTCAGGAGATCGAGACCATCCTGGCTATCATGGTGAAACCCCGTCTCTACTAAAAATACAAAAAACTAGCCGGGCGTGGTGGCGGGCGCCTGTAGTCCCAGCTACTCGGAGGCTGAGGCAGGAGAATGGCGTGAACCTGGGAGGCGGAGCTTGCAGTGAGCCGAGATCGCGCCACTGCACTCCAGCCTGGGTGACACAGCGCAAGACTCCGTCTCAAAAAAAAAAAATAATAAAAAAAATAAAAGGTGCATTCTAAGTCAGTCATCTGAATGGAAATGACTGTTAGTGCAATGGGAAAGCACTGAAAAACAGTACAAAACACACATCTCAGAATTGTCCCTGCTGGGACGTCACAAAACAAAGATATTTATACTCCACGTCTGCCAGTCATTGGTTAAGGAGCACCCCTGTGAGGACGTGAACTCCCAGGCACTTCCAGCTCCCTGTGCCTGCAGGCACTGTGGGTTCCAGGTGCCTTTTCACAGCAGTTTTCCATCAAAGAGCAATGAGCTGGCCCTTGACAGCCAGGCTGGAGGGCACAGAAATGGTAAGGGACTGGAGGGAATAGGGCAGAGTTCTGAAAACATCTGCCCCAACAGGCCCACAAATCAGGCCGAAGAGAATAACACTACCTCAGTGGGATCAAAATCTAGCATGTAGGGTGTTCTTTCACAATGAAAACACAGAATTAAGCATTGTGTAGTCTATCCGCATGGCTAAGAGTGCCATTCATTATAGTACATTTCAACCTAATCAATGCATAAACTGTATCTACACAATGTAACATAATGCAGCTAATAAGAATAATATATTAAAACTATTTACATGAAAAAATGCTCATGAAAGTGAAAATGGCTGGCACAGTAGCTCACGCCTATAATCCTAGCACTTTGGGAGGCTGAAGCAGGTGAATCACTTGAGCCCAGGAGTTCAAGACCAGCCTGGGCAACATGGCAAAACTCTGTCTCTACTAAAAATACAAACATTAGCCAGTCATGGTGGTTTATGCTTGTAGTCTCAGCTACTTGGGAGGCTGAGGCATGAGAACCACTTGAACCTGGGAGGTTGAGGTTGCAGTGTGCCAAGATCACACCATTGCCCTCCAGCCTGGGCAACAAAGAAAGAATCTGTCTCAAAAAAAAAAAAGAAAGAAAGAAAGAAAAAGAAAAAGAAAAAGAAAGTGAAAATACCAGTTACATTTTTTTTAAAAGCATGTCTATATAAATATGCCTAAAAATCTGGGCGTACATATGTATGTAGATGGTGTGTATTTTAACAGGGCTGTCTTTGACTGGTAGGCTTCTTAGTGATTTTAATTTTCTGCTGATCTATAGTTTCTCATTTTTCTCTAATTGATCCGTATGATTTACAAAGACTTAACTTCAGAATGGGAAAAAATAATCAGACCCAGGAGTAGGATCAGTCAAATAAAGCCTTTGAGAGGGTCAAGTCAATTTGATCCAGAAATGTCTACAATGTGTGTTATATATATTTCCAAGAATTCTCTCCTGATTGCTTTGGTGACATGTATATTAAGTTCTCTCCTCTCTCTGCTGCAGTCTCTCGCTTTTCCAGTGTAATTCACGTTCGGTAGAAAAGTAGAACTGACTAGAACCCCTGATAGGCATTTTTAAACATGGAGTTTCTTTGCCAAAGGCACCTTAAGTGGAGGTTGGGTAAAAAACTGAAATCGACACTTTTGAACTTCATTCTTCAAGACAAACCCTTTTTCAACTCTCTTTGGAGGAAGTAACCGAGGTACCAGGGTGACACCTGATTGACCACTATTCGGTATTCTCTGTGTCCAAACATCATGGGCACGTGCAGTTTGGTTATTTTCTGTTGGGGTTGGGAGCCTGCTTCATGCGTCTCTCCTCGGCTCTTCTCCCAGGGTCCACTTCCTTCCTTACACACCAGCATCAGGAACTGGGTCTCTTCTCTGCTAATAAGCTTAGTCCTGGACAAGGAGTATTCACTAAACAGAAGCAGCAGGAACGAGAGGGAGAACTATTTCTTTAAGGTCACTCAGTGAGAAGTCTCTCTAAAGATCTATTTGTTCTTCACAGAGAAAGGAGTCAGCATCCATTTCTGCTAAGCAGTGATCAGGAGAAAGTCAAATTAGATTAATTACCTGGAATAAAAATGGACTTGTACTTTTGCTAGTAATGAATTTCTAGTCCAGGGAGCTTTACAAGTATTAATAGCATACTAGTTCTTGGCAGATGATAGTCATTAGTGAGCAAGTAACTCTATCCTCCGGAGATGACTTAGCTTTGTCACTATGTAGTAACCTTTGTCTTAATCTTATGTTGAGGCAGAGAAAAATTTTTCTTAAATTTGCTTGTGAAGCATAATAGTTTCTAGAGGAAGTCACAGAAAGGACTTTTCTGCTGTGTGTGTGAGTTTTGTCTTTTTTTTTTTTTTCCTGTTGTGGGTTCTGAATTAAATATAGTAAGATTCTTTTAATAATCTTTATTTTGAGGGCCCAAGTGGGAAAATTGTTCTGAAAAAGAGCTCATCAGATGCAAGTTCTTTTTAAATGCACAAGCTTCCTTCCCCTTCATACTCTTAACTCAGTGTTCTTTAAACCAAGGGTTGGCCTTCCTAGGTCGAGTAGGTTACCATGTCTCCACTGTGAACTTCTGAGGGGCCCTCCACCAGGTTGGAACTTTCTTTCTTTCCTTTTTTTTTTTTTTGAGACAGAGTCTCATTCTGTCACCCAGGTTGGAATGCAGTGGAATGATCTTGGCTTGCTGCAACCACTGCCTCCCAGGTTCGAGTGATTCTCCTGCCTCAGCCTCCTTAGTAGCTGGGATTACAGGCGCTCGCCACCATGCCCAGCTAATTATTGTGTGTATAGTAGAGACAGGGTTTCACCATGTTGGCCAGGCTGGTCTCGAACTCAAGGCCTCAAGTGATCCTCCCACCTTGGCCTCCCAAAGCGCTAAGATTACAGGTGTGAGCCACCGTGCCCAGTCGGAACTTTATTTCTTTAATCCCAAGACTGCAGTCTGTGTTGAGTATATCTCCCATCAGAGAAATAAGGGTATTTAATTTATTTAATGCCAGATTTTAACCCTTGTTCACAGCTGAGTTGCAGACGACCATAACAGTCACAGGTGGTAGTCCTCACAGTGCCCTACGGTGGCAAGGTCCTGAGAGGGGCTGCCTCCTTCAAAGCCGCACCCTCAGGACCTTCTTTCACACTAGTCTTGGCCCTGACATGTGCTTATGGTCACAAAGTACTTTTACTTACATTGCCTAAACTGATTCTCACTACAAACTGAGGAAATCAAGTGAATACAAGGATCCCTCCCCACCAGTTGATAAGGAGCCTGAATTTTCAAGGTAATGGTCTTGGAACAGGACTGGGACCAAGAGCTTCATTTTAATGCCACCTTCTCTCTAGTAAACTATGCTCTTTTTTTCCTCCCTCAAATGGAAGGGAACCCACAAAAATGGCAAGGGATGCAGAGAAAGGATGGCAGCACAGTCATCCCTCAGCTTCTGTCAGGGATTGTTTCCAGGTCCTCTGTGGATACCAAAATCAGAGGATGCTCACATCTCTGATAGAAAATGGTGTTGTATTTTCATATAACCTACGAGCTTCCTCCTATATATTTTAAATAATCTCTAGGATACTTATAATACTAATACAATATAAATGCTATGTAAATAGTTGTTATACTGCATTGCTTTTTATTTCTTTATTTTGAGACAGGGTATCACTCTGTCACCCAAGCTAGAGGGCAATGGTGAAATCGTGGCTCACTGCAGCATTGTCCTCCTGGGCTCAAGCAATCCTCCTTCTCCAGCCTCCCAAGTAGCTAGGGCTAGTACCACAGGTGCACGCCACTATGCCCAGCTAATTTTTTTTATTTTTTAATTTTAATTTTTATTATTCTACTTTTTGTTATTTTTTTTTTTTTTTGAGATGGAGTCTTGCTTTGTCACCCAGGCTGAAGTCCAGTGGCTCGATCTCAGCTCACTGCAACCTCTGCCTCCTGGGTTCAAGTGATTCTCCTGCCTCAGCCTCCCCAGTAACTGGGATTACAGGCACTCACACCACGCCTGGCTAATTTTTGTGTTTTTGGGGGAGACAGAGTTTTATCATGTTGGTCAAGGCTGGTCTCAAACTCCTGACCGCAGATGATCCACCCGCCTCGGCCTCGCAAAGTACTGAGATTGTAGGCATGAGTCACTGAGTTTGGCCATTTAAAAAATTTTTTTGTAGAGATGGGGTCTTACTGTGTTGCCCAGGCTCGTTGTTTTCATTTGTATTATTTTTGTTGTTGTATTCATTGCTTTCTTTTTGTTTTTTCTCCAAATATTTTTGATTGGAGTTTGGTTGAATCCATTGATGCAGAAATTAGGATACAGAGGCTCAACTGTAAAGACAAACCCTACAGTTCTTATCACTTATTCTTCTTCCAGCCCTGCCTGGGGAAGGGGACAGCAACCTCTCTAAAGGATTCAACTAGCAGAGGCTAATTTCAGAAATAGATAAAACAGAGAATAAAACAGAGATGAAGGCCGGGTGTGGTGGCTCACGCCCATAATCCCAGCACTTTGGGAGGCCGAGGTGGGAAGATCACAAGGTCAAGAGATTAAGACCATCCTGGCCAACAAGGTGAAACCCCATCTCTACTAAAATTACAAAAAAATTAGCTGGGCATGGTAGTGCATGCCTGTAGTCCCAGCTAGTCGGGAGGCTGAGGCAGGAGAATCACTTGAACCTGGGAGGTGGAGCTTGCAGTAAGCCGAGATAGTGCCACTGCACTCCAGCCTGGCGACAGAGTGAGATTTCGTCTAAAAAAAAAAAAAAAGATAGAGATGAGTAAGATGAAGGGAGAAAGTGGGAGAAAGGGAAGAGAAGAAGGTGATTTAGAAAACTAGAATTTATATAGAGCATATTTGGTCATCAGAGCAAATTACAGAAGACAAGTCCAGCTGGCTGAATGCAGCCCTGCCTTGAAAAAAGGTACTGACATCGTGTACATTTGGTGCTATTCCATGAATGGAAAGTTTCTAGTAGCAAAGTTTAATTATATAAGTAAATTGGCCATTTGTCATTAGCTATTTGTCACATCTTTGTATTTTTCCTAAATAACGTCTGCATGTCTGCGTGTTTATGTGGTTGGATAATTTAGATGTCTCCTTGGGCTGAGCATTTTTCCGCCCCCTTTTTTCCTCCATGAGATTAATGTATATATGCCACATAAGCAACATATTCTGTAATTAAGGATTATTTCCAAAGTGTCACATTTCAGAAACTGTACTTTCAAATGATGATTCGATATAGTTACAGATTACAAGGCACTGTACAGACAGATACAGGAAATGATTTTTTTTAGGACTCACCCAGGCAAAACAGAATCCTAAAATCCCTCAAAAGAAGATCGTCATCACTATCAAAATAAGAAGGTGTGGTAAAAAGGAGAAAGAAAATACAAAAGGTTTTAGTCAAGCAAATCTAACATGAAAAAAGTTAAATCAGCCATGGAATCCAGAAATAGTTTTCTGAGAAGTAAATTTTCCTATACTTTATTTGTCTTTTGGAATCTAATAGCTATGTACTTGAAAAAATTTTTGTTCCTTGGATCAAAGAGGAGAAAAATATATAACAAATTTCTCTTTTTTTTTTTTTGAGACAGAGTTTCACTTTTCTTGCCCAGGCTGGAGTGCAATGGCATGATCTTGGCTTACTGCAACCTCCACCTCCTGGGTTGAAGAGATTTTCCCACCTCAGCCTCCCAAGTAGCTGAGATTACAGGTGCACGTCACCACACCCAGCTAATTTTTGGTATTTTTAGTAGAGATGGGGTTTCACCATGTTGGACAGGCTGGTCTTGAATTCCTGACCTCGGGTGATTCACCTGCCTCGGCCTCCCAAAGTGCTGGGTTACAGGTATGAGCCACCAAGCCAGGGCAACAAATTTCTTAATAAAATTTTATTCAAGTCAGAAAATAAGAATTTAATATCTTAAACTCTTTTTTTTTTTTTCTGTGATGGAGTTTCGCTCTTGTTGCCCAGGCTGGAGTGCAACGGCACCATCTCAGCTCACTGCAACCTCCGCCTCCCGGGTTCAAATGATTCTCCTGCCTCAGCCTCCTGAATAGTTGGGATTACAGTGATGTGCCACCACGCTCGGCTAATTTTTATATTTTTAGTAGAGTCAGGGTTTCGCCATGTTGACCAGGATCATCTTGATATCTTGACCTTGTGATCCACACGCCTTGGCCTCCCAAAGTGCTGGGATTACAGGCATTAGCCATCGAGCCCGGCCATCTTAAACTCTTATAATGAATTATAGCAGTAGTTCTCAAAGTGTGGTTCCCTGACTGGCATCACCAGCATCACCTGAACACTTGTTGGAAAGGCACCTTTCAGTTGCCACCCCAGACTTTCTGAATCAGACACTCTGAAGGTGGGGCCCAGCAATTGTGCATTAATAAGGCTTCAGGAGATCCTAAAGTTTGAGAACCACTGTATTACAGACTTGCCTCTAAGTAGAAACCAAAGAAGAGTTTACTAAACTGTTACTTATATTACTTTATTTTGGAGAACCACCTAAATCAAATTCTGTGTACCTATAATGTATTATGTAATCAACATTTCTTTAAGTTTAAAAGGCAGAAATATCTGTATGAAAAATTTTACTTTAGAACCCATATTCAGAAAACAGCTGTTTAAATATATAAATAGGCACAGAAAAGCTTAATTCCAAGTGAACAGAAAGCTCAATTCTTAGATAAAATATTTCATACTAAAATATTTTTTTACTGAATTCTAAAGCAATACAATTCAGAAAAATAATTACTTTTGATAGAAATTATGTATTGATTTGTATAAATTAACTAAAAGTTACTCATTTTGATTTTAATGACTTTGTTATAAAGTTATAAAAATATTTAGATAGGTGTTATTTTAACTTCAAATGTTCGAACTTAATAATAGCTACCATCTCTGAGACTTTACCACATATCAGGCCCTGCTAGCCTTCATAACAACTATGTAAGATGAGTACTAGTAGTTGATTTTTGCAGATGGTAACTGAGACAGAGAGGTTAAGTAACGACTCAAGATTGCACAGCTACTTGAATGGCAGAGCTGGGTGACAAACTTAGGCTGTTTCTTGAGTTTATGCTCTTTTTTTTTTTTTTGAGATGGAGTTTCACTGTTGTCACCCAGGCTGGAGTGCAGTGGCGCAATCTTGGCTCTCTGCAACCTCCGCTTCCCCCATTTGAACAATTCTCTTGCCTCAGCCTCCCGAGTAGCTGGGACTACAGGCATGCGCCACTATGCCCAGCTAATTTTTGTATTTTTAGTAGAGACAGTGTTTCACTGTGTTGTCCAAGCTGGTGTCGAACTTCTGACCTCAAGTGATCTACCTGCCTCAGCCTCCCAAAGTGCTGGGATTACGGGCGTGAGCCACCATGCTGGGCTGAGTTTGTGCTCTTAACTAACAAGCTACACCCTCCATTATTACAATTTCTTAAACACAAATGTTCATATTAAATAGGCAATATATTGCATATCTAGGCTGGGCATGGTGGTGCATGCCTGTAATCCCAGCACCTGGGGAGTCCAAGGCAGGAGGGCTGCTTGAGGTGAGGAGTTTAAGATCAGCCTGGGCAAAACAGTGAGACACCATCTCTTCAAAAAATTTAAATGTAACTGGGCGTGGTGGCCTGTCTGTAGTCTCAGCTACTCGAGAGGCCGAGGCAGGAGGATTGTTTGAGCCCAGGAATTTGAGGTTACAGTGAGCTATGATCGTGCCACTGCAGTTCAACCTGGGTGACAGAGTGAGACCCTGTCAGGAAGGAAGGAAGGATATATTGGATATATTTCAGCTAAATGTTGCACAGAAGGTAATGTCTACCAGCAGTAATTAACAAGTTTAGTCAAGTGTCTCCATAAACTTTTTGTTAAAGCAAGTCATCAATTATTTAAACAATAACTTGTATCTTGATTAGGCATGCCAGCAAATGAAAATATTAGTTGATTATTGGTATGAAGAGAAAAGCTTAGGAAATTTCAAACCATTTTTATTGTAAACTGGTTAAGAATAGACATTTAACAAAAGCCTAATAGTTATTCATGTTTCATTTTGTGTGCATACTACTGTGCAGGATTAACATGCACTTTTAAAAATTTGGATTTCAATTTTTTATTTAAAAAGAAACGACGTCTTCCTATGTGACCCAGGCTGGTCTCGAACTCCTGGGCTCAAGTGATCTGCCTGTCTTGACCTCCCAAAGTGCTGGGCTTACAGACATGAGCCACCACACCCAGCCAGACATGCACTTTTTATCATGTTTTAAGTTGCTCCAATTTTAGCATCCAGAAGAGAATTCTACATTTCTACAGGTGTTCTGGTTTTGGATTTATGTGCATATCACAGAGGACAAACACATACATATGTCTGACACCAGCCACTCCACTTTAATGTCTGCTCCCTCACACTGCCCCATGCAAGGGGATGCCCAAGGTAGAGATAGAATCATGAGCAAAGTTACTTAGGTCTCTTTTGCCAGGAACATCTTCTATCTTTTATGCTTAATGCCACTCCTCATGTCCTTCTCTCCCCCAGAAATGCCCTGTTGTTTCAGCTTTACCAATTGAAATCCATCACACCGCAAAGCCCAAATGCTAAGCCTTCAAGCTCTGATGAACCTTTACCTGATGACCCCAGACAGAATCCATGGGCACTCCCTGAGCATTTTGTCCAATCCCACAACATTCATATTGTAGTTACTCATGTAGATAGATGTTCACACCCTTATGAGTCTGCAAATTCATGAGAGAAGTGAACGAAACACCTTTGTGCTCCCATAGCTCCTATCACAGCGTGTTGCACATGAAAATAAGAAAGCTTGCTCTGTTGTTACGGTTTACAAAGTGCCTTCACTAAAACTCTCACTCTATCCTCACCTCTACCCTGTGAAGCAAGAATGATTATTATCTCATTGTTACAGATGAAGAATCAGAGAGTAAGATTGAGGAGGCATTTTGGATAATGCCACTGTGGGTCTCCTGACCCCAGATCTGTGCTCCTTCTAGTACATATCTGCCTTCACATATTTGTTAAATGAAATGACATATTTAAAAGATGAATTAATCAATTCTGGGGAGGATCAAGGATTCTACTGCAAAGTTGATGTTACAACCTTCCATGGCTTCTCCACAACCTTCTAGACTTCTCCACAAATCTGCAAGCTTCCCCACAGACGGGGGTGACAGGGAGAATGGGTGTGGAATGTAACTGCCATGTAGAATCAGACAGATGTGGCCTGGGGGACTCATCTCCCATCCCCTAAAGGTTTAAGGAGGATGACCTGACAATGAGTGTCTGAAGGGAAAAGAGAAAGAATCTTCTGACCTAGAAAGTGCCAGATCGCAGAGGAACCCCCACCTGAATGAGAAGGGGTCTTCCTTTTAATCCCAATCTTTCTAATAAGGCAGAGTATCAGATTCACTGAGCCTGCAGCTGTTCCAAAATGCAGATTCCCAATCTTGGCCCTAGGGCTTCTCATTCATTAGGGTCTACTGGAGAGTCTTGGAATTTGCTTTTTTTTTTTTTCTATTTTTATTTTATTTTTGAGAGAGTGTTGCTTTGTTACCCAGGCTGGAGTACAGTGGCGTGATCTTGGCTCACTGCAGCCTCCACCTCGCGGGTTCAAGTGATTTTCTTGCCTCAGCCTCCCGAGTAGAGGGATTACAGGCACCCGCCAACACACCTGGCTAGGTTTTGTATTTTTAGTAGAGATGGGGTTTCACCATGTTGGCCAGGCTGATCTTGAACTCCTGACCTCAAGTGATCCACCCGCCTCAGACTCACAAAGTGCTGGGATTATAGACTTGAGCCACCGTGCCCAGCTTATACCCATTTTTTAGATGAGCAAACTAAAACAGAATTGCCTTGTCAAAGGTCGTGTGGTTAAGAAGCTGTAAAAAAGAGTAAGCTGTGGCTGGGTGTGGTGGCTCACACCTGTAATCCCAGCATTTTGGGAGGCCACGGTGGGCAGATCACTTGAGGTCAGGAGTTCAAGACCAGCCTGGCCAACACGGTGAAACCCCATCTCTACTAAAAATACAAAAAGTAGCCAGGCAAGGTGGCGAGTGCCTGTAGTCCCAGCTACTCGGGAGGCTGAGGCAGGAGAATAGCTTGAACCCAGGAGGCAGAGGTTGCAGGGAGCTGAGATCGCACCACTGTACTCCAGCCTGGGCAACAGAGTGAGACTCAGTCTGGAAAACAGCAACAACAACAACAACAACAACAACAAAACAGTAATTCTATTGCCTCCACACCTAACAGCCCTGTGACCCACCTTCAGCTTCTTGACTTTTGGGTTTATTGCCACATAGCTACAAGGATTAATGAACCGCTCTCACGAAAGGGTAACTTTGAACTCTTGGATATTTTGTCTTTAATGAGTGATTTATGTAGTTCAGTTATCTAGAAATACAGATTTGCTCACGTAGATGTGTCTGAGCCTGATTTATTTTCATTGTGAATTTCCACAAACCTACTGGCTAAACTTATAAAATATTTTATTCAGAAGAGACATACAAGTAACCATAAGTTATGATTTAAAAATCGCTAATACTGTGAACTAGGCAATTTACTCATTTGTGAATTAACCAAAACATCTTCAACTTGACACTAAGACTGACATCCCAAACCGTAATTCCCAAAGAAATACATTTCATGATACTTCGCAAGTTGAGGTTTTTAAGTTAAGAACAGAACTGTGTTCAGAAAACATGCACGTAAATTGTAGGCCCACCTCCCGTCATCAATCACTCTTACATGCATATATAACTTCCATTCTTTTTATGTCCAAATGGTGAGAACCCAAACTGAACAAAGAAATGCCCTCAATTCTCAAGATACACACAACATATTTGTGTGTGTCATTGTTGGAGAAAGTTATGTTTATAGTAAAGAAGAAGAATCTAAATTAGGAACACACTAAGATTTCCTTTTTTTTTTCCATTTTTTTTCCTTATATGACACATGACAGAAGAAACATGTTTTTAATTTTAGGACTTTTTCTTTGTTGAAATAAGTTGCGACAACATCACTTTTATGGTCGACTCAATTCCATGTCAGTTTTCAGGAATGGAACTTCTATTTATTTTGATCTTGACACTGCCAGCAATGGTTTTAAAGCTCAGTTAAAGAAGAGATCTTTGCTTTGCATGACTTGGTAAGGGAAAATATAAAGATCCAAGATTTATTTTGGCACCCACTGTAAGCAGAGACAAATAATAATTTGGAAAATTTGTGTAAATGTTACAAGTATGAATCTCATTGATCTGCTTTTCAAATAAGTAATTGTAAGAGACACCATGTAGCACTTTACTGAGAAATACACGTCGGAAACAAAATTTAAAAACTTACCAAGTAAGTTCTTATCATATACTGCTTTCTGCAGTATTAATTATGTGGTTATTTTAAAAATAAAATACTGTAAACTAATGCAAAAGGAACTGGCAGAGCTTAATAAACCTCGACTCAGAGTTTAAACTCATTGAGTTTAATTTCATTCTAGTTGGAGTATCTGAAATTTAAAGAAAAAATTGTTTTAATTTCTGATATAGTGTCTGTCAGGCCTCAATATTTGGTTGTTTTTACTCCAAACAAAGAGTTAAGTTTAAAAAGTTTGAGTCTTCTGAATATTTTAATTAGAATAATGTCATCTGACTGCCCCTCCCCCACTTCCCACTACAGTACTAACTAGGTCAACCAGGGTTGTTTGACAGCCTTTGGGATTATGGACTCCTTGTGTGGTTTTATGGTTTCTTAAAAAAAAGTTTTGTAACCAAACCAAACCAAAGCGATGATTCCCAAGGGTTTGTGGCTTGATTGAAATCTGAACAGGAAATATGGACTGGTGATGCTAGTAACGTGAGCAGCTGTCACAAAAACTTCCTCACACCCTAAGCAAAACCAGGAAGCTTCGTCAAGAGAGGAAAGGAAGGTCTCCTTACAAGATTAGTAAGAGGCTACATTTGAGAGGAAGGAGGTGGAGCAGCAAATCAAGTTGCAAAGAAAACATAGACAATTCTATTGCTGGCCCTAGCTCATGAAAGTGAATTATCTATGAATTTAAATTCCTAACGAAGCTTGTATGCTATCTCCATGAATCAGCTGGTGTACATCACTGAGCTCACAGGTTTCCTTTATTGCCCGTATCCTCCAGAGAATTCATCTTCTACAAGGTATGTGGTTGTTTGCCATAGGAGAAAGTTGGAAAAAATATTTTTAAAGTTACTTTCACAAGATGCATAGCAATTTAATTAATCTTTCTTCTTATTTCGGGCACGTCTCTTTTCTTTCTTGGGTTTTTACCATTGATAGCATTCTGTAATTTAACAGGTAAGATTTTGTTCTTCCCTCGCCCCACCTTTTTTTTTTTTTTTTTCCCCAGCAGAGCACACAACACCCAAGCTCTGATGTTGTTCTTGATTCTCCTTCTATGTAAGCTTTGTTAAAAAGTGAATCTTGTGCTGGGCGTGTTGGCTCACGCCTGTAATCCCAGCACTTTAGGAGGCTGAGGTGGGCAGATCACTTGAGGTCAAGAGTTCGAGACCAGCCTGGCCAACATAGTGAAACCCTGTCTCTACTACAAATACAAAAATTAGTCAGGCTGGTGGTGCGCACCTGTAATCTCAGCTACTCAGGAGACTGAGTCAGGAGAATCGCTTGAACCTGGGAGGCAGAGGTTGCAGTGAGCCGAGATCGTGCCACCACACTCCAGCCTGAGCAAGAGTGAGACTCAATCTCAAAAAAAAAAAAAATTAAAATTAAAAAGTGGATCTTGCTACAGTGGTATTTGGAATGAACAACATATTAATCATATAAATGCAGCAACACATTAAATATAAGAGGAGAGTTACCCTTACACAGTGAAACCCCCACTGCCATAGCCTAGCCTGCTTTACTTGCCTGATTCTTGAGAACTATTTGGCTTTGCAATTCTCATTCTAGAAATAAAAGGGACAAGACTTGGTGCTTTTAGCTGTGAAAGATAAAAGAGGAGGTAGAACCAACATTTACCCCGAGACTACTACTAGCTAAGGCTGAGGGTTGAATACTATCACAGTTAAATAAAACAGAAAAAGAAGGCACATCAAGGAACAGATTGTGGAGCTGGGTAGCAGCGTAAGGATCAATTTTTTTTTTTTTTCCCCCGAGATGGAGTCTCACTCTTGTCGCCAAGCTGGAATGCAGTGGCGTGATCTTGGCTCACTGCAGCCTCCGCCTCCCAGGTTCAACCCATTCTCCTGCCTCAGCCTCCCGAGTACCTGGGACTACAGGCACATGCCATCACGCCCAGCTAATTTCTGTATTTTTAGTAGAGATGGGGTTTCATTATGTTGGGTAGGATGGTCTAGCTCTCTTGATCTTGTGATCCGCCCACCTCGGCCTCCCAAAGTGCTGGGATTACAGGCGTGAGACACCGCTCCTGGCCCAGGATCAAAATATTATTTTAATTTTGGACTTGTCTGTCAATATATCTTGTTGCATTTTAGAGAACCTCCTGTGTGTGTCCGTATCTTGTTGACTACAGGCCATACTGATCACCAAGACTGTTCCAAAATCACCCACTCATTTTTGCCCTCTTCTTCCACACCCTCGACACCCCCACGTCCCCACCAGTAATTCCAGGGTCCTACTTTGCTGACTTCTAGGCTAATTACCAAGAGCTCCTTTAAGTTTACTTGACCCATCTGCAAATGCCTGATATTCCTCTTCTTTTCTGCAAACAAACATTTCTCCTTACTTTTATCAAGGGCCTCCTCCTTCTGTCCCTTCTTAGAGGAAAAGCAACCCTTCCTCTTCTACGATCTACATCTGTGTCGCAGAACTCCATTGCATCAGATAAATAAATAGGTGAGGTTATGTAAGAAAAGCACACGTGCCACGTAAGAGAAGTTATTTTTATATTACTAGTAGGTTCTTTTCTAAGAACTTAGTTCTTAGATGATACCTTTTTGAATTACTGATTTTTTTCTTTCTTTTCTGAGGAGTGGGGAGGTCATTTTAATACTGAATTCTATACAACAGAAAATAAATTTTAAACCTATCTCAGACTGGGTGCGGTGGCTCACTCCTGTAATCCCATCACCTGGGAGGCCGAAGTGGGTAGATCACAAGGTCAGGAATTCGAGACCAGCCTGGCCAGCATGGTGAAATCCTGTCTCTACTAAAAATACAAAAAAATTAGCCAGGCGTGGTGGTGGGTGCCTGTAATCCCAGCTACTTGGGAGGGTGAGGCAAGGAGAATTGCTTGAACCTGGGAGGCGGAGGTTGCCGTGAGCCAAGATCAAGTCACTGCACTCCAGCCCGGGCGAGAGTGTGAGAGCTTGTCAAAACAAAACAAAACAAACCTACCTCTATTATCTTATTTGAAACCCTTAACTCATTCCTGGATCCCAGTCCCAGCTCTGAGACCCCTAGCTCAGAGTTTACCATTCTCTACCCGCAATTCAGGCTAAGGAAGGTCCCAGGCTAGAAAGGAATAAAGCAACTTCTTTCAGAACTGTTAGATTCCACAGCCACTTGGAAAGCATTAATAGCACAGTCATCAAAGGAAGGCCTCCTGAGGACTGGTGTTGAATCCAGACTTCACCACTTATTGGTTGTGTGACTTTGGAATTTTCTACCTCAAATTAGGCTGGAATTTTATACCTCAAATTAGGCATCAAGATTGTAGGACTCCAGGGCAAGACCAGAGCGTCTTTGGCATAAGACTTAAGAGGGTGTCAGAACCTAAGTCGTGAAGATAAATAAAATCTAAATGCAACGGTTTAAAAAATCAAAATTAATGCCAAAAAAATCCATGGTGAACAAAATATCAAAAATTTAAATAAAGACAGTGGCAGCAATAATGCCGTGTAGATTTCTGTATATGAAGCCTGAGCCAAAGAAAAAAAATCAGTAATACTGATCCTGTCCTGATTTACAATTGTAATGTCTTTTATTTTATGTTTTTAATAGTTGAAAAAAAAATAGCGATGAGGTCTCCTTTGTTACCCAGGCTGGTCTTAACTCCTGAGCTCAAGTGATCCTCCCTCTTTGGCCTCCCAAAGTGCTGAGATTACAGCCATGAGCTACTGCACCTGGCCCAATTTTGATGTTTTATTCACTGTGATTTTTGTTTTTCCAAATCGATTTGCCATTTCTTTTAAAAATATTTTATTAGTGTTATTTATCTTAATTACTGAGTACTTTTTGCTCTCACTTAAAATTTGAATTGAAGCCAACTGCCTCACTTTGCATCATTCCAGTCTGAGCTCTATTTAGCATTATTTTGATAGTTTTAATTCCACAGGCCAATAAATAATTCTACTATAAGAGTAAAGAGTTTATTATTCAGGTAAGGAAAACATTTTATTTTACCTATAAAGCCAGTTGAGAGTTAGTTTTGGCTGCATTATCACAACGATCATCCCTTTTCAGCATCCCCCTCTCTCTGCATATTCCTTACTGACAAGTAGTTAAAACAAGTGCTTAATCCAATGACTATTCAACCACTAGCCACTTCAGTCAACTGCTTGCCTGAAATATTTAGGCGATTCCATCAAAATTTTTCAACTGGTGGTTTCCCAAACAACAAGTCCACTAAGAAAACTAGAACATTATCTATAAGGAACAAGAATTGTGGGAGATGTGTATCTCACAACTGAAAGAAAACAGTTTGGTTTTAACTCCCTATAGTCATTAGCTTCAAGTCCAGCAGGGGACAAAACGGACTAGTTACAGGGAGTGTTTCCCCTCTGTTGACATAGGGACATAATTTGTCGGCAGCTGGGGAAGACTTTGTACTCTCTAAAGTAATTTGAGTTACCAGTGGTTTGTCTAATTTCATAGAATGCAAACAAGTAAGGCTTAGAAAAGTCGTTCTATGTCTTATCTGTCAAGTAATGACAACTACTTTCATTATTGTTCCAGGAATACAGGCTTACAGTATCACTTCAGAGGTGATTAAAATGAAGGGAACACACCAGTGGATTAAATTTGATTCCATGATTAGCTATCACTCTATCCTTCTAAACCATGGGCAATGTAAAGGATTTGTCTGAATATTCAGACATGAACACATCTTTTTAATACAAAAAAAAAAAAAAATGCTGGGCTTCCTTTGACCTAATAAATCTGTTGAAATATTCTAGTTGTAATTAAAGCTGGAGAAGACAACAAGAGACAGGGGAAAAGATGCTTATTTATCATTCGTTCAGTGTCAATTACATCTTGGATCAAAAGGTGCCAAAATCCTCATGAGGCCCTGTGGGTGTAATCAAACTCCCTGCTGGACTTGGCCAATTCCAAGTGGTCATGCTGACGTAGGTGGCTGGTCCTGGCAGTCAGAATGTCTCCGAAATGGGAGAATTGATGGACAGCCCAGCTCTGGCGTTTGGCTTCTTTATTTCCTTGGTGCTCAAACAAAATCAGCGGTTTCAAATTCCTCAATCTGAATGCTGGGAAGTGACTGGTAATGGCATTTGAAGGTTCACTGAGCACCCCTGAAAAGTTTATCATAAGGCAGGAATTACCATACATGCCAGATAAGAAATTGACCCAAATCTTTTCTTTTTTTTTTTTTCTGTGACAGAGATGGGGTTTCACCATGTTGGCCAGGTTGGTCTCGAACTCCTGACCTGAGGTGATCCACCCGCCTCGGCCTCCCAAAATGCTGGGATTACAGGCATGAGCCACCACGTCCGGCCTCTTTTTCTATAGAGTAGTTCCAAGCAGAAATATTCTATAGAAAAAGAATTATTTTAGATGAATCTTAGAAATTGGCCAATTCAAACCCTTCTTGTTTTACAGATAATGAAACTTGTTCGAGGTCATCCAATCTTTTAGAATAAACCTAGATTTATAGACTTCCTATTAATGACTGATGTTATTTCTACCACTTGATTCTGCCTGTTGTAGGGAGTGTTCTTTGTTAAGTTGAATATAGTTAGAATATTATGGAATAAAATTGGAAGATTTTTTTACACAAAGTAGAAAAATTTGAGATGAAAAATGTACCTGGGGTTGTTTATGTTATAGACATACTAGATCAATTTCAAAATAATTCCTATCAAAGATAATTTTAAAGTGTTCCAAATGTTGAAATATGTGATTTCTTTTTTTTTTTTTTTTTGAGACGGAGTCTTGCTCTGTAGCCTGGGCTGGAGTGCAGTGGCTGGATCTCAGCTCCCTGCAAGCTCCGCCTCCCGGGTTTACGCCATTCTCCTGCCTCAGCCTCCGGAGTAGCTGGGACCACAGGCGCCCGCCACCTCGCCCGGCTAGTTTTTTGTATTTTTTAGTAGAGACGGGGTTTCACTGTGTTAGCCAGGATGGTCTCGATCTCCTGGCCTCGTGATCCGCCCGTCTCGGCCTCCCAAAGTGCTGGGATTACAGGCTTGAGCCACCGCGACCAGCCTAATTTTTGTATTTTTAGTAGAGACAGGGTTTCACCATGTTAGCCAGGATGGTCTCGATCTCCTGACCTCGTGATCCGCCCGTCTCGGCCTCCCAAAGTGCTGAGATTACAGGCTTGAGCCACCGCACCCGGCCTACTTTTTGTATTTTTAGTAGAGACAGGGTTTCACCATGTTAGCCAGGATGGTCTTGATCTCCTGACCTCGTGATCCGCCCGTCTCGGCCTCCCAAAGTGCTGGGATTACAGGCTTGAGCCACCGCGCCCGGCCGAAATATGTGATTTCAATATGTAGGTATTTAACCTGGATATGCCAGTTCTCTCCTGTATGCACTGTTTCCTGCCTAAGTCACAGAGTCAGTCTCTGTCCATTCCAGTCCACAAGGTAAGCAGCACTAAGCTCAGTGCGGGGAGGATTAATGTAAAAAGAGAGAAAGGACTTGAATATTGTATGTGATGGTAAAAGTATTCATGACAGCCTACACATACCTGATTACTTGGATCTTGTTTGCCTGATACCGTCTTTGCTGGAATGACTTTATTGGGGGTAATGAACAAAGTAGTGAAACTGTAAAACAGGACTGTCCATACCAAGTGAGTTCTCTTCTCACTTTAAAGCCCTCCTTGTGTAAAACACAATTTGATTGGTTCTCTTATTGTCTACATAGGAATATTGTCATATTGTCATATGTGGACAATAAGTGTTTCAGTCCTTTTATTAAAAGGGGGCATATTGGTTTTTTGCTAGTTTCTTCAGCTTTCTGAAACTTGTTCACAAACCTTCCATATTCTAGTTAATTTAATTTTTTTTGTTGTTGTTGTTGTTGTTTGTTTGTTTTCCTTTTTTGAGACGGAGTCTTGCTCTGTCACCAGGCCGGAGTGCAGTGGTGTGATCTTGGCTCACTGCAACCTCTACCTCCTGGGTTCAAGCAATTCTCTTGCCTCAGCCTCCTGAGTAGCTGGGAGTACAGGCGCGCCATGCCCAGATAATTTTTGTGTTTTTAGTAGAGACGGGGTTTTCACCATGTTGGCCAGGATGGTCTTGGTCTCTTGACCTCGTGATCGCCCGCCTCAGCCTCCCAAAGTGCTAGGATTACAGGCATGAGCCACTGTGCCCGGCTGTTAATTTAGTTTTAAAAAGACAATAGCATGGACCCAACAACCTAGCTTTCCAATAAAAACATTTCAATGCCTATGAAAATCAAATAAGTGTCTTTGTTTATGTATTAACCACTTAAAGCATCCACGGAATAGAAGATATTTTCAACTGAACTGTAAAAACATAGGAGATCAGACATCAATGTAACTACCAAAAATCCAGCGGGAGGCAAATAACAGCCCGATACAGAATCAACACAAGTTTCTACTGCAATATAAAAAATTTTAGTGAAGTATAATTGACATACAATAAACTATGTGTATTAGTCCGTTTTCACCTTGCTGTAAATTTTGATGATGTCAAATTTATCAATTTTTTCTTTCATAGTTTGTGCTTTGGGTATCATATATAAGAAATCTCCTAACACAGGGTCACAAACCTTTCCTTTATTTTTCTTATGTGAGTTTTATATTTTTAAGTTTTACGCTTATATCTCTTACCCATCATGAGTAATTTTTTGTATGTGTTGTGAGGTATGGATCAGAGTTCATATTTTTTTCCCCATGCATGGATAGCCAGCTGTTCCAATACTATTTGTTGGCTATATATCCTTTCTCTAACAAATTGGCTTTACATCTTTGTCAAAAATTAGTTGTCTAGGTATGTGTAGTTCTACTTCTGGGCAAACTATTCTTTTTCTTTGATGAATTTATATATCTTGACACTAATTAAACACTTTGTTGATTATAGTAGCCTTATAAGAAGTTTTGAAATCAGGCAGTGTTAGTCTTTCAACTTTGTTATTCTTTTTCAAAACAGTTTTTGGCTATTCTACATTTTTTTCACACGAATTTTAGAATCATCTTGTAAATGTCTACCAAAAACTGCTGGAATTTTTATTGAAATTGAATCAAATCAGTAGATCGATCTGGAGAGAATTGGTATCTTAACAATCCTGAGTGTTTCAGCTCATGAACAAGATATGTCTCTTTCCATTGATTTAAGTCTTCTTTAATTTCTCTCAGCAATATTCTGTAGTTTTTAGTGTACATATTTGTACATTGTTCGTCAGTTTTCTAGTTTTCTTCCAAAGTGTTTCATATTTCTGTTGTAATTGTTAAGTGATATTGCTTTTTTTTTTTTTAATTCAAGAGGTTTCACTCCATCACCCAGACTGGAGCGCAGAAGAGGCACAATCCTAGTTCACTGCAGCCTCAAACTTTTGGGCTCAAGCAATCCTCCTGCCTCAGCCTCCCAAGTAGCTGGGATTACAGGCGCGAGCTACTGTGCCTGGCTGCTTTTTAAATTTTTATTTCCAAATGTTTCTTCCTAGTACATGAAAGTAGAATTATGTTTACATATTGACCTTTTATCCTGCAACCTTGCTAAATTTATATGTTACTTCTAGTATCTTTTTATAAATTCCATTAGATTTTCTGCATAGACAATTATGTCATTCGTTTGAGAATATAAACAACGTGTTAATTCTTCATCTAGCTTTCTTTCAATCAAGAAAGAAAGGCTAGGTGCCTCTCTAGCTTTCTTTTGATTAGTGTTAGCATTGTATACTGTTTTTCGTATGTTTATTTTTAACCTATTTTAGTTTTTATATTCAGAGTTTACTTATTATAGATGGCATATGCTTTTTTTTTAATCCAGTCAAGAAATATCTTTCTTTTAATGAGCTGTTTAGGGCATTTACATTTAATGTGATTATTGATATAGTTAGGTATAAGTCTATTATCCTACAATTTACTTCGTATTTTTCCCATCTCTCCTTTGTTCCACTTTACTTCATTTTCTGTCTTCTTTGGATTGAGAATTTTTTTATGCATACAATTTATCTCCTTTGTTGGCATATTGCTATAAGTCTTTGTTATTGCTTTAGCATTTGCTTTAGAATTTATAGTGCATATTTTAAACTTATTACAGTCTATCTTCAAGCAATAGTATACAACTCTGTGTATGAGATAAGAGCCCTAAAAAAGTATACTTTCATTTCATCCCTTCTGGCCTTTGTGTGATTATTGTCATATATTGTATTTATATATATGTTATAAATGCTACAATACATTATTTTTATTTATTCTTTAGAGACAGGGTCTCCCTCTGTCACCCAGGCTGGAGTGCAGTGGTGTGATCACAGCTCACTGCAACCTCCACTTCCCAAGTTCAAGTGGTTCTCATGCCTCAGCCTCCCAAGTAGCTGGGATTATAGGCACACTCCACCATATCTGGCTAATTTTTGTAGTTTTAGTAGAAACAGAGTTTTACCTTGTTGGCCAGGCTGGTCTCAAACTCCTGGCCTCAAGTGATCTGCCTGCCTGGACCTCTCAAAGTGCTAGGATTACAGGCTTGAGCCGACGCACTTGGCCTGTTTTTATTTTTATTTAAATGGTCAGTTATCTTTTAAAGTGATTCAAATGATAAGAAAAAAGTCTTCTATATTTACTCACTTGTTACCATTTCTGTTGCTCTACATTCCTCTGTACAAGTGCACATTTTTACCTAATATCATTTCCCTTACACTTTAAGGATTTCCTTTAACATTTCTTATTATGTAAGTCTACTATTAATGAATTCTTTCAGATTTTGTATATCTGAAAAGATATATATAGAGAGCTTTATTTCTAGAAAAATCATTTCGTTGAGTATTGAATTCTAGGTTTATAGGGTTTTTTCTTTCAAAACTTTTAAGACATTATTCCATTGTAATTTTTTCCAAAGAAGAATGCACTTTTTTCTTTGTTTCTCTGTATATAATGTGTTTTTTTATCTTGCTACTTTCATGATTTATTTTTTGTTGCTGATTTTGAGTAATTCAATTATGGTGTTCTTTGATGTGATTTGTTTCAGTTTTCTTGTGTTTGAGGTTCATTGGAATTCTTGGATCTCTTGGTTTATAATTTTTACCAAATTTGGAAATAGTAGGCTATTAGTTTTTCAATTATTTTTCTTCTCCTATATCTTTGGGGATTTCAGTTATACATATATTAGATCAAATGAAGTTATCCCACATCTCACTGATGATCTTTGTATTTTTTTTAAATTCTTTTTCTCTGTGTTTCTTTTTAGTTTCTGTTGCTATGTCTTCAAGTTTATTAAACTTTTCTTTTGCAATACATAATCTTATTCATCCATCCAGTGTTTTTTTTTTTTTTTTTTTTTTTTTTTTTTTGAGGCGGAGTCTCGCTCTGTCGCCCAGGCTGGAGTGCAGTGGCCGGATCTCAGCTCACTGCAAGCTCCGCCTCCCGGGTTCCCGCCATTCTCCTGCCTCAGCCTCCCGAGTAGCTGGGACTACAGGCGCCCGCCACCTCGCCCGGCTAGTTTTTTGTATTTTTTAGTAGAGACGGGGTTTCACTGTGTTAGCCAGGATGGTCTCGATCTTCTGACCTCGTGATCCGCCCGTCTCGGCCTCCCAAAGTGCTGGGATTACAGGCTTGAGCCACCGCGCCCGGCCAGCATCCAGTGTATTTTTAATCGCAGCTATTGTAGTTTTCATCTTTAGAAGTTTGAGACTTTTTATATTTTCCATGTCTCAACTTTCTGAATATATGGAATGTCATTATAATAACTTTTCAATGTAGTACTCTGCTAATTTTATCATTTGTGTCAGTTCTTATTTCATTTCAGTTGATTGTTCTGTCTCTTCACTATGGTTCATACTTTCTTGGGTTTTTGTTTTGTTTTGTTTTGCATGCCTGGTAATCTGTGATTGAATGCCAGATATTGTGAATTTTACCCTGTCGTTGGGTACTGGATATTTTTGTAATCCTGTAAATATTCTTTTGTTTTTTTTGAGACGGAGTCTTACTCTGTCGCCCAGGCTGGAGTGCAGTGGCGCAATCTCGGCTCACTGCAATCTCTGCCTCCCGGGTTCACACCATTCTCCTGCCTCAGCCTCCTGAGCAGCTGGGACTACAGGCACCCGCCACCGTGCCCGGCTAATTTTTTTGTATTTTTAGTAGAGACGGGGTTTCACCGTGTTAGCCAGGATGGTCTCAATCTCCTGACCTTGTGATCTGCCCGCCTCGGCCTCCCAAAGTGCTGGTATTACAGGCGTGAGCCACCGCACCAGGCCTTAATCCTGTAAATATTCTTGAGTTTTGTTCTGGGGAGCAGTGGCATTACATGAAAATATTTTGATCTTTCGAGGTATCTCATCCATTGGATTAATTATTTCCCTGGCCTTGAATAGTTTCCTCACATGCATTCTTTGATCAGATTCAGCTGAATACCAGAGGAAGGCTTTCTGAAGATCGCCGCCGCTCTCTCTCATCTCACAAATTCCGTCCTGAGAACTGCAGCTGCCTTGATCTCCCCAGAGTTGGTTTCATCTCCTCAACTCAGAAGTTTGTCAGGCTCCACCTGAGTTTCCCCTCCCTGCAATGCAACCTAGAAACTCTCTCAAAGCAGTAAGATGGGGGCAAATTACAAGGTTCACTTTATTTTCCATCCTCCAAAGATCATTGTTCTTTCCTGGTGTTTGGTGTCTTGAAAGCCATGGTTTCAAATATTTTGTGTGGTTTGTTCTGGTTTAGTCTGGGTTTCGGCATTGGTTTTAGCTGTTTCAGTCAAGAGCATAAATTAAGTCCCTTTACTCCACTTTGGCCAGAAACAGAAGTCCTCAATTTAATTTGTAACCTATTTTAAAACTAGTCTACATTTTCTTTTGAAAGATTTTATATACTTATATGTCTCAGCATTTTAAACAGTAATTTAAAGCTTAATGGTACAAATATCACATGGGGGAAATAAAGACCTCTGGTTTCAAAGAAATACGCAAAAGCTAAGAGGTTAAATGATTTATTGTCTGTCTGTGACCCTAATGCAAACCACTGCAAAAAAAATTTTATATGACCATGCAGGGGTCTCTTCTCTTAGGTAAGGATGACTGTACCCTAAACTGTAAAATAATTGAGTTTATGGAAAACACAATAAATAGGAATAACTTTTTTTTTTTTTTTTTGAGATGGAGTCTCACTTTGTCACCCAGGTTGGAGTGCAGTGGCGCGATCTTGGCTCACTCCAACCTCCGCCTCCCAGGTTCAAGCAATTCTGCTTCAGCCTCCAGAGTAGCCGGGACCACAGGCACCCACCACCACACTCAGCTAATTTTTTGTATTTTTTGGTAGAGATGGGTTTCATCATGTTGCCCAGGCTGGTCTCAAAATCCTGAGCTCAGGCAATCTGCCCACCTCGGCCTCCTAAAGTGCTAGTATTACATGCATGAGCTACTGGGCTGGTCAGGAATAACTTCTTAAATACTTATTTGGAATGATGGTACCCAACAGATCAAAGTAAAGGTATGAATTCCCTAAAACATTGCTTTAATTGATGATACTTATCGGAGTTGATAAAAACATAGCCTACCAAACCATTTTGTAAAATATTATTATCTGAAGCCTTACTCGCATTAATTTATGAAGTACATTGAAAAAATATTACAGTCAAAGTTTGGAAAATTGAGAGTGCTCTCAATTTTAATGATTCATATTGCTAATTTGATGTTACCATTTCATAAGTGAAGATATGACATTATAGTATACAACCATGCATAACTCTTGAATAGAACTTGGTCCTGATCTAAAAGAAAAGGTGTAATAATGACAGAAAGTGCCATAAAGCTAATCTCCAAACCCCACAATCACACATTCAACAATAAGGGGCATCCCCTATCCATGTAAAATAAAATATTAACATAGGTAAATATGTTACCTCAAGACACAAAACAAATTCAAGGGTAGATCCAGATTTGCTGGAACCTAAAACATATACAATTTGAAGGTTTTCCCTAAGGAACACAATCCCAAATTTCAAATATGTAACTCTGACAAAAAGAAAGTCAACACAGTATTCCTGAAAGGTATTCCAGTCCTGGAAGGCTGATCTACCCTCAAGAGCAACTATAAACCACATCAATACCTCATACCCAACCCAAACAAAACGTAGCTCAAACTCAAGTCTCCCTGAGATGAAAAGTACAAAATATGTCCATGGCCACACCAGTGTCACCTGATACAAGGAAAACTGTGCAGGAAGGCAAATGGGAATGGAAAGACATTCACTATCAATCCATTGCAGTTAATATACCTTACCTTTGCCGGTGTTACGGAACCATACGACCACATATTGTGTTAGGTCCTGGGGTCCCTGAGGTAATGCTTCATTAGCTTTCTCCTAACCCCACCTATGAGAAAAAGAAGGGAGGGCACTTCATGGAAGTACAGACTGACACAACTTAAAATCATCTCTCTTCAAACAAGTAACTTCATTATTTATTTATTAATTTTATTTATTATTATTATTTTTTTTGAGACAGGATCTTGCTCTGTCACTCAGGCTGGAGTGCAGTGGCACAATCTTGGCTCTTTGCAGCCTCCATCTCCCAGGCTCAAGTGATCCTCCTGCCTCAGCCTCCTGAGTAGCTGGGACTACAGGCACATGTGACTGCACCTGGCTAGTTTTTATATTCTTTGGTAGAGATGGGGTTTCAACCATGTTGCCCAGGCTAGTCTCAAACTCCTGACCTCAAGTGATCTGCCTGCCTCAGCCTCCCAAAATGCTGGGATTACAGGCGTGAGCCACCACACCCAGCCCTATTTATTTATTTTTGAAACAGGGTTTCACTATGTCCCCCAGGCTGGAGTGCAGTGGCATGGTCACAGCACATTGCAGCCTTCACATTCTGGGTCAAGCGATCCTCCTGCCTCAGCCTCCCGAGTAGCTGTTACTACAGGTGTGCACCACCATGACCAGCCAATTTTTAATTTTTTTGGAGAGACAGGGTCTCACTTATTGCCCAGGCTGGCCTTGAATTCCTGGGCTCAAGTGATCCTTCCACTTTTGTCTCCCAAAGTGCTGGGATCACAGGTGTGAGCCCCCAGGCCAGGTCTAAACAAGTAACTTTTAAAAACCTCAACATTGGGCACTCATGGGGATCTTGCCTTTAATACATCCCTAAACACAGAAAGTTCGAAGGCCATTGGGTACATGTCTACCTATAGGTTTTATTTAACCAGGAACATAAAAAGGAAGGTTAAAGGAAACAAGTGGGTGAGAAATGGGGAGATGGACTAGAAATGTCATCTAGATATGTGGTCCTGCTAGCATAGAGATTTACAATATGCCCCAGGATCCCAGGTCTACCTGGCCCTCTTAGCTCCATCCACTGACTCAGTCACTGACCACCTAAGCAGTTGCTATGGAGACCGCCTAAGGTTACCATGGATGGGTGCCGTTGACTAAACATCCTGGGAAACTCAGACACAAGGTAGCAACCCTATCCCATGCTTGGATTAATAGCTGGGCACGGAACATTTTTTCCATCCTCAGCTATTCTGTTCTTGTCTAAATCAATTTGTTATGCCATTATGTTACAGAATGTATTCATACAGCAATTTTTGCTTACTTCTTGCCCTTTCATGTGCAGTAACAGAGAGAAGTCCGTCCACCATGAACTTAGCCTGAGGAGCATTGCATTCTCTAGTCACAAGTCTTCATATTTTTTTAGAACACTGCAGCGGGTTTCCAAAGAGACACTAAATTAAAAACAAATATGTTCCTGTGCATACACACACCCACTCAAACACACACTCACAGTCACACACATACACACGCACACTCACACACACACCTACACTCATACACACACACACTCACACGCATACACACACACACACTCACACATATACACACACACACACACTCATATACACACACACATACTCACACGCATACACACACACACTCACACATATACACACACACATACGTACACACTCACATACACACACACACACACACACACGGCAATCCTGTAGTGCCCCAAATTTCTATATAGTAAATGCTAAAGAGAAAAACCTATGTCAAATATAAATAATTTCCTCTGGAGATATTGGAACTCCCAGGACATTCTCCAAGATTGTGTGTCTTGGTGTCTTTCCCACAGAGAAATATTAAACTAATGTCGTGGATTACACCTTCGGTGAAAGGTGAAACTGAACACCAAGGCAGCCCCTGGAGGATTAGGTTTTGATTTCTGACACCACCTGTTAGTGTAAGAATCGTAACCGCTGAGGGCACAAAATGGCTCAGAGGCAGGACTGCTAGTAAAGTTCACAAGTGACCCTGTCAGTTTTTAATTTCAGTCATTTTGCTAGGCTGACAAGGTAAAAGGACTTCAGTAAAAGGGCATCCAGTGCCACGACTGTAGATTTGTTGAATCAGGTCATATCATTCACAAAAGGAATGGAGCCCTGGGGCCATCTGTTTATATTGACCATTTCTCTACATTTCTGAGTCAGCAACAAGCAGGCAATTGCATCATCTGCCCTCCAAATAACCACGTCACCCCAAATACACACTTCATCCCAAAAATGTTTCATTTTTTTCCCCTTTGTGTAAAGAATCTCTGAAGTAACCAGAAGCAGCATGGTATTTTATTTAATATTCACATAGTAGCTTGTAATGCATTTAATTGGTCAATTCTTCATCGGCCTACTTGACATCTTGTTGAAACAAGAAGCGGCGTTATAAGGTGAAAAGGAAAGAGTATGGCTTTCAGATTCAGATGACAATAGTTCCCAATGCTGAACGCTCAATTTGAAAGTTCTGTAATTTTGGAAAAGCTTCTTATTCTTTCTAACTATCAGTTACTTTTTCTCTAAATGGAAATAATAATATCTCTGTTGGAGATTTGTTGGGAGGATTCAATAACTATTATCCATATATCTGGCAAATAATAAGTAGACAATAGATATTTCCATTTCACAGTTCCTATGGCAGTTTTGTGTGTGTGTGTGTGCAGGATTATTTTGTGTGACTTATGACAAAATTTCCTAAGTTTTCAGCAAAGGTCTCAAATAATTCTTTCCATGAAAGCCTCTTATCAAGGCATTAAAATGATTGATTCTGGGAAAATTTAATTTTATTATTCTTAAAAGAACTCTGTAATATGAAGTAGCTTATTTATGGAATCAAAAGGTCTTCTTTTTAACTGAATTCTCTATTAGTTTTCCACATTTGGCTTGGGCCTGTTAGGTTGGGCAAATAAAATGTAGTGGAAAATAATGGAAAAATTGGAATTTGGCAAATTTTATTTGGCTTTGCTCTGTTCAAACTTACCACATAAAATCCTTCATGTCTTTTAACTCCCTTGTTGGTGATCTTTCTCCCAGATAACAACCCTAGCTTTCTGCATTCAATTAATCCACAAGTATTTATTAAAGACTTCCACTGAGACTGTGCCATATTAAACACTGTGGGGTATGCAAGAAAAGTAAATGATGACAGATTATATCGTACTTAGTGGTTCACAAACCACAAGTAGAACATGTCCCCTTACCTCTTAGTCTCACCTTGAAAAAGAAAATTTCCACACTCTAGGAACTTGAAATCTAGAGAAATAAGATTATCTCACTTTAATCAATTAGCAAGCAATTGATGCTTATCTATTTATTAAGTCGTGTGACCTAAACTTTCTTAAGCAGTTGGCCAGAAATGGGATATATCACTAGGGCTGGGGTCACCAAGAGTTACATCATGGAAATGTTTGCATTTTAGGTGGATGTTAAAGACAAGGAGAAAAAAAGAGTGACTGTGAAATAGTGAAAGTATGTGACTTGTGGGCAGTCTGGTCACCAGATATTTATAAGGGGCCGGATGATTAATTTGGGATCAGGGAGGAGAAGGTGTGGCTAGAGACATTGCCTTTAGCTAGATGAGAAAGGCTTGAATACGAGGCTGGGCTTTATGCTGTTTCATTCTGTAAGCCATTATGGTGCCAGTTAGCAGAAAGAGGATTGGAAGGAAGAGGTTTAGAAGAAAGTAGTAAACACAATAAGATAATATTCAATATAGAAATTTTAACTTGTTTTTCGAGGGTTCACCTCTTGCCTTGTTTTTCCATTAATTTACCCACTGTCTTCCCCACTCAAATAAGCGTTTCACTTAACTGTCCTCTTCGTTTTGTTCAATTCATACACTTTTTGACCACCTATCATGTGCTAAACACAGTCCTAAAGAAACGAAGTGAGAATCAATCTGCCCTCTCAAGGAGCTTACAGTGTAGCGCGGAAGTTCTGAGACATTTTCTGGGTGTCCATAAGGTCATGATAGTATGTTATTTGCCATTTTGCCATAAACCCTGATAGCACAAAAGCAGGGGTGGGTGCAACTGCTGGCACCTGAGCACCCATGGCGGCAGTGTCACCCAACTGTACTGGTTGTCATATTCTTTTGTCAGGCAATGGCAGAAACAAAAATTGCCAATTTCACTTAAGAACGTTCTCCATACAACGGTAAAAATTCTTAACCATACTAAATTTTAACAGTTGAGTAGATGTCTCTTTTTAATAATAATAATAATAATAATAAATGAGGTGAAGTCTCACTATGTTGCCTAGGCTGGTCTTGAACTCTTGGACTCAAGGGATCCTCCCACCTCCTCAGCCTCTTAAGTAGCTGGGACAACAGGCGTGCTCCAGGGACTCAGATGTCTTTTTGATATTTCCTGTGACTCACTGCATAAAGCACTTCTGCCACACACTGAAACATGATGACTGTTTCAAGCTAAAGGCGCCTGTGCCATTGTTTGAGTTGAACATATTGGGGCACCATTGAACAGCATGTTTCCGGGAACATTTTAATTAAAATGCCAAACTACAGTTAGTCCAATATGAGCATCTGGGAGAAATGTTCTCAAAATTTAACAAAATGAAGCTATCGCTTTGAGAAACGCAACTGACAGTATTTGCAAATTAAAAAAATTTAACTTTTTAGGAAAACATTAGAATTTTGGAAATATTTATTTGCCACCAGTAACTTCTCAGCTTGTAAATACTTAAAGACTTTTTGGCCAGGCTCAATGGCTCATGCCTGTAATCCCAGGACTTTGGGAGGCCGAGACGGGTGGATCATGTAAGGTCAGGAGTTCAAGACCAGCTGGGTCAACATGGCGAAATCCCATCTCTACTAAAAATACAAAAATTAGCCGGGCCTGATGGCGGGTGCTTGTAATCCCAGCTACTTGGGAGGCTGAGACAGGAGAATTTCTTGAACTCATGAGGCAAAGGATGCAGTGAGCCGAGATTGCTCCATTGCCCTCCAGACTGGGCGACACAGCAAGACTCTGTCTCAAAAAAAAAAAAAAAAAAGACTTTTTGATCAGATCGGCAGTGATACTAATGACTAATTTTAAAAAGTATGTATTGTACAATAGATGTGTCAACATTCTGTAGATTTGCACATTCATTAAGCCAATGTATGAGGTTATAAAATCATACTTAAGTAAAAGACCCATTTCAAGTGCACTGTAGACCAGTGAATTTCAATGTAACAAAGTTCAAGAAATTCATTAATGTAGTTTTAAAGGTCACATTTTAACCAACCCTTAAAAAACTTTTTTATGTCAAATTTTGGTGTACTAACAAAGAATACCCACAATAATTACATAGAAAGGGACGATCATAATCTGTATGTGGGAGGCCACATTTTCTTTGTATACTTCAACCAAAATAACAATACAACAGTTTAAATGCAGAGACAGCTAGGGGAATCTAGATGTAAGAGATTTGCCAAAAGGTAAAAAAAACAAACAAACAAACAAAAAAAAAAACTAGTCTTCTCACTTATATTTTTGGTGTTTTGGGAAATATAGTTTATTTTCATAAGACATATAATGAGTTTATTATCATTATTTTAAAATAAATATTTAAAAATTTTTCAGTTTTTATTCCTAATATGATAGATATAACCAACATAAACTAAAGTTCTTTGAGGTCCTTATTAATGTTTTAAGGGCAAAATGGATTCTGACACGAACAAGTTTGAGAACTGCTGGTCTAACCAATCATAGGGCATCCAGGGAAGGCTTTTCCCATGTTTCAGGTACTCCTTTACCCTCTGATTAATAGAAATCAGTGAAGCTCACTAATTATCAGGGTGCAGCTATTCCTCAGAATTTGCTAAGCTTCCTCCTTCTGCCATTTTTATGTCATATATTTCCCTTTCCATTCTATTTATTTAATTTCAATGTCATATATGCTTTGCAGGCTTTTTTCTTTTCAATATTTTTTGAAAAATTCATCAAAATTGTTTTTGCGTAGTTTTGAGGCAAATTTTCTACAAAACTTGACAGAGAAATTGGATCTCTCTCAGCTGCCAACCCACCCTCAAATTTTCAGCCCCAAAGGCAATTACTGTCAAAGTTTCCAGCTGATTCTTCGGGTATTTTCTTCTATCTCTTTCCATAACACACCTATGCTATGAAGCCTTAATTTTGCAATTGTCAGCGTGCTATCTACTCACTCCCCAAGTGGAAGATGAGAATTGAGCTCCTTTCACCTCCTGGTCCCTAAACCAGCCCTCTCCTTTTCCAAACACTCCTCATGTCCTGATTCTCCCCGAACCAACATTTCAGTTAGATAGAATTTAACTGCATACGTTATTAGACAACTATGTATGCATGATGCATGGTTCACAATAAAACCATGTTGCATAGTCATCAGTTTTTCTTAATTTTTTTGTTTTCTCTAGATCAATAATTTTCATTTTCTTTCTGCTTACTTTTTTTCAGCCTCAAACTTTTCTTTACTTGCATAATCTGCTGGTGATATTGTAATCACATTAGCTGTTCTCTTGTTTTCATCTTGCTGAGGTAGTCACCCTGTTTGGGTGGTTGCTCTCCAGGCACCTCCGTGGTGGCCATCTTGGATCTCTTCACCAGGACTCACCCTCTGGTGCTGACCCCTTGTCCTTCTCTTTTTTGTTTTTTGCCTTAGTTTGATGAGTCACACTCTAGTAGCTTCCCCAAAAAGGGTACATGGAAGATTAAACTTCCCCAGATGTATATGCCTAAAAATACATGGATTAATACGTTGTAAATGAATAAACCAAAAAAAAATAGATTTCATAATTTGGAAGAGAATTTCCATTTGAAAATCGTTTTACTTCAGAAATTTAAAGTCCTTGCTCTGTTGTCTTCTGCTTTCAGGACGGCTGTTGAGAGGACCAAAGCTATTTTCATTCTTGGTTCTTTGTACAAAAACTGTTTTGGTGGTTGTTTTATTTTTCAGGAAAATTTTGAGATCTTCTCCTTGACCCCACTACTAAAAATTAGTGTGCTTTGGGAATGTATTTCAGTTTACTGTCTGGATATTGGTGAATTCTTCAGCACCTAAACATTTTCTTTAATTATTTTGTCTGATGATTTCTTCCCTGCTAGTTTTTCAGGTCTCTCTTCCCATGATTCCTTTTACTTATTTTATTTTATCTTATTTTTTATTTTTATTTTATTTTATTTTTTTATGGAGACAGAGTCTTACTGTCACACAGGCTGAAGTGCAGTGGTGTGATCCTGGCTCACTGCAACTTCTGCCTCCTGGGTTCAAGCAATTCTCCTACCTCAGCCTCCCAAGTAGCTGGGACTACAGGGGCACGTCACCATGCCTGGCTAATTTTTTGTATTTTGGTAGAGACGGGGTTTCACCATGTTACCCAGGCTGGTCTTGAATTCCTGAGCTCAGGCAATCCACCCACCTTGGCCTCCCAACGTGCTAGTATTACAGGCCTGAGCCACCGCGCCCAGCCATCCCATGATTCTTTTAATCAGATATTGGACCTTTTGCAGTGGTCCCTTACTTTTTAAAAAAGCATTTTTCAGGCCGGGCGCGGTGGCTCACGCCTGTAATCCCAGCACTTTGGGAGGCCGAGCCGGGCGGATCACGAGGTCAGGAGATCGAGACCATCCTGGCTAACACGGTGAAACCCCGTCTCTACTAAAAATGCAAAAAAAATTAGCCGGGCGCTACTCGGGAGGCTGAGGCAGGAGAATGGCGTGAACCCGGGAGGCGGAGCTTGCAGTGAGCCGAGATCGCGCCACTGCACTCCAGCCTGGGCGACTAAGCGAGACTCTGTCTCAAAAAAAAAAAAAAATAAAAAATAAAATAAAATAAAAAAGCATTTTTCTCCTATTTTGCATTTTTGTCATTTTGTTTTTAGTTTGTGGAGATTTCTTCAAGTTTATCTTCCAATTTTTGTTATTTTTTATTCCTTGCTGTTTTATTTTTTCATTTCAAAGAACTCTTTCTTATTCTCTGAATAATGCTTTCTTAGTATCGTCTTCTTTTTTCTCATAGGAATAATGCTTCTCTTATCTCTTATGAGATTTTGAAGTATTTTTCTGCCTCAGTATTTCTCTTTTCTTTGAGTTTTTTGCCTTTTGGTTAGCTTGCTCGGAGCTTTGTCTCTAATCTTAGAGGATTTCCTCAGATGTTTGCTGATTGATGCCTGGTAGTTTGTGGGTTGTATTCAAAATTAGAGCACTGAAAAACTTACTTGAAGGGCAAGACTAATAAGTAGACTTCCTGGTTGTGGAACGTACTGCAGAGTGATCTAATTTGGCTCTTTATTTGGGAAGGCTCCAAAGCCAGTGTCATTAGGCCTTTTTATCCCCTCATGGTGCTAATAGATTTCCCAAGGAAGGCTCATCCTCTGCCTAGCTGCAGAGTTCTGGGGGCTGAGTTGGGGAGGAAGTCTGGGGATTTCACTATTCAAACATTTGCTCCATTACCTTAGCACATGGCCTCACTTTTAACTGGTGTCCTATGTTCCTCTGTGCCCGGCCTAAGTGAATTTTCTTTATAAAGCTACTTGAGGGTATTGGAATCTAGTAATAGAAAGAAATGGAGTTTGATAATAAATGATGGCTAACATCAATCTCTCGTTATTTTCAGTATTTACTGAGTACACATTATTAGGATATGCTCTATTAGAAACTCTTAAAAACTGTAAAGAGATGTTAGAAAGCTAATTTTTGTCATATCTTAGAAAAATAAATTCAAAAGGGAAAATAAGAGCCAAAGGCTATTAAATCAAAGGTGACTAAAATATCCTGGCAATTAAAATCTGCCTACTCTGTGGGAATTATGAATTGACTACAGTTTTTGCATCTGTTTCCGATCAAGCTATTCTCCAAGGATAGCTGGGGTGAGTGGCTAATGGATAACATACTTTACATATCTTTCCAGTACAAATTTTTTAAACTCTCAAATTATTGAAGGTCCATTTTTCACTTATCACTCTTGATCTCCTGATAAATTTCTCTTAACTATATCATCTACATCCAAAATATGCACGATACCAACATTCCCAGCGTGAACACTCAATACTAGTTAATGCACAATTTTCATTTTGATCCTCAGATCAGAGGGCACACTGAACACTGCTATACTTTCATTTTATCTGATTCGGCTCTTTGTCCTAAATATTTTTTTGTTTTTTACCAATATTTGAATTATTTACACCAATTTTAGAAACCAAATCTACTCATCCATTTCCACATTGCCAATAAATCATAGCTAATGCTTTTTGGCCTTATACTTTGCACCAGGTCCTGTGCTAAGTGTTTTATGTATATTAACTATATTCAACCCTTACAGCAATCCAATATTACAGATGTGAAAACTAAGGCCAAGGAGGCAGAATAACTTCCTCAAGGTCATTTAGTTAGTCAGTAATAAAAGCAGGACTTAAACTGTCCCCAAATCCTTCATCCTTCAATATTACAAAATAAGGCCTCCCAGAATACAGTCACAATTCTTTTCTTTTCCTTCCTTCCTTCCTTCTTTCCTTTCTTTCTTTCTTTCTCTCTTTCTTTCTTTTTTTCTCTCTTTCTTTCTCTCTCTTTCTTTCCTTTCTTTCCTTTCTTTCTTTCCTTTCTTTCCCTTTCTTTCTTTCTCTTTCTTTCCTTCCTTCCTTCCTTTCTTTCTTTCTTTCTTTTTCTTTCTTTCTTTCTTTCTTTCTTTCTCTTTCTTTCTTTCTTTCTTTTCTTTCTTTCTTTCTTTCTTTCTTTCTTTCTTTCTTTCTTTCTTTCTTTCTTTCTTTCTTTCTTTCTTTCTTTCTTTCTTTCTTTCTTTCTTTCTTTCTTTCTTTCCTTCTTCCTTCCTTCCTTCCTTCCTTCCTTCCTTCCTTCCTTCCTTCCTTCCTTCCTTCCTTCCTTCCTTCCTTCCTTCCTTCCTTCCTTCCTTCCTTCCTTCCTTTTTCCTTTCTTTTTCTTTTCTTTTTTTTCTTGAGATAGAGTTTCTCTTTTGTTGCCTAGGCTGGAGTCCAATGGTACGATCTCGGCTCACTGCAACCTGTGCCTCCCGGGTTCAAGCGATTCTCCTGTCTCAGCCTCCTGAGTAGCTGAGATTACAGGTACCCGCCACTATGCCCGGCCAATTTTTGGTATTTTTAGTAGAGATGGGGTTTCACCATGTTGGCCGGGCTGGTTTCAAACTCCTAACCTCAGGTGTTCCGCCTGCCTCAGTCTCCCAAAGTGCTGGAATTACAGGTGTGAGCCACCGCGCCCATCCACAATTCTTAAATTACAATAGAATCTTAACATTAGCATAATTAATGGGGAGAAGTAGAGGAAAAGGCACAAGATATGCCAGCTGAAATTCTCGAAGAAGGAAGACATGCTGTAATTATTGGAATGAATAAAAACTGTTAACAATATGTGAAAACCATTGTGCAAATTGTGAAATTTAAATCCCAGTTCTGTTTATTTTGTGACAATGTAAAAATCACAATTTTAAAATAACGATTTAATAATTGCTGGTACTCTGCTTGTGAAAATGTGTTTGTTCATGTCAACGCCTACTTATGAAAAATCGTTGCTTACTTGGATAAATTCACTGGGTTTGGAAGCTACAATTATTACAACCAAATAATGCAGACTCCACCAAAAAATACGTATATACATATTATTTCTATGAATATTTGGGCAACATAGTGAGACCTTGTCTTTTTTTTTTTTTTTTTTTTGAGATGGAATTTTGTTCTTGTCACCCAGGCTGGAGTGCAGTGGCAGGGTCTCAGCTCTCTGCAACCTCCACCTCCCAGGTTCAAGCGATTCTCGTGCCTCAGCCTCCCGAGTAACTGGGCTTACAGTCTCCTGCCACCACCTGGCTAATTTTTGTATTTTTAGTAGAGACAGGGCTTCACCATGTTGGCCAGGCTGGTCTTGAACTCCTGAGCTCAGGTGATCCGCCCGCCTCAGCCTCCCAAAGTGCTGAGATTACAGGTGTGAGCCACTGCACCTGGCCTAGAGACCTCATCTTTACTAATAAATAAATAATAAAAGAGGAAAACCGGATGATGCAGAGTGGAAGGCAATACCCTAATGCAAGCAGCAACCAAGTCAGGAGTTGATGATCCAAGCAACCCCAGAAGCTGGAGGCTTTGCTGAGGTTGCAGAATGCCAACAAGCCCCTCAGCCACTCACAGCTGATTGCTCACTCTTGAGTAGAGATTTCCTTCATACATACCTAGGATTTACTTTTCACTTTCACTCTTGTTTCCTTGGTCTGTGTATTGTAGATCAGATTCTCATTCTCCATGAACCTGTGGAGTATTTTCCATGGAACTTTCTGAGGAGAATTAAGATAACCAAACTCTGTAAAGATAAGAGTTCAGCTGTTATCCATTGAGGAATATGAATTCTGCTTTGGATTATTTATACACGCATGCACAGGGTTTCATTATATTTCTCCACGTATGTTTCATCTCAATTGGTCTCAGAAGTATTCGTTATATAAATGAGCCATGGCGAGCTGGAGACCTCACACTGCATTAAACATGAAGTGTTAACCGTTTAAAGTGTGTGAGCTTCTCTATGATTGTTAATTGGGATCTTGTGCCTAATTAAATGTGGAGACCTGTCAAGCTGTGTCAACATCCACATTTCATGCTGAGTTGATATTTTTATGCATCTGACAAGTTGATGAGTATGTAGGGACCATGAGTGAGGATATCAAAAGAAATTCGTATAACTTGACTCCTAGGAAGTGAGGAAATGGCAATAAAAATTGCATGTATTATTTGCCCTGTGATCTTGAAAACTGCACACAGCTCAAATGCAAGAGATTCAGAGAATAACTTAGCTTCCCATAGTCAGACTAGCTTCCCCTTGTAAGCAATAGAATGGTGAGGCTGGAAATACCTTTCTTCTGCTTATACTAACACTCTCGATAAAACCCATTGACTTTGCGTAGCTTCACCCAATGTCTGAAAAGACCAGCTGTCTCACTTTTAATTCTGGGTTTACTTTCAAAGTCTTTGTGATTTCTGATAGACTTCTGATGCCCCGATCAAAGCATGCTGAGATCAGGTTGCCATATACAATTTCCAGTACAGAGTTTCTGCCAGAAATACCACTGAATTCCTTTCTTAAAAGATACTTTCCTGGTACTTAAGGCAAGTAATGTGAAAGAAAGGGATGAAAGACTTAAAATGAGATTAAGAGCCTTCAGATATTTACAATGTGATCAACTACTCTTAATATTTATAGAACACTACACAAGAGAAGAAGAGCTTAATAATTAGGCTGGGCACGGTGGCTCACGCCTGTAATTCAAGCACTTTGGGAGGCCGAGGCAGACGGATCACGAGGTCAGGAGATCGAGACCATCCTGGCTAACACAGTGAAACCCCATCTCTACTAAAAATACAACAGATTAGCCAGGCGTGGTGGCGGGCACCTGTAGTCTCAGCTACTCAGGAGGCTGAGGCAGGACAATGGCGTGAACCTGGGAGGCGGAGTTTGCAGTGAACCAAGATCATGACACTGCATTCCAGTCTGGGCGATAGAGCAAGACTCTGTCTCAAAAAAAGAAAAAAAAAAAAGAAAGAATGTTTTAATGTTGTATCACCTTACATATGCATGTTTCAAGAACTTTCAACTATAGCATCTTCTAAGATGCATCCCCGCACCAAAATCGGTTAGAAGGACGTTATCATTCTGCATTTATACCTCATGAATCTGAGGTTCAGAAAAGCTGAGTCTTGCATGAGTATCTAGACAGCAGGTCTACAAGACCAGATCTCCTGACACCTGCCCTAAAGCTTTTCATGCTCCAGCAAAAACTGCCTTTCAATTTAAAACATTTTTAAAGATAGGGTCTTGCTCTGCTGGAGTGCAGTGGCCCGATCACAGCTCACTGTAATCTCAAACTCTTGGGCTCAAGTGGTCCTCCCATCTCAGCTTCCCAAGTAGCTAGGACTGTAAGCGTATACCACCATGGCTGGCTAATTTTTACTTGTTTACTTTTTTATTTTTTGTAGAGACCATCACACTATGTTGCCCAGCTGGTCTCAAACTCCTGCCCTTAAGCGACCCACCCACCTCAGCCTCCCAAAGCACTGGGATTACAGGCACAAGTTTCTGTGCCCAGCTGAAACTGTCTTTGTATATAGGGAAATGTGTTTTTTAGAAAATGAAAGCTCCCTAAAAATTGGATATGACTTTCAAAGATAACAATAAGAAATTCCTTTAGTTGAGTGTCTTTGATTTAGTTGATTGCTGAAGGCAGAGGACTGAATTAGGTATCATCTCACCATCACTTATACCCAAGGATCATAATATTACTGCTACAAGAAAAATCTGTGTTCTCTATGGAAGGTCATCCAGTATATGAAGTATGTAGAGTAAGAGAAATTTATGACAGACACTGTGGTTCAGTGGAGAGTGTTGGCTTCATAGTCCTCGGTTATTCACTAAAATTAGGTATAATCTTAGACACACCCTCTTATTTGCAGAAGTTACACTTTCCCTTTCTATAAAATTTGTAAGGAAGGTTGGCATAATCTCTAAGATCCCTTCTTTCTCTAAGAAACTATGACTTTCTGAGGTTCCTCCTCCCTTCTCCATTAATTTAACACATTTTTGTCTTCAATATCCTCACCAAAAGCCGGACTCAGCATTTAGGAAGGCAAAAAGAAAGAAAAGAAACAGAAGATCTTATTTCTGTGGGTTTTTTCATTCTTATTTGTGCTTACATGTTAAGTGTGCCTCATTCAATAGTTCATTTAAAAAATAGGTAAACTAAAAAAAAAAAAAAAAACAAAAAAAAAGTAAACTAGACTGGGCATGGTGGCTCATGCCTGAAGTCTGAGCACTTTGGGAGGCCAAGGTCAGGAGTTTGAGGCCAGCCTGGCCAACATGTGAAACCCCGTCTCTACTACAAATACAAAAATTAGCCCAGTGTGGTGGCATGTGCCTGTAGTCCCAGCTACTGGGGAGGCTGAGGCAGGAGAACTGCTTGAACCCAGGAGGCGCAGGTTGCAGTGGGCCAAGATTGCACCATTGCACACCAGTCTGGGCGACAGAGCAAGACTCTATCTCAAAAAAAAAAAAAAAAAAAAAAAAAACAAGGTAAACCTATTTGATAGGTAAACCTAATGGCAATTAGACCTCAATTCTGAAAATGCGTAGTTTTCACTGAACTCAGTTTCCATGCAAATCAATTTTCATTTTCAGATATCAGGGGTTTGAGATCCACAGTCATTCCATTCCCAAGAACCAGTGTTTCATCTTACTTTGAACCCTCATGGAGAAGATCCAAATGCAGAGTCTATTTCAGCGCTAAAGTAGACTCTGTGCTTGGATCAGCTCCACAGAAAGCATGGGGAAGACGAGAAACCAGCTCAATTTCAGAATGCAACAGTATAAATCAAATTTAAGAACATCCAGAGATACTTAGCCCAGGACAGAAAACTTTAAATGGGTTCTTTCTGGCCATAAAAGGTTCTTTTTCCAAAATTATTCCTTTTAATTCCAAGTTTCCATCCTAATTGGTCTTCATGATTTTGCTATAGTAATTGCAATCTGTCCAAATAATGAAGGATGTATTTTAAAGAATGTAGGCTGGGGATGTTTGAAAATGTCCATTTATTGCATATGTCAGCACAATATCTGCTTTTGATCATTCATAATAGCAATATTCAATGAAAGACATTTTGAATTAGTCAACTTGTAACAAAAACATTATTTAAATCTTTTCAGACTGTCCCAACAGATCAGTAGCCAATGCGAATATAGAAAAGGAAATGTCATTATAAAGCAAGAAAATCAGAGTATAAATTGACTACTGAAGATACTCAATAGAGTTCTATTTCCACCTGCCATTTTTAATGCAAAACGATTGATGCTACATTGTGTCCTATTTAACTTCCCCACTACTCCCCAAGTACCACTGCACAGAATCTGATCATTTTACCTTTTGTTATGCTATCCTCCATCCCGGATCACACTCACATTCACTTAGTCTTCTGAGCATTGTTGGAGAAGAGCAGGACATTGTGCCAGGAGTTAGTTAGTTAGTTTGTTTGTTTGTTTTAACAAATCATTAATCTGTAAATCCGCCTGAGTTAATTGGGGGTTTTGGCAAATGACTAGTTCCCCTAATAATCAGTGCCCCTGGCTGGGTGTGGTGGCTCACACCTGTAATCCCAGCACTTTAGGAGGCCGAGGTGGGTGGATCACCTGAGGTCGAGAGTTTGAGACCAGCCTGACCAATATGGAGAAACTCCATCTCTACTTAAAATACAAAATTGTCTGGGCATGGTGGCCCATGCTTGTAATCCCAGCTACTAGGGAGGCTGAGGCAGGAGAATCACTTGAACCCAGGAGGTGGGAGATTGCGATGAGCTGAGATCACGCCGAGCCAAGATTGCGCCATTGCACTCCAGCCTGGGCAACAAGAGCAAAATTCCGTCTCAAAAAAACAAAAAACAAAAAACAAAAAACAATCGGTTCCCCTGACATGACATTCCCTCGAATAAACAATAGAAACTTTTGAATTCTTCCTCCATCCTTTCTACTCCTACTTGCCTCATCCATGGTAGAAGCAGGTGCCGGAACTGGCTAACAGTCTATGCCCTGGCTTGTGATTCTAATTTATCCCTTAATCATTCCTTATGTTGCCTACAGAGTCTGTTCTAGGTGATCCACTCCTGATGGCCACACTGCTTTTCATACATGGAGATCCGGACCTTCCCCTTTCTGCCTTGCCAACTCTGTGTGATTCAGAGCCACATCTTTGTCACTGTCTCCTAGCACATCACCATAGCTTCAGGGATCTCTCATTCTTCAGTGTTATCTCAGAGAAGAAGCTGTAGCACCTCTTCTCCAAGACCAAGGCCTTTCCAGATGTCTCAGTTCCATGGAACCCCCACCTTCTTTTGAATTCTACACTTTCTGATGCACCTGTTTTTTGTGTGTGTCTTCAACCTTTGATTCTGTATTGGGTTTTACCTTGTGAATCTGCTCAAACCTTCTATCTAAAAACAAAAAGTCCCTTTCCTTGGCTCTGCTGGGATTTATCTCTTTTTAGTTTAACCAATTAATGTATTGTCTTCACCCTACTCCTGTTCTCTATCACTTTTTGCTTTCTTTCTTTCTTTCTTTTCTTTTTTTCTTTTTTTTTTTCTTTTTTTTTTTTTTTTTTTTTTTTTGATGGAGTTTCGCTCTTGTTGCCCAGGCTAGAGTGTAATGGTGCAAGCTCAGCTCACCACAACCTCTGCCTCCCAGGTTCAGGCAATTCTCCCGCATCAGCCTCTCGAGTAGCTGGAATTAGATGCATGTGCCACCACACCTGGCTAATTTTTGTATTTTTAGTAGAGATGGAATTTCTCCATGTTAGCCGGGCTGGTCTCGAACTCCCGACCTCAGGTGATCCGCCTGTCTTGGCCTCCCAAAGTGCTAGGATTACAGGCGTGAGCCACTGAGCCCGGCTTTGCTATACTTCTTAACAGTCTGATCTGAATTTGGGTGCTTCCTTGACTGGATCTGTTTTCAGTGGTTACCAATGTCCTCTTAAATGCCAAACCCAGAGATCTTTTTTTGTTTAGTCATTATTCTTCTGGATTACTCAGTAGCTTCTCCTAAAATCCTTTTCTTTATTAAGTTTCTAGGATTCTACATGGATCTAGTTCTCTTTTTACCTTGAACTTTTCTTTCTAACCAAGGTTGTTCATTTTCCTTTTTTTCTCCCTCATTCTTTCCTTCAACCTGAGCGTTCATTATTCACAGCCTCCCCCACCTCCCTTTTTTTTCTCCCTCAGGCATTTCATCTCTTTTCATGGCTCAAAAGAACACCTTTCCCAAATCTTCAGTCTTGAACTCACTCTTTATCTTTATCTGCAATTAGATACCTCTTACTAAAGTCCTGTGATTACTTCAGACTGTTAGCATCTTAAACTGGACTCATATTTTTAGCCAAAACCAGGTTATAATTTTTAGATATAACTGAAAACATCATTGTTCCATCAACCCAAACCTAAAGATTTTGAACAAAGTCTTTCTGCACAAAAATAATACATTATATACTTAAGTATGATAAGAGGACTATGTGCAAAAGTTCTAAGAAATATGGTTGACTAAGAAGTTAAATCTGAAGCATTGGAAAAGATATGGGGAGTTGTTTAAGAAGAAAATTTTGAGTCTTTTAAGATTGAGCAGCCGGGTGCGGTGGCTCAAGCCTGTAATCCCAGCACTTTGGGAGGCCGAGATGGGCGGATTTCGAGGTCAGGAGATCAAGACCATCCTGGCTATTTGAAACCCCGTTACTTTACAAAAAAAAAAAAACTTGGTGATGTATCCCAGCTACTCCGGAGGCTTTTTGCAGTGAGCTGAGATCTGGCCACTGTACTCCAGCCCGGCTACAGAGCAAGACTCCGTCTCACAGCCAAGATCCTATTTCTATGCAATTTATTTATTAATTTATTTATTATTATTATTTTTCTGAGACAGAGTGTTACTCTACAGCCCATGCTGGAATGCAGTGGCGCAATCTTGGCTCACTGCAATCTCTGCTTCCTGGGTTCAAGCGATTCTCCTGCCTCAGCCTCCTGAGTAGCTAGGCTTACAGGTGCATACCACCACACCTGGCTAATTTTTTTTTCTTTTTTTTTTTTTTTTTTTTAGTTGAGATGGGGTTTCAACATGTTGACCAGGTTGGTCTCAAACTCCTGAGTTCAGATGATCCACCCACCTCGGCCTCCCAGTGTTGGGATTATAGGTGTGAACCACCATGCCCAGCCGAGTCTTTGTCTACACTGATTTATCACTGCTACCTTCCTTTATCTTTCTTCTCTCATCAAATAACATATTTAGTATTCTCTCATGCATTTACTTACTTTTTCAATAGCTGGCGAGTCAGCATTTTCTCTGCTTGTGCCTGACTTCTTCTGGGTGGTTTTTAACACATATAATAAGTGGAGAGATTTAGTTTTCTCCCAAGGATCTTTCTGTTCCCAGATTTCCCCCTAAACTACCATATTAATGTTCTTAAGACATCTCTTCATGCACATCAAAGCTGCGCTAAAAAGCTTTTCATTTATCAAGATGAAATCCAAGTTTCTTTGTCTGGCATCGGAGATTCTTAAAAGTTTGAATCCCCTCTTCTCCACCTCTATTCCCTCTTCACATCCATCTTTATAACTTCTATTCTTTTTTTTTTTTTTTGAGATGGAGTCTTGCTCTGTCACCTGGGCTGGAGTGCAGTGGCATGATCTCAGCTCATTGCGACCTCTACCTCCTGGGTTCAAGCGATTCTCCTGCCTCAGCCTCTTGAGTAGCTGGGACTACAGGCAAATGCCACCATTCCCAGCTAATTTTTTGTATTTTTAGTAGAGATGGGGTTTCACGGTGTTAGCCAGAATGGTCTCAATCTCCTGACCTCGTTATCCACCCACCTCAGCCTCCCAAAGCGCTGGGATTACAGGCATGAACCACTGTGCCCAGCCTCCATTCATATTTTTATATCAAAAGACTCTTCTCCTATCTACTCCTTTTGTAACTGTGCTATGTGCATTCAAACTTCCAAAGCATTCCTTCACCCTTCTTGCCAAGAATACCCTTCTTCATCTAGCATAGCCTTTACTGTAAATCCCTTCCTTCCTGTTAAGGCCAAGCTGGGCACCACATCCCTCATTAGGCCACCTACAATGTTCTCAGTCTTTAGTGTCTTCTCTCTTGTCTGAATTCCTGCAGCACTAATCATCTATTCTCTTCCATTAGCAATTTCCATGTGATATCCAATGTTGCTATGTATTTTTACACATGTAAGCAAACATTCTCATTTTTTTTTAACTAAATGATAAGTCCTTGAAGAACAAGTTACCTCTTCGTGTTACTGACATGTGAGATGCTAACATTTAGTGAAGTTTAATACACTTGCCTGTGTTGACAACTCTTTCAATCAGATAAAAATTTCATTTTCTCTCTCATTCCCAAAAGATACTATGAACAGTGTCAACACATTGCAGTACATTTTACCACGGAGTCTCGCTCTGTCGCCCAGGCTGGAGTGCAGTGGCGGGATCTCAGCTCACTGCAAGCTCCGCCTCCCGGGTTCCCGCCATTCTCCTGACTCAGCCTTCCGAGTAGCTGGGACGACAGGCGCCCGCCGCCACGCCCGACCAGTTTTTTGTATTTTTTAGTAGAGACAGGGTTTCACCGGGTTAGCCAGGATGGTCTCGATCTCCTGACCTCGTGATCCGCCCGTCTCGGCTTCCCAAAGTGCTAGGATTAAAGTCTTGAGTCACCGCGCCCGGCTGCAGTACATTTTAAAAACTCTGAAACTAATGTATATCTTTCAAATACAGATACAATTAGTATCATTTGCAAGCTTCTCTGTAGTCCATACCTCTACAGAATTTAGTTCAATCTAACAACTACGTGTAGATTGCTTGTTATGTGCAAAACTTTAGGTAGGAACATGGCGGAGGCAGAGATAATATGATGAAATCTTGCCCTTGAGGAGTTTTGACCTTGTAGTGACATGTGCATGTTCCCATCCTCTAGTGCTGGATGTGAGTGTAGCGCTGGGTGTGAGTGGAGTTGTGAGACATATACAAAGTGGTTAATGCAAATGATTAAGCAACAAAATTTTCTTTCTTTCTTTCTTTCTTTTTAAACGGAGCCTCACTTACTCTGTCAACCAGGCTGGGGTGCAGTGGTGTGATCTTGGCTCACTGCAACCTCTGCCTCCCAGGTTTAAGAGATTCTCCTGCCTCAGCCTTTCAAGTAGCTGGGATTATAGGTGTGTGCCACCACGCCTGGCTAATTTTTGTTGTATTTTTTAGTAGAGATAGGGTTTCACCATGTTGACCAGGCTGGTCTTGAACTTCTAAGCTCAAGTGATCCGCCTGCCTCAGCTTCCCAAAGTGCTGGGATTACAGGCATGAGCCACCATGCCGGGCCAGCAATAAATTCTGCTTAGAGAAATTGGAAGAGTTTGTGGAGAAATTAGCAAGAAAATTAACAGTTGTTAATCCATTCTGTATTAAACATTATTTATTCATCCTTAAAATAATAACTAATCTGCATTACTTGGTTAATTAAACAACTTAGAATTTTTTGTTTCATTTTATGCAAAGCAGCGGTGCTCTGGATGCACCAAAGGGATATATAATTCTGAGGATATGGGAAAAAATCAACTGAAATACGCTCTTCCTGTTCTACTCTCACTCAGTTGCTCAATGTTGCACTCTGACGCCAGACGTGTGGGGCTTTTCCCCACAGACCAAGCAAGCAATCAGTTCTGCAGTGAGCACTAACTGGGTGCCCTCTAACTCAATTCAATTCTGACACTATCTACCTGGAGATCGCATCAGATCCCACAGGGTGAGGGCTCAGTCCCACAAGACGATACCCGCTTTCTGATGCCAAGCATTAAGTCCTATGTTGTCTTACCTGTGCTCCTGACCCATCATTTATAAATTGGGGGTCAACTGATTTTGCTAGAGCAGCACACAGAACTCAGGGAAACACCTTATTTACATTTACTGGCTTATTTGAAAGGATGTAGATGAAGAGATATCTAGGACAAGGCATGCAGGAAGAGGCGTGGAGCTTCCATGCCCTCTCTGGGCACCACTCTCTAGGAAACTCCACATGTCCAACTATCCAGAAGCCCTAAGAACCCCTTTTGGGGGATTTTGTGGAGGCTTAATTACATACGCATGATTGATCAAGTCACTGGTCATCGCTGATGAACTTAACCTTCAGCCTCTCTCCCCTTCCCAGTGGTTGGAGGATGGGGCTGAAAGTCCCAACCGTCTAATCCTGCTGTGGTCTTTCCATTGACCAGCCACCATCCTGAAGCTATCCAGGATCCTCCACCCATCAGACAACATCAGCAGACAGAAAGATCCTTATCATTTTGGAGAGCCCAAGGATTTTAGGAGCTGTGCATCAGGAAACTAGGAGGAAGAGCAAATATGTATTTCACAATATCACAATAACATTTGATCTTATTTTTTCTCTTTATGAAATGAATTGGTGTGAGTAACTTGAGTTTTGAACTTTGAAAATTGAGAATTTTCACAGACTGAAAGAATGAGAAGATCCAGAGAGGCCTGATAGTTGAGTTCTTTGTAACATATATGTAAATTATACATAGAACAACATTGGCTTTGTAGATAGAGAAAGGGAACAGGGTAGTAGCAGTCAAGATACTAAAATCACATATTTTGAAACTCCAAAGATCACAAAAGAAATGAAGTGAAAGAGATGTGTGAAGAGGTGTGGATGGCTTGGAAAATGGTTAAAAACAGAGGAATGAAATAATTTTTCTTATACATAGAAATCACATAGCCTTGATTGATATAAAGAGTTTTTCAAGACACAGTTGGAGTATTTTGAATACACTTGTTCCTTTGTAGCCATCGGGGTTGGTTCTAGGACTTCATCTCTCAGTGATACCAAAATCAGTGAATTATCAAGTCCTTCATATAAAATGGCCTAGTATTTGCATATAAGCTATGCACAGTCTTTCTTCTACTTTAAATCACCTCTAGATTACTTATAATATCTAGCACAGTGTCTATACATCCCTTCATTTGCATGGATTCAAGGTAGTACTTGATGCACAGCAAACTCAAGTTTTGCTTTTTATAACTGTGGAATTTTCCTGAATATTTTTGATCTGAGGTTGGTTGAACCCATGAATGCAGAACCCGTAGATATGGAGGGTCACCCTTTAGTTCTGTGCTTGTTCCATTGAAAAACAAATAGTGTACTTTTAAAATTATAATAGTCTCATATTATATAGGGCATTTCTCTTAAGATATCAAGGGTCAAAAAAAGCGTTAGACCTATATATCAATCCCTTTTGAAATATAATTACTTAGTAATTTCTATAAAAGATCTATGTCAAGGTAGGTTTAATATAGTAAGCTGCCCTTGATGGTATATTTTGTGTTTACATCAATTTTTTAGAAGGTATGCCTTGTTCCTAAAACTAAATAGAATATTTTGTGGGAATTGTTAGACTCCTTACCTGGTATGGTTTGGCTGTGACCCTCCCAAATCTCACCTTGAATTGTAATAATCCCCATGTTTCAAGGGCAAGGGCAGGTAGAGATAATTGAATCATAAGGGCGGTTCCCCCCTAGTGTTATCATGGTAGTGAATAAGTCTCACCAGATCTGATGGTTTTATATATGGAAGTTCCCTGGAACAAACTCTCCTGCTTCCCACCATGTAAGAGGTGACTTTGCTCCTCATTTGTCTTCTGCCTTGATTGTGAGGCCTCCCCAGCCATGTGGAACTGTGATCAATTAAACCTCCTTCCTTTATAAATTACACAGTTTCAGGTATGTCTTTTTATTAGCAGCATGAGGACAGACTAATAGATTACCTAACACATTTTACAGTGCATTTTCTCTGATTACTGTCCTCGGCTGTAGAGCAGTCTCAAAGTGAAGCAAGCCTGGCCCTAGCCTTAGGTGATTCACAATCTGATGGGGGATAAAACATAATAGTCAAATAATCATGACAGAGTGATCTAGGAAATGCTTTTGAAACCTCAGAAGGAGAGCAGCCTAGGACATTTTGGGAGGCTTCCCAGAGGAATTGATATTTTAGTGGGATCTTGACAATGGATAGGAAGGAAAACAAGAGGCTTCAGAAAGAAGGTGATATTTTTTGGTGGGCTCTTACAGAACTTCTAAGAGTGGAGAGAGTGCTTTCTTTCTCAGAGAGGATCAAATAATTTTGCAAGAACCTTCAATGTACGAGGAGGCTTTAATATACCTTGCAAGATAAAAACCTGATAAGCACAAAATATTACAGTATCTTTGTCTCAAATCAGAAGCATAGCAAAGTTTCACGGCCGATTAGCTTGATTCATAATCTTCTTATGCCAAACCATCAGATAATTCAAATTCTGTCAAAACCGAGTGAAAAAAAAATCCAAAGCGTGACCAAGCCTTCCGAGAAAAATATATCAGCTCCTTAGATATTAAAATGATGAATCAATTACTGTGGATTTGTTAGAGATATCTCTGAATTCCACAGGTCTAGAGAGATGTGATCAGGTAGCACATCTTATCTATGTTTTCTCAATTTTGATGTTATTGACAAGGGACAGGATGGTGTTTTGTTGTGGAGGACTGTCTTGTGCATTGCAGGATGTTCAGCATCCTCCCTGGCCTCAACCTTCTAGGTTTCAGTAGCAGCCCTCATATTGGCCAGATGGCCAAAAATGCCTTCCAGCATTGACAAATGTCCCCTGAGGGGCAAAATCACAACCAGTTAAAAACCATTAATGTCATCAATATATCATTTCCTCTCCCAGAAATGGAGTCCAGAGTAGAGACATGGAGATATGAGTGACAAAGACAGTGATGGCATTGCTCACAGCCAACTGTGTACTGCCATTCTGGATTCTCTGCACCCAACCTAGGACCAGTGACACAAACTGGCCCTTTATGACTTTTGCATGAGTGGTTCCCTCAGATTTAGAAAGAGAAATCCAAGCCACTTCCTTGTCTTGCTGGAAAGAATACATTGCATCAGTTCTTCAATTTATGCCCAGTTTGAGAATTCATCAGTATACTTACTCCAAAAAGAAAAAAAAATTCTTACCATGTTCAACATGTAAACATGAAAAAAAAAATCCAGGGAAAAAAGACCCTTGAAATTTTTGGCCCACTGAGAGTTAGTGCAACCAAATGGAAAAGTAGATCCATCAAGGGAAACATGATTGACGCAAAAGACAGCAGTAAAATGAAACCCGTCATCATATTCTAGGAAACCAATCAGTCTTTGAACGTGGCAAGTACAGGAGAAAATGTAAGGTAATGAACAGAAGAGAAGTGGGAAGTGAGTTAGCCAGAAGGCACTGGAAAATTTGGCTAAAGAGAATGTCCCACAAGCAAAGGACTCTTGGCCCTTTTTCTAAGGCCCCTGGCCAATCCCATTGTTCCCAAGGCTTTGGCATGTTGAACTGAAGGGCAGCTCCAGCCTTGCCCTGTGTTCTTTCAATCCACTGGGTCAATCCATGGACCCTGTGGGGCTCCTCTCCTTAGTTCTGAGGCCATGCGATCTGGACGCATCAACGTTCATTTCAACTCAGACTTTTAAGAACGGCGAAAAGGCAATCTGCTATTATTCAAGCTGATCCCACCCTTTTATCCCAGGGAAGTTGCAAAAGGGTTTATGGCCAAGATACTACATTTCTCTTAGTATTCACCACTGGTGTGAGCCAAAGAGAAGGCAGGGTATTCCCAGGGCATTCCAGATTCTTTCAATCTGGAAAGCTGAACTAGGAAGATGCCACAAAAGCAGAACAAACAGGAGAGTTCTCGTCCTTGTTGGGTAAGGTCCAGAATGCTGGAAGGCGACAAACTGATTAATGAGTGCCATCTCTCTCCTTAGTAACTATCTTCTTTTAAGAAGTACTATCCAGCGGGCGTGGTGGCTCACGCCTGTATTCCTAGCACTTTGGGAGGCCGAGGCTGGCAGATCATGAGGTCAGGAGATCAAGACCACCCTGGCCGACATGGTGAAACCCTGTCTCTACTAAAAATACAAAAATTAGCCGGGCTTGGTGGCGCATGCCTGTAGTCCCAGCTACTCGGGACGTTGAGGCAGGAGAATTGCTTGAACCCGGGAGGCAGAGGTTGCAGTGAGCCAAGATCGCGCCACAGCACTCCAAAGTGGCGACAGAGTGAGACTCCATCTCAAAAAAAAAAAAAAAAAAAAAAAAAAAAAAAAAAAAAAAAAAAAAGTACCATTCTTCTTTTGGCTTATGTGCTGTTTGTGTTCCTTGCTGTTAATGGTAGTGATTCTAGTCTTACTAGAACACAATCTCTCAGTTCAGTTTTAAACCAATATGTGCTCTAGGAAACAGCCCGTCAAGGACAAATCCCCTGATCCTGTTTTGTTTGTTTTCTTGGTCCTAGCCATGTTTTTCTCCCCTCTTCACTTGGCAGCAATTGAAGTACTCACGATGCTCCTTTATCCCCCGCTTTTGGAGAAGGAGCTCTTCAATGCAATAAGTTAGTCTAGACAAAGAAAATTAGGGCAATTAGTAGAAAGCTAGCAAATGTGCTGTGTAGGAGGCTCTGTCATTACGGACCCTCACTCAGGCTCCTGTGGTTTGGTGTGTGTACAGAATGATAGTTCTGGGTTTCCTCTCTGCAGAGAGGAATAAAATAATACTGGGTTTCAATTAAAGACATAACTGCAATTTAGTCAGGAGCATAGGAACAGAGGGGCTGTCAGCTATGCCAAGCTAATGTCATAAGACAGAAAATCTCAGCACATAGCAAGGGATCCTGAGGCATCTGAGTTACCGCAGCCCTCATACTCAATAAGACACCAAGACCAGCAATTAGAATGCAGACAGAACAAATATTTACATTTTGAGAAAACAAAAGAGGAGGCATCAACAACAGAATGAATCAAAAGCCACAAGGTCTCAGATGTGGGCAAGCAAAGTGTTGCTGTCAGTGTGAAGCAGGAAGGCAGAATTGGTTTCCAGTATTTGCAATTCAGAGATGTAGATTACTGGAAAATTTACAATAACATTGCAGTTTAAAATCTCCACTCCATCCGTGTTACCCAGAGTTGAACATGAGGAGTCAATTGTCCTTTTCCTCCTTCTACCTACCATTAGCTCCAAGTCATTTCTTCATGGGTATATGGATTATGTGTTCCAGAGAGCCTGGATATGTTATTTCGAGCCTTTCAAAGTCCTAGAAATGCTCATGCATTTAAAAAACTGTATTTCAACTCAGAAATTTCTTTTGTTAAGAAGCTCGGTGTTCTGACTGATCAGAGGGTATAGTAAAATCTAATAACAGAAGAAAAATTAGGGCTTTGGGAAGGGGATGTCCAGGAAGGGAAAGGGATGTGTGGCTCCCCTCTCATCTCAAAGTAGTAGGTCCATATTTTTCTCTTTTGTTTAATTTTATAGCTGGGTCACTCATGCAAGCTCAGGGAGTGGATCCTGAGTAGGGGACAAAATCCTGGCTGGTTAGGCACATCATAGCAAAGAGACTTGTCACCACCAGGAAGACCCCAAGCCAGCCATTGTAACTGCAGTGAGGCACTTGGTTTTGACCAATTTGGCATGCGTAGGGCTACTATAAGAAATCCATAAGGGATGGCAAATAAGAATGGGATGACGGGGGCCTGGTTAGTGAGGAAAAGTTGCTCAGTGGACAAGGCTTGGCTTTAACATGGCAAATGATGCTGACTTTCCCCTTCCTGATGTCTCTAATTCTGAAATTCTATAAGCATGAGATGGTGTCTCAGCCCCTTTTGATCTACATCAACCCATGGTGGATGTCTGCCATGTACTTGGCATCAGTACTTGGGAAAATGACTTGGCTGCCAATTATCTGATGCTGTTATTTCATTTCTAAAATGCAATATCTAGAAATTGTTCATTTGAGAGACATTTCAAAGCATTTGTAGCCAATGTGCCAAGTTTCTGATTCATTTTGGGAGAGACACCCACACATAGTATTTCACTCAATTCAGTGTTTTGTAAATGACTAGTATTAGTCGAGTACATACAGTTTACCAAACATGGTTCTAAAAAGTTTTTTGTTGTTGTTGTTTTGGTTTACTTTTTTTTTTGGAGAGTATTTGGCTATGTTGCCCAGTCTGGAGGGCAGTGAGTGGCACAATCTTGGCTCATTGCAACTTCCGCCTCCTGGACTCAAGGGATCCTCCCACCTCAGCCTCGCAAGTTGCTGGGACTATAGGTACACACCACCATGCCTGGTTAATGTTTGTATTATTATTATTATTACTATTATCATTATTTTGGAGAGACAGGGGTCTCACTATGTTGCCCAGGCTGGTCTCAAACTCCTGAGCTCAAGTAATTCACCCACCTCCACTTACCAAAGTGCTGGGATTACAGGCGTGAGCCATCGCACCTGACCTCTAAAAGGTCTCTGCATGTCTTTAATACAAATGCACGCAGGTGAAATCACTGGATGATTCCATGCTGTTTTAAACCTTTTCCCAGGTTACTGAAAGAGTTGGCTTTGTTAGATAAGTAATCAATCACGAAGGAGCTAAGAAGGAAGTTTAAAGAGGATAAAAAGTGCAAGTCAAGACAAAGCCACCCATCATTGCATTTGAGGGGTGCATCTAACCTGAACTCCTGAACGTTTTAGGTTAGCTTATAGATAATAAGGGTGACTAAATTTAAGATCAGAGTAGTCAAGAAATTTTGCTTTCTAGACAATCCTACTTTGACTTGTTCCTCTGTTTATTGACTGTCATTACTTTGAATTCTGTTGTTTCAAACATATGAAATGTAATGAGCTTCAGTGTTTCTTTAGTTTTAATAAAGCCAACCTCAGGTTTTTTAAACGGGCATGGCATTCTGCCAATCACTTTCAGGGTTCAACATCTGAAGCAAGGTTCTCCAGGAGATTATGAAAGTTATTGTTTAAATAATGGATATTTTGCATGACTTATATGATTAATATTTTCTATTTATAGAACAGAGTCATGTACCCTCACTTTTTGCAGGGCATGCTGAGCTTTTTTTTTTTTTTTTTGGAAGACAGAGTCTTGCCCTGTTGCCAGGCTGAAGTGCAACCTCCGCCTCCCGGTTCAAGTGATTCTCCTGCCTCAGCCTCCCAAGTAGCTGGGACTACAGGCACACACCACCACACCCAGCTAATTTTTGTATTTTTAGTAGGCATGCGGTTTCACCATGTTGGCCAGGATGGTCTCGATCTCTTGACCTCGTGATCCGCCCACCTCAGCCTCCCAAAGTGCTGGGATTACAGGCATGAGCCACCGCGCCTGTCCTGAACTCCTTTTGTTGTTTCTTTAGGCATTAACTCCTTTCCCCCTCTTTTTTTTATCAGTGCTGTTTTTTGCATCTACTACACTTTTTAAGTGTCCATCTCTGTGTTCTCTGGGTAGACACCTTCAGAGAACAGAGAGGCTACCAGGCAAGAATTCCTTGCTCCTTAAAACTCATCTCCCTCCACAACTAACTGTATTTTTTTCTTTATTTTCTATCTCAAAGAAAGATATCTAATTTTGTCCAGCATTTTCTTTCTTTTCTCTACTTTTACATTTCCCCTATTTTTTGCTTTTGTTCATTTATTTGTTTGCTCTCAGTGTTTAAATATATTCAAATAGCTTCCATTTTAAGTTTAAAATTTTTAAAGGTAAAGGAAGGGAGGAAGGGAGGCTACCATTTCTAAGATCTATTCTGGCTTCTGGGGAACAAAATCTGTATTTAATTTATCTTACTACAGCACAACTAAAAGTGCTTTCACTAACGTATCTAAGTCTTAGGAATTAATTGATCATTCCAGTTTATCTTCTTTAGTATGTTGGCATCTCACTTTGGTCAGCATTTAGTTGCTTGGTATTCTTGCTTTGCTTGGATTCTGTGGTACTCCTCCTTCCAAACCTCCCGGTCTTCTTTGAATGTTTGTTATCTTCTGTTCAGCCCAAATATCAGTGTTCTTCAAGATTCAATGTTTGCCTCTTTTAACTCTCACACTATGCCTCGGAGATCTTACCCTCATGTACAGAACTACAGATGGCTTCCAGATCTACAGCCCCCGCTGCCATTTTGTCTGCAACTCCTGACCCATATTTTTGACATGTCATGTTTCCCCATCCTAGGAACAATTACCAACCCCCCTCTGGGATTGAGAAAATTTAAATTGCCCAGGTATGAACACCAACTGCTCATCCCTCTTCATACCAGTTTACTCTTCCATCCCTGCACATTTTCTTTAGGGTTAGAGACAAATTAACCATGGGCCAATTCAAGGTCACTGCATCCACCTGTGTGCTTGGCTGCATGACCCTTCCTTCCCATTTAATTATCAGACCTTACTCCAGGATTTGTTATATTCCCTTACTCATATGTTTTAAACCCCATGTTTTAGGCTAGGTGTTCATCCTTAGCTTTAAAAAGATATTTAAATATATCCCATCCAAATAAATAAGTGAATGAATAATACACTCTCTCCATTGGGGCTGCCTTCTTTCTAACCACCATAATTGAGGGCTTTTTTTCTTAACCAAATTTCTTGAAATCGAAGGTACTATGGTTCCACTTCCTCTCTTGTCCTTACCAGTCTTCAGCTCCTTGCAAGTTGGCTTCTGTGACACCTGCTAGAGTGAAACCTGCTCACACTCAGGTCCTACATGTTCCCAAACTCAGAGGGCTCACTTCCGTCATTATCTTACTCCACTTCACTCAGCTGACACCGGCTCATTCCCTACTTCTTGGAATTGTCTTTCTGAGGTTTTCATGGGAGTCTTGACTAGGCTTTGCTTTCTCTCTTTTTACTCAGGTTATCTGGTATAAATATTTCTTTTTCTTTCTTTTCTTTCTTTCTTTTTTTTAGATGGAGTCTCCCTCTGTCATCCAGGCTGGATTGCAATGGAGCAATCTCAGCTCACTACAACCTCCGCCTCCCAGGTTCAAGCAATTCTCCTGCCTCAGCCTCCTGAGTAGCTGGGATTACAGGCATGCACCACAACGCCTGGCTAATTTTTGTATTTTTAACAGAGACAGGGTTTCACCAGTTGGCCAGGCTGGTCTCAAACTCCTGACCTCAAGTGATCCCCCTGCCTTGGCCTCCCAAACTGTGGGGATTACAGATATGAGCCACCGTGCCCAGCCAATATTTCTTTCTCACATTCATCCTTTAAACATTGGTTTCCCAAGGATGTCATTCCTGGCTTTTAAGAATTTTTTTCACAATCTCTCCTTTGTACTATCTTTCTTCTTTACAAATTCACAGAAATGTTGTAGTCAAAAAAACAAAAACAAACAAAAAACTGGTTTTGAGAACCTAAACAAAGCTCAGCTCTCCACTCACTTTTACTAACAACACAACTGTGGATAAGTTGCATTATCTCTTTAAGTATTAGTTGTCACCTCTGTAAAGGGAAGTGTTCATATGAACTCAGATTTTTATCATGGGTACAATGGATATAACATACGCAGTAATATAAAGTATTAATGCCTGTACTTAGTAAGTGCTTACAACTATAGTTTTATTATTGTTATTGTCTTTATAATTATATATTTTATATATATTGTATATAAATAAATTATAAATATAAATTAGGCTTATAAATAAAAAATAAAATTATAAATAAATGTATAATATATAATATATATATCACCATAATATATAATTATATTATATATTATATATTATAATATATTATAGTGTTATATTATATAGTGTTATAATAATAATATAGTGTTATAATTATAATATATAATATATAATATAATTATTTTCTATGTTATAATATATAAATATATAATGTAATATAATTATATAACATTATTTAATATATAATATAATATTATATATTATAATATATAATATGTAATATAATATAATTATATATTATAATTATATTCAACTAATAGCTGTATGTTATAGACTCAAATCTACCATCTTAAACAGTCCTCTCAGAGTTTAGATTTATACAATAAATAGGTGTCTACTCAGATGTGCCTCAATGATGCAATGTACAGAAACAGAGAGGTCGTCTGTCTCTTCATCTCCAGACCCACTCATCCTGCTGTGTTTCTTCCCTCAGTTGGTAGCTAAGTATCTGGCATCACCAAATTTTCCAAACCCTAGCTTTCTCAACATATTTCTCTCTCTTCTTCCCACCCATACACCAACGTCTTGTTCAGGCCCTTATTTTCTCCTACTGGAGTGATTCCAGTAGCCTCCTAACTAGTCTCCTGCATTTTAGCTTTTCCTCATTTCAGTTCATCTTCCATACTATTGCACTCTCTTAACTGCAGATGTGGTGTTGCACTTCTCAGAGCAAAACCCTTCCATGATTCCTCATAGTTGACGTAAAACCCAATCTATTGAGTAGCACATATGTAGATTTCTCCATGACCTTGTCCCTGCCTTGCCTTTTATGTTTCAGTGGAAACTGATTGTTTTTCTCACATTTTGTATGTTCTATTTCTTTGCTCATGCTGTTCTCCTCCTGAGATGCCTCACCCCTCTCTTCCTGAATCGTCCATCATCTGCACACTCTCTAAGATCTTTCTCAGGCTTGCCCCTACTTCCTTATTCAACACCATAAAGTTAAACTGATTTCAATTTCAGGACTAGCCCATTCATAACTATTTTGGTGCATTTTCCACATTTGATTCAATTTATCTGTTTGCAACTCTGCCTTTCCAACAAATACATGTCATCCAAAAGTAGCACCAGGTCTTACTTTACATATTTAATAGTAGTAACATTTTTCCATGTGAACTAAACTTCACAGGCAACTCAAAAATGACATGCTCCTGATGGAATTGAGCCTCTCATCACAATTGTCCCCTCTCTCTGTAGACTAGTTTCCCAATAATGGAAGCAGTCACCATCCATTCTATCAGCCACACTGGAAACCCTGGAGGCACAGCCAATGGTATCTCAATATCTGTTCAACCACCAAAATCCTTTCTATCTTGCCCACCCACCCTCCAAATATCTCTCAGATCCAGCTGCTCCTCTATATCCCAACTGTTGATTCTTTCTTGGACTTTGTGGGGGGCTGTGTGTACTGCTAGATGCCAATCACTTTGTCCTACTATGCAGAGCCACCTACTCCCCTTACCCCACTTGTGCCTCCTCACTGCTTCCAATGGGACTTCCTTATTACATAAATATATTATGCTTGAAATTCTCAAAGGACTCCCTCGTTTCTTCAGGATAGAGTTCTATAACGTTAGCATGAGATACCAAGGGCTTCTCAATTGTAGAGTTTTCCAGATTCAGCTCCAAGTATTGATCATGCCTTGTGTTCTTTAGCTATAGAGACCTACTTTCAATTCTCAGAACATGCAATGCCCTCACAAACCGCTAAACTCATCTGTTCTCTTTGCCTAGAATAACTTTCCTTTTCCCAACCTTTTCACAGCTAGCTCATTTCTATTAGTTCTTTAAGGGCCAATTCAGATATTCCTCCACTTTTTATTATTCTCATAGGAACTGATTTTCATTTTCCCAATCTCTACTCTCAGATCCCCCTTCTTCATACCTCAGGCATACCTGTCTCATACATCTCATAATGCTGACTACATTGTATTGTAAGTGTTCCTTTTCCTGTCCAACTCCTCAACAAAATGCTGAGTTCTTTGTGAGTAGGTTCTGGATCATAGTCCCCTCTGTATCGCAGTATCAATCATAGTGCCTGCTGTACATGAGGACTTGCTTGTTACAGGTTGAATGAATAAACGAATGTAAATAAAGCTCAGAAAACTTAAATGACTTGAAGAGTATGACGAGTATGAAGCGAAACAGTGTACACATTAAAGCAGAATGCTATAGCCAGTAAAGTGCACAGCTTCTGTGCATGACTTTGGGAAACAAAGAAACTGGGTTTGACTCCTATCTTGGCTATTTACTAATTAACTATATTTAGATAGAGACTTCACTTCTCTAAGTATTTCTTCTCTATAAAATGGTGATGATGATGACAATGATGATGCTTAACTGAGGTGGTTCTTGCCACTTATATATATATAACTTATATAAAGTGGTTATTCCAGTACTTGACATAAGATTGGCTCTCAGTGAATGTCACTTCTACTTCTTCCTTAAATCTGGCAGATTGCTTTAAATTGCACTTTTTATATTCATTAGTCTTTTAGTTAGAAATGATTGCAAGAATGAAACCCAATTGCATAAATTTGGTTAACTTTGGGAAATTGTTACTAAGTTAGAGACTCATAGATTTATAGAGATGGAAGGGACAATTAAGATAATTTAGTTCAAGGTCAGGCGCTCTGGCTCATGCCTGTAATCCCAGCACTTTGGGAGACTGAGGCAGGTGGATTGCCTGATATCAGGAGTTCAAGACTAGCCTGACCAACATGGTGAAACCCCGTCTCCACTAAAAATACAAAAGTTAGCTGGGCATGGTGACGTGCACCTGTAATCCCAGCTACTCGGGAGACTGAGGCAGGAGAATCACTTGAACCTGAGAGGTGGAGGTTGCAGTGAGATGAGGTCGTGCCACTGCACTCTAGCCTGCAGCCTGGGAGACAAGAGCGAGACTCTGTCTTTAAAAAAAAAAAAATTAGTTCAAAATCCTCACTTTTTATATAGGGAAATCAAGTTCTAGGTCAAAGAGCTTGTTAGAGGCTAATTGTTTCTTGTCTTGGACAGGAAACCAAGTGTCTACCAATGGCCATCGTTTCCAGTTGTTTGGATTGAAGAAACTCACATGACAATTATATTTTAAGAAAAATGAGAGCTAGCTGGGCCTGGTGGTGTGCACCTGTAATACCAGCTACTTGGGAGGCTGAGGCAGGAGAATCGCTTGAACCCGGGAGGTGGAGGTTGCAGTGAGCCGAGATCACACCATTGCGCTCCAGCCTGGGCAACAAGAGCAAAACTCCGTCTCAAAAAAAAAAAAAAAAAAAAAAAAAAAAAGTAAAAAGAAAAAGAAAAGAAAAGGAAAATGAGGGCACTCAGAGCTGAGTCCACGTCAGGGAGCAGGCAGATGCCTTACAGGTAATGGGCAGAGCAGTGCTCTTGCCACATAACCACACACCAACTCCACTGTTCTGTTTCTTAATTCCCTTTGTTTGGGAAGCTTTTCTTTTCCAATGAAAAGAAGAAGCACTCAATGGAAAATTCTGAATACTATTACATACAGATCTGATTAAAATTGCAGCAACTGTAAACCTTAACTTGAGACGGACACATTTCCCAGGCTGACATGCAGCTCTGATCATGTTTAATTTCAACATTTCTGTCTAGCTTTGACTGTGCTGCTTTTCCCCTATTAACTGATCTTCCAGAAAAATGTAAAATTGTAATTATGTCACCAATTTGTTTCTCCAGTGGGTTAGAAAGAAAATTCATATAAATAGAGATGAACACAGTGGAGAGAGCATGAAATAAAAATATCAGTTTGTGCCAGAAAGGGGGCAAAAAGCTATATGGCTGAGAATATTTCTTCCTCTTATGAGAATCCAAATGGCTGAGTCTTCTTTGGTTAAGGGAGTTTTCTAATTCCATGAGTATTTTGGCAATAAGTTCAGTTATCCCAATTATTTGTCACCAAATCTGATTGAAGACTTAACAGAATAAAAGAAAATCTTTAATAACACAGGCTTCTCAATGTCTGTCATCATTTGAAAGTTCATAGGACGGTTTACTTCTGCTCTAAAACTGCAAAAGTTAGCTCAAGAAAGCATTGTGATTTTCCATTCATTTCCTTCACTTTTTACTATCTTTCACAAACATTTGATTGCTAGACAAAGTGAATGATTCTCTCAAACTGTGAGGCCCTTTGTCCTTTAGATTCAAGGAAAAATACAACCGAAGGAATAGCCTTTGGCTTGGAGTTCTTCATACGCGGCTAGTGTAGAAAGAGTCTCAGGACTTTTTGGGGGTTTATCATTGCATTACCTGATGGATCACTGATCTTTTTAGTTTCTAAAATAATGGTTTCATTTGCGATAGTCCTATTTTAGAGTGGTTAGTGATGATAATTATTATTTATAATTCTATGTAATGCTTCCTTTGAATTGTATGTTTTATGCACTACAAATTTAAGATATCTTTCTTTTCATGGAAGCCACATGTGATTCTTTTGATCCTTACACTAGTAAACAGAGTCGTATATTTTAGAGACAAATGTTGAGAGCTAGGTGTGTAGAAAGTATCTGGAGAATAACTTGGTTTTTTTGTGTGTGAACCAAAAATGGTGAGAGAATTCAAAGCAGTAAAGGCTTTTAGAAATCATCTTGTCTGGCAGGTTCCAAAATATGTCCCTTGCTTGTAATGCTAGTCCAGTGAGATACTTCTCCACAGTTTCCATTGTCTGAGAATTCAGGAAATCTGTGCATTATAACTGTTTTAGAGATTCATACCACATTAGTCACATCTAAGTCTTCCAGAAAACGGGCTTCTGTAGCTCTTTTTAACCCTGGTTGACTTAATTTGTACGGTTATAGAACTCCTTATTGTTCCACGAAACTAGCATTTAGAGATTGATGTTTTAGGGAATGTTGAGCTACTCCCTTTTGTTGAAAAACTGGTGCCCAATGAGGTTGTCAAATGGTCAATGAGTATGTAAGACTAGAACCCTAGTCTTCTGACTTCAAGTCCAATATTTCATACATAAAGCTGAAATGTGAACCAGAATTTCAGGACAACCAGTGTCCTAAGAATACCTTTTCAAAGTCCTCAAGTGGTGAAAGTAAGGGCTGCCTCTGTGTTTGCTTATTAAATAAGTCATTCTTATTCAAGCTGCAGTGATAATGTCAGTGTCCTAGACTATATGAAATAAACCTGGGAATCTGAAGGGATTAAGGATACCCTGACATTGCTTGGGAGTATAATAGCAAAGCATCTACTCTCAGAAAATTTAGGGCAATTTACAGCACTAATATGCTCACCCCATTACCATTTTTAAAAATCATTAAAAATGTATTTATAGGACTTTCTGATAATCTTGGAATTTCATTAAGAGGCTTTTGAGCAAACTTAAGTTGTTTCTGTTTTTGTTTTTTTATTCATCTGACATATCTCTTTACTTGCCATATTGTATAACAGATATATCAGGTATGTATGTATATTAGCTTGCTGGAGGGTAGGTACCCACATAAGTTATTCTTCCATGAAGTCATTTCACAGTGAGATGGTTCTTTAGCTGGGGTCATGAGAATGACAACGTGGGAAGACCGAGATTTTGTTAAATGAGCTGTTATCATCTACGTTCATTCAAATGGTTCCAACTTTCCATTCCGTGTTGTCATTTCCTAAATTATTTGATGCAAATGTGCAATCACCAGTTGAACAAACTTTATAAGGAAAAAAAAAAAACATAATCACAGGCAGTTTAAAAAAAAAAATCCTATCCACTGGTTCAAATGAGTCAACAAGAAGGTACGAGATGGATTTTGATGACATCATTGGGTCCAAACTTCCTAAGAGCTCATCCATGTGTCTTCCCAGCCTCACCAGGAAATCCTGCAGAAAAATTCCTAGCCAAGGCCTTTATAGACCTACTGAATGAAGTCTAGAAGTTTCGTGTGAGCGTCAGAAATGGTCAGATAGTCAAGCAAATACAATCCAAACAGTTTCCATCGTATTTCACCTTAGGGCAACTCTGACTGCTGGACACAGGGACTCATGAAGTCCTCCTTTCAAGAAAGCCCTGAGAGCCCTTTCTCGGGGATGTAGGAGACAGAGATGGAAAACCACTCAGGTGAAGCGATTATCCTTGATGTGGCTCTGGCAAAGCTGGATGCTAAAACCAAAGCTCTACTCGGATATAAAGGACTGTTCTAAGGCTAGAAAACTCATAAAACCCCAGCAGGCAGGCTGTTCATCATTTCCCTGGCAAGGCCTTGGTACGGCTGCAACTGAGAAGCCAGAGTGCTTGGACCTGCACTGGAGGGGCCAGTGAGAAGCATTTTCAAGTGCAGATTCGTCTCAGCCACTCACCAAGCACAGCGAGAATGGGCATGGTACTAATTACTTAGGTAATTAAATAATTCAATGCAGTTGATTTGTGGCTTATGGGTTTATCCACAGAAAACAGTACCTACCATTCCTAGAATACCTATACATTTTTTTCAACCCAGATACAACTTTCTCCTTGTGGCCAATAATGTTTCTAAAATATTAGAGATTGGAGACAGGTGAATAATGAATGACTGGCTGGTGAGAATCATGGCCATTTGGGGTTTCAAATGGACTAATGTAATAAACATTATTGAGCATCTGCTTCATGAAATTCACATAGTAAAATCCAACCCCAGAAATGTCAAAGTCCCTTGAACTTGTCTCTGAGGCACAGTAAAAAAGCAAAGTCAAAGTCCCATAGGAAATTTCATTATTTAAAAGGTAACTATATCCCTCTGAGTAAAATTTGATACTCAGATAGATATTTAAATGGATCTCAAACTTCTGTGACCCTCTGTCTTTTCAAATATAACAAAGGAATAAGAAGTTTACCATACTTTATTGTGACAGTTAAATGAGATAATGTGTGTCAAGATGTTAGCACAGTGCCCGGCACATAGCTTAGCTTTGAGGATTATCTATTATAAGTATTGTTTTTTTTTAACCCAACTTTTCTGTATCTCTGAAAATTATTATCTGGATTTTCTACTTAATCCTTTTTTGTTTTCTTTCTATAATTTCATATTCCTCTGGTGCTTAAAAAAACCAGAACGCAACCATGAGGCTATAACATTTTTTGTTTGTTTGTTTTGTAATTTTACATACTGTGTGGTGGAATAAACAAAGATAGAAATACGACACTTGGATTTGAGTTTTGTATTCACATCACCATGGCTGTGTGACCTTAGACAAGTAATTAAAGACTTTGTGTGCTTATATACGAAGTAGGGATAACAGTACCGCATTTGTGTACTGTGGTAGAGATTAGAGATCATGAACATTATAGTCTAGCTGTGTAATACACATTGAATAAATGAGAATTTGTTTCAGCTAAATTCCTTCTTCCCTCTTCCTTTTCTGTCACACCTACCTACCTCCCTTGTCCCTCTCCATCCTCAGACCTCTTATAAACACACTAACACATACATTCAAAATGTTTTCTCCTGTCAGCAGAGAAGCAGAATTATAAAATATTTTTATTTTCTCCCTGTCCTCTTTGATTGTCCTTAAACAAGGTATTTTTGTAAAATCTGAGTATTTACACTAAGAAGTTGGTTCAAAAGCAAAGACACTAAAATTAATACTAATCTACTTTAATGATATAAAATTGCCCTAATTATCTTTATGCAGTATTATTTTAAAGACTCCCAATGAGTCCTATAAATGGTTTCAAGTTAATACAGAGTGATACATGATGATAAACTGTACATCTTGTAAAATCTATCTTAAATTTCTCTGTCTTTAATAAAAATTAATGACATTTTATATCTGGGCTGCTGAGATAAGTAGAAAACATACTGCCAGATTTAGAACAGGATTAATCAACATGTCAAGGAGACAGATTGCTGACATTGAAGATGTACCCTCTGCTCGAAGTGGACTTAATTCTTCTTTCCTGCTCATTAGCTCTTTCTGTTTCTCTTCTTTTACTTCTCAGCCATCTCCCTAGTCTGGGCTTTGAAGATTGCTGTTAGTAAGTATTGCTTAGCTGGTAGAACATCAGCTAATAGGGTTAAAAGGTAACAAGATAAGTGACCCCATCCTAGAGGTTCAAGTTTCTCTCCAGCCAGTGCCCTTAAGCCATCTCTTCATATGCTCAGAAAAGTCATTTAGAAATGCAAGTTTTAACCTGGCAACATCCAAATTCCATTTTTTGCTGAGTGTAAATATTGAAGGACTTTCACTGAAGCACAGATTTTTTTTTTTCATAATTTGGAACATTGTAATTTGGAACAGCAAAAGAACAATGTGCATCTGTCTATTAGATGCTCTTGAAGGCAGGTCCACGTAAGCACGGAGATTTGGAATTGCCTCAAAGACAGATGGGGGTCAGAGAGTGCCTGGGAGATCAGTAATAGAATATTTAAATCAAAGTACTTCTTGGGAGAGAGCCAAGTTAGAGAAGAAGGCAGGAGTAACCTGATCTCGGCCATGGCACCGAGGCTAGCAGCTGCACCACGGCTCTCCTTGATGGCCGAGCAAGCCAGGGAGAACACAGCTTCAAATGCTCGCTGGATTAGTGCTGAAGGCACAGTGAAGATTGAGCTGCTTTGATTTCTGCAGACACCAGCATGTTAAGCTTATGTGCTGTTTGTAAGAAACGCCTTAATTTTGACAAAATAATCACCCCCAAACTACCCATCCATTGTAATTACTGTCATGATACGACTATGAAATAGACTCCTAATGTCTCAGGATGAATTGCCCACCACCTGGGTCCCTGAATCACATTAGAGAGGTGTGGCAGACAAAATAATGCTCCCCTCCAAAGATGCCCACGTCCTAATCCCTGGAACCCGGGAATATGTCACCTAACCTGGCCAAAGGGACTTTGTAGTTGTGATAAGGACCTCAAAATGGAGAGATTATCCTGGGTAATCCAGGCGGGCTCCATATAAACACTTGATTCCTTAAAGCAGGAGTACCTTTCTCGGTTGTGGTCAGAAGGAGATGTGGCTGCAAAGAATCGCCAGAGAGATGCAATGTTGTTGGCTTTGAAGATAGAGAAATAATACCGGGAGCCAATCAATGTATACAACCCCTAGAAGCAGGAAAAGGCAAGGAAATGATTCTCTCCTGGAACTTCCAGAAAGAAACACATCCCTGTTGACATCTTGATTCCAGCCCAGTGAGACCTGTATCAGATATCTAACCGACAGAACTATAAGATAGTAAGATTGGAGCGGGGTGCGGTGGCTCACGCCTGTAATCCCAGCACTTTGGGAGGCCGAGGGGGGGTGGATCACTTGAAGTCACGAGTTCAAGATGAACCTGGCCAACATGGTGAAACCCCATCTCTACTGAAAATACAAAAATTAGCCAGGTATGGTGGTGCGTACCTGTAATCCCACCTGCTCAGGAGGCTGAGGCACCAAAGTCGCTTGAACCCAGGAGGTGGAGGTTGCAGTGAGACAAGATTGGTTGCCACTGTACTCCAGCACTCTGTTTAGGAAAAAAAAAGGAAATTACCTTTGTGGAGTTTTAAGCCACTGAATTTGTGGCCCTTTGCTACGGCTGCACAGAAAACAAATCCAGGAGGATTACAGGTTGCAGAGGCAGAGCCCTCGCCATTTCCCTTCATTCCAGAAAAGCCCCTTATGGTTCCAGGTTGAGAGCCAGGAGAGCCTTAAGATCCATCCTTAGGGTTTGCTGCCTGTCTTTCCAGAGAGAAGATAAGCAAGGAGCAGCAGACTTACCTGCAGCACAATCCCTACATGGAGACACAGCACTGGGCACAGCTCAGAAATCTTAAGAAAGAAATTAGGACATATCCTGCCCAGTAAGTGTGTCATCGGGAAATGGTCAGAAGCTTGCACAGAATCAGTGTTAAAGGGAGAAGGGAGAGAAAGGAAGTGAGTACCAGTCATTTAGGGCCTGCACCCACTAGGTGCTTTACATTCACATCGAATGTAGCTGAGGTTCCTGAGGAAGTAGAGAAAACTAAGGCTCAGAGTGAATGTGTGAACTGCCCAAGGTCATGGTGTCTCAGTAGCTGGGACAGGAGGTGAGAACTAGGCCTGCCTGACCCCAAAGCCCCTGGGCTTTCCACGACTGGCCTAGCTGTTAAATCCCATTGCTTCAACATCATTATCATGAGGCCACTTTGGGCTCGTGCTAAAGGGGCTGAGGCCCTGCTGATATGACTATTTTTGTCTTGGAAGTAGTTCAGAAAACCATAGTAGGAAAAAAGCGTGCAAAAGAAAGATCATCAAAAAATAAACTAGTATGGCTTTCTTTGTTTTATGTCACACTTGGGAAGGCCTTCACCACAACGAGATGATCTTAAAAAATAATTCTTCTATGGCTTCTTCTAATGCTTTTCTGTTTCAGTTATATCTTAGGTCCCTGGGGAATTTGTACTGGTACACTGTGAGCCATTAGCCCAACCTTGTATTATACAGATTACTTGTCAGTTGTCCCAACACCATTTATTGTATAATCTATAATTCCACACTTATTAAAAATGCCACCATGTATCACTTCTTAAATTCCCATATGTATCTAGGTTTTTTTTTTTTTTTTCTGAACTCCCTATTCTATCTCATAGGCAAATCAAAATACAATGAACTAGATTAAAAAAAATTGCCATACATATCATAGACAGAGTATAATATGTAAATAACGTCTAAAAAATCCATTGAGCCGGGTGTGGTGGCCCATGCCTCTAATTCCAACACTTTGGAAGGCTGAGATGGGAGGATCGCTTGAGGCAAGGAGTTCATACCAACCTGGCAACTTAGCAAGATTCATCTTTACAAAAAATAAAAAATTAGCTGGGCACGGTGGCATGTGCCCATAGCTTTAACTACCTGGGAGGCTGAGACGGAAGGATTGCTTGAGCTCACAAGTTTGAAGTTGCAGTGAGCTATGATTACATCACAGCACTCCAGCCTGGATGACAGAGCAAGACTGTATCTCTTAAAAAAAAATAATCAATCAAAATGATTAAAAGAGGAGTAAAGGATTTAAACAGACAATATATAAATAGATCCTAAATAAATCCAAAGTTACTTAATCTTTTAATGTGGAAATGAAAACTAAACCGACACTGAGATCCCATTTTTCACATATGAGACTGGCAAAATCCAAATGTTAGTAACATACAACATTGGCAAAAATATGTGGTTGCTGAGCATATAAACTGCCATGGCCTCTAAGGAAGACTGTTTGGAAATACCTATCAAAATTACAAATACACGTAGCCTTTGACGTAGCCACTTTTCTTCTAGGAGTTTATATTAAAGGTAAAATTTCATATATTTAAGTAACCCATGTATAAGATTTTTCATTGCAATCCTGTACGTAGTGGCAAATACACACACACACACACACAAAACAAAACAAACAAAAAAAACCCTAAAGGATCATCAATAAGTTACTGGTTAAATAAATTCTTACAATACATTTAATGAATGACTATGCAGCTCCCCAAAAAACAGTAAGAACACTCCTTGTGTATTGTTAGGGAGTTTTTTTTATATTGTTAAATGTCTCTCCAAAGGACATTTGGGAATGTCTGGGGAACATTTTTGGTGTCACATCTGGAGAGGGAGGGAGAAACTGCTACTGGTGTCTAATGGGTGGAAGCCAGGAATGCTACGAAACATTCAACAATATACTTGACAGCCTCTTACAGCACGGGATGATCCTGCCCAAAATATCAGTTGTGCTGAAGTTGAGAAACCCTGCTCTAGACTGATGATCAGAAACTGATTTTATTACTAGTCGGTCCTGGTGGTGCATGCCTGTAATCCCAGCTACTCGGGAGGCTGAGGCAGGAGAATCGCTAGAATACGGGAGGCAGTGGTTGCAGTGAGCCAAGATCGTGCCCCTGCACTCTAGCCTGGGCAAGAGCGAAAGCTCTGTCTCAAAAATAAAAGAAAAAGAAACTGATTATATTCCATACCTATATTCCATTGAGCTAAGATTCGGGGATGGGTAGAAAGTGTTCGCTGCCTTCCATTTTGTAGTTGTTGAATTATGTACCTGTATGCACACGTGTTATCCATTCAAAAATATATAAATAGAACTGTCTTCTTTTTTCGTGGTTAAAGTCATTGTTGAATCTTTTTTTTAAAAAGGTCTTTCATGGAGATGGGAAGAAAACTCTTTGATTTTGCTTGTGATTTACCTGTGGTTTTTCTTCCTTTGTGGCCCCTTGTTCTTTTGTAAGTAAAGAAAGCTCAAGGACATCTACGTTGGTTGTTTCAAGATAGATGAAGTGCTCTTTCCTAGAAAGGAACTCTAAACAACAGTGACACAGGAGCACGAAGTTGCAACGTATTGTATCTCACCAACAGGCTTTGGTCTTAGCAAACACCAGAGAAAATTGTCACCTAAATTACTAAAAGTTACAAATGTGTGAGTCAATGTTTTCTCAGGGGCAAGGGCAAACATTCCTATAAAAGGAACTGATAGCATGGAGGTGCCTTTTACTCCTGACAACAGTGACGTTCTCTGAGGACCTTTAAAGATTTCTCTGGAGTCATTTTATAAATCTGCTGTAAATTTTCGTTACTAATGGCTGCAGCTCCATTTTACCACTAGATGTTGGTGGTAAAATTGTATTTACCATTACATCTCTTCTCTCTGTCTTATTACCAGTGTTCCAAAATTGCTTTGCCAAGGTAAAGCATTCAGTGGGGCCTTGAATGTGCCAGAAGCCAAATACATTGTGGTCAGGGTAGGACTTTGCCCAGAGTATTATTCACGGCTTTCCCTGGCAATCACACTTCAAAAGTCTGTGCTCTATGTTTGCTCTTTCATTTCAGTATAATCTCTTTTTTCATCTCTTTCTTTTTGTTTCAGGATTTTCTTTGAAATTTCAATTATTGTCTTAGTTTTTTCTTTTTTCTTTTTTCTTTTTTTTTGGAGACAGGGTCTTGCTCTGTCACCCAGGCTGGGGTGCGGTGGTGTGATCATGGCTCACTGAAACCTCAAACTCCTGGGTTCAAGCAATCCTCCCACATCAGCCTCCCGAGTAGCTGGGACTACAGGTGTGTGCCACCATGCCGAGCTAATTAAAAAAATAACTTTTTTTGTAGACATGAGGATTCACTATGTTGTTCAGGCTGGTCTCAAAATCCAGGGCTCAAGTGATCTGCCCGTGTTGGCCTTCCAAAGTGCTGGGATGATGGGCATGAGCCACCGTCCCTGGCCTACATTTAAAATTATATTTTAAAAACACAGAAAAAAATGTACATTACATATGTGACCACCAATGTGTATGAAATGTTGGTGGCCTTACAGGTAGAAAGAGTTGGCCATTTTAAGCACAATATGGGCGACCCCAGGGAAGCTCTCTACTGTGACTAGAAAATATTCTAACACGTCATTTTCGCCTGCCATTTCCCCATTTGCGCTTCCTTTGGGATACTAACTGCCTTTCCCTATTCCTTTTCTTTTCTTTTCTCTTTTCTTTTTTTTTTTTTTTTTTTTTTTGAGACAGAATCTCGCACTGTCTCCCAGACTGGAGTGCAGTGGGGCGATCTCGGCTCCACCTCCCAGGTTAGTGCCATTCTCCTGCCTCAGCCTCCCGAGTAGCTGGGACTACATGCTCCCCTCACCACGCCCGGCTAATTGTTTTTTGTGTTTTTAGTAGAGACGGGGTTTCACCGTGTTAGCCAGGATGGTCTCGATCTCCTGCCCTCGTGATCCGCCCACCTCGGTCTGCCAAAGTGCTGGGATTACCCGCTTGAGCCACCGTGCCCAGCCCTCCTTTTCATTTTGTAAAATATAGAACAGTGAGAAAGCAGGGGAAAGAGAGAACATACCAATGTTTTTGTGTGTGGACATCTATAAGCTGCTTCCATCACTCACAAGACAGAACCACGAAAATACAAAGCCTTCATAACTGACAGCAGAGGGAATGGAACAGAGCAAGGGACTCCCAGATGGAATTTAATGGCATCAAACTCAGATTTCACCTAAACCACAGTTATACGAAGAGCGTATTTTGATACTTTATTTTATCCTTCTGCTTTTGCAAAAAATAATCAAAGGATGGGATACTGAACCAGATTGTTGGTTCTAAGATAAATTTAGCAAAAACAAACAAAAACTAAAATGCTTTTTTTTGCTCACGAAGACAAAATATCATACCAAAAAACCTTGAAAAGATAAACATATGTAAAAACATTAATTCCTGGACCGGCGCAGTGGCTCCCATCTGTAATCCCAGCACTTTGGGAAGCCGAGGCAAGAGGATCGCTTGAGGTCTGGAGTTCGAGACAAGCCTGGGCAACATGGTGAAACCCCATCTCTACTAAAAATACAAAAATTAGCTGGGCATGATGGCACATGCCTGTAGTCCCAGCTACTTGGGAGGCTGAGGCAGGAGAATTGCTTGAACCCAGGAGATGGAGGTTGTAGTGAGCCGAGATCACACCACTGTACTCTAGCCTGGGTAACGAGTAAGACTCTGTCTCAAAAAAAAAGAAGAAGTTTCTGCATTCAATGAATTTATAATCTGAATGAAGGGGAAAAAAAAAGACACTCTCATGAAACATCTATTTTAGTCCTGTTCCTCAAAGCAACTTATCTATGAGCAGAGTCCACTCACACTATCCCAAAGCCTCTTTCAGCCATGACCATTTTGTGAAAAGAGACAGTAAAGGTTGAGGTGGTTATTTGTCCCCCTGCATTCTGCTGCTTGGAGTCCTGTGTCTGAAAGAGAATGGACTAGTTGACCACCAGGGCTCATCCCGGCTCTAACATGTGACTCCTACGCTCAAAGGCTTTAAGAGCAAATTAGGGTAATTGACCACGTGCTTGGCATACTCATACACACAAAAAATGTGTACTGAAGAAGTAAGTTTGAACTGGCTTTTATAAGTGGGAGAGCAATTCCTGATTATAGTTTTGAGGATGTTTTATTTTATTTTATTTTATTTTATTTTATTTTTTGGTATGGAGTTTCACTCTTGTTGCCCAGGCTGGAGTGTAAGAGCACAATCTCGGCTCACCACAACCTCCGTCTCTCGGGTTCAAGTGGTTCTCAGGCCTCAGCGTCCTGAGTAGCTGGGATTACAGACATGCGCCACCATGCCCAGCTAATTTTGTATTTTTAGTTGAGACGGGGGTTCCTCCATGTTGGTCAGGCTGGTCTCGAACTCCTGACCTCAGGCGTTCCATCCACCTCGGCCTCCCAAAGTGCTAGGATTGTAGGCATGAGCCACCGCGCCTGGCCTTGATGACCTTCTCATACACCATTGCTAAGTCTTTTTAATTTTGCTTTATATATCTTTTGTGGAAGATAGAAATAAGTTGATGATGCCCTCAAGAAAAAAAAAAATCTATCTTTTTATTCCTAGTACAGAGTAGACAAATGATAAGGATTAGTTTCAGAAAACTTGAGAAATAAAAGGATGGAGGAAGAAAGAATATTTAATCTCTATCAAAACAAATATGCTTTCAGATTTTAAAAAATGTTAAGTGAATACCATATATGTTGATATCTAACTTGACCAAGAGTCCAAAAAGAATCTTTGAAACTTCGTCTTACTGGCTGGTTTATCAGTGGGAATATGACAATTTTATTTTTGGAAAACGGTGGTTATAAAGGCTAAGTCCTGTTACCAGGATAGAGATGAAGCATGAAAAACTAAAGGTGTTAAAAAGAAAGGAAGAAAAAAACTAGAGAAGTTAAAAGAAAGTTGTGACAGTAGAATCAATTCAAACAGTGACATTAGCAAGGAGTTACCTGTATCATCATAGGGAGGGTGAGACAAAACTTCCAATTATAATTTTATATCCAGTCTAAGAGTATTTATTGTGTGGACACATGGTCCCATACATATCACTGCCCTTTGTTTTTTCCTTAGGCTAATATGTGAATTGAACACTTAGAAAACTTGAGGAGTGTTTCTTCACCTTCCAAAAATATTTGCTTTTTGAAAGAATCTATTGTAAAATTCTTTCACAGTTATAAACTTTTAGCCATATATATATATATATATATATATATGTGTGTGTGTGTGTGTGTGTGTGTGTGTGTGTGTAATGAATCAGTTCCTGAAATCTGGTTTCCACTAAGATTATTGTCTCTTTATTTATTACACCCTGAAAACCCACAAGAACACTAGTCTTTAGAAATAACTGAAGTCTGTCAAGAAATAAATTCATCAAGAAACGTAAACATGCTGTCACTTGTAAAGACAATAGTACTTTGAGAGCCTTTGTTTTCCAATTAGTGATGTTTAGTAGCACCAAGCCATGCGTGCAAATTTTCATCTAAAGCCTCTTTTGACCAAGGGCATAACTTTTGAAATAGGAGCAGAGTGAAATTTGTTGCCAGGAAAAAGGGTGTTTATTTTAGTGAGGTGGATGTTTTTGAATGAGATATAATTCTTTGATCAGAACATGATTTTCAAATAGAATTATCTGTTCTTATTAATTGATCGAGACAACAAATCCAGAAACTCTTAGATGTCAGTTGTTAACTCTTGACCTTCAGACACGAGAAGAATTAGTAGATAAAATGTTTAAAAAACACACACAAAAAACTAAGGGTGTATTTTCTGTTTAAAATTTGTGTCCATCCTTTAAAGCAAAGCAAGTACATTTGTCAAGAAAAGTTGTTGATTTTGCCTTTTACAAATGAATGACTTAATTAGGCCTATCTCTCCAACTGATGATAGAGTTTGATAGACGATAATATTTCAAAATGGCAATTTTTGCTTCTGCCAAGCATCTCTCTATTCCAAGAATATATAGCCTTTCACAGAGCATAAATGGGCCAAGTACAGCCTAAATTAATTGGGAGAAATTGGCGTCTTTTAGGAATGTGAAAAACAACTTTTTGGCTGACGTAAAAGGAGTTTAGCAGACATGATTGGCAGGAATTATGAAATTTTGCTCTTACTGTGGAAATGAATAAAAGTAACATTGATGACAAAATCTGCTGCTTCACAGGATATTGCCTTCACTATCTCAGCATCTCTGAAATGCCTTTGATTGATGCTATGCAGGATTTGGGCTTTGGGAAGCTGGGGGATTAGGCAGTGGGTCTATGTAGGAGGACTCTTATTTTCTACTAGCATTATGTGTGTTCCTAGCTATAATGCCATGTTTTGAAATCTGTATCATTTTTAACAAAATTCATTATTATAAAAAAGCAAGGAATTTCTCTTGAGTAGATGATAAAGTTCCTGATAATATAGTTGGCAAACAATATAGTTGGTTTGAAATAATCTCAGAAATTCAGGATGACCACGAGAGTTCTGGAATAGCCAACCCTCTACGTGTAATCAGACTTACATATTTATCCCCAGGAGCTATTTAATGTTTGTGTTTGTATCTGTGTGCTTGCACATGCATGCCATGGCACACAAAAACATTGTGAACCATAGCTTTGAAACATAGTGAACTCTAAAGTAAGTTTGACTTCATTAATGGATTTAAGATAATTTGACTGTTCGTTTTCTTAAAACATTATGCTATGAAGCTCTTAGTCCAGTAAGGAGTAAGAATTCATACTATGGTTTATCGTAGCATCACAACTATAATTTCCATTCAGAGGCCTGAGAAGTCCAGTTCTCCTTGTATTTGTTCTCCTTGTATTTGTGTCCAGTTCTCCTTGTATTTATATTTCCAAATAAATAGTACTGGATAAAGGATCAGCTCCATAATATGTAAGATCCAGTGAACAACAAAAACATGAGACTCCTCGTACAAAATTTACTAAGAATTTCAAGATGATCCAACAAAGGGTTGTTACAATTGTTAAATGTAATTTTGTGGTTTTCCTTAAATACTTAAAAGGATACAATTGGAAAGGAACAGTGTTAAACTATAAATAGGTAAAGGGAGGTGGTTGTGATATATTTGGGAAAAGCCAGGAACTTTTAAAATCATAAGTTTGAATTCTGGTTCTTAAAAATGGTGGAAGCTCAGTTTTCTCATGTGGAAAATGGGACTTCACGGTTTTTTTTTTTTTTTGGACAAATATTTATTGTGAGAACCTTATGTGTATTACCTTATTTAATCCTCACCATAATATTATGAGCAGGTTGTATTATTTTCCCCAGTTTATAGATGAGGAAACTCTGGCACAAAGCGATTCTAAGACTTCCTAAAGTGTTCACCAAGTGTTCACTAGTGATAAGTACTGGAGATGGAGCTGGAGCCTAGACGGTGTAGCTCCAGGGCCCAGACTGAAGTCAGCCTGGCTGATCCCCATCTTCCAATACACGTTACATCATTGGATCATACTGAGCACTTGATAACAGTAATAACAAAAATTAAAACCCACAATTCTGGCTCAGAATTAAGGCTCACGTGCTGGCACTTACAGTTGTCTTGGTCTCTAAAGCCCTGAAACTTTCTCATAATTGGGAAATAATATAAATGAGGAGGTAGGTGATTTTTGTTGTTGTTGTTTAAATCTAGACAAGAGATTACAACCTGAGAAAAGCAAATCAAACAACACTCTTTTGGAGAGACACAGTCTATGCTGTTATGCTTTACTGAAAGTCCCTATGGAAGGAGTTTTCTTCCCAGATGCCCCCAAATATGTTTTTAAGGTTTCCTCATAAATGCTCTTCTAATAATATCATTCAAAATGAAAAGTCTTATGAAATCCCCAAGCAGATAAGTAAGTTTAGGGAACAACAGAATACGAATAAAATCATCAGTATCCATTGAATGCCTCATTTCGATAAAGAAAAAACAGACTGGATTTTCAACATCAAATCTATTAATCAGTTGCTCAATTAAATCTATTAATCTATTATACAGTTGCTCATAATTGTGAATGTGCAGATCTGGCCTAAGATCATTTTGCACTTCCTAAAGAATTAACTACTAAGAGTCAGGGTTGAACTTGGTGCTGTGGCGCATGCCTCTAGACTTACCTACTGGGGATACTGAGGTGGGATAATTGCTTGAGCCCAGGAGTTCGAGGCCAGCCTGGGCAACATAACAAGACCCCATCTCTTAAAAAAAAAAAAAAATTCAGGACTGGAGAGAACTCAATGACCTTGATTCCAAACGAAACTTCTCAGAAGTCCATGGAGTATACTTGGGGCATGGGGCGGGGGACTGCATGGGAGGTCTACCATAGAGGCTTAGCTCTTTCTCATTAGAAGAAAGATCCATGATTTCAATGACTGAGATCTAGAAACCTTTAGGAGCCAGAGGAATCATCACCTAGTAATTTAGCATCAACTCTGTGGTTTAGTGGTGGTCCTTTTTATGTTCAAGAGGGGGAATTGTTCAAACAATATAGTTGGTTTGAAATACTTCCAGGACCAATGCAAACACCAAGTGGGCTGCCCAGAAACCACACATTGTTTTCCTCAGACAAAAGATAATGATGCACTAATGAATTTTACCCTTTATTGCCCTCTCTGGAACACAGCCTCAGGAAGAAAACCCACAAAACCAAATTGTTAGTCCTCAAATTTACAATATTTTGCAATGACCCCTATCCCTTTTTCTTTAAGTGCTAGTACTTGGGTTAAGTATTTGTGTTGTTTTACTCATAAATTCCAACCTCATGTAATCTCAAAAGTGCCCTCCCAGAGAGAGAAAGGAAATGAGTAAATGAGGAAAAATAATAAAAGTCTCCCTGATATAGAATACCTCCAAGAGGCTTAAAGCACTTCTGAGATATTATCTAATTCTGAAGTACTTTGATCTCATTAAAGGGGGAGAAAGTAACGGAGTATTTTAACTATGGAGAGTGAAAGCGAGGCAAAAAGAAGTTGGACTAGTAGGTCCATTTAATAAAGATCATTTAGTAAATAATCAAAACTATGAATGGAGGAAATTAGTACCCAATTAATTAGACTTGTAAAAGTGTATGTATTGAGGATTTACAGGATTTGTTGGAATCATTTGTAGTTGTTTTATTGAAGAGCAAGCTTAATGGCACAATTACACATCACTTGGACTGATTTCACCCACAACCCTTCCTTAACCTCGTCGGTCCCCCTCCCCATTCCAGCTGCTATTTCTGTCCTATGTGTTTGTAAAACCTCCAAAAAGTCTTGCTTATAGGTATGGTTTCTACATCCTCACCTCTTTCCTATTTAATGTGGCTTTATTTTCAAAACGCTTCCACTGAAAGTGTTCTTGTTAAAATATGTTTTGTTCAGTTTTTGTTGGTTTGTTTGTTTGTTGTTTGAGATAGAGGCTTGCTCTGTAGCCCAGGCTGGAGTGCAGAGGCACAGAGGCTGGAGTGCAGAGGAGATCGAGCTCATTGCAGCCTTGATTTCTTGGGTTCAAACCATCCTTATGCCTTGGCCTCCTGAGTATCTGGGAATACAGGCCCAGCTAATTTTAAAATTTTTTGTAGAGATGGGGTTTCACCATGTTGCCCAAGCTGGTCTTGGGTTCCTGGCCTCATGCAATCCTCCCGCCTTGCCGTCTTGAAGTGCTGGGATTACAGGTGTGAGCTACTGCTCATGGCCTTCTTGTTAAAGTTGACAGTTCTCTTTAGAAGGCTGGAGGACCACAGAGCTGTTTCTTCTACCTCTTGTTCTTCTCTAGTTTCTGTCTAAATATGTTCATCCATATCCCTAACTTTAAGCATTGTTCTTACTCCAGTGTGTACATTTCACTCTCACCTTTCACGTAAACTTTAGAAAACCTGAGTTTTTCAAATGTAAAACTAATAGACATCTCAAACTTAACATGGCCAAAATTGAACCCTTGAGTTCTGGCCCAAACCTCTTCTTCCTCTAGTCTTGCTTACTTCAAAAATTTTGCTCTACTCTCACCTCTAGTGGAAGTTATGACAGGTTGTTTTTATTTCTGAAACACTCTTTTTTTTTTTTTTTTTGAGATGGACTCTCGCTATTGTTGCCCAGGCTAGAGTACAATGATGTGATCTCAGCTCACTGAAACCTCCACCTCCTGGGTTCAAGCGATTGCCCTGCCTCAGCCTCCTGAGTAACTGGGATTACAGGTGTGTGCCACCATGCCTGGCTAATTTTTGTATTTTTCATAGAGACAGGGTTTCATCATGTTGGCCAGGCTGGTCTTGAAGTCCTGATCTCAGGTGATCCACCTGCCTCAACCTCCCAAAGTGCTGGAATTGTAGGCGTGAGCCACCATGCCCAGACTATTTCTGGAACACTCTTAAAGCCATTTCTGTTTCTTTTTCTCCACCACTACCACCCTAGTGCAGACCATCATTATTTTTCATTTGTAGATTATTCCAGTAATTCCTAAATTGTCTTTCACTTCCATTCTCACCAATATACCTTCCTTTCTCTATAGAGCAGTAAGAGTTAAGTTTCCAAGACATAAAATTAGATGATGTCACTTTGCTACTCTAAACCCTGTTTTGGCTTTTCACCAAACATACAATAGAATCCAAACATTTATCATAGTCCATAAGACCATGCGTGATCTGGTCGCCATCTGCCTCATCGCCACCTCTGGATACTGCCCCCCTCACACAGTAAGTTTCACCCATTCTGGCCTCTTGTTGTTTTTTTTTTTTTTTTTCATTTTTTTGTTTTTGTTTTGAGACGGAATCTAGCTCTGTCGCCAGGCTGGAGTGCAATGGCGTGTTCTCGGCTCATTGCAACCTCTGCCTCCTGGGTTCAAATGATTCTCCTGCCTCAGCCTCCCAAGTAGCTACAGGCGCGTGCCACCACACCTGGCTAATTTTTGTATTTTTAGTAGAGATGGGGTTTCACCATTTTGGCCAGGATGATCTTGATCTCTTGACCTCGTGATCCACCTGCCTTGGCTTCCCAAAGTGCTGGGATTACAGGCGTGAGCCACCGTGCCCAGCTGCCTTTCTCGTCTAAGAACATGAAGAGTTTGCCCTCATCCCAGTTCATTCTCATGCTAGCTGTTCTCTCTTCTCACACATCTGGGTATCATCCCTGCCTGTTATTCAGGTCTCACATTGCACGCCATAGGGAAGTCCCCTAACCATTCAATCTAATTATGTCCTACCCCACACCATTCTCTCTACCATTGTCTCTTTATTATGCCCTTCGTAGAACTTCCTGCTATCTGAAAATATTTTATATCATTTACTAGTTTATTATCTGTGTATCCTTTCTAGAATGTAAATTCTAGGAAGGACAAGAGCATATCTCCTGTATTCCTAGTACCTACCACTGCACCTGGCACATAGTAGGCTCACAAAAAGTAGGTGTTGAGAATGAATTAATTTACATCTCCTTGAAAGTGCTAAAGTGGTGTAGTCTAATGGAGAGTTCAGGAACAGGAATTGGGATTCTAGAGGATATGAAATTTCTACTAATATCAGGGCCATAACTTTAAAAATAAAAACTTAAAAGAAATGTATAACAAATTCTGTCAACAAACTGAAATATGAATGTATTTTACAGGACAACTTATATGGAATGATTCTGGAAACTTTTTTATATACAGCATTTCAAACAAGTAAGATCTCAAATGTCATATTGCTTTTATCGTTTTTTTCCTTTAAATCAATGTGTCACGGAAGTAAGAATGTATTACAACTAGCAAAAAGCAGACCAAACTGCATTCAGTGGTTCCAATTCTTTTCATTAAAGTCCTCTGCTTATAAGTTCTGTGACAGAAAGCTCAAGTGTGAAAAACCAGAATTATCTGGAGGGCTTGTTAAACAGGGCTCCAAAGCACCTCATCTCTTTCACAGAGTTTCTAATTCAGTAGGTCTGCGGGCGGCGGCACAAAACGTGCGTTTCTAACAAGTTCTCGGATGATGTTTATACTATGGTCAGGGAACCTCACTTTAAGAAACTGATCAAGATGAATAAGTTATCCATTGTGAAAAGAAGGAAAGAGGCTTAGTAGTAGGAAAATGGATGGAATTTTAGCTATCACTTCCGGAATCATTCTACTAGCCCGGTGCTGAGTTATCCAGACAAGTCGCTTTTTATTTTTAAATTTTAGATTTTCTATTAATATTGAAGGATATTGTCCCATTTGATGCTGAGACTTTTCTCTTATTAATAGGTATTTATTTAACACACTATTAGAAGTTTTCATACTGATGCTGTAGTCACATATATTCTTTATTCTTCGCCAGTAAATTCTTCTTTTGTATTTTTCTTGAGAGAAAATCTCCCTCAAATAATTTTCCTTTGTCCTTCATTATTCCCTTGCCTTGAAATGGTAACTGGATCTTCAACATAAATCTATTATGCTTAAAAACCATTTGCCCAAGCAAACAAAAATTACAATTAAAATGGTTTGACAAGTGTACAGAGAAGATGGAAAGTACATGTTCTTTTCCCTTCTTCTGCTTAACTTCTGTCTGGTCTGCTAGCTCCTTGGCCTGGTCTGGAGTTTTGAAGTGTCAGTTTCCACACTTATTCTTTTTGGGGTATGAGGGGGTACAGCAGCTATCTCATTCATCTCTCCCTGGACCACAGACACCTGATTTCCTAAACAGATAGATACAGTCATTCTTAGGTATCTAAAAGGGATTGGTTCCAGGATCCCCCAAGTATACCGAAATCCATGCACGCTCAAGTCCCTTTCTTCTTTGAGATGGAGTCTCACTCTTGTAGCCCAGGTTGCAGGCTGGAGTGCAGTGGCATGATCTCGGCTCACTGCAACCTCCATCTCCCAGGTTCAAGCGATTCTCCTGCCTCAGCCTCCCGAGTAGCTGGGATTATAGGCGCCCACCACCACACCCAGCTAATTTCTTTGTACTTTTAGTAGTGAGGGGGTTTCACCATGTTGGCCAGGCTGGTCTCCAACTCCTGACCTCAGGTGATCCACCCGCCTCAGCCTCCCAAAGTGCTGGGATTACAGGCGTGAGCCACCAGGCCTGGCCTCAAGTCCCTTTTATAAAAGGCGTAAACATAGCCTATGGATATTCTCTCATATACTCTAAATCATCTCTAGATTACTTATAATACCTAATTCAACATAAATGCTATGTAAATAGTTGTTATACTGTATTTTTATTTGTATTATTTTTTATTGTTGTGTTATTTTTCATTGTTTGGGTTTTTTCCTGAATATTTTTGATAGGCAGATGTGGAACCTGTGGATATGGAGGGCTGACTATACTCAAACTTATCAAATGTTAGAGTTCAAAGTCTCTTAGTGAGAAACTAATGCTACTTTTAGATACCTAACTTATTATAATAATTCAAAATTAATATATATACTAGTGTTCAAAACAGTGTTACTTGTAAAACTGAAAACTGGAAACAACCTAAATAGAAGAATAATTTACTACTTTGAACACACATATGTGTTAGATTATATAGTTATTGAAAGTTACTTGTAGTTGTCATTAATGTTTTCTAAATTCTACAAAATAGCAAATAATTCTAAATTCTACAAATAGCAAATAATTCGAAATTCTACAAATAGCAAATTTCTACAAATAGCAAATAATTTTTGTAACCAAACTAAAATTAATTTAAAGACAAAAGGATTAAGTTTTTAAAAAAGAAAAGCTGGTTAACTTGGTTCATACCTATTGCCACTTTCTACTTAATGCAGATGTCTGTTTTTGGTCTCCTAGAAGATAATCACAAAACCTTCATTTACGTATTTTCTCAGAGAAAAAGAGAACAATATTTGATTTTTTATTAATTTAAATGTTAAGCACAAACTGAATTTGTTCATCGAATAGTTTTAAAACAAGTGGAACTTTTAAATCTCCATTTTAATTAATGTCTCTGCTAATTCATTTCTTTTAATTGAGGTGAAATTCACATGACATAACATTAACCATCTTAAGGGTACAATTCGGTAGCCTTTAGTACTGAAAAGTATTGCAGAGTTTTGCAACCACCAGCTCTATCTAGTTCCAAAACATTTTTATTGGCCCCAAGAGAAACCCTGTACTCATTAAAGAGCTGTTCTCCCTTTCTCCCTCCACCCCTATTCCCTGGCAACCACCAATCTGCAAACTGTCCCTATGGATTTACATATTCCGGATACCATTTGCTTTTTTTTTTTTTTTTTTTTTTTTTGAGACGGAGTCTCACTCTGTCGCCCAGGCTGGAGTGCAGTGGCGTGATCTCGGCTCACTGCAAGCTCCGCCTCCCGGGTTCACTCCATTCCCCTGCCTCAGCCTCCCGGGTAGCTGGGACTACAGGTACCTGCCACCACGTCCGGCTAATTTTTTTTGTATTTTTAGTGGAGACGGGGGTTGCACCATGTTAGCTAGGATGGTCTCGATCTCCTGACCTCGTGATCCACCTGCCTTGGCCTCCCAAAGTGCTGGGATTACAGGCGTGAGCCACCGCACCCCGCCTACCATTTGCTTTTTAAAGAACTACAATTATTTTTAAAAATGGATGTATTGAGTAAGAATACTTCTCCCTGTCTCTCTGCTCATTGGTCTTAGCTTTGCTCTGGCGTAGCCCAGGAAGGCTTAACTGTAGCTTCCACAGGACAGCACTCCAAATATTTCACAGCAGCTCTCAGGGATCACGATTTCTTGACACCCCATGACTACCCTCTCCAGTACTTACTTCCACCAAATACATACGATATTCTTCATATTGAATATGTAGAATTCCTTCTATGACCCCTTCCACCATAACAGACGCCTGCCTACGGATTCTCTTCTGTTTCTTAAGTTCCCACTCAATGTATGTTGCCTGAAAGAGATTCGAATTTCATGGGAAAGTGGGGAGAGAAAGGGGCAGGGAGGTCATTAAGAGTCAAATGAGCGCTGGACGAGGTGGCTCATGCTTGTAATCCCAGCACATTGGGAGGCTGAGGCGGGCAGATCACCTGAGGTTGGGAGTTCGAGACCAGCCTGACCAACATGGAGAAACCCTGTCTCTACTAAAAGTACAAAATTAGCAGGGCTTGGTGGCGCATGCCTGTAATCCCAGCTACTCGAGAGGCTGAGGCAGAAGAATCGCTTGAACCCAGGAGGCAGAGGTTGCGGTGAGCTGAGATTGTGCCATTGCACTACAGCCTGGGCAACAAGAGTGAAACTCTGTCTCCAAAAAAAAAAAAAGAATCAAATGAGCTGGCTCCTGGGCAGACCTCTGCGTGAACATGCATGCTGACCTTCACTACACATGAGCGGGAGTGAGCCAGGTCCCTGGTTCATACCCCATCCACTGGGCCTGGTGCAGGGGCCTCTCTCAACATGACCCTCCATAGAGCTGCAGAGGCACAGCACACAGGCTCGAGAAGAAAGCCATCCTAATTGGAAACACATGTCACAATTACTTTCAAATCATCTCCCTCACATCTTCCTGTCACAAATCATTAAAGAAGTCCTCTACTCTAAACATGGGGAAATTGCTCAAAGAAAGAAGAGATGTTAGATCTAAATTTCAATTAACTCTAACACTGATTGCTATGTATCACTGCATGAGTCTCTGGTCCTTATTAATGAGGATGTAATTAATGAAGTTTGCCCCAGGCAATGGACCAGAGCACAAATAATTACATTTCAGACAAATAATTTGGGCTTTGTTTTTCAGAGTATGGGGTGCTTATTAAAAATATCAATTCTCAGATTCCAGCACAGACCTTGAGTCAGGGAATTCCGGAAGTACGTGGACCTGGAGTCTGCATTCCCAGGTGTGTTGTGTTCATAATGAAGTTTGAGATCCACTTATAAAAGAAAAAGAGTCCTTTTTTTGAATTTGAATTTGAAAGAGAGTCCTTTATTGAATTTGTGTTGCATACAAGTAATAGATTGTTAATAGAACTTGCTCTATGGAAAAATGTGCCAATACTTGTGTTTGGAAACAATGTATTAAAAATACTTGATAAGATTGGCTTAAGGTATAACTGGTTCTGTTTGATGTTAACGAGAAACATTCTCTACAAATACTTCAAAAGTTCAGTAGAAGTCTTTTTTATTTACATTATTTATAATTAGGCCGATCCTAGGAAAGATCTAAACAGAGTTGTAAAAGGCAGAATGGACACGAAACATCATGAGCACATGTGCACTCCGTAAATATTTGCTGCATGAATGGTACACTTACATTTGCTTTATTTCCAAAATAAAAAGGCCAAGGAATGATTCCCCTAACCTCCCAGACTTTCCCCTTCTCAAATATCAGTTATATTCTGGCTGTTTGAATATGAGCAAATACAACATCTACAGTTTCTCTGAAACATTAGATGTGTGTTCTTCCACTCAGTAAATATGTATTGGTCATCTACTATGTGTCTAGGACCTGTGCTAAAATCCAGGGATACGGTGGTGACCAAAACAGACTTAGTCTCTACCCTGATGAAGTTTTCCGTTGTAGAGAGCTAGTAAGTTAGGTATTTGGAGGAGAAGGTTAATTATTTGAGAAACAAGCGAAATTTCAGAAAAAGTAGAGGGAACTTCAAGCCCAGGCACCAACTCGGCACATACCTCATTGTTTAGCTTTTCAGGAGGATGCATCTTGGGTTTCCAATGCTGTGGGTCAGAAAATACTTTCCATCCTCTCTAGTTATTTCATTTACTTCACTTAGAGCAGATCCTTAAATATTTCGAAGGGCAGATGAATTATGGTTTATCAGCAATATTTTAAAGCATAGTCAGTAGGATTCTGTACACATTGTCTTCAATTCTTCCTCACTGCAATCTTGTTTCCCTCCCACCCCCACCCTCCTTCTCTGAAATTCTTCCACCAAGGTGACCTCTCTCCATCCAGTGAAGACTTTTCAGCCTTTCTCTCATCTGCCTTCTTATAGCCTTTGCTATTCCTGCTTTTCCTTGTCTTCTTTTGTAGATTTCTTTACTTCCTTGAAAAACTGGTATTCCGGCCAGGCACGGTGACTCAGCATTTTGGGAGGCCGAGGTGGGTGTATCACTTGAGGTCAGGAATTTGAGACCAGCTTGGCCAACATGGTGAAACCCCGTCTCTATTAAAAATACAAAAATTAGCCGGGTATGGTGGCACACGCCTGTAATCCCAGCTACTTGGGAGGCTGAGGCAGGAGAATCGCTTGAACCCAGGAGGCAGAGGTTGCAGTGAGCCGAGATCGTGCCACTGCACTCCAGCCTGGACGACAGAGCGAGAGAAAGAGAGAAAGAGAGAAAGAGAGAAAGGAGGGAGGGAGGGAAGGAGGGAGGGAGGGAAGGAGGGAGGGAGGGAAGGAGGGAGGGAGGGAGGGAGGAAGGAAGGAAGGAGGGAGGGAGGGAGGGAGGGAGGGAGGGAGGAAGGAAGGAAGGAAGGAAGGAAGGAAGGGAAGGCAGGCAGGCAGGCAAGCTGGTGTTCCCCTGAGTTTCATGCTCAGCCCACTTTTCTTCTTACTCTACCACTCAGTAATCTTATTACCCACACGGAGCTGGGCATTGCTGCAGAGCAATTTTCTGAGGCCCATGTTCTACCAGACATCTTTCATTCCTTGTGCCATAGAAACTCCCTATCCCGCCCCAAACCAGCTCTTCCTCTGATATTCTCTATCATGGTGAATACCAGCCCCCGCTCCAGCCCCATCATCCAGTTGCCTGAAGCAGCTACCTAGATATCCCCCTTCTTCATTGTTGCGTCCACTCAATCCCTTCAACACACTAAAGCCCAAACGTCTAAAATGTTTCCTTCACCCCTCACCCCATCACCACTTAGCTCAGGCTCACGTTGTCTTTCATGGCTTACTCAAACCGCCAATTCCCTGGCCTCCAATATCAGGTTGATTGTCCCTTTTGGTTTCTTTGTCTCATTCCGGGGATGAAGTCAATGTCTTATTCCTCTTTATATCTCAGACCTTACGAAGGCGCATGGAACATGTAAAATGAATGAATGAATAAATTAATGTGTACAACTTTAACAAAAGTGCTGCCTAGCATAGGCTCCTACATGGAGAATGATTTTGGAATTGGTATTCATTTTTAATACGTTTTCAACACTTTTTTTTCCTTCACTTTTTCCGTAACTCCATATCCACTGGCATGTTTTAAGTCTCCTGGTTGTCTCTGATTATGTTTGTTTTCCTTGGTCGAGAGCCTTGAATTTGCACTCTAATTTGTCTGAATTCAGCATCAGTTGTCAATAAAGCTAACTTGAAAAAGGCAGGGTGCGTAAGACTTAACACCGACCAAACCAGACTTCTTGTTTCAATTAAATTACTTAATATGGGACTTTCCAGTCCTCTATGGACCCATTAGCTAATAGACTGTTTTGAAAAACTGTCAGGAAAGAGAGGCTGCAGAATTCAAGAGACGTGAGTGAGTGACTAGGAGAGGAATGAAGCCTGAGGTCTTTCTTTTAACATTTTCATGTGGACATAAAATTTTTATGTATCAAAGAGTTCAAGAATGACTTATTCTTCTTGCCCAGAATCATTAATGCAATTCTCATGCTTGCAAATAATAATAATATAATAATATACTTTAATATACTTCAGTGTACTGTTCTCCAAACATTTTTAGTTCTAAATCTATGACCTCTCACACACTTTTTAGTAGACATCTAAAATTTGCGGTGGATATTAAAGAGTATTGCAAACTGAATCTTTTAAAATAAAATGGTTAAACCACGTTTTAAAATGTCTCCAGAGGAATATAAATACCATTGCTATTTTATACCCATGATTATACATTTTTTTAAGAAAAATACATGTAGAAATACTCCTTTAAAGGAAATTTTACATTTTTCTCCTTAATTCATATTTTATTGTAGTTCTACCCATAGAACTATTTCATAACAGGTTTTATATCTAAAAGGCTTTTCACCATATCATTCTTTTCTTTTCTTTTTTTCCTATCATTCTTTTCTGTGATAAAAGGAATGCATGTAGATTTTGATTTTAATTCTATGGTCAGATGTAAGTATTTAAATTTTGGGGATTAATTTTTTTAATTTGGGGATTTAATTTGGGGTTTAATTTTGGCTCTTTGGATTGATTACACATTAGAGTGAAGAGCAGTATTTGATAAAAAAGGCATAAATACGCCCAGCAATGCTGAAAAAAAGAAGACAAAATGGCATAAATATTTTATAAATTTAGTAAATAATTATTAAATACAAAAAGGTAAATTTCAATGATTTTCGTCTCTTAAATAGATGCCCCATGAATGGAGTTTTTTAATTGTTGTTTTTGTGTTCATATATGAATACTACTTTTTCCTAGAAAGGAGACAGGGCTCAGCAGAAATTCCCTACTTTATGTGTGTATGTAGACATATATGATTATATAGTATAATCATATATGCAATATATGCTGTATTAGTCGGCTAGAAAGAAATACCTGAGAATGGGTAATGTATAAAGAAAAGAGATTTAATTGGCTCACAGTTCCGCAGGCTGCACAGGACACATGATGTTGGCATCTGCTCAGCTTCTGGGGAGGTCTCAGGAAACTTACAGTCATGGCAGAAGTTGAAGCGGGAGCCAGCACTCCTCACATGGCCGGAGCAGGAGGAAGAGAGAGATAGGGGAGGTGCCACACACTTTCAAACAACTAGATCTCGTGACATCTCTATCATGAGCACAGCACTAGGGGAATGGTACTAAACCATGAGAAACTGCCCCCATGATCCAATCACCTCCCACCAGGCCTCACCTCCACCACTGGGGATTATAATTTGACATAAGATTGGGGCAGGGGCATAGATCCAAACTATATCATCTATTATATATATAATATATACTAAGAAAATGTGTTCACATAAATAGAATATAATACAATGCATTTTCTTAATAGCAATGTCTTGATTTCTTAAAATCCTTCAAACTTAGATGTGAAAAAAATCTAACAGCAATCATTATCAAAAAATTATTTTTGGTGATATATTAGCTGTTAATGTAATTAGATTCTCCTTTAATTTTAGTTTAAAGAAAATTATGGGAAACAGCCTGACTTGCAAAAGGAATTGATTAGTCATTTACTTTTTAGTGAGGGTAACAATATTTAGAATTCTCCCTTTGCTTGGTGCCCTAGAGTCTTTGTTGTATGTTAGGTGATACACCACAATAAGAGTGGGTTGGATGGGAGCTATCACTTTCTTTTGTCAAGTGCAAGAAGCAAGGCAGGAAAGGATAATCTGTCCATTCCACTGTAAGCACTTCCTCAAGCAGATCTCATGGAAGAAAAGAAACAAATGGAAGTTGAGGATTTGTATAGTGATTCCCCTAAAACTACCCTTGTACACATACTTCTTGGAAAGCCTACGTGTAGCCCCTGAGGATTAGACATATGCTGATTTGAAGGCCAATTACCCAGAATTGTTGTAGTAGTTAAGATGAGAAATAATAAAGAATATTAGATCAGTGATTGAAAGAGCAAAGAGGAGTGGAAAACACTTTGAAATAAAAGGAAGATAAGGACCTGCAAAAATTAATAGTACTAAACAGTTTTTTTCCCCATTTTTTTCAAATATTCCATTTGTAATAATTATGTTCACTTCTGATTTTGATACCTAGATATGCATTAAATTATTGTGATTAAATGCTTATGTAGAAAGTATCACTCCTGTTGAGAATTAAGCCAGTTTCAAGCTCTTCTTTATAGTTTTGAAAAATAGTAAAAACATCACATCTTTACTAGTGTAGGTAAAACTTACCCAATCATCCAGTCCTTCATTCATTCATAAATTAATGAACATTTAAAACTATGCTCTAGACCCATGGTGAGTGACTGTGGAAACAACAATTAAATACCCCTCTCTTCCAATTACTTAGACTCCAGTGGGGGAGAAAACGTGCAGACAGTAGCTACACCCTGTCTACTGGCTATAGTAAGGCAGTCTGTCATGACAATGGCAAAAATACAGAGCACAGGAAACATGCATGGTTTCACAAAGCACATAGTATTTTAATGAAACCTAAGCGACTAACAGTGGCCAGAGAAATAATATTTCAGGCTAAAGCAATAGCTATTTGGGAGTGGAAAGCAGCCTTGCATGTGGTAGATAGAACACATAGTTTTGTGCGTTTCAAGCATAAGGTGTAAGGTAAAGGGATACTATCTGATGAGACAGGAAGAAGACAAAGATTGCAGAAGGCCTATGCATTGTGCCAAAGATTTTGAACTTGTTTGTAAGTGATGGGAAATCTTTAAAGGGTTTAATATGAAGGAATAACACAGACAGATTTGCATTTTAAAATGTCCACTCCGATAGGAGTTGAGAAGATGGATCTGAGAGTGAGAGTCAGAAGGGAGAAGGCAGGCCAGTGAAGAGACTATCACCATGTTCAGATGATGAGGATCTAAACCAAAGTGGTAACAGTGGGATTAAGAAGTGAGGCATGAAAGAAAATGAGGTCTTGTTGATGGATTTAATACATGGGAAGATAAACTGGGATACTCTCCAGTAGCTATACAAAAGTGATTTAAATACTAAAGACTTTAACTCAAGAACACGAAGTCCAGAGGTAAGCAGTTCCAGGGCTGCTGAGTACAGTGGCTTAATAACATAATCAAGAATCCAGTTGCTTTCCATTTTGTGCTCTATACTGCAAAGATGTGACTTGCGTCCCATGCTTGCTCCCTCATGGAAGCTGCTATAGCCTCAGTCATCACATCCTTGCCTAACCACAATAAAGACCTGAACAGTAGTTTCTCCTGGCATGTCTCTTTTTATTAGGGAAAAAAAATCTTTCCAAGGAGGCTGCACCCTGCCTCACAGTTACCTTTTTGTCCATGCCTAAATCAGTCGCTTGCAAGGAGAGTGGAATAACCAGTTGGCTTGGACCAACCAACTTTCAACTCCATGGTGCATAGAAAGGTCTATGAAGAACTCCAAATCCTATACCTGAACAAATTGTGGTTCTGTTAGTAAGGAAGAATGGAGATCTCGACTCTCAGGAAGTAAGTGAACAGAATCTGTTCAAATTCAACTTTCTGGTTGAGGTGAAAGGATCAGTGCTGTTCTGTTCATTGGGATAGCATCTATCAGAGGAGGAGCAGATGAGTGGGAAGATATGATGAGATTTGGAACATATGGAATTTGAGGTGCCTACAGGACATTTGGGGAATGTTTGATAGGCAGCTGAGTAGAGGGTCTATGAGTCATGAGCAGAGAGCTAGTTGAAGTCGTAGGCATGAATGAAATTCTTAGTGGAAGTGTGAGGAATGAGAAGACAGGGTTATGGAAAAATTCTTGGGGAACACCAGCTTTTAAGAGGAGAGCACAGAAAGAAAAATCACGAAAAGATATTGGAAGAGTAAAGCAAAATAATTAAAAATATTTTCTCAAGAGTTCCAGAGGAAAAAGGGGTTACAGTGATAGTTTCGTCAGGCTTTGCTATGTGCTCTGTCACCATTCCTCCAAACTATCATACAGCAAGTATAATGAAGTAGCTTGAAGTAAGAGTGAACAGGAAGAATTGGTGGGTTGCATGGACAGGAATTTTTTTTTTTTTTTTTTTTTAAACAGAGTTTCGCACTTTTGCCCAGGCTGGAGTGCAGTGGCACGATCTCGGCTCACTGCAAGCTCCTCCTGCAAGCTCCTCCTCCGGGGTTCAAGCGATTCTCCTGTCTCAGCCTCCCAAATAGGTGGGACTACAGGCATCTGCCACCACGCCCGGCTAATTTTCTGTACTTTTAGTAGGGACAGGGTTTCACCATGTTAGCCAGGATCATCTGGATCCCCTGACCTCGTGATCCACCCGCCTCGGCCTCCCAAAGTGCTGGGATTACCGTAAGCCACTGCGCCCGGCCTGGACAGGATGTTTTTGATTTTGTTCAAAGCATTTTAGACAGGCCTCTCGAATTTTTATGTATATAGAGACAGAAAATCTATACTCTGCTCCCAGGACAGTGGACATCTCTATTTTAGCTCTCACTGGACACAGAATGCTGTCCGAGGAAGGTCGAAGAAGGGGTCTTTGGGGTGTGGAATCACGATAGCATGATTGGTGTTTCAGGCAGCAGCCTAAAATCTTTATCTGAAAAAAATAGATATATTTAGGTACTGCCTAATGGCTGCAGAGCACAATGTCACTGGCTGTAAAATTCTAATGGATGGCTTCTGATTTCTTCCCTCCTTTCAAATAAAACTCATGGTCCTTTTTGCTCAGAGGGTTCTTGGGTTTTGATGTGATTTCAGTGCCACGTTCCTCCTGACAGCAACAGGGTCCAGAGGGTGGCAAGTGCCATTAACACCATTTTACAGGGGAGAACCCGGAGAAGCCTGGGAGTGAGTCACATAGGGTCACAACACGGGCAGCTCAGGGCCCAGAAACCACGTTCTCCCACCCATCCCCACGTGGATGTGACCTAGAGAGAAGCAGCCCATGTGTGTAGAAACACACAGCTTTCCAAGAGCTTCCTCATTCATCTCCTTGTTTCATTTAATGCTTTGCTGCCATCTTGCTTTAGCATTCCATTTCCTAACCTGAATTTATCCCAACAATTTCTTCAAAGATTTAGAACGTTGATTACAAATTCCCTAATGATGCATTTGCTGTCCAGAAGTCAAAGTAAGTAATGATAGTATCATTTCTTCTCTGTTGAAAACCTTTTTAAGAAAACATAATATAATTTTTCCAGATGAAATTAAACTTCTCCTGGAACAAAATGATAGTCAATGTTCCACTCAGGCAATGTCACTTGGAAAAGTAAATGAATCCATTTGGGTTTCAAACTTCTGAGTCATGTGGGATGCCCTGATCTTTCTGCTTTGAAGTCTCAAGTCACTTCCTATTATTTCCATGACAGTTCAGAAGATTTATAGTTAGAACTTCTTAGTTTTCCTTTCCTCATATTTTAATTTCTCTCACTTGGTAACTTGTAATCATTTATTTTCAGTTACACAGCCACGGCATTTAAGCTTGATGTACAATCAGAGAGATGCCAATTAAAATCATCATAAGACGCCATCTCAAATGTTTCAGATAGGCAAAAGGTGATGAATCTGGTAACATCAAGAATTAGCAAGTACGTGCACCAGCAGGGACTCACACATTACCCAGGGAAAAGGATGCTGGTACCAGCACTTGGAAAGCAACTTGGCACAACTTAGTCAAGCTCAAGTTGTACATATCCTATGACCCAGCATTTCCACTGCCCGGTGTCTCCTCTAGAAAAACTCTAACAGATGGGCATAAATAAACACATGCAAAAATGTTCAGTGCAGCACTATTGGCAATAGTGAAAAACTAGAAGGAAAATAACTCTTCCTCCATAAGCTGAATGAATAAACTGTGCTTTAATATTCAGTGGTGGGGATAAACAGGCTCCTTCTACAAATATCCATGTGCATAAAATCCCAAACACATATTTTTTGGGGAAAAAGTTGCAATAGAAGAGTGTGATATAATTTATGTAAAGATTATTGGCCAGGCACTGTAGCTCACGCTTGTAATCCCAGCACCTTGGGAGGCCAAGGCAAACGGATCACTTGAGGCCAGGACTTCGAGACCAGCCTGGACAACATGGTAAAACCTTGTCTCTACTGCAAATACAAAAAAATTAGCCAGTCATGGTGGCGGGGGCCTATAATCCCAGTTACTCGGGAGGCTGAGGCAGGAGAATCACTTGAACCCAAGAGGCAGAAGTTGCAGTGAGCTGAGATTACGCCATTGCACTCCAGCTTAGGCAACAAGAGCAAAACTGCGACTCAAAAAAATAAATAAATAAAAAGATTGTCCACACACACAAACATACTCTGATACACAGAACATAAGCAGCAAAAGCGTCAACAGGAATGATGAATACCAACTTCAGGATGCTGGTCATCTCCATGAGGGATGAGAGGAGATAGAGCATTTTAGCTTTACTTATATTACGTTTTCAAAACTGAAAGAGAGATTGCAAAATAAAAATGGGAAATGTCAGTATTGTTTTCATCTTTCTGGTGAGTACTTATATTTTCTGTTTTGCTCTCTGTTTGAAATGTTTCATAGTTAGACATTTTAAAATTGAAAGCTACCTTTTTGGCAAAAGAGTTCAACGCTAAAGGGAAAGCAAAGATTGAATTGGACAGAAAATGTTTGGACCAGGACTTAGCAAAGTATTTCTGTAAAAGGCCAGAAAGTAAATATTTTACACTATGGGCATTATATTATCATGTCTCCACCACTCACTCTGCCCTTATAGCACCAAAGCAGCCATAGACTAAATGAGTGGCTGTGGCTGTGTTCCAATACAACTTTATTTACAAAACAGATCTCAGGTTAGGTTTGGCCTGTGGGCCATAGTTTGCCTTAGTTTATAGAAGCTGGAGGTAAGTGGTTACAGCAAGCAAGCAATCTTTGGCTGCGGGGATGATCCTGGGGCCAAGAAACATCGACCTCTGTCTCTAAAGGTTTAAAATTGAAGAGCCAGACCACCACCCTCCCAGCCTAAGAATTCAAGTTATCGATGAAGTGCCTTTAGTAGTTGAGGCTTTGGCAATACTTAGCCTCATAAAAATGACGTCTGAAGTGTAATCCTGTTGGGAGTTTTGTTAGGGAGATTTTTGTTAGGTTCTGCGATGGTTTTCACTTGGCTCATGGAAACAAGTTTATCCCAGATGTGTCTATCAGTATTCAGCTCTTCAGTCCTGGGGACTTCCCTTCAACTTTCCAAGAATGCCATAAAATTCTCAGGTTGCAGAAAAAGTTTCAGCCCCACCCCATTCACCATTCCTGCACAGCCCAGGGCTACCTTGATTTGACTTCTAAAACTCAAGAAGGCCACTCTGGGAGTGAGTCCATCAGCTTCGCTGTACCCTTAGCCATTGGTCACTTGCATTTGCCTGTCAGGAAGGATGACTCAGCACTACTGTATTCTTTCCTAGAAATCAGGAAGCTTTATTGGTCAAGCTCCTATTGTAGAACCCCTCTTCAGGTCTTGCCACTTTTAGGAATGGCTGATAGAAGGGGCCTGTGATTGATTCTTTAGCTGCCTAAATACTAGCTTGCTTTGGCCTGTGCAGTCCTTATTCTGGTATCTACAGAGGCCAGGCCCGAGGGCGTTCACTTAAGAGGAAAGCACTTCCACTACCTCTCTTTGCACAACCAACTTTGGCCAACCCAGTCTGCTTAGACCATCAGCATTTATAGTCCTGGCACCCCTTGCAAATTGAGAACATCATCAGGCCAGAAAGATGGTTAATAAAACCAACAGGATTTATTTATGAGTTTCTTCTGATACAAGCCAAATACAAGATGTGAGAATAAAATGAAGTATCCTCGTGCTGTCGTTACTGGCAAGGGTGGCAGCATTCCTGAGAGGTTAATTGTGTGCCAACCATTTTTTTGAGTAGCAAAGTGGTTCAGGACAGAGCAGGACTTTCTATAAAGTGCTAAATTCAGGTCCTGGCGAGGCCACTGACATGCTTGCACAGGGATGGTTAGCGAACTGACAGAGGCGAGCACGTTCTCTCCCCTGGTGAACCCTGCACAGCCAAGGGCCAGCAGTGTAGGTGCTGTTAGCAGTTGCTGGCTCAACTGCCTTAATGCTCTGAAGTAGGAGGATACAGCCTCACAATCGCTCTGGGTCACCATGGCCAAACACCTCTAGCCTACTCACCTGTCTGACAGTGAGATGCCAGATCCTTGGCCATCTTACCATTGCTATGTGTGAAGGAGAAAAGAAACGAGATATAGGAAAGGAAAGAGAGAAGAGACTGACTTGGCCCAGTCATCGAGATTTCCTCAACCTCTTTTCCCCCTTCCTGAAAATCGAAGGTTTGCATTTTTGCTTAGCTTCCCATGAGACACAACTTCCAAGGATGATGGCCAGATGTTTTGAAAACATGTTAATGAGTTCAAAGAATGCCCATCACCACATGTAATACTATTGGCTCTAACCGTTTTTGCCTCAAATTGATCTGATTTAGCTCGGTGAGCTCTGTCTTAGCTCTGTTCTCTCTGATAAGATCTAGGATCTGTTGAAGGAAAGCGTGCATTTTTGAGCCTATCAACCATACATGTGAAGCTGTTACTGGAACTAGGAATTGAGGACCAGACTGACTCTGTCACTCTTTCCTGGCTGGGACTTGCAAATTCTTGGTTATGTTTACTCAGAATGTTAATAATTTCGGAAATTATTAAAATGGAACCAAAATACTTTCTTTTTAAGAGGCTATTGAGATCACAAATCATTCCACAAATATAATAAGCTATGTAAGCTGAGCAAGTCCAACACTCGACACTTGGCCTGAGCCAGCTGGAAGCGTGGCCGCTTTCATATGACATTTCATGTGTGGAACTAAGGAGGCATGAGAAAAACCCTTTAAAAATGAGGCACTAAAATTTTAATAATTGTGCTGGACAAAATGTTTTCGCAAAAAAAAAAAAACAAAAAAAACTTCCTTTTTTTCTCCTTTCTGCTTTTAATTTTTTAATTTTACTCCCTTTGCCCAGTGTCATCGACAGTACCAAACCCCTTTGCTTTTGCCCATATCATCGCCCTGAGAATCCTATTCAGATTTTAGGGGACCTACTTAGTTGTGACTTCCTAGGCTCCTCCTGCTCTTTCTCCAGGTAGAACCAATGCTTTTTCCTTTTGCCTTCACTATCTTTTGTGGCCATTGGATCCCATCAGAATTATGTGAGGCAATTTTTAGAAACACAGATCTGAAACCCACCCCAACACGACTGACTCAGAATGCTTTGGGGCCTGTACCAAAAGATCTCATGTACTCCATAAATATATACACCTACTGCGTACCCACACAAATTAAAAACTAAAACAAATTTAATTAAAACTTTTTTTAAAAAAAATAATGCTTCTTGAGCCCAGGAACGTGCACCGTAAAGTAAGGTGATTCAGATGTCATTGGTCACAGGATCACTACCACGAGAACCCAGGCCATTGTTCCGATACACCTTCGTCACACAGTCATTTGTACGCCTTTCTCTAGCTTCTTAATTACAGGCTTGTTGAAGGCAACGACCCATATAGTATCCATATTTCATTCAACACTTTTTTTTTTTTTTTTTTTTTTTGAGACGGAGTTTCACTCTTGTTGCTCAGGCTGGAGTGCAATGGCACAATCTCGGCTCACCGCAACCTCTGCCTCCTGGGTTCTAGCAATTCTCCTGCCTCAGCCTCCTGAGTAGCTGGGACTACAGGTGTGTGCCACCACGCCCAGCTAATTTTTTGTATTTTTAGTAGAGATGAGGTTTCACTATTTTGGCCAGGCTGGTCTCAAATCCTGACTTCACTGGATCCACCCACCTTGGCCTCCCAAAGTGCTGGAATTACAGGCATGAGCCACCGCGCCTGGCCTTAACACATTTATTGAGTGCCTAGTGTACACCAGGCACTGTTTTGAGAGCAGGAGACATGGCAATGAACAAAACAGGCAGAACTTCTCTCTTGGACCTTACATTCCCAGGAGAAAAGTCAGACAATAAAAACAAGTGAGATTATGAAATACTATCTCATTAGATGATAAGTTCCCTGGAGGAAGATAAAGCAGGGAAGGAGGAGATGGTGAAGTCCAGGATGGTGGTGAAGGTAACACTAAGCCTTTGCTACACAGGTGGTAACTGAGCAAAGAGTTGAAGACTGTGAGGAAGAAGGCCAAGTAGACATTCAGGAGAAAGACAAGGTAAGGCTCTAGAGCAGAAGAATGCCAAGCTCATTCTAGAAACAGATAGGCTGTTTCCAGTATGGCTGGAGCAGAGTGAGCAAGTGGGAGAGAGGATGGAGGAGGCTGGTGAGATGCGGGGGAAAGGGGAGATCTTGTAAAGGCTCGTCCGACCCTGTGAGAACTTTGCCCTAGCCTGGCGCAGTGGCCTGTAATCCCAGCACTTTGGGAGGCCGAGGCGGGCGGATCACTTGAGGTCAGGAGTTCGAGACCAGCCTGGCCAACATAGCGAAACCCTGTCTCTACTAAAAATACAAAAATTAGCCAGGTCTGGTGGCACGCACCTGTAATCCCATCTACTTGGGAGGCTGAGGCAGGAGAATTGCTTGAACTCGGGAGGCAGAGGTTGCAGTGAGCCTATCACAGTGCTTACTCCAGAATAAATGCTCCATGAATACTTGATGAATAAAGGAATCATCTCCGAGGTAGCATGCAAAGGCGTCTTGTGGTTTAGACAGACTAAGACTCAGAGAAATAATTTTAGCATAGATATTTTAACGTGAATATTTTTAACAAAGAGGCAGCTACACTCACCCAGAGCTCAGATTCTGGAGCCAGGATGCCTGGATTCAAACATTTCACATACTGGCTGTAGAATCTTGGCAGCCTGTCAATGCCTTAGTGTCCTCATCCATAAAATGCAGAAAATGATAGTACCTACTTCATAGAACTCTGATCATTAAATACGTTTATACATCAAAGGAAACTGTGTTTGATGTGCTTTGAGAACCAATAAATATTCGCTATTACCATTAGCATGGATATATGTAAGACGTAAAATATTCAAACATTTAACATACTTAATATCCGATTTTAGTCATTTCTATATACTCATGATTGATAAAAATAACATTATAACTGAATATACATTACTGTATGATACATATGATATATATATATAATTGTTACATGTCCATTTTAGGGTATGCATGTTAAAAGAATGGGAATTCATGGAGTCCTAGAGATGGTAAAACAGAGGAAATGAGTAAACGTAAAGAGGATGATGATGTTGGTAACAGCTACATTGGTGGCTACAGCTGTAAAAAGAGATCGGAGTCCTCTATATTGCTGGGTATTAGTGTTCCTTGGGGCTACTAATAAAAATACAAAAATTTAAAACGTGAATTACACTTTGAAGTCCGTCTTTCACTTTAGTCAGACTTTGGCTTACCCCCTGCAAGCCACGTTTTAGATAGCGTAAGAATAATTTCTCTCCGATTCCCATTCCTATTGAATTTGTGTCATAGTCTCCTAATACAAACTTCGCATTGTCACCAGACAGTTTTAATACAACTAGGGAAATTTCTTAATTCACACCTGGGAATTGGTTTCTACTAGGAGACTCTAATTTATGACTCATTTGAATGATTTGAATATCTGTGTGCAGATCTTAAATGCTAATGTTATTATTCATATGTAATAATACAGATGCAACTAGTAATTTTCCTAGCCTTTGTCCAGTTCTATCTTTAATATTCATTTTTAAAGAAACTTGTGAATGACACCCATCTTCTCTCTGTTTTGTACTTACTGATTTTTGTAATCATATCCATGTCTGCTGGTTAACTCTGATGGCTCTGGAGGTAGATGCCTGGCTGGCTTCAAATCCTGGGCATTGTTGAGTGGTTGTGTGACCTCAGGTAAATGACTCAACTTCTGCAGGCCCCAGCCTCAGTTTCCTTCACTGTAAAGTAGGGGTCATAACACCACTTCCAACTGAAGGCTATTTTTAAGATGAATGAGAGATACATGTAAATGAGATGTACACTTAGGCCAGCACTAGGCGCATGGTGAAACACAGTAAATGTTGAGTATTAACTATCATTGGTACTTCTGCAAACTGGCTTGAGTTCTCTCTTCCCAGCATTTGCTTTGTAATTCTGTAACTGTTCAGCATGTGTATGTCTCCCAACTGCATTTACTGCACAAGTTACTGGCCATTTTGTTTGCCTCCTTGCCTTCCAGGCATTATTTGGGGCGGAGTCCTAACTGTCTACACTTGTACCATTGAATCCCTTTTCACCTCCGGCTGCCCCTGGGCAGCCATCAGTCAGCCACGCCCCACCTGACTGACACTGCTAGTAAAACCGTACAGCATTAAAAAGACTTCGTGGCTCAGGTCTACAATCCCTGGGCTTTGGGAGAACGAGGCAGAGGAGCACTTGAGGTCAGGAGTTCCAGACCAGCCTGAGCAACATGGTGAGATCCCATCTCTACAAAAGAAATAAAAAGAAATTAGATGGGCGTGGTGGTGCAAGCCTGTAGTTCTAGCCACACAGGAGGCTGAGGCAGGAGGATCCCAGAGTTTGAGGCTGCAGCAAGCTACGTGCCCCTGCACTCCAGCCTGGGCAACAGAGCCAGACCATGTCTAAAATTTAAAAAAAAAAAAAAAAAAAAGATCGAGCCCCTACTCTACGACCTTCACAGCCAGCCCCTCTCTTTTCTCGTTGCAGGATGTTCTGGAAGCTTTCCCTGTCCTTGTTCCTGGTGGCCGTACTGGTGAAGGTGGCGGAAGCCCGGAAGAACCGGCCGGCGGGCGCCATCCCCTCGCCTTACAAGGACGGCAGCAGCAACAACTCGGAGAGATGGCAGCACCAGATCAAGGAGGTGCTGGCCTCCAGCCAGGAGGCCCTGGTGGTCACCGAGCGCAAGTACCTCAAGAGTGACTGGTGCAAGACGCAGCCGCTGCGGCAGACGGTGAGCGAGGAGGGCTGCCGGAGCCGCACCATCCTCAACCGCTTCTGCTACGGCCAGTGCAACTCCTTCTACATCCCGCGGCACGTGAAGAAGGAGGAGGAGTCTTTCCAGTCCTGCGCCTTCTGCAAGCCCCAGCGCGTCACCTCCGTCCTCGTGGAGCTCGAGTGCCCCGGCCTGGACCCACCCTTCCGACTCAAGAAAATCCAGAAGGTGAAGCAGTGCCGCTGCATGTCCGTGAACCTGAGCGACTCGGACAAGCAGTGAGCGCCGGGCCGGACGCAGCTCAGCCCCGCGCGCGCCCGGCCGCTGGGTGGCGCCGCCGCCACCTCTGTCCCTGCCCTCCGAGCCCACTCTCACGCTGCCTGGTGTCCCCCCTCAGCAGCAAGCACGTCTCTTAGGGCTGACGGTGTCCTTGTCACAAAGGTGGATCGCAAGTGGAGCTTTTGCTGATGTGTTCCTGACCGACCCCGGGCCCCACCTGTGCCCCCCGAAACCAGGTGGTGGATCAGGCCCGAAGGAAAATGCTGGAAAACCACCACCCGCCACCCAGCAGTCAGAGAGGACCTTTCAAGGTGATGCACTGTAAATCCGACATTGATGTTTCCACCATGTGGAAATGCAAGGATTTCTCTGCCCCGCCCCCGCCCCCTGCACTCCAGCTCGCCCCCTTCCCGCGCGAAGTGAAGGATGCGTCACTTTTCTGAGCTGCCCCTTAGACCTCTCCTGCTGGTCCCTGGACCTCTGGCTGGAAGCGCTCATTCTTGTGACTGGCAGGCTGCCCTCGGCTGCTGCTGTGATGGGGATATGTACAACCTCCATAAATATGTCGGTGCACAGGGGCGTCTCCTAATAAACCTGATACCAAGAAGACGACTTGAGCCACTTGGATCCCGAAGTGGGCTTCCCGGGAAACCTTGAGCACAGCAGGCTGCACAATCCCCCACCCTCAGTCACCACCGCCTCTTCTTCCTCACTGTCCCCACCCCCTATTTTTGGACTAAGGATGAACTCTGGTGTGCATGCTATTATTGCTGCAATTAGAATATTATCACACACAAAGGTCTCTATATTAACGCTGGTTTTATAAGTGACCGTATATTGTAAAGAGCTGTTAAAAAGTATTATAGACCTATTCATGTATTATTTCACATGTTTTGACTCTGGCTTGCAGCACCATTCTGAGTAAGGATGAGAGCAGGCGATGATCTGCCCAGAAGGTGTTTTACTCAGAAAAAAAAATGCCTGGTCAGCAATTCACTGTCATTCACCTATTTTAGATTGGGCAGGGAGATGGGAGGAGTCGTGATTTTTACTTTGAATATTATTTCACTGAAGTTACTAAAACATTGCAGCACAATGTAGAAACTGGCTTGGGATGGATAGGTATAGGGAGGGGCATTCGTCGGGAAATTGATGACCGGAAACTCGAAAGCCCCTGTAATGTGGAATATGCATATGTGGAGTGAAGCGGTATACTATTTTCACTGCCGTGACACTAAGCAAAAACTATTTCCTGTTAAAAGAAAGAGAAAAAGAAAGGGATATTTAAACATATAAGGAGTTGAGTCGCTTTGTGGTATAGAAGGGAATAAGGAATAAAATATATGGAATAGTAATCTAGTTGAACTGTTCTGCACAAAACTTGCTTCCTTTTCAAAGAATAGACTTCAAAAGGGACGAACAAACATCAGGTCACCTTTTGTTTTTATAATGAATTATTGAAGTTTCCATGTTGTGGTCTCTTGATATAAGGAAGTAGACATAACTTATTTTCCAGCAAAATTGTACTTCCTCTAGATCCCTTTGCTCAGTTGCCCCAGGAAGGCTTCCCTGTGAGTAATGCTTATGGAATCTGACAAATGTGAATGAGGCTGCCATTGGTGGGAATCAGTAAACTTTGCAAACCTTTCACTGATGATTCCCCAGCAAGTGCTCCTGTGAGGGGCCACTTCCCTAGTATGTGAGAGGGACCCTCTGCAAGTTGCTGTGGGGACTTGGCTTCCTGATACTAGGTAGTGATGGTGGATCTAGAGACATTCACTTGAAGAGCAAGGATTGGGGTGGGGTGGGTTAGTGAATCTATCTCAGGCCACTGCACTGCAAGGTCCATTTCTGTCACTTCTGCAACACCATGAGACCTGAGCAAGAATGTACTGTTGCAGAGGGCCTCTTGGTTTCATAAATGGGTGTATACAGCCTGAACTCAGGAGGCAGAAATCAAAAGAAATCCTTGAGGGCTGGAACCTGAGGATAGAGAGAAAATGGAGAGAAGGGTGTTCAAGGTCAGGATTGATTTTTGCATTTAGCGGAAAACCTCAAGTCTAACTCGGTGGCAGAACACGCAGCAGAAAAGCTGTGAAGGAAGGAAATTTACGTGATTGTAATGGAGGCTAGGGGTGGAGTGGGAGGTGAGTGGAGGAGAGTCTCTGACCAGCTGCAGAGCCAACCCCTATCATTTGATTAACACGGAACCCACACAGATAGGGGAGGGATTAAGGTAAGAACTTACAGAATGCAAACACGAGCACACTCTCTTCGAACCCAGTTGTGGGTGTAGCAATGAAAGCAATATGATATGCTGCAGTGTGAAGCTCCTTCTGGGGGTTATCGTATGTACAAAGTTTACCTTATAATGGCTCAAATTGTATTTAATTTTTTTGTTTTGTTTATAAATGAAGAAAAGCTATAAGTATAATGTAATTATTTTATAGGTATACTATTAAATTATAGAACAAATAAAGATAATCTAGGATTATATGTGATCCTGGTGTGATGTGCCATAAAAGTGGAATTTTTAACTTGTTGCAGTGAGCCGTGAAACAGCACTGTGGATTCAGAGTGTTTTTGTTCAACCGCAGTGAGTTCAACCTCTGGCTTATGTCACATGATCTCCTTTGGAGTCTGGAATCTTCTAAGATAATTAGAATCAGGCATCCAAGGAGCAGAAGTGATGGAGGTGGCCCTCAATCCTGGTCTTTGGGAGCTTCCAAGCCTCTTCCAGATCCCCCACCAGCTGAAGACAGAGTATTCTCACGTGCTGGCTGAATGAGAAACACTAAACAAGGAAGCCTTGAGAAACTGCAGCAAATGGAAGCCCACCATTAGTCTCCCCGTTAGCACCAGGGACACACTTGTCCTGAGTTTTGTTCATTTTCACATTTACTTCTCATGAGTTCCACCATTTCTTCATATAAATATTTCTTAGTTTACAGCGCCTGCATTTTTCTATGAATTGACTTAATCTGCCATTCAAGAAAACTCAACTATCAATAAAAAATAAAATCCAGGCCAGGCGTGGTGGCTCACTTTGGGAGGCTGAGGCAGGCAGGCGGATCACGAGGTCAGGAGATGGAGACCATCCTGGCTAACACGGTGAAACCCCGTGTCTACTAAAAATACAAAAAAACAATTAGCCGGGCATGGTGAGGGGTGCCTGTAGTCCCAGCTACTGGGGAGACTGAGGCAGGAGAATGGCCTGAACCCAGGAGGCGGAGCTTGCAGTGAGCCAAGATCGCACCACTACACTCCAGCCTGGGCAACAGAGTGAGACTCTGTCTCAAAAAAAAAATGAATGAATGAATAAATAAATAAATAAAATAAAATAAAATAAAATAAAATTCAGAATCAAATTGCACATGGTTGATCCACTGTGTAGACTTCAAAGGAATTAAACTCAATTTCCTAGTAAATAGTTCATCTTCGTTTATTAAATGGGACAGAATATTTCACTGTGTGCTATGTGAAATATGTTAATATTTCAGCTCACTTGTTTTTGAAGTTGGTCAACTGATTTTTAAGTTACAAAGTCAATGAAAATGACTTTTGCTATTGTGTGAACAACTTAGAATGTATATATTCCCAGAAAGCTTATTTAATGAATGACCTGTCACCACTGATTATTAATGTCTGCATGAGTGATAGCAATAAGACCAAGTCATAAATAATGCAATGAAAACTTTTTAAGTGAAAGTAAGTTTATTAAGAAAGTAAAGGAATAAAGAATTCCTACTGCATAGGCAGAGCAGCCTAAAATGTCTTATTCATCATGTTATCTTCTGAATTCTCCTTAATCCCCAACCTTGTCACCCCTTCACCCTGCTTCCCACACAGAGCAGATGCCCATTCAACTTATCAAAAACAAAATATGGCAAACCGTGCTTATTTTTGTTGTTGTTTTTTGTATCCATTGATGTTACTGACTTCATTAGTATTTAGTCTAGAATAGAAGGCAAAACAAACAAAACCAGGGAAATCACTGCCATACCACTCCTTGAATCCTGAGTTTTCTACCTTGTCTGCCTTCTTTTCTCCACCTTCTACAGCCTCATATGTTTGTTATATGTGTGTGTGCATGTGTATATACACAATATATATATAGTGTATAGTGTATATATTGTGTGAGAAAAAGAGAATGGTGTCTATAAAGGGTATAGTGTATATAGTGTATACACTTACACACACACATAACATCTGCAGATTTTAGTGAAGGGAATAGGAAAAAAATATGTCTAATGGATCTTACCCAGAATCAGAAGTTTCCTGGATTTTGATAAGGTTTATTGCCCACTTTCTAAGGTGTATGGAGTGTGCGCTTACCAAGTCCTCCAGCATAACTTGCCCCATACTTCTCATCTGGTCCTATTACATGATGCCAATCACATTATGGATATGTGTAGTGATTTACAGAATGTCCCTTCAGTTTACATTTTGACCAAGAGCGTAATAACTTACATAGTCCGGGGACAAGGTCATAAACATAAACTGTTCATCCCATTGGAACGCAGACTACCTCTGGTCCTCCCACCTATTGGGATGACAGAAAACACGCTTGCCAGGTAGAGTTCTGGAGGTTGTTTTAATCTGCTTTAGCAAAGAGATCACACTGAGTGCAGCAGGAGTAACTGGGGCTACTGCTGGGACATCCTGCCATGTTCCATTTGATTTTCGTAGGAGCCAGCATGGTGAAGTAAATGGAAATATAGCCAGGGCTACTACAGTACTAAAGTCTTTGACGGGTTCATAATTTCCCTGATTCCTTCTGGAATTAGCATCATGTTTTATTTACTCTTTTTTTCTAGGCTGGGGAGCAGCTTCAGAGTCTTCCATTAGTCTTTCTCCACTGCAATAGCTCTTACCTAAGAACTCAAGAATCAATGTGAGGGTTCTTCAAACTACCAAGAGTGCCCTTTCTAATTACGTATTTGGAAATGAGGGAAAGGATCACTAGGTTAGTCTGTGGACCCATGGGCCCACTGAGAGCCAGAGCTTGGAGGACTCTAGTAGACCCTACATGACTCTACATTAGTAGGGAGCCATGGTGGTTCACTGGGCCTCCAGGTATTGGCGTCAGTTCAGACGCAGTATTCAATAATTCTCAAAAGCGCTGAGCGTTCTTCTCTCCCAAACCACATTTACCTGAATAAAGTCATCCTGAGAGCTCCCTGGTTAAGAAGTAGGGAAATAACAAATGAATAGATTTGCCCTGGTATTGCCGGGTCATAAGGAATCAGCCACTTCTTCAGCCAACGGGTTTCAGGTCTGATCTGGAAACCGAACAAGGGATTGCGATTTTCATTGAGATTCTGCCCTCTGCCTCTGATTTTCCTTTACTGATTTATTTTGACTGTGTAAATTAAGCAATACTTCTTGTTTCCCTCCCCCTACAACCCCCTATCCATCTTGCCTTCAGAAGCATCATGTTCTAGTAACCATTTTCAAATTGGGAGTCCACGGGTGCCACTACAGTCCTACCCCTCTTTGCAATGACTGTGCCCATTTCTGAAAGGTAAACATTACAACCTGGCTCATTTTATGTTGAGATCTTGGTATTCTCGCGTCCCTCAGGGAACCTAGTTTTATAGCAGCATCTCTTCCTACAGTTATCCCTGGCCTACAGATGATGGCACTGCTGAGCACTAGAGCTGCTACCCCTCTCATGAACACAAGCATCATAGCTTTGGTAACTAGAGACCTTCCTGGGAACACAGTTGGTGAGTGGTTTAGTTTTCATAGCTTTACAGAACAAACCCACTTTAGCACGCCCACTTCTCTGAGCCTTAGGGTGGTTTTATCCATCACGCACCATGGAAGTTCTTACATTTCTATTTCATGGAGTGTGAATCAAAGCGTTTGAGACACTCCAAGAATCATCCTAGTAGCTTATTATCACCATTCCTGGGGGATTTTTCCACAGGTTCAAATCCTGAATCACAGGAGACTGCTCCCATGATGATAAGCATTATCCAGTGTAATGTCCTGCTCTTCTTCCTTGATACAGCAGCCTTGGGACACATTCCCATCCTTCTCCCAGCTCCTGCTGCGATTTCACCATATACTCTGTTTCCTCCCTTGGCCAATGCAGCAGATCCCCAGCAGAGATAAGAGGCTAACAACAGACCTAGCAGGCTCAGAGGACTTTGAGAGTTCCAACTGCATCTACCCAAGTACTCCTCTCCCAATTTTAGGGGTTCTACTTCCCTATTAGGGTTCTAATCTTGGGACAAGAGACTTGCTGAAGCTGAGAATACACAATTCTCTGAAACAGAGCTCCTTTTTACAACTGAGTCTTCTTCTGACTGCAGGAGACTGGGGCTTAACTGAATGCTAGCTAGAAGACCCTATCTAGGGCTTTTACATTCTGTCTGAATTGGTGATTAATCACTTTGAGTCTTTTATTATCTCTTCAACAAGTCCATGCCACTTGTAAGCAGGTACCCAATCCCAAAGCCCTTATAATCACTCTGCCCCTCACAACTTTTAAGCACCAAATATATCGAAGCAGCATCATTCCTCTGGGTCACACCTGAGGTTCATTGACTCATGCCAAAGAAATCAAGGATGTAGACACACAGGAGTGAGTTTAAGAGCGGCAGTTTAATAGGCAAAAGAGAAAAGCTCCCTCGTGCAGAGGAAGAGGGTTCCAAGTGGATGTCCCCATTCGTGGGGAGATGCAGTTGGTTTTATAGATGAGTTTGAGGAGGCAGTGTCTGATTTACATAGGGTGCAACGGATTGGTTGGATTAGGTGTGTCATTTACATAGTGAAGCTGGCCGCCCCACCCTCATCTTTTATTATGCAGATGAGTTATCTCCCTGCCTGTTCCCTGATTGCACACAAGTGACAAAGAAAAGGGAAGATCGAGCCTCCCTGTCGAAGATCGAGCCTCCCTGTAGAACATGCTTGGTCCCCAGGTGCCTTTTCCTATCGGCACAGCTGCCGGCATTCTCCTGTGCAAGCTTCTGGCTGCTTTTCTATATCTGCAGCTTGATATTTCAGGCTGCTCTTTGTTATTAAAAAAAAAAAAGATTTTGGGGCTGCTTTTTATGAAAAGGGAAACTTTATTGAGGACTCTCTTACCCTCATTATCTGTCTAAATAATTTCATTTGAGTTCTGGTGTGAATACTGCACCAGTCCGTGAGTTCCCCAACCAGCATCCTATCCTGATTTACCTCTGCCTGTGTCAATACTGCACCAGCCACGAGTTCCCCAACCAGCATCCCATCCTGACTTACCTCTGGGAAGAGTTTTAACAATGCACGGCCACAGCACGCCAGGACCCATACTCAGCAGCTACGCAGCGACTGAGCTTTCTCCAAATCCTGGGTTCGAGTTTCCTTCTCTGGGAACTGGAATTGTCTATCTTAGATTGGTTTTCCAAACTCTGAGCCAGAGTTGTGAGCAGAAGGTTTATTGGGGGAACACCTGCAGAACAGACGCCTCTAAGCACATGAGGACTGTGCGGTGGGAAAAGCCATCAGGTCACAACTGAGGACTTGTCTGATCCTATGGGGAGCTCTGGAGCTGGGGGGCGCATTTTAGAGTGGTGCCAAATTGAAGAAAGAGAGACAGGTTTTTGTAGCCCACATCCCTCAGTCACTGCGCACAAGCCATCCCTAGGATGGGGCATGTGTTGCCTCTAAGGGCAAATCTCAGTGAGGATCCCACTGTTAGTTTCAGCGAGGGTCAGCAGCCAGGTGAGACGGTGAGATGGGATGGGTGCATCAGCCCTGAAGAGGGTATCTGCAGGGAGCATCATAATAATCTCCTTTCCCCGTGCGTTAGGGGTAGGCGTGGGGGCTGCAGCATGGGGGGAAGGAGGAGACAGAGAAGAAAGAATATGGAGGGCCTTGAAAAAGAGGCAGAGCAAGTTCCACCTGACATCGTAGGAAATAGAAAATCGCTGATAGATTGAATCAAGGTTTATTCCAGTCATGACATGCCAGGTGACTGGGGGGAACAGAATCTGAGTCCAGATAGGCCAGCTCAGGGGCTCTTGCGACAACATAAACTGAAGGTTAGGGCCAGACCAGGTCATAGAATGGGGTCTGAAAGAAGAGACAAATGTGTGAAGTAGTCACAGAATGCGGTGATGAAAGAGGGATGTTAGTGCAGCAGATGGGGAGCCCAGTGTAAATGAGGATCCGGTCATAGAAAATACTGGGGCAGGTTTTCATAGATGCTGAGTCTGTGGTGACAGTGAAACATTTATGTAAATGAAACTTTTTCCCTGTCCGAAGAAATACGACAAATTTATGTGAGCAGCGGGATCTGGAGAAACTGATTTTGGAGCAAAAAGATCGTAACTAAACTCATGAACATACATGAGACTTTTTAAAATTTGTTTTGTTTGTGAGACAGGGTTTCACTCTGTCACCCAGGCTGGAGTGCAGTGGTGGGATCATGGCCCTGGTCTCAATCAGTCAAGTCTCCTCCAACTCTCTCTCTTTCTCCTTTTTTTTTTTTTTTTTTTTGACACGGAGTCTTGCTCTGTCCTCTGCAGTGGCGCAATTTTGGCTCACTGCAGCCTCAACCTCCCGGGCTCAAGAGATTCTCCCACCTTAGCCTCCTGAGTAGGTGGGACTACAGGTGCATGCCACCATGCCTGGCTAATTTTTCTTTTTTTTGTAGAGTTGGGGTTTTGCTATGTTGCCCAGGCTGGTCCTTCAACCCCTGGGCTCAAGCAATTCACCCACCTCAGCATCCCAAAATGCTGGGACTACAGGCTTGAACCACCACACCCAGCCCATATATGAGACTTCTAATAGGGGCAGTGGAGGAACACGGGGCCAAGTAACCTTAGAAAATGCTTCTTTAGAAAAATAGGAAGTTAACAATAATATGTTATATCATTTTAAATAGCTAAAAGGAGGGTATTGAAATATCCCAACACAAAGAAATAATAAAAATTTGAGATGATAGATACGCCAAGTACCCTGATCTGATCACTATACATTATATATGTTACATCACTATGTGCCCCATACATATGTACAATTATTATTTGTCAATTACAAAATTGCTTTGGCCAGGCACAATGGCTCACGCCTGTAATCCCAGCACTTTGGGAGGCCGAGGCGGGCGGATTACCTGAGGTCGGGAGTTTGAGACAAGCCTGACCAACATGGAGAAACCCCGTCTACTAAAAATACAAAATTAGCCAGGCATGGTGGGACATGCCTGTAACCCCAGCTACTCAGGAGGCTGAGGCAGGAGAATCGCTTGAATCCTGGAAGCGGAGGTTACGGTGAGCTGAGATCGCGCCATTGCATTCCAGCCTGGGCAACAAGAGTGAAACTCTGTCTCAGAAAAAAAAAAAAAAAAAAAAAAAATTTGTAAGAGTACAGAGATGAAGAAACATCAGAGAAAATGAGTAACATTTCTCAGGCAATGTCTGCCCGTTGCCTGATATAAAAGTGGGACCTTTGGATCCTTCATTTCACTGCCTTCCTCTCGCTGTACACAGGCTTCTAAACCTCCCTCCTCCCATGCGTATCTGTTGCCATGGACAATTCCAGCTCCTCTTCACCTTCCTGGTGGCAACCCTCCTTGCTCTGTTCTTTGAGCTTTGCCACATCTTCCTGATGACGCACTGATGGCCTGAGCCCCACTCCCAACTCACATTCCTGAAGGCAAGGAGAGTGTGTTTAATAAACTAGGCACACATGAAGTCTTCCAAACCACCACCTTTATCTGTCATATTCTGCTGCCAGGACATTCTTTATCTAGCAAGACCACAGTTACTTAACATGATGCAATGGCTAATTTGTGGGAAGGGGATATTGGATACCAAATTATGAATTGGGTGTCTAATCAAGGCTGGAGATTTTAAATTTGATGTTTGAAACTCTAACAAAAAGGTTTGAGAGTTATCCAAATATTTACATCTGGAGTTTCTTGCTTTCTGTTTTTGTTTTCACCATGGTATATATATATTTTAATTTTTGTTTTATTTGAGGAGCCAAAGAATATACAATTTGTGTTACCATCGGCACCACACGTCTGGTTTTCCTTGTGCTGGAAGGAACTCTGTGGATGGGGTCTATTTCTAGATCTATCCTGAAATTCTGTAAGCTAAATACTCATTTTTTTTTTATTCTCACTCTTTGCTTGAAAAATATGAACTCCCTAATTTAAGGGTATGCTGACAAATTACAGACAGCATTTATAAGGTAAAATACATGGATAGGAAACAACAAGTATTGCAGGGCCTAATTTAGATTAATTAAACTTCATTATCATAGGGCTTGTTGGGACATGTTTAAGTATATTGCCAGTTTCTGACTCCAAAAAGCCTGAAACCAACAGATAATTCTCATTGTTGACTAACATGTAAAGTGTAAATTGCTCCTATGATCCATTGCCTGGATTAGAAAGTGATGTTAACCTCTGGAAAACTTTAGAGCGTATGATAGGAGTGGAGCTGTAAATTAGGAACATTTACATAGTCCAGGAGGGCAGCATGAAGCAACTCCAAAATTGAGGTGAAAGGGAGTTTTGCACAAGTAGAACCAAAATGGGCCTATTGTGAAACAAAAAGCCCAATGTTACTGTCACAATCAGACCACCATAGGAGAAAATATGCCCAGTGGCCTACAGATGACCCCGACTTTTTTTTCATTCTGGCAACAGGGAAACAAGATTGGCTTGCTACCCTTACAGATAGCTCTCTGTAGTGGTCTAGAGTGAGAATTGTCCTGATTGTACTTGGAGAGGATATCTGATAGAGTTGATATTATGATGTGGAAACACGTAAACCACCCAACCTGTATTGTCTCCTTGATTTAACAGAATTGACCAGCTGGGTGTCATTTGATATTTGAAATGAGATAAGTTCCACGAAATTAATTATAAAATATTTCTATATTGTTTTCATCTCATACAAAATCCAAAAGAATCAAAGGAAATAACAATTAAAATTCTCTCTCCTCTATCCCAAATTCTACCTATTTTTCTTCTCCAGAAGTAACTAATGATCAGTTTCTTGTCAATGACTCCAGAGATATTCTATGTATGTTAATTTCTAGAAATTCAGTAATCATGCTGCCATCATTTTTTGATAAATGAGAATGTACTATAAACATTGTTTTTCTTCCTGATTTTTCCTCCCAATGACAAAGATAGAAACTTTTTATGGATTTTTTTTCCCCTTAACAAAACGTTGAACATCTACATCAGTACATAAAGGGTCTGTTTTTTCTCTCTTTTTTTTTTGTTGCGGGGGAGATGGAGTCTTGGTCTGTTGCCCAGGCTGGAGTGCAATGGCACAATCTCGGCTCATTGTAACCTCCGCCTCCCAGGTTCAAGTGATTCTCCTGCCTCAGCCTCCCGAGTAGATGGGGTTACAGGCACCCGCCACTACGCCTGGCTAATTTTTGTATTTTTACTAAGTCTAGTCTCGAACTCCTGACCTCAGGTGATCCACCCACCTCGGTCTCCCAAAGTGCTGGGATTGCAGGTGTGAGCCACCGCACCCGGCTGTTTTTTCTCTTTTAAAGCCTAAACATTACTTCATTATTTAGACATTTCCAATGTTTTGCTATTACAAACACTTATTGTCACTTTCTAACATGTGTAAAATGTAATTGGGCCAGTTTCTCTTTCCACTAGTTGTTTCTCCCCAAAACCTTGACTGTTCTTGCTTATTTTTATGTTCAAACTTTGAAGTCAACTTCTTTAGTTCTCACCCTCCATCTTCCCCCGACAAAACATTCTGCAGGTGTTTTTATTTGGATCGCATTAAAAGTACTGGCATGCACTAAATTTATATTAAATTTATAATTTGTTTAGGGAGTACTGGCATTGTCAATGCCCTTCCATTTTTGTGCGTCTCTCGACTATTTTCATATAGACCTTACACATTTCTTATTACAGTTATTCCATATTATTTGGATTTTTTGTTTGCTATTTTAAGTGGGGATATTTGCCAATTTTCTTCTGACTGGGTATTGTTTGTTTACACGAAAGTTCTTGATTTCTGTATATTAATTTTTGACCTAGTCTATTTATGTCATTCTATTATTATCTTTAATAGTTGCTTGATTATTGTCTGTTTTTTGAGCATATAATCTAATAAACAGCAAATAAAAATTAACTTTACCTCTTCCTTTTCCATCGTGTACCTTTTTTTGTTCATTGCCAGAACAGTGATAAATAGCAGGTGAAAGTAGACAGCCTGCTCTTGTCCCTGATTTTTAATGGAAATAGTTCTTTTTAAAAATTTTTTATTTTATTTTATTTTTTGAGGAGGAGTCTTGCTCTTGTCACCCAGGCTGGTGTGCAGTGGCATAATCTCGGCCCACTGTAACCTCTGCTTCCCGGGTTCCAGTGATCCTCCTGCCTCAGCCTCTCGAGTAGCTGGGATTACAGGCGCAAGCCACCATGCCCATCTAATTTTTGTATTTTTAGTAGAGATGGGGTTTCAACAGGTTGGACAGGCTGGTCTCGATCTCTTGGTCTCGTGATCCGCCCACCTTGGCCTCCCAAAGTGCTGGGATTACAAGCATGAGCCACCGTGTCCGGCCAGAAATAGTTCTAAAGCTTCCCCTTGATGCCCCAGGCTGACTTTACCTTGAGGTATTTGATTCTTCAAGGACATATTTATGTTATTCAGAGTTTTTTCTTCAAAAATTACTTAAATAATTTGTTAGCATTTTGAGGAAATTGTGTTTTTTTTTTCTCCACACATGCATATGATTTTTAAATACACATATATTAAAATATGCAAGGCAATACACATATGATCATCCTAGCCTTCCAGGAATTACCGCCACTTCTCCATGGCCCTTCTGATGTTTGCTAACTGTGTTTAGTATTTTTTTCACTGCTATTCCTCAATAAGTTGGCCTATCGTATTCTCACTTAAATAATCTTTGTTGGTTTGGTAGCAGTGTTAATGTTATTTGCCAGCTATTTGCAAATATTGAATAGTTTGTGTTGGGGAGAGAGTAGGGTTGTGTTTCAAGCTAGACAATATTTCATTTATGAAGTAGGATGGAGAGCGTGTCTTGTTCTAGTATTTACTACGCTAATTCACGGTCTCTTCCTCCACCTTTGTCTTATTGATAGACATCTTTCTGCAAATATGATTTGTCAGCCTGATTTCTCATGTAGGCATCCTTCCTGATGTAAAAAAAATAGTCAGCTATGTTCAGGAGAGTGTCTAATACCAGTTGGTGTACCAAGGGCCATTACTGCAAACAGTTTGAGATAACACTTCCCAAGGGTGTGGTTTCACCTTGGAGAACGAGACTTTGTTTGCTTTTTCTGAGATGTGTCTTCATGAGCATCTTCTCTGCCTTTTTCCATACACATCCATTTGGCAGATCTTCTGTATATTTTGTGGTTTGAGTTTTCGATACCTCTAATTTTAACTGAAGATAAATCAAAGATGATGCATATTTGTTCCTTGTTGCCTTGGAATGATTTTTGAGAGAAGGGGGTGAATGTCCCCTTTGTCACACCACTTTGAAACATTAAACCTCTTCCTATTGCTTTTGATTACTTAACTGTGTTTTACAGGAAACAAATACAACCTCCAAAAGTCTGAGTTCACCGATTAGCTGGGAAGTGGAAATGCTAATGACGGCTGGTGTAGTTCAAGGAATGATGGCACAGGATTTTCAGAGCTTCTAACAATTTTTTCCCATCCACCTACCCTCGAGTTCTCCCACCTACTATCCACAGTCACTTCTGTTTTTACTGTACTTTTTTTTTGGCTTTGTTTTTTCTTACCTTTCTGGCTTTTAGTTGGATTGGATTGACCTTCAGTTGATATGGTTTTTTTCCTTATTCCTTCTTTAATTCTTTTTGTTCTTTTAATGAATAGTGCTAACTTTTTAATTTATATTTACTTTCATATTTTTGTAACAAAGTCCAAACATATTCATTATTACCATCTTCTCCCTGTTTTGTTTTTGGACAAGGTATCACCCTGTCACCCAGGCTGGAGTACAGTGGTGTGATCACAACTCACTGCAACCTCCACTTCCTGGGCCCAAGTCATCCTCCCACCTCAGCCTCCGGAGTAGCTAGGACCACAGGCAAGTGCTACCACACCTGGCTATTAAAATTTTTTTTTCTTTTTAGAGATGAGGTTTCCCTAAGCTGTCCAGGCTTGTCTCCTGGGTTCAAGGCCTTGGCCTGCCAAAGTGCTGGGATTACAGATGTGAGACACCACACTTGGCCACTTTTTTTGTTTTTTTGAAAGAGATAGGGTCTTTCTATGTCTTTTCATAACACTTAAAGCTCACATAGTGCTTATATATAGGGTGACCAGAGTTTGTCTGGGTGTGGTATCAATTTATGGAGATTTTCCAGGTGTGACAGCCTCACTTTTACTCACAATGGTATTCTGGTTTGAGAATGTTATTTGCCATCCTACTTAAATATTATATTGCCTGACATTATTTTACATCGCTTGTCTCCCTCATTAGAACGTAAGTTCCACGAGGATAGGACATTTTTTTGTTTGTCCACAACTCCCAAAGCCTACACCAGTTTCTGGCACACATTAACCACTCTATAAACATTTGCTGAACTGAATCAATGAAGAGAGTAGTGCATGCCCCTTCGCATGTTTGAATTATTCCCTGAATTTCTCCCACCCAAGTTGTTACTATCTAAAATTTTAGTGCCCTTCGTAAACATGAAAAATTCGTTGTAATTGTTACTGTTCACATTCTAGGGTTGATTTTATTTCACCAGTTTCTATAGTTTCTGTGATTTCCTAAATCCCAGGCCCTCACTTTGTTTGCATCTTTTTCCTTGCTGAAATGTGCCCCGCAGCAGACGCTTCAGTGAGGCTTTGGGCGTAGTTACCTCCTGTACCTTTCCTATGTCTGAAAATCTCTCTCTCCCCTTTCATGTGAATGATGTTTCAGGTGGGTCTAATGGTCCTAATGGTCTCAATTCACTGCTTTCCTTCCACAATTTAAAGACGTTACTTCTTTTTATTTTATTTTATTATTATTTTTTTGAGACAAGAGTCTCGCTCTGTCTCCCAGTCTGGAGTGCAGTGGCGCGATCTCAGCTCACTGCAAGCTCCGCCTCCTGGGTTCAAGCAATTCTCCTGCCTCAGCCTCCCGAGTAGCTGGGATTACAGGTGCCTGCCACCAGGCCTGGCTAATTTTTGTATTTTTGTTTAGTAGAGATGGGGTTTCACCATCTTGGCTGGGCTGGTCTTGAACTCGTGACCTCATAATCCACCTGCCTCACCTTCCCAAAGTGCTGGGATTATAGGCGTGAGCCACCGCGCCTGGCCTACAGATTCCAAATATAATTATTATTTAAGTTTTGCCCTGTTGTTTGCATTTTAAAGGTGAATTCATTTTGCTCTTTATTGAGTTGTTTTATTCTTTCTCCTTGAGAATTTTCCTCTTGTGCTTTGGATGTGTGTTTTGCAGAGGCGTCTTGAGAGAGTGCTCCCATTCTTTTTCCTCTTCTCTCTCTCTATGTCTGGTCATCTTCCATTGCATCCACCCATTCCTAGTCCAGAACCTGGCTTTCTTGGTGGCACTGAGCTGTGTGTCAGTGACATTAGAGACACTGCAGGTACAGACATGACTCAGAAGTTAGCTGGCCCAGTGCAGTCTGCTTTCTCCTGCTACAATGTGTCTGGCTGGCTAGTGTTTGCCGTATCCTGTGGCCTCCTCTGCAGCTGTTTTCAGTGGATTCTCACTGGTAGGTAAGCCCCACATCTCTGGTAGTGATGCTGGCTTGGTTTCCCTCTACAAACGGGGCATGATCACTTGTCTTTACTCCGTAGAGATTCCTCTTGTTCATGCACTCTCTTGCAACCCCCACCTCCGACCCTCCATCTATACTTTTGAAAATATATTTCATCTTATTTTTCTACTTGGAAACAGGAAAAATCCAAACTCTTAACTCACAGCACAGTGTTTCTTGAACGACAGAAAAGTCTTCCGAGCGTGGAGCTACTGAAATGTCTTCATTATAATTAATCTGCACTGAACCTCCCTTTTCTACTTCCTTAACACTACCCTTAGTGTTTACCACTACCCTTTTTCAGCAAACAAGGGACTTCATTCCATTTTCAACCTGCTTGTACCCTGAAGCATCTGGCATAGTTAACACTGCTATTGTGCCTTCATGAGTAAATATGTAGTGAGTCTGTCACACACTAGGACACAGGGAGACCAGTGTCAAGAGATGTCCTGGAACAAACGCTTTCTAAACTCAGATACAATCATTAGTGAACCCATGAGATGTTGAGAATGTTTCAAGCTGAGGGAAAACATGCGGAAAGGAAATTAGTCTAGAGGTATTTTAGTTTGGCTGGAGGCTGGAATTCAAGATAGCTTAAGTCAAGACACTAAACTCAAAAGGTAAGTAGGCACCGCTTAGGACTCCGTCAGCCACATTAAAGACTTAGATAATATTTTGAGGCCACATGTCTTAGTGTATGTGGCCACAAAATGCTTCAAGTAGGAAATTCAGATGAGCAGATTTGTATTTTAGAAAAAGGTAGATTCAAATTTTAAAAATATGTTGCAGGGCAAATCTTGGAAGATGAGAGCAATGAATTAATGAGGGTTCTGAACTAGGACTTTAATAGAAAAGACAGAGACAAATGTATGCATTTGTGATAAGTAACATGTCAAAAGATGAACTTGGGTTTCTGAATGAATAGCGGTGGCTTTGTTCACTGAGAGAGATGATACACAAGAACGAGCAGGTATGGAGGGAGAAGATGACAAGCTGAGTTTCAATTCACACATGATGAATTTTAAGGCATGGTGAGGCATCCGATTGAAAATGACCAGAAGGTCTTTGGGAGATCAGGGAAGAGATCCTAGTTCAAGCCACAAAGGAATAAATATTTTATCAGAATTTCTTACTTAGGTGTCATTGATGGGCTTTAAGTTCTTAAGTCCCTGAAACTGTAGGCACATTTGTTTTTTCTTTTTTTTTTTTTTTTTGAGACGGAGTCTCGCTCTGCCGCCCAGGCTGGAGTGCAGTGGCCGGATCTCAGCTCACTGCAAGCTCTGCCTCCCGGGTTCACACCATTCTCCTGCCTCAGCCTCCCCAGTAGCTGGGACTACAGGCGCCCGCCACCTCGCCTGGCTAGTTTTTTGTATTTTTTTAGTAGAGACGGTTTCACCGTGATCCCAGGATGGTCTCGATCTCCTGACCTCGTGATCCGCCCGTCTCGGCCTCCCAAAGTGCTGGGATTACAGGCTTGAGCCACCGCGCCCGGCCTTGTTTTTTCTTTTTGTGCAGGTGAATATGCAGCATGCCTAACTTACTTTCCCTCCTTCTCTTATTCCCCGCCCCATGTTAAATATGACAGCTGTATTTTGCAAGTATCTTTATTCTTTTATTATCCATTTTATTTTCATATAAATTAACATCCTAGAAAAATTGAAATAGAAACACTAAATACAGTATTGCACATAGCGATCTTTGTTAAATGCCCTATTATTTCATTGGAGAATGGTAATATACACACTGGAGGGGCTGAAGGGGGACAGGAAGACTACAAAACAACAGGAAAATAACCACTACTGCTCCTTTGCACTTAAACTACAAACTAAAAAGTAAGAGACCATACTTTACATAAATACAAACAATTATGATTTAGAACATTGTTTTTCTTAAGTTGCTTTCCATAATTGATTTGCAAGAGCAATAAATTTTCCCCTTTATCCACAACTATAACTTGCAACGAAGATCATTAAAAGTAATGAAAAAAAAAAAAAACCCCAAAAACCCAGCTCATACAAAACCATCACGTTTTGCATTATGAGCTGACTCAAGTCATTGTATGACTTCAGTAAAAAAATGACCATCTTCTTTCACAAATATATAGCTATGGAGAGCAACCCAAGAGTTTGGAAAGCACTGATTATAAATGGTACTCAAATTTTAAAATAGAAAATTTACACGTAGACATGAAACTGATACAAACAATTCACTAGAAATAAGATTTTACCCATATGTCTAAATGCTGTGACGTGGACTGGTTGTCAGTAGAAAGGAAAGTGTTTTTGCTGTGATGAGGAATATTCTCACAACAGGGAATTTTAGTTAATGTTTAGCATGTTCAGAATTAGTGCAGATACTGCCTCTTATACATGCTGTTTTGGTCTATCGGTATAATACCATAAACTTTTACAAAAAGAAAAGGCGTCAAATTCTCCACTGGTCTAGTACTTTTGTATTTTTATATGAATATACAGTAAAATTCAACAATTAGTGAACTGTCTAGAAAACAAAAAGATTATGCAAGAGGTCAAGAAGAAACATGAGCAGAATGACGGTAGTTTCCTTCCCACCCTCAGGTCAGCTGAATTTTGTGAAAGTCGTTGCAATGACTCATTTTCATTCTGCTTTTCATTGTTCAAGTTTTCATGCTTATCTTTGCTTTCTGAAAACAAATACACCAGATAAAAGTTATAGTTAGAAAGAACTTTTAAAAATGGGAGAAGTTTAGAGTAGCCTAAAAAGGACCTTTTTATTTGGATCAAATTCTGTGGGACAAGGTTAAAGGTCTACCAATCCATAAAGGAAAAAAATGTAAGTGGGTTCTGTGTTACCTTTGACCACTTTTTTCAAGATCAATCGCCAAATACTTTTGAGAAAAAAAAGGTTTTAAAAATTTAACTTCTAACCAATACGAAAGAGTGTCAAACTCACCATTCTCATCCTCAGTCCTACATGCAAATACATGAATGTGAAAACTGAAGTGGCTGCTTCACTTCATGGTAAACGTACTCTAATCATCTTCTGTACTTACAATAGCAGGACTGAGGTGAACTAATAAGTAGCCATCCCTCCTCATTCAATGCAATTACAAGATTGAGGCATCAGACAGGAGCAGAAAAGAAGCTGAGCTACCATGCAGTAGTTAACATTAGATAAGATCATTTTGATACAGAGAAACTGAAGGGATCATTGCTTCTAAATGAAGATACAATTCCTAACTTAAAAAAATAGGGCTATTTAATCATATCCCAACTTGGGATATGATTTTAATGTCTTTTCCCTTTAGACTACATTAGACTAATTCAATGTAGAATGGTCCTACCTTAAGGCCTAACTCAACTTTTCATTTAAAACAGCATCATTTACCTACACTGTGGTACCAAGTGATAATCCCTCAAAGCAGTCAACAAAACATCCTCAGTATCACACGGAAAAGCCTTGTCATTTCACCCAAGCCCTTCCCTCCCAGGGTGGACAAGCTGGCATTTTGTTTTAAAGCGGGGAATGGGCCAGCATGAAACTTAAATGAGCTTGTTAAACTCCGTCTCTGGACTGACCACTGTCCAGCAGCCAACCCTGCCGAGCCATCTGTGGATATAAACGGGGTCTGGGCACCCTGGGCACCCTGTGCGAAGCGTCACACTGCTCTTGGCACTTCCCAGCAAGTTTCAGATCCCAGTGGAGCTAATCCAACTATAATGATCACTCATGGCTCAAATACAGCCTGTGCCGTGATCTGTGTGTAATAAAGAAAGTGAAAGATGGTCTCCCCACCCTGCCCCTGCCAACATGCACATATCCACATAAATGCACACCCTCAGTAGATTCAGTAGATTTATCTTAACTTTTTTTTTTTTTTTTTTTTTTTGAGACAAAGTCTCACTCTGTCGCCAGGCTGGAGTGCAGTGACACAATCTCAGCTCACTGCAACCTCTACCTCCCAGGTTCAAGCGATTCCTCTGCCTCAGTTTCCCGAGTAGCTGGGACTACAGGCACACACCACCATGCCCGGCTATTTTTTTGTATTTTAGTAGAGACAGGGTTTCATCATGTTGGGCAGGATGGCCTTGATCTCCTGACCTCATGACCCGCCCACCTCGGCCTCCCAAAGTGCTGGAATTACAGGCATGAGCCACAACCCGCAGCCTAATTCTTAAGTTTTGAATAATGAATATCAAGACTCCTAGCCTTCTGGGCCTGATTAAAGGCATAAGAAAAAGGAGATTCTTGAAGTCAGAAGCTCCTTATTTATGCACACTTAGTAGAAAAATAATTAAAATATTATGAGTTTGTATATATTACGAAAATAGGATTTAAAAGCCAAAGAAAATAACAAGTTAAAAATCAGTAAAGTGAAATACTTACAATTCCAGAATCATGTCTTGGTTTTATTTTATAAAGTGATTTTCCCTTCTTCTGTCTACACACCTCCTCGGCTTCTTTTACTCTGATGGGAAGAAGACACATGTATTTAAGCAAAACCTACTTAGATCACCTCATTCTACCTTATAGTAAGCGAGCAAACCTCAACTCAATAAAGATTTGAATTATTGCAGAAAATAATATAATACACAGAAGAATGTTATCTGACATTTGAATTGAAAGCCTAAACTGTTACAACTACAGAGGCTCATTTATCTAGGAGTTCTTAACTTGGAATCACAGTATGATTGAATGGAGTAATACACAAACACATCAGAATTTCTATGCAGAGTGTGTATGCATTTCATCCTATATAAAAGGAATCTTATACACAAGTAAATAATGAAATACCCCTCATTGTCAGCTGAGAGTACGAGATTGATTCTGTTACATAAATAGGATTGGCACCATGATATAAGTTAGAAGCATTAGAATAATTAAAGAGTATCACAGCCAGGGCGCAGTGGCTCATGCCTGTAATCCCAGCACTTTGGGATGCCAAGGCGGGTGAATTGCTTGAGCCCAGGAGTTCGAGACCAGCATGGGCAACAGAGTGAGTCCCTGACTCCACCAAAAATATAAAAACTTAGCCGGGCATGCCCTGCAGTGAGCTGTGATCAGCGCCTCTGCACTCTAGCCTGGGCAACAGTGAGACTCTCTCCCCTGCCTCCCCCCGCCAAAAAAAATAGTGTCACATAAAAATTTACATGACGGCCGGGCACAGTGGCTCACGCCTGTAATCCCAGCACTTTGGGAGGCTGAGGAGGGCGGATCACGAGGTCAGGAGATCAAGACCATCCTGGCTAACAGGGTGAAACCCCGTCTCTACTAAAAAAAAATACAAAAAAATTAGCTGGGCATGGTGGCGGGCGCCTGTCGTCCCAGCTACTCGGGAGGCTGAGGGAGGAGAATGGCGGGAACCCGGGAGGCGGAGCTTGCAGTGAGCTGAGATCCGGCCACTGCACTCCGGCCTGGGCCACAGAGCGAGACTCCGTCTCAAAAAAAAAAAGTACATGCCATGCTTACTTAAAATTTTCTCAGATTAACTTCCTATACCACACACACTCAAGCATAAAAATCCCTTGCAATAAATACTTGAGCCGTCTCTAAAAACTGAGCGTCACCTAGCATGGGAACCAATCATTTAATGGATGACAAGAGAGTGAGCAGTAATAACATTTTAATGTTAATAATATTTCTCCTTAAGCATATATGACAAGGAAAACAACACTGAACTCACCAGAGGTACAGTTAAAAGAAGATGCTATTTGGAGCAAAGTCCTGTGTGAATTTCTGGCTCTGCTCTTTGACACCGGTAGTGTTCTTATACCCCTGAACCTCACCATTCCCTCAAAGAGTGAAAAGGCTTCATTATATATTATCTTCATTATCACTGCACAGAGTTGCAAGGACTGAGTAAAATTTTATTTAAAAAGTTCTCTATGCACTGTAAAAGGCTATACAATTTATTATTGTTTTAATTAAACAAATAGTAAGAAATCTATAAACTGGGTTTTTTTTTTTAATAAAAAGGAGAGCTATGACAAGGAAGATAATCTATCAGGTAAAACTTATTTTTTATTACTGTGATTTTTCCTTGGGAATTAAAAATGAATTATTTCTGGAGAAACCAAAAAGGCTATGCCTTGATCTTAATAAAATGCATTTCATATAGACATTACAGCCTCATTTCCTGAAAGAAGTGAATTATAAATATATTTCTTGATCCCTGTGGCAAAAGATCTAATGACAGAATTCATCTCCTTTACAACTAAATCAATTCCTCTTTTTAAACAATAGAATGAAACAAACAACTCAGTATTGCAGCTATAAGATTGATGCTATAGTTTATATTAAAGCATGACAAATGAAAGTAATTCCTTTCAGATATGAAATGCCTGCCTGGTTGATATTGTTAGTAATTCCAGAAAACGATGACAACTTAGAAGATACTTCATGGTTACCACTTTTATTACTTTTCACCCAAGTCATAAATTGTCTTTAATCCTTCCTCTAAACATTTGAAGATAAAAACATTTTCTTTATAACAAACTAAGGACTGCAGTGTCCTCATCTTCCTCTGAAACAGCTACCAGTAAATTTAAGTTGAAGTATTTGGATAGAGAATTAAGGAAACTGTTTTTTTTTTTTTTTTTTTTTTTTTCAGTACTTAGCCAAAATCCAGTGGATCTCCTCTTACATTTACTTGGAGCTTTTTAAAGCATTTCGTGGCTTTCAAATAAAATGTACTTTACAAGTATTTAGATCCTCAAAGCATCTTAATTTTCTCCCAATCCTGTTTATTTTGTTCTCAAAACACATTTTTGTAAGGATCACAAGAAGCTGAGCCTAATACAAACATTTTTAATTTTACACAAAAACATTCCGTCATTCCTTATGGCAGAGACCACAAAAATTGAGGAGAATGTACATCAGAGGCCTCACGAGATCTTTCAGCTCATCCATTCATTTTTCAGTCATTTCTGAAGCATTAACTCCAGGTCCAGCACTAGGCACAGCTCAATATAACAGGCACAATGATCTAGTAGGAGATGTCTACTATATCAATGTCTACTAGGAGGAAGACACTCATGAGCAAGTAAATGGCAATGTTGATTAAGAGCAACCACCTAGGTTCCTATAAGGTACAACTGTGTCCTGGAGGAGGATCCTGGGTGGGTAGGCAGGGGTTACAGAGATCTTTCTGGAGCAAGCTGACTGCCGAGCCTTGTTTAACAGACACATCTTAATCGTTTATACTTCTCTTGGAAAAGGAAAATGGATTGAACATGAAAGAATAACATATAAAGGTTGAGTAAGAGTCAAGAAACACGAAACTGAGCTTCAAGAACTACGAACAGTTCTCCCTTCTGCTGCCATAGGATTCCTGTATGCAGGCAAAAGTTCCGATTGGTTTTCAGGTATATGCCTCGGTTTCTCATGTGTGTGATTAGGATGAGTCAGTCACCTCACCCTAAGCGCCTCTGGCTATGCACACATAAATGACCTGGGCAGCTGGAAAACTGAGTCCCAGAACCTTGAATATAGTTCCTCTTCTAATTTCGGAGCAGGAGATGCATGGAGAATTTGTTAAAATGCAGCTCTCTAGGCCAATTCTTAGCTATTCTGATTTAGTCACTCTGGGATGCTTTCAGAAGCGGCACCCAGCAGAACCCGGTGTAGCTGGCCTGTAAGGACCACCCTGAGAAACGGTGCCCTGGAACTGAGGCATTCACACTCCCTGAAGCCCCAGCGGTGCTGCCAGACAGACCCCCAGAACAACGACACCTCCTCAGTCCCCGCTGTTGTACTGGATCGCAAACCCAAACCACATCAACTTGCTCCCAAGTCTCACTCCTCCTAAGCTTCCTAGCAAATGCTGCTGCTTTCAAAAGCCAATTTTATTTCAACAAAGCTCTGACAACAAGACATTTTCCCACACTTTCGGCAGGAAAAAAGAATGCATCCCTCGAGGTCGAATGTGTTGCCAGAGTTGGCAGAAATAAGAAAAATAATGAGGGAGAAGTCAAAGACAGCCTGAGCCAGCTGCCAACATTCGCATCTTCCTACTTGGGCTCTCCATTTGGTTTACGGCGGCAGATTTCATCAGCTGCCATTCTGAGTCTGTTGAGTAACTGTTTGTACGTGGTCCCTCCTCTTTCTCTCCTGCCTCACTCCTCATTCAGTGATGCCCAACATTTCCTAAACTAACTAGAAAAAAGATGTTCATGTCACAACTAGACCTGAAAGGCTTTAAGTGAAAAGGCATGGTGGAGATAACATTTCAAACAATAACTTAAAATGACCAATATGTCCTGTGTGGGAAGGAGGAGAAAGTAAAAAGAGGGACAATACCTCATTTGTAGAATGAGAAAGCAATCACCTTGAAGAGGGAAGTGTATACTGAGAGAGGAAACAAGAGCAGGGCTGAAGAAGATGGTCAAAAGGCTTCCAAACTGTGTCCGCACTTGAGTTTAACTTCTAATCCTGGTGGGGGTCTATGGATGCTGTCCAGAGACACAGCTCCTGTGCATGATTCATGAAGGTATATATATATATATGTGTGTGTGTGTGTGTCTATATATGTGTGTGTGTATATATACATTTTAGTCGATGCATTCACACAAAGGGGGACTGACAGAGCATTTGTGAATTAAGATTTCACCCTATAAGAGAACTAAAAAGGGAAGTAAAAATTTTAAGATGACATCTGTGATAGGCTCGTTTGAACAGTTGCAACTTCTAATTAGCAACCCAGATAACAGAAGGAAAACATGAGCAAAATGATAATGAAAAGAAACCTCATTCATCATTTTTAGTGACTTTGGGAAAAAAATCAAACAACAACACAGAAAGCAGAGACTAGAAAACAGGAAATGTAGCATTATCTTTTAGATGGAAGCGATGGATACTAAATGGTAGATAATGTCTATAAAACTTGATGTTTATTTTAATATTTTACTATATCTTTTATTGTCTATGAAACTTCAGAAACAAAACCATGCGGAATAAATTTCAAAGGCCAGTCCTCATCCCTTACATGGAGGACCAAGAGTCATGAAATAATATGAGGCATTCTGTATCTTTTAAGGGAGAATTTAATTATGGGAAATAACCAAAGAGCAGAGGGAATCAGGTTTGGCAAACAGAGTAGGTGACCAACATGAGTAAAGTAAATTTCATCTCGAAGCAAACTTTCCTTGTAGCAATGCTCAGAAACAGTGAGATTATTCAATGAATGTGTAATTCCCAAATAATGGAAACTTGCCCCTTTACGGACCTATCTTTGTAGAACCAACTTTGAATACTCTTTCTTGAAACAAATTCAACTTTTCTCTCTCTTAAAGAAATGGAAGGCCTGGTGTGGTGGCTCATGCCTGTAATCCCAGCACTTTGGGAGTCCAAGGAGGGTGGATCATGAGGTCAGGAGTTTGAGACCAGCCTGGCCAACATGGTGAAACCCTGTCTCTACTAAAAATACAAAAATTAGCTGGGCGTGGTGGTGGGTGCCTGTAATCCCAGCTACTCGGGAGGCTGAGGCAGGAGAATTGCTTGAATTCGGGAGGCAGAGCTTGCAGTGAGCCCAGATCGCACCACTACACTCCAGCCTGGGCAACAGAATGAGACTCTGTCTCAAAAACAAAAACAAACAAACAAACAAAGAAATGGAACGACTTAACTTTTAGTTGAGGGCCCATGTTCATCATTGGACACGCCACTGTTGTAATGTGCTGTAATACAGGGCCACCCTGCTAAGGACTAAGACCTCCTGAGATATATAAGGCAGCCTGCCCAGGCCCTAATCCAACACTGTACTTTGCTGGCTTTGTTTGTACTTTTTATGTCTTCTGTTTCTTCTTAAGATGATAGGCTGTGATCACTTCTTGATAGAGCCAGCATGCCTACCTTAAGCAGAAACTCTATCTCCTTTTCACAATCTCTGTCTTCTCTAGAGAAAGCCAGATAACTAAGTTAAATGGCGCCTCAAATTAGAGCAGTAAGACTCCCAGTTTGTTTCTAACAAAACGAATGGAGTTCCTGGACTTGCAGGCAGTAATTTTAGTGGTCGCAGGCTTCTCCCCAGCCCCCAGCTCCCACATACTTCATTGTTCGCAGTAGCGTCTAGAAGGTTAGGGAAGCCCCAAAGTCTGACTTATAGACAGGCAGCGAATCACGGCTCCATATTTCAAAAAATATATGATTCTAAGATATTGTATCATCCAATCAGCTTATTCAGCAGGTTCCCATAAAGATAGAGTAATGCTGGAATGAATATAAAACCTGAAATTCAAGCTTATCAAGGTAAAAAAGTGTGATATTGTTAATTGGTAATGACAGAGTTTGTGATGCTACAGAGAACTACCTCTGGGAGGTGTGAAGCATTTGGTGAGGAATATGACTATAAGGTTATTTCTCAGTTGAAACTGTTTTCTAGGTCTTGGGCAAAAAGGACCATATGAAAATAAAACATCTTTAATGAGTAAAACTTAAGCTCAGATTTACCTTTAAAAACATCTTTACACTAAATTTATTTTCCAAAAATAAAGTTGTAAATGTAACTGAAAGAGAAGCTAAATAAATTTCGAAACATCTATACGAATTTTTATTCCTTACAAGTAAACATTCTAAGTGGTAACAGGTTCACTTGGTTAGGGCATTAAGCATAAAAGTAAGTTCTTAAGCAAAGAAAAACTTGAGTCTAGGAAAATTAGAATATTTTTAAAGTTTATAAAATCAGAGGGGAATATGTGAGAGAATAAAAAATACTTTTTATCACAGAATTTGTTAAAACTCGTTTTAAATTCCTATTATTTTTATTGTGGTATTTTTCAAAACCAATGAAAAGTTTCTCCCATTTTGGCCTCACTATAACTGGGCTCATTTACACTAAGGGTTATTTAAAACGACAGTGGCTTCTCATTTCTCTCCTAATAAAGATGTATTTTTCTCTACACTCTCCCTACCTAACCCCAGACCCATTTATTGTCAGGCAAACATATACAAAAAGTTCAGTGTGATTAAGTTTAAAAACAGTTTGTGAGATGAAGAAGGGAGATACACTCTGGCACAGATACAGAGAAAAGAAAGCCGACATCCCCGCAGCCCGCTCTGCAGGCAGAATATCTTCATCCACCTTTCAGACCGAACGCCAAACTGGCCACAGCCTTATCAAGGAAACAGACATGCTTTCATCATTCAATCGAATGAGAAAGGAAGCCACTTTTCTGCCACTGAACGTTAATCACTTGGTCTAAATAAGTATCTGTGGCAGACGGTTTCATTTCCTGCTGGCTGCAGTTCGGCTTGCTGGAAGTAGCCCTGTTTGCCAACGGAATCTCCCAGCCTAGGAGAGGTTAAGTGCAACGTGGAGCTGGGATGTCACAGGTCTGAGGGCCTGATAGAGCAGAGACGGATCTGCTAACAGTACACTAAAAGCAGATATAATGATCATTACTACCAGTTCACAATGTTCTTTACTAAAACAACACCATCGGGTCTGCTAACAAATTTAAAGCTTTTTTACCCAAAAGTAGAAGGAGAGAAAAAAGAGAAAGACACACACATACACACACACACACACACACACACACGGCGGGGGGCATAAGGTGGGGAGTGTGTGGGGAGGAGAGACAGAGGTGGTGAAGATTCCAGACAAAAGCTGGTTAGAAGAGTCCACTTAGGAGCTGTGGGTCTTTCTCTCCAGGTAAAGACAAAACTCTTAGATGTCTTGTGGAATTAAGGTGATCTGGGGAAGTTTATTTGATGTCTTTTGTAATTAAAGGTGATTTGGGGAAGTTTATTCCTAGCTCTCTGTTCTCTCTTTTATAACCTCATGACTTAAAATACCCTCGTACAGAACTACAAAACCCCTGAGATATACTGGAAACAAAATCAACCCCAAGTCACTTATCATTATCTCAAAGAAAAAAAACTTACAAGGCTTCCTCAGGCACCTATTTATAAATTTCATCACTGAGAATCTCTGACTTTCTCAGAGAAAACACTGCGTTTGCACCCCAAATGATTAGGAATCACAACTCAAATGAGCATAAAGTAGTTCCTAACACAAAGCAAATCAAGCTTTAAAAACATCTTTGGGCTGGGCACGGTGGCTCACGCCTGTAATCCCAGCACTTTGGGTGGCCGAGGCAGGTGGATCATGAGGTCAGGAGTTCGAGACCCTCCTGGCAAACACGGTGAAACCCCATCTCTACTAAAAATACAAAGAATTAGCCGGGGTTCATGCCATTCTCCTGCCTCAGCCTCCCGAGTAGCTGGGACTACAGGTGCCCGCCACCGTGCCTGGCTAATTTTTTGTAAATGGGTCTGGGGTTAGGTAGGGAGAGTGTAGAGAAAAATACATCTTTATTAGGAGAGAAATGTCGGCGCAGTGGTGGGCGCCTGTAATCCCAGCTACTCTGGAGGCTGAGGCAGGAGAATCGCTTGAACCTGGGAGGCGGAGTCTGCAGTGAGCCAAGATCATGCCACTGTACTCCACCCTGAGTGACAGAGCAAGACTCTGTCTCAAAAAAAAAAAAAAAAACAAAAAAAACAAAACAAAACAAAAAACCATCTTTGAGCTGCTTCATGCAAGTGTCAGCCCTGGAGGGACTAAGTGGCTCAGTAATGGAGAGTGCAGAAGTAAGACATCGTGCTGTGGGGTCCAGAGGGGTCTGCCCCAGCTCCCTGGGGGTCCGGGGCCAGCATGGATGCCTTGCAGACATCGTACTCCCCTCCCTTCACAGTAACACATGCAGCAAGCCTGCCACTTTTGTCAACAATAGGAGCTGAATTTTACAGAATATTCATAGTCCAAAATCTAGGACTCCTTGACAGCTAGATAAGTATCTATACTTATGTTCCAAAAACCACAGATGTATTCCTCCCATGAACATAAAATTAATGCACAGATATTCTGTGTATCTGTATTTCCCGAAACCATTTTTTTTTTTGTGGGGTATATGTGGGTGAAAAGAGCTGATAGGATCATTTACTCATAAGAAAACACATTCGACCAATCACATTAATTCCCTGTGGGCTGAATCTCTTTGATGACTGTCTAAGATTCTATAAGATGCAGAACATTGTGACACGTGGGTGAGCTCCCTCAGAAAGGAAGAACCTTCCCCCATAATTTTAGAACGGCTATAGATTAGTAATGATGGGTGTGGATGAACGCTGCTGTGCACTCATTTTAAAACCAACAAAACAAATAAATTGTACACACATACAAATCATCACACACATCTGCCTCTTTCTATGTCTAGTCACAAAAAGCCACCAGTCCTCCTTTAAGTGGCAAATCTACTTGTTGCTTTCTAGTCTTTACTCTCCACCATGCTCATGACTCTGAAATGGTTTACTAGTCCCTAATCCCTAATTTTTAATTTTTATTTTTCAATGGAGTATCCCTCTGTCACCTGGGCTGGAGTACAGTGGCATGATCTCAGCTTACTACAACCTCTGCCTCCCGGGTTTCAAGTGATTCTCGTGCCTCAGCCTCCTAAGTAGCTGGGATTACAGGTGCACCCCACCATGCCCAGTTAATTTTTGTGTTTTAAGTAGAGACGGGGTTTCACCATGTTCGTCAGGCTGGTCTCAAACTCCTGGCCTCAGGTGAGCCGCCCACCTCAGCCTCCCAAAATCCTGGGATTATAGGCGTGAGCCACTAGGCCTGGCCACTGGTCCCCAATTCTTGACAACTCGCTTATCCTTCAGTTTTCAGAGAACTTTGGAGTTTTCCAGCGATCTTTCTGGACATGTTTCCTTAATTGCTTCTGTTGCTCATTTATTAAGCTTCCTTTCAAATATTATCCTTTCCCTCCAGGACTCTAATCTGGACTCCATAGTATCTGCAGGAATTTTCCACTTTGTAATTCTAACTACCACTTCTGGGGTGAAGACTTTGAGCTCCAATCCTCTAGCCTTGACCTTTCTCCTGAGCTCCAGGTTCTAGAGGACATTCTCCTCCCTCTCACGTGCCTGGGCCTTGGTTAAGAGCATAACCAGTCAAAGCCATCCATCCAGTTCCTTGATAAACCTCTGAATCTTTTCTCTCCCTCTTCCCCACCCCTTCTATGCATATGCAAATAGTTAACAAGTTCTGTTAATTATTTTTCAGTAATGACATTAAAATCTGTCTCAACCTTTCTAATTCCACTGTCCCTGTTTTTCTAGCTTCTCATGTCCCCTGAACCAGTGCCTGCAGACTGGCCTCCAACTCTGAAATCTAATCCATCCTTTACAAACACGGGAATCATCTGAGCCACTTATTCATTTGCCAAGCAAAAATTGTTTAATTTCCTTAGTGAGGTCTGCGAGGCCATTTGCAGTCTGGCTCCAACTCACCTAATCTCCCCTTATTCTCTGCAATGTTCCCTGGGCTCCAGCAATACAGAAGCACCCCCAACTCCTAAGGGACATCTTTGCTAATCTGTTCCCCTGGGACTGCCTGTTCATTTTTCCTTTTCCTGTGCTCTCCCATGAGGCCTTTCGGGTTAAGCTCAAAATTAGCTTCCTATAGGAAACATATCTGACCCTCCAGGCAAGCTTATTTATGTAATCCTCTAAGCTCTCACATACTTTTTTCCCCCCAGATTTTCAATTTCAAGATGACTTCTGACTATTTATCTGTCTCTTTGCTGTGCTAAATAGTAAGATCCTTGAGTTCAGGAGTCACGTATAGTCATCTTTATATTTCCAGGGCATTACATTAAAGCTCACACAGGCAAGTATTCACTAGATGTTTAAAAAATAGCTGACTAAATGAATGGATGATGATGCACAGTAAAAAATCACAGAGATAAATTCTGGTAAACAGCTAGGCTTAGATGGAAATCTCTTGTTTTTTGCCTCCTTCTTCTGGTGAACTCTTCAGTGATGTGTCTGCATGCCCAATTCACATTTTGAGTAAACTACTAAGGATTTTATTGGACTTGACCTTTGAGTTTACTGATTTGCTGCTATAATTTCATCTATACATAACAATTTAGTTTGAATGAATGTACATAAAATTTAAAGTTACAAAATATTTAGGGCATTATGTTTTCTTCCATCTTACAGAAGAACTAATGTCTTCAATATATGACCATTAGGAGACTGTAAGGATTCAACAAGAAATCATGTCAACCTAGCCTCACTAACTCCTAGGTTAGGAGACATACATGTAATATATTTTTATTCCAAAAAATCATTTAAAGAATCTCTCACGGGATGTCTGTGGACCAGATAGACAAATGATGGCTACACGAGAGGGTACTTAGATGAGTCTACAATGAACAAACATGCTCAAAGAAGATAACAGATTGACTTTATATACAGTTACGTTCCTTTTTTTAAAGAGTGTCTCATTGAGGAGGGTTGAAGCATAATCAACTGGTAACATTTATATAGATATTGTTTTCATCTGAGAACAGGGAAAGCTGTCCTAGCATTCATAGATACCCAGAAAAAGGCCTGGGTTGCTTTTTTATTTGAAGACAGTGACTATTTACAGTGGGGCGGTAGTGTGCCAGAGACAGCGGGCACATCATGCGCACCATCTCATTTGACCACCTTGTGACCAAACATGAGTGATGCCACCATCCTGTTTTAGAGATGAGCAGCCTGGGGCGCGGAGAGGCTCTTGAGGTCACTCAATAGAAGAATGAAAAAGAGAATCCAGATGTGGTTAACTCCAGAGTCTGCACTCTCCACATCACACTAGGACTAAAAAGGGGACAAAATCATGGGCTTACATGTCTAGCCATTATTACTATGAAAATGATATTCCTACAGTAGAAAGTAGATTTGAATAGATGACTTGCAATTTATTTCCCAAATTCAATATCCATTTCCCTTTAGAGAACACCCACAGAATAAGCATCTTAAAAGACACTGTAATGTAAGCATCCTTAAGGCAAAGAGTGCCCTTTCTCCCTCCATTCCACGCCCAGCACAGCAGCTGGCTCATCACATTAGCAGCTAACACTAAGACCTTATAATGGGTCAAATGCGGAACCAAGAGAGCTTACAGATACTATCTCCTTTAATTTTGCAATAATCCCCTAAGGTAGATATTGTTGTTATCCAACTTTTACAGATGATGCAACTGACACTTAAAATGGTCAAATTACCTGTTCAGGATCACACACTAATTTGTGGCCGACTTATAGTAGTTCAAGTCCAGACAGACGTCATGTACTTCCAGAGCTTTTGCTTTCATCATTGCACTATTTTCTCTCACAACGCACATACATAGGAAGGTTAAAAAGCGGGAATACAGGATGCAAGAAGGAAGGCAGGCAAACAGCAAGGCAGGAATGCCGGTAAGTGGAGAGCTTGCGGTTTGAACTGTATGCACCTTTTTATTACCTGAGACCCAGAACAGTGGCTCTAAAACTTCACTGTGTGTAGGAATCACCTGAAAGACTTGTTAAAACACAGACTGCGGCCGGGCGTGATGGCTCACACCTGTAATCCCAGCACTTTGGGAGGCTGAGGCGGGTGGATCACGAGGTCAGGAGATTGAGACCATTCTGGCTAACATGGTGAAACCCCATCTCTACTAAAAATACAAAACATTAGCCAGGCGTGGTGGCGGGCACCTGTAGTCCCAGCTACTTGGGAGGCTGAGGCAGGAGAATGGCCTGAACCTGGGAGGCAGAGCTTGCAGTGAGCCGAGATGGGGCCACCGCACTCCAGCCTGGGTGAAAGAGCGAGACTGTCTCAAAAAAAAAAAAAAAAAAAAAAAAACACAGATTGCTGGTTTCTACACCCATAATCGATAGGCCCAGAGTGGGAGTTCAAGAATGTATAGTTCTAACAAGTCCCCAGGTGATGGTGACAATGCTTGCCCAGGAGAACATTTTGAGAACCTCTGTTTGGAGGCAGCATAACAGCAAAAAGTTTGGGAAAATTAAGCAAACAAAAACCGTATTTATATTGTTTAATAAATATGTAATCATCAGTATCTTTTAAGTATTTTATTTACTTTCTTGCTTATATCAATATATGCATTTATATTTAATACATATTATATACATTATATATTTATGTTAATTATATTCACTTACATGTATTTTATTTATTTATGTTTCTATTTACTTACAATCATTTGATTCTTTTCTTTTTTTTTTGAGAAGAATTTTGCTCTGTCACCCAGGCAGGAGTGCAGTGGCATGATCTTGGCTCACTGGGGTTTAAGGGATTCTTGTACCTTAGCCTCCCAAGGAGCTGGGATTACAGGCACCTGCCACCACGCCCAGCTAAGTTTTGTATTTTCAGTAGAGATGCCGTTTCACCATGTTTCCCAGGCTGGTCTCCAACTCCTGACCTCAGGTGATATGCCCGCCTTGGCCTCTCAAAGTGCTGGTATCACAGGCGTGAGCCACCATGCTGGGCCTACAATCATTTGATTCTGAAAGACTGAATCTTTTACAACACTGAAGATATTACTTTAAAAGAGAAACTAGAAAAGTGGATGCATGCCTTTTAGCAAATATGGAGGAGAAGTTCTATTGAATAGTTGGACAAATTTTGAACTCTTTTCAAGCAAAAGTAGTCATGGAAACACAGTGGGCTATAGCGTTCATCTTTGAAAAAGAAAAGCATGTAAGATTCATCTGGAGAAGACAAAAAAACCACCACATTCTCCTGATTCTAATTTCTAGGAGGAATTTTTGACACGATTGTCTAAATAAAGGATGTGAATTGTAGTCAGTACAAATCTGAAATGTAGAAGACACAGACATTTTTCAATAGCCAATTCTTTCCCCCTACACAAATCCTCAATAAAAACTGAGACGAAATTTTAACTTGGTGAAAGCATTTCTGAGGAGAGTAATGCTTGCAAACACTTCAAGTATGCCAATGTAGTTTTTTGGTGATCTAATCTCATACGAGGCTAAAAATGAAAAATCTAGAAGAAAGGACAGTTAGCATACTTCCTTTACAATCTTTTTTTTTTTTTTTTTTTTTTTTTGGAGATGGAGTCTCACTCTGTCACCCAGGCTGGAGTGCAGTGGCATGATACCAGCTTACTGCAACTTCCGTCTCCTGGGTTCAAGAGATTCTTCTGCCTCAGCCTCCCGAGTAGCTGGAACTACAGGCACGTGCCACCACACCCAGCTAATATTTGTATTTTTAGTAGAGACGGGTTTTGTCATATCGGCCAGGCTGGTCTCGAACTCCTGACCTCATGATCCGCCCACCTCAGCCTCCCAAAGTGTTGGGATTACAGGTGTGAGCCACCGCGCCTGGCCTACAATCTTAAATCACAATCACAGGAGTCTCCAGTGAATAGCAAGCAGTCAGAGGTGGCTAGCATCTCAGACAAATCCTAGAACTGTGATAGTCTGTGTTGATAAGGAAGGAAAATACAATTGCTTGAGGAGGATAGATGAGTAACCAGCAAGGTTCACACTCCATTTTGTAAATAAAGAGCCTGAATTCTATTCTGTAAAATTTAGAGTATCTTTCTCAAGGAATGTAATACAGGATCTGAAAACAGATGAGAAATCTGAAAGGTACTATTAAGAGCTTTTTTCAATGCTCAGATGATATGTTTAAGTCTCTGAAAATAGGAATATTTTTGTTCATATACATGTTAGGATTTTAAAGCTTCTAATCATATTGGTCATCATTAATATTTTTAAATATCTGATTTAGAAAAAAAAAAGTGTTTGGTTTTCTTCTGCATCTTGTAGTAGAGATGATTATAATTCCATGTCAGACTTGGATTTTCATGGTATTTACCAAAGCAGCTCACTTGATATGCCCTTCAGTCCTATAAGAATGCATATTCTTTCTGTATATTCTGAGGATGTTTTAGGTTTCCTTAACAAAATAGTAAAACAACAATCACTGGTTCCGCAAATCTAATGATAGTAAATTTAAAAAAAATACTCCTGCCGTACATGATGGTCAAAGCTATTATAAAATTGTATCTGACAGCCAAATTCATCTTTTATTATTGGAGAATAGTGCTGTTTATTACATTTGACATTTTTCATGCAAACATCCTTTTACTATTTCCACCTGTGTTAAGATATTTTCTTAATCTTAGTGATTTCTTTTTTCAAATAGCTCAGAAAAGTTTTGTATTACAGCCAGTGAGATATAAAGTTAAGCTCTATTGGTTCTAACAACACCGGAGTTTATGACACTTCTCTAGCCAGGATGATGTATATGGATCATTTGTATCCTATTTTTTTTTAGTAAGACTTTTTTGGTCAGGCTATGGGGTGAGGGAACTTAAGGGCTATTAAACATAGAAATTAGTTTATAGAGAGTTTATGCAATTTCCTCCCTGTAAAACTCATAAAAGAGTACAACAAAGCTATTTGTATCATAATAATTTGGTATTATGCAAGAGGAAGAATGGCTTAATTAAGGAATAAGACGTGGGGAGATACAAGTCAGGAATGAATCAAGGAAACACACATATTAAGAGAGAACAAAGGTCACAATTTTTCCTTTACTGGATCATTTCTATCCAGTGACAGATATGCTGTTTATCCCACCACCAAAAATAAACACAAAAACAAAACCCTAATCCCTTTGCCCTCCTGCCAGCCTTCCTTTCCATCGTGACCCTTTACATATACAAACGCCTCAAGAGCGTTACCTAGAGTCACTGCGCCAGCTTCCTGGGCTCCCAGTTAATCAGAAATCTGTCCCTAACCACTCAACAGAGACTGCTCTTGTGGATATCACTCATTCACCCACGATCCCGAATCCAGAGGTCAGTTCTCAGTCCTCATCTCTCTTACTCTAGCACTAGCAGTAGTGTGCACGGTTCTTCCTCGATGCCCTCCTTATTAAAGGCCTGACCTCACTTGGCCCACTAGGCTACATAGTCTGGCCCCAGTGCTCCCTCTCGGAATTCTTCTCTTACCTCGCAACTCTCACTCCTGTTCCAGTCACTTTGGACACTTGACTAAACATGCTCCTTCCTTGAGCTTTGCATGCGATGCTCGATCTGTCTGGAAGGTTCTTTCTTCAGATATCCACTAGCTTATTCCCTCACCTCCGAGTCTCTGCTTAGACATCAACTCAGAGGCACTGTCTGGGTAACTGAAATACAATAAACCACCTCCCCTAGCTGTCTTCTCTTTGCCCTGCTCTGTTTTTCCTTGGAGCTTCACTCTATACTTATTGATGGTCTGGACCTCCCTTCTATAACGTAAGCTCCACCAGGGCAGGAATTTGGTTGTATTCACAGCTCCACTGTCTGGTATAGAACAGACACTTAGTAAGTACATACTGAAGGACCCCAGGGAAGTATGCGGACAAGTCATACATTCGTAGTGAAGCACGCGGAAGTGGTGCTTACAGTTTGAAGAATGCGGAAGGTGGCAGTATGGGGAACGATTAGAGAGGAAAACGGAAATTGGAATGAAAATGCTTTTGATTTCCCATTCCCCTAATGCTTCCTAGATTTGTCTCAGGATATCCATTCCTTAGAGAATCTACCTGAGGTTGGGGAACATTGATTTTGAAGTAGTCCAGCTTCGAGAACTTTTCCCAGAGCAGGAGGTGTGAAGAGTCTGGCCTGACGACCCTGGGAAGTGGTGAGAAGTGAGAGGTGGAATCTGTTGCATAAATCATAGTACCAGTGCTGGAACAGCTGAACTATCAGATGATGAAGCCCAGGGTGAGCGGGAAGCTAAATGAATCAGAAAAGTCCAAGAGACTCCAAAACAATGAACAGGACTAAGGATTTATGTCAGGGCAACAGAAAACCTGGTAGAATCTTCCTAGTTAACCTTAAATATCAGATTTATTACATGAACAAATGATTGGATTTATCTGTGTGGTTCTAGACAGAGCAGAACGAGGGCTAGTGAATAAATGGTTCAGTCGGCCAGCCATTCATTCTATCATCCTTTACCCCGAATTCTTAGGGCTTAGATGGATTCTGGCATTCAGAATTCTTCCGCCGGGCAGGTGGCTCACGCCTGTGATTCCAGCACTTTGGGAGGCTGAGGCGGGCGAGTCACCTGAGGTCGGGAGTTCGTGACCAGTCTGACCCAACATGGAGAAACCCCGTCTCTACTAAAAATACAAAATTAGCCGGGCGTGGTGGCGCATGCCTGTAATCCCAGCTACTGAGGATGCTGAGGCAGGAGAATCGCTTGAACCCGGGAGGCAGAGGTTGTGGTGAGCCAAGGTTGTGCCATTGTGCTCCAGCTTGGGCAACAAGAGTGAAATTCCGTCTCAAATTAAAAAAAAAAAAAAAAAAAAAAAAAAAAGAATTCAGAACGTTTCCAATATCAGACAGGAATATGGAGCATAACACTATCAAAAGAGTCTGACATAGCATGGAAAAATCAAACACATTGACATTTCTGTAAGTATATGAACATTCACACTATAGAATGAGTACAGACTATACATAGCCCCATGAAAGTTGAGTTTCGCTGACAGATAAATTTGCCACAAAAATATGAATAAGCTTTTGGTTTCTGAGGTTTTTGGGTCTCAAAATTGTAGATAAGAGATTATGGGTCTGGACTATAAAATTAGGATTGAAACTGTATCTATTATAATAATTATCCCCAAAGTTTGTAGACTCCATTATTCCTGTTAGAGAGGTCACAATCAGGGAGAAAATGACAAATGGTTACTAGTGATTAAGAATTTGGATATGAGCATGTCACTCTTAGCTTTTCTGAGATCATTATGCAACTTATTATTATTTTTGAGACAGAGTCTTGCTCTGTCACCCAGGCTGGAGTGCAGTGGCGTGATCTTGGCTCACTGCAGCCTCCGCCTCCCGGGTTCAAGCAATTCTCCTGTCTCAGCCTCCTGAGTAGGTGGGACTACAGGTGGCTGTCAGCACGCCCGGCTGATTTTTGTATTTTTATAGAGATGGGGTTTCATTTTATTGGTCAGGCTGGTCTCGAATTCCTGACCTCAGGTGCTCCACCCTCCTCAGCCTCCCAAAGTGCTGGGATTACAGGCACGAGCCACCATGCTCAGCCTATTATTATATATTTTTTTAGAGACAGAGTCTTGCTCTGTTGCCTAGGCTGGAGTACAGTAGCATGATCATAGCTCACTATAACCTCAAACTCCTAGGCTCAAGTGATCCTCCCACCTCAGCCTCCTGAGTAGCTGGTCGTAATAGCAGTAATTTCTAAAGCACCAATGGTACTAATTTTAATAGCACCTTTGATAAGCTATTCACTGTGTTGGGACTTTTGCACTTAATATCATTAGCAGCCTCAATACCATCTTCAGCAATTGTTATCTCAATTGTAGTGTGCCTCCTGGTGGCACACTACAGGCATATGCCACCACACCCAGCTAACTTTTTATTTTTTGTAGAGATGGGGATCTTGTGATGTTGTCCAGATGGTCTAGAACTTCTGGCCTGAAGTAACCCTCCTGCCCCGGTGAGCCACCACACCTGGCTGAAACTTGCTTTTAATAATTATTAATGAACAGTAAAGTACATCTTATATGGAAATCAACACATTTCCTCTTTACTGTCATTCACAAGCTTTTCAGTGGTCATGTTCTCGCCTCTCTTAAGCTAAGAGATTGTGCAGAGTCCTTGGTTCTCATTTGAAGTCCTGGGACACACGAGTGGATTGTAATCAGTGGTAAAGTGTGTCGGGAGTGATTTGACTTTTTTTTTTAACTAATAATAAATAAAGTAGAGAGCTTTTAAACACAGGAGCCAAGCTTTCCTCTTAATAACATCACTTTGCTAACTTGGGTTTGTATTCTTTCCCGAATGGTTGTGTCATTTCCAGTAACTCCTCATCTAACTATCTGTCCATTCATTTGTTGGCCCATGACATTAAAAAACAATAGCTTTCCCACCTTTATCTCGAATTTGCCATAAATATTATGTAGTCTCAAGTTCAGGCCCCATACCCTGTGCTCTAGTGCTGCTACTTGGGTCTGGCTTTCTATTTTAAATGCTCCCAGCTCCTTCTCTATTCCTAACTCCAACCTCTGTGTTTCTATGCTATGTTGACAACTTTGCTTAACGCTTAACTAACAAGAACAAGATGTGTAAAGAGGGCAAAAGAGGCACGATCCTCGTCCTTTAAAAGACCCCAACACAACACTACTGTAAATAGGAGATCTATAATCTAAAGGATTGGAAGCCATATATATTTATTTTTTTCTTTAGAGTGAGAGTCTCACTTCATCACCGAGGCAGGAGTGCAGTGGTGTGATCTCAGTTCATTGCAACCTCTGCCTCCTGGGTTCAAGTGAGCCTCATGCCTCAGCCTCCTGAGTAGCTGGGATTACAGGTGGGTACCATCATGTCCAGCTAATTTTTGTATTTTTAGTAGATACAAGGTTTTGCCATGTTGGCCAGGCTGGTCTTGAACTCCTGATCTCAAGTGATCCACCTGCCGCCACCTCCCTAAGTGCTGGGATTACAGGCATGAGCCACCATTCCTGGCCCCAAAGCCATATCTTAATGAAGAATGATGCTCAGCAAGAGTAAGTTGATTTGGTGGAGACCAAAAAAAAAAAAAAAAAAAAAAAGAGAAAATGCCGTGATTGCTGTGGATCTACAATGAAGAAAGCACAGGGTTCCATGGTAATGATATCTTAAGATACTAAGTGGCGGATCATGCTGCTAATACAAAAAGATATAAAATCCCTCATAGAGAAGTTATTTCCGGTGACTTTTACCTTCTATGTGTTCCATGCCTTCCATTTTTAAGCACCATTGTTCTTCCTCATCTCTATGCTTCATTAATATACCCACTCTCATTCTCCTCCTTTTCCAAGCTCTTCCTCGTTCTGTCCAGTTCTTCCTCACTGTTTTACTCATGGTGAGAAAAACACTGGGCTCATTTGTAATAATAGTAGTAATTTCTAAAACACCTTTGGTGCTAATTTTCATAGTCAGCATATGTGAGGAACTATTCACTGTGTTGGGACTACTATACTTAATATAATTAACAGCCTCAATACCATGTACTTTAGTGATTGATATCTCAATGGTTTAAATTAGAAAACTGAAGCTGACTAAGATTAAATAACTGCCCAACGTCAAAGGGCTTATCATTGGTAGTGCTTTGAATCATGTTTGGGAATACAAACCTAAGGAAGGGTGGTTGGTAGAATAGAATTATGTGGGGTTTGGCTTCTATGAATTTATTTAGTGCTAAATCTTTCTCATGCTAAGTTTATTGCTTTTCAAACAACGTTAATATATTAATGATCATGGCAGCAACTGACATTAACTGAGAAGTTTCTATACGTGAAAGCGTGTGCTAAATGTTTTATACTCTGTGTCTCCTTTAATTTACTCCAGGAATTCGGTGCCTCTAGTACCTTCATTTTACAAATGGGGAAACAGGTTCAGAGAGTACATTAAGTTGTCAAGGGTTACACGGGTGCTGTCAGAGATATATATCAAATCCAGGTCTTTTTAACCTATAAGCACGTGCTCTTACTATGTACCTTATTCGGCCTTTGAAAAACGAAAACATTAAGAAAACTAATCAGAGGTTGTAGGAAATAAACTTGTGTACATACTCAGTATAGAATTATGAGTGCTTCTGTCATAAAAACAGCACATGAATTTAAGAATGTATTAATATCTACAGCTAGTCAGATGTTTAAAATGAAAGCTACTGAGTTATCTGTGGGCACCTGAGATTCTCTTAACTGATGAAATCTCTTAACTGATGACATACTTTTTTCTACTACTTTTTCTACTTGTTTCATACTTCTTCCTTTTTATGCCTCATTTTATACACTTCCCCCAAACACCTGGAAAAATTTGATGTGGCCAAATGGAATTTTATCAAACTTTCCAAAAATGTTCAACCTTAAGTCATAGGAATTTGAACCCTAGAGGTTAATTTTTAAAAATAATCCCATCTCGTAAAGTTAAGATCTATGAATACACTTTTATTTCTGACATAATTTTTGTAAAAATATATATTATCTAAATATAATGATCATTAGAATATTTTAAAGATTAAAGAGGAGTTTTACCTCTGTCCTTTTTCCTTGTTCAATAAATTCAGAGGCTCATCTCTCTGAACGATTTTTTCCTGACTAATTAAAGGAATGGGGATTCTTGCCTGTCATTCACTTCTGGGTATTTGAAATTCTAAATGAATGCCTAAGTCATGAATGTTCCAATATATTCTTTTGAAAAAGAGTGAATGGCTATTTAACTAATTTTTTTTTTTTTTTTTTTTGAGACAGAGTCTTGCTCTGTTGCCCAGGCTGGAGTGCAGTGGTGTGATTTCGGCTCACTGCAACTTCCGCCTCCTGACTTCAAGTGATTCTCCCGCCTCAGCCTCCTGAGTAGCTGGGACTACAGGCGAGTGCCACCACACCCGGCTAATTTTTTGTATTTTGAGTAGAGTCGGGGTTTCACTGTGTTAGCCAGGATGGTCTCGATCTCCTGACCTTGTGATCTGCCCACCTTGGCCTCCCAATATATAACTGAATTTTAAGTTTTTTTATTTTTCAGAGTGATGGTAAATGCAGCCCACTTTAGATGCCCATGTTATAAAATAAGAAAAATATTAATAGTGGTAAAATATACAAAGCAAAATACTAAATCATTACTATAATGACAGATATTATCTGTTTATTTAAAACTAAACCCAACACTACACTTCCTTCATGTCTCATTGCTGGGTGCTGCTACCCACTATTTTACTATATCAGGCTTATAAGCACACTTTCTTCTATTGCTCTACTAGTTCTACTCCCGGTGACTCCTAATTTAGTGGAGACAGAGGTCATCGTTAGGTGAATGAAAGTCAGGAGATGAGGCCCCTCTCGGGGAGCAGGCAGGTGAGCCTCTCTAACACGGCCTGCTGGCACTTCATCCTGGGAACACTCTGATCATCTCATCTCCCAGCTCATCCCCAGAACCACTGCGGGGCAGAATATTGTAAAGCCCAAAAAGAGTTGGTACTGACCTAATGATGCCGGTTCTATTCTGCTCACAGCAAAACAGCTACAGACTTAGCCAACACACCTGTAATTCTGTCCTCCTCAAGACAAATACTTTTTTTTTTTTTGAGACGGAGTCTTGCTCTGTCGCCCAGTCTAGAGCGCAGTGGCGTGATCTCGGCTCACTGCACCCTCCGCCTCCCAGGTTCAAGTGATTCCCCTGCCTCAGCCTCACGAGTGGCTGGGATTACAGGCACCCGCCACTGCGCCCGGCTAATTTTTGTATTTTTAGTAGAGACGGGGTTTCACCATCTTGTCCAGGCTGGTCTCAAACTCTTGACCTCGTGATACACCCGCCTCAGCCTCCCAAAGTGCTGGGATCACAGGCGTGAGCCACTGCACCCGGCCAAGACAAATACTTTTAAAAATTAACATTTCCTTACAAAAAACCAGACAACTTGAATCTGCATCTGCCTCCAAGGGATAGGGCTGAATTCCCTTCTGACTGTACAGTAGCACAAGGATACCTTTGTTGTCCTCTTAACCTTGATTTTCTTTTCTTTTTTTTTTTTTTAATTTATTTATTATTATTATACTTTAAGTTGTAGGGTACATGTGCATAACGTGCAGGTTTGTTACATATGTATACTTGTGCCATGTTGGTGTGCTGCACCCATCAACTCGTCATTTACATCAGGTATAACTCCCAATGCAATCTCTCCCCCCTCCCCCCTCCTCATGATAGGCCCCAGTGTGTGATGTTCCCCTTCCTGAGTCCAAGTGATCTCATTGTTCAGTTCCCACCTATGAGTGAGAACATGCGGTGTTTGGTTTTCTGTTCTTGTGATAGTTTGCTAAGAATGATGGTTTCCAGCTGCATCCATGTCCCTACAAAGGACACAAACTCATCCTTTTTGATGGCTGCATAGTATTCCATGGTGTATATGTGCCACATTTTCTTAATCCAATCTGTCACTGATGGACATTTGGGTTGATTCCAAGTCTTTGCTATTGTGAATAGTGCCGCAATAAACATACGTGTGCATGTGTCTTTATAGCAGCATAATTTATAATCCTTTGGGTATATACCCAGTAATGGGATGGCTGGGTCATATGGTACATCTAGTTCTAGATCTTTGAGGAATCGCCATACTGTTTTCCATAATGGTTGAACTAGTTTACAATCCCACCAACAGTGTAAAAGTGTTCCTATTTCTCCACATCCTCTCCAGCACCTGTTGTTTCCTGACTTTTTAATGATCGCCATTCTAACTGGTGTGAGATGGTATCTCATTGTGGTTTTGATTTGCATTTCTCTGATGGCCAGTGATGATGAGCATTTTTTCATGTGTCTGTTGGCTGTATGAATGTCTTCTTTTGAGAAATGTCTGTTCATATCCTTTGCCCACTTTTTGATGGAAAGCTGGAGGCATCACGCTACCTGACTTCAAACTATACTACAAGGCTACAGTAACCAAAACAGCATGGTACTGGTACCAAAACAGAGATATAGACCAATGGAACAGAACAGAGTCCTCAGAAATAATGCCACACATCTACAGCCATCTGATCTTTGACAAACCTGAGAGAAACAAGAAATGGGGAAAGGATTCCCTATTTAATAAATGGTGCTGGGAAAATTGGCTAGCCATAAGTAGAAAGCTGAAACTGGATCCTTTCCTTACTCCTTATACGAAAATTAATTCAAGATGGATTAGAGACTTAAATGTTAGACCTAATACCATAAAAATCCTAGAGGAAAACCTAGGTAGTACCATTCAGGACATAGGCATGGGCAAAGACTTCATGTCTAAAACACCAAAAGCAACGGCAGCAAAAGCCAAAATTGACAAATGGGATCTCATTAAACTAAAGAGCACAGCAAAAGAAACTACCATCAGAGTGAACAGGCAACCTACAGAATGGGAGAAAATTTTTGCAATCTACTCATCTGACAAAGGGCTAATATCCAGAACCTACAAAGAACTCAAACAAATTTACAAGAATTAACCTTGATTTTCTCTTTGCCAGGTATAACCATTAGCTAATTCCACACAACGCCATGGTGGAGGTGGCTTGCTCTAGGAACGGTCTGCGCGCCCTTTTTGAAAAGGCAGAAGCGGCATCTTTCAGGATGACCCTCCCTCTATAAGGCACAGCTATCCAGACAGAACTTTATATAGCTCAGCATCAAGTTTTAAATCATTCAAAAAAGAAATGTGCAAGGAGACATGCCAGCCTTTCTCCAGAGAGAGATCAATGAGCCGTGGAGCCACACTGGCCAGGAGCACGTTCTTTCATCTAGATACCGAGCATGACGCTCGGGTGCCAGCCTCACTGCTGGCCCTAAAGGAAGGGAGCGACCTCTGTAATCAATCAGAGGTGGAATGTGGCCGGCCCAGGTGGGAGAGGATGGAGACAATGCTAAAAGATTAGTTAGGGAATGTTTAGTATTACCAACAAGATGAAATGACAGACGAGGTTGATTACATAAAGTTTTCAGACTTAGAAAGACATTCAAGGTATCTGGGATCCTTGGTGTTTTATTACAAATCTTAGGAAACAAAAGCAAAGTAAACCAAAACAGAATGAAATGAAGTGAAGATGCTCATAGGCTTCATGTAAGACAATATTCACAGGGATTGTGCAGATAGATAATATAAGTAATAAATTATAGTTGTAATTAGAAAGCCTAAATTGTAAAACAAAAATGTTTTACATCATTTTAGGAATTATATTAGGTGTAATGCTGTTTTCATTTATTTGGCTCTGCAGAATTACTACTCTTACAAAAATTGCAAAATCATAGGTCTTAAAACACCAAGAATTTTAGAATTGAATTTTGATGTGATATTATAATAAGTATATAAGAAATGGGGAGATAGTGGTCAAAGAATACTTCTAACTTTGAGCCCTAAAATGAGCAAGTGTAAAGACCTAATGTACAGCACAGTACCTATTATTAATAATATGTATTGTACACTTAAAACCTGCTAAGAGAATAGATCTTAAGTATTCTCACCGCAAAAAGTTGATGGATACATTAATGCTTAATTGTGATAAGCACTTCACAATGTATATCAAGACATCACATTGTATAACCTTATACATATTATATTTATTTGTCAATTATGCCTCAGTAAATCTGGGAGAAGAAATAGCATATATACATAATAATTTAAATAATGATGATGACAATTGACACATCCCTTTAAGGAGGAACAAATTGTGTACAATAGCTTTTCACATAAACCAAAGAACTCCAAGCTACATGATCCTAATTTGCCACGATGATTGTGGTTCAATCGATGGAAACTTGAATGAACTAGAAATGTCAATATTCAAGACCGCACTGTAATTCTACAGCCAGTTCTTCAGCATCAGCATGGGTAATCTTCACTGGGTATCTCCTCACGAGTAGGCACCATATCAAAGGTCTGTCTTTAGTATTGTCTGCCTTAAACAAAAGTTTCCTTTCCATGGGCTTAAAATTCTTTCCATGACCTAGTAGCTGCCCATGGTTCAAGTTTCTAAGGCCAACCTTGTATGGCAAGCAAAAAGCCTGAGCAGTAACTCGGTCAGAAGGCCGTGGAGTGGGGCCCAGTGTCAGTGAGCAGAAAGTCACAGGAAAGGCAGGGGAAGTGGGTACCAGGGGGGATAGGGATTCTGGAGATAATGTAAAGTGTTCACTAAACAGAAGTGAAAGATGAAAATCTTCACCCATAGCAAAGACAGACTCATTCATTTTCCTTTTACGTACTTTAACCACTTTTTTTTTTTTTTTTTTTTTTTTTTTTTTGAGACAGGGTCTCACTTCCATCACCTAGGCTAGAGTGCAGTGGTACTATCTCAGTTCACTGCAGCCTCAACAGCCCGGACTCAAGTGATCCTCCCACCTCAGGTCCCCAAGTAGCTGGGACTACAGGAAGACGCCACCATGCCCAACTAAATTTTGTATATTTTGTAGAGATGGGGTTTTGCTATGTTGCCCAGGATGGTCTCAACTCCTACACTACAGCCATCCGCCCACCTTGGCCTCCCAAAGTACTGGGATTACAGGCGTGAGCCACCCTACCCTGCCAGTTAACCACTTTTTATCATATTGAATTACTATTTTTTTGAGACAGGGTCTTGCTCCGTTGCCTATGCAGGAGTGCAGTGGCGCAATCATGGCTCACTACTGCTTCAACTTCCCATGCTCAAGTGATTCTCCTGCCTCAGCCTCCCAGGTAGCTGGGACCACAGGTGTGCGCCACCGTGCCGAGCTAATTTTGGTTTGTTTTTGTAGATACATGGTTTCCCTATGTTTCCCAGGCTGGTCTTGAACTCCTGGGCTCAAGCAATCATCCTGCCTCAGCCTCCGAAAGTACTGGGGTTACAGGTGTGTGCCACAGCACCTGACCAAATTATTTTTTTCTCAGTATTTATCTCTTTCCATTAGCAATAAAGGTCCTATGTATTATAGAAACTTGAATAATAGGACTCCTCCCATGGAGATTAGATTTGAAAAAGTTTATTCACAATAGATGAATAATTGTTCAAAACACACACACACACACACACATATATATATGCATACATATAGTATTTTTTGCATGTGTGTATATTTTTAAAACATGACTTAGATTTCCTGACATGGGTTTACACCGGGAAAGCACCAGCCTATTTCATCACTACAGAGTCGAACTACTGCAAATTACTAATTATCGAAATTGATGATGATCTTTTTGATTCTGGAATGAGCTGTGCAATTTTTTAAAAAGCTTTTTCCAGCAGATTTATCTCCGAAATTCTGTTTAGCTAATAGTCATGTTTGTAGTTACAAGATTTGCTTTCCTTGGGTACATACAAAATTACTCGGGTACAGGGGAAATAGTAGGAATTGAGCCAGGCAGGAAGAAGAGGAACCAATGTCAGATTTTTCAACACTGTGAACACTCTGAATAGAGATAACCGGAGGTCATCAGTATGTTCAATTGTAGTCCACTTTTCTGCTTAGAACTCTAATGTAATACTAATGTGTGAATTCTACTTAATTCTTCTTTCTACCAAAACAGCCTTATTGAGCTATCATTCACATAGCATACAATTCACCCACTGGACGTGAATGTCAATTTTTTTTTTAGTAGATGCATAGGTTTGTGCACCCCTCTAAAACCATCTAAGTTTAGGACATTTTGTACCCCCCAAAAGAAACTTAATTTGCAGTCACTCTCCATTTTTCTCCCTTTGTACCCAGTGACTCCAGCTCCTTACAAGGACTAATCTACGTTCAGGCCCCACGTATTAGGTTGGTGCAAAAGTAATCGTGGCTTTTGCCATAAAAGTAATGGCAAAAACCGTTTTGTATTTCCACCAGCAATGTATGAGAGTTCCACACATTCTCATCATCTGCAACACTTGTTACTGTCTGTCTTTTTGATCACAGCCTTCCTAGTGAGTATGAAGCATATCTCACTTTGGTTTGATTTGCATTTCCCTGAGGACTAACAATGTGGAGTATCTTTTCATGTGTTTACTGGCCATTCTACTTACATTTTTAGGATCATTTTCTTTTCATTCTCTGTCCAAGACACCTGAATATTATCTAATTTTTTGTAGGTCCTATATCGAAACATATATTCTCAAAGTACCTCAATACCGATGTTCATTCTTGGTATCCAACCTCTTAACATCCCCCAACACATACACACCCAACACATGCTTTCACAAATAATTGCTTTTAAAACTGAGCTTAATGCCTTATTACAGCTGCTTTGATGATCCATTTGCCCTAAGGCTACTAATGTTTAAGTGCAGAAGAAACGCTTTCCATTTTTCTAAAGTTTCACTCCCCCTAATGGGAACAGGGGTAGTGTGTGAAGCTGAAATCCTTAAGTCGAACAGGAGGAGTGTGTGAATGTGGAATTCCTTTGCCCAAAGGTGTCAGAGTTAGCACGGAGCATGTCATGCTGGGAATGAACCATGGGGAAGCCTTTGGCTCCTTACATTTTTGATTATCTTAAAAATCCAGGCTCTAGCAGAAGACCACACAAACCTAACAATTTGTTAATTTGATATTATTCAAATTCAACAGGTCTGTACTTCCTCTAGCAGATTATAACCATTACATCATTTGAAAGTATCCTAAAGAAATTAAAAATTGCCCCTGAATCATCTAGCTTGAATAGGATCTTGTTTTCGGCCCACATAAGCCACATGATGTTATTTTTTAAAGGAGTAACTTTAAATATCTTCACTCCAGGAAGTATATTTTGATCCAGGTGAGTTCTACTGCAAACTTTGCTAAGACATCAAAAAACCCTTTTAGCAAATGCTGAAGGGGAATAAAAATTTCTCAGATACCTTACAAGTGTCTACAAACTCATTAAAAGATGCTACAATGTTCAAATCCTTACCAAACTAAAAACATCTTTGGACAAGCCACGTTCTTAGCTCTTGGTCCGGATTCTCTAGAACTACGTACTGAGAGTTTCTTCAGTTTTTGAATTGAGGATTTTGAAGATCTCCCAAAGTTTTAAAAACATCTCTTGGAACACGGCAAGATAAAGAAGCAAACGCAAAGCCCTTTCCCAGCTAATCTTCACCTTAGGCCCTTCCATTTTTTGAAAAGAACTGCATTTTACAAAGTAAATATCCTAATATTCAGGGTTTCATATCTTTTCTTAACCTCAGCTTTTTTTCTACAGCATTTTAGAAGAAAGGAAAACCCTGCTTGCTTGATCTCTAGCACCCTAGTGAATATTAGCTTTTCAGTATCTGAGCTTACATTTACCATTTTCTGATTCCCAAAACTGGTTCATCCAGGAACCTGTGAACAGCAAATCTATGTAGATTTTCCTCCAAAATATATCTCAAATCCACCTATTTTCTACAATCTTTACTGCCTTCACCCCAGTCTGCACAGTCCTAGCTCTCAATTAGGTCACTAAAATAACTTCCTAACTTGCTTTTACACTCTCCACTCTCCAATTTACTACCCATTTGGCGGCCAATAATCTTCTCATTACATACATCATATAAGGTTATTTTCTCTCTGGGAAAAAAACACAAAACCCTTTGATGGCTTCCTATTGAATGCACAATAAAAGTCAATGTTTACCACGACCTACCAGGGCCTGAGTGCTCAGGCCCCAGCTTGCTTTATCAAATTCATTGCATGGCCCCCATCTTTCTTGGGAAGTGCTCAATCTTTCCTGCCACATTACCGTGAACATCCCTACCGTGTGTCTGGAATGCTCATATATTACATTACCCCCTCCCCACTGTGCCCCTTCACAGGGCTGCTCCCTTGATTCTTCAGGTGTCCACAGCAATGCTGCCTCTTCAGAAAGGCCTACTCTGACCAGCCTCTCTAGATGACCTTCCTCCCTTTGGATTCTGCAAGATGACTCCCTGTTTGTTTTCCTCATAGCACTGATTTCAGCTTGTAACTTAAATACATGCTTACTTTTTGTTGTCTGCTTCTCTCATGAGAAGAGAAAAGATCCAAATGGCCAGGAATGTTGCCTATCACATAGTAGGGCATACATATCATAAATAATTGTTGAATGCATTACTTACTGTTTTAATGTGTATTCGTTATTCCAATACATGAATACAGATAAATCTCCACACACCCTCAGCCTCCACTGGCCACTATTTTGACTGTCCTGTTCATTGACTCTCCTGCCAAACCTTTGGTTACAGAAAGTTGGCACTGAGAAGAGGATTTCTTTATGGGTCATTTTTCTAAAAATTGATGCCTGAATGAAAAGGGTGAATGGTTGGCCAAATTCATTTATCAAGCAATGCAAGAATGCTACATTGCAGCCCAAGAGGCAGGTTCATTTAGGTATCCAGCAAGTACGTTATTGCATAAGAATAAACTTTCCTTATCTCCATTCTTCAGCTGCATTTTCAATTTCTTTGAAAACGGTCTCTTCCTTCTTAAACTTACTCCAATAATATCATACATAAATCTGAACATACAGCTCACTTGAATACAAATCAATTATGGAAACAGAAATGTTAACAAGGCATGAGGGGCTCGCCAATGGAACACATAACCTTCTAAGGATAAACATTCCAATTATTTTCCTCTAATTACAGGTTTCAGCTGGGCTGAAACAAGACTTCACTGCCACATGCTTGTGCAATTAGAGAAGTAGCTATCCTTTCTCTTGGATCATCAAAGACTACCTGTCTCGAAGTAAAATAAACTAGTAAATTAAGTTAGACAATACTTTAAACATAACTCTTACTAATGTCATGATTTATTAAATTAAAATATCTCAGGCCAACTAAAAATGAAATAATGATAGGCCACAATACACACTATGAGGTTTGGGACCCAGTAGCCAGAGCCAGATCTTCTTCTTGCCTAAAAGCCCTTAGCTCTCTGGACTGTCTGTGAAAATCCTACACTTGCTCCACGTTCCATGTCAAAAGTCCTCTGGGCAGAATTCCTTAATCCTCGCTCCTGGTTCCTCCCACTGCATGATACACCAACCAGTGCTATACTGCTAGCTCGAAGAAGACGAGACTTACATTTAATGTACTTGAATGTCTCACTGTCCAGTACGACTCCATATGGAATCAGTGAATAATCACAGGCAGCTTCACATGGTTATACAGCTGAACACTCATCCTGAAAACTGAGTGCAACTTTCACTAGAGCAAAGAAAGAGGTGATGTTGTTCTGGAAGCCTAACCCTCCTTTCCCAGGACCTGCACCATAGCCTCTCAATCAGGGTAAAAAAAGACACACATTCTTAATCAATCTGTACCTCTTTCTTTTAATTAATACAGCTCTTGTTATCCTAGCTCCACAGAGCCTCATTAGTGGCTAGGTGACAGTCATGCTAACGCCTTCCTGAAAATAAGAGACGAAGACTGCCTATTTCCTTACCTACTACAACTACGCTCTGTGAGACCTTCGGGAAATGCTTAGAAGAATACATGTCAGTCTCCCTTCCCATCTTCTGGTGAATACAGACACATTGAATTTTTTCTTTTTTTTGAGCTGGAGTCTCACTCGGTCACCCAGGCTGGAGTGCAGTGGTGCGATCTCGCCTCACTGCACCCCCCACCTCCCAGGTTCAAGCAATTCTCCTGCTTCAGCCTCCAAAGTAGCTGGGATTACAGGTATGCACCACCATGCCTAGCTAATTTTTGTATTTTTAGTAGACACGGGGTTTTACCATGTTGGCCAGGCTGGTCTTGAATTCCTGACCTCATAATCCACCCACCTCGGCCTCCCAAAGTGCTGGGATTACAGGCATGAGCCACTGTGCCCGCCTGACAAATTGAAATTTAAAAAAATACATACTTGCACATGTTTTGTGTTGCTCAGTGATGACAAGTTTAGATTATTTTTTCAAAAAAGGAGGATTTCTTACTAACAACTGTACATGTCTAGTTCCAAGTAGATGAAAAAGTAATTTTTCTGACTTGTGACAAAACCAGTGGGTCACATGATTTGTGTCCATTGTATCACATAGTGTAGACATGGAGGGATAGGTTACATGAACATTTTCAAACTAAAGTTCATCCTTGGACTCACAACCAAGATATTTTGCCTAACCAAGAATGTAACTGAGTCACAGTAATACTTTGTTTTTACAGACTATGTTCTTAAGATGCTTAACATGCCTTAGCAATGTCATATCACCTTGTAGGGAGCCATGACCGGGATACTATTTTTAATTAAGTGATGGAAAAACAGTATAGGCATTCAGAAGGTAGATACTGTGCTACATACTTCAAATACATTATGTCATTTAGTCCACATGATAACACTGCAAGATCGTATTATCATTTCCATTTTACAGATTAGGAAACTGACTCTTGAGAAACAATTGACTTTCTATGATTCTGGAGCCAGTAAGTGGCAGAGCTAACTTGGAAATCCAAACACATTGGCTAGAAAGACAGCAGCCCTATCCGACACAGATGTGTAGAAATTCACTATTTCGAGAAATATATCAACCAAATCATATGAGTCATCAGGACCAAGTAAGAAAATAGAGTTATTATTATCACTCTGTAATCAGACACAAATTAGAAATAGTGGGCATAAGAAAAATTTAGACAGGATTTAAAACCTTCATGATATTTTTCAATCTATACATATCAAACTAGTCCAAGGAAAATTCTATCAGAAAAATTTCAAGGACACCATTAACACCATCTTTCAGGTTATTTCTACCATGCTAAGACATTTTGCTAATTACATGAGTTACTTTTAAAGGCTTAATAAATTAGGCCAGATTATCGTTTACTTTTTTTGGGGAAACTGTTCTTCCTTCAAAAGCACTGCTCTGAAGGGAACTGTCAATCCTGGTAACGCTCTGCTCTCACTTCAGGATCAGGTTTGTGAACTGCTAAGCTAACCACAGTACCACCAGGGCTGATTCAGAGATGGACACAATTCATTCGGCGTTCCTCCCTGGCACTTTTGCAGATGGATATGGAAACTGCTCTCTTCTCCTGGGTTATGAGAATATAAGCCATGGCAGTGGCTGACAGCTAACGAACAGCCTAGGTTGCAAGTTAAAGCTAAGCTCCAGAGGAGTGGTAGGTTGGGAAGAAAGGGTGAGAGAAAGAAGAGGAAAAAGAAGGAGAAAGAATAGAGACAGGACGTTTAAAAAGACACATGGATCACGGAAGAGACAGGTACAGACACACGCGGCTGACTGACCCCACTCACAGCAGGCAGAATTCTGCATTCAGGCCTCCCACAGGCAAGTTCCACTCTCGCCCTTCTGAGGTTTGACTGTCTAAACAAATAAAATCTCTCTCTCTGTCTCTGTCCCTCTCTCCTTTTGCTTTGAGGTGTTCAGAACAGGGATTTTATTATCTACAATGATCAACTCAAGTTATGCAAGAAAACATGTTTCATTACTTTACTAGGCTAAGTTCTTATTTCCATGTCTGCGCAATGGTAATGATGCAACAAGTCAAGTCAGCAAATACTTATGGAGACACAAAGAGGGGAAAGGCGGTGTGGCCCGTGACAAGTGAGGGCTGTACCAGATATGAGGACACTCATCCCACTGAGAAAGACCCACACCGAGGTCTTTCTCAGAATAAAAAAGACCAGCATGCAAATATCTAAAATTAATGGTATAAAATCAACATATTGTTAGGCAGTATAAGATTAGCCATTGAAGAAAACAGGCTGATAGTAAATAGTATAGGAGTACAGAGGTGAGAAATAGGTTGGAGAACAGCATCCCATTTTAAGTATTTGTAATTCCGCTTGCGGTCCTACTCGCACTGACAGTAACTGTACAAGAAGTTTCACACTCTTAAATGACCCCACTGGTATTTCCTATCCATGTCCTGGGGCATTCAAAACATTTCTGAAATAGTTTTCCATTTAACTATAGAAAATATAATATAAAGTTTACACCAGGCCAGGTGTGGTGGCTCACGCCTGTAATCCCAGCACTTTGGGAGGCCGAGGTGGGCAGATCAGAAGGTCAAGAGATGGAGACCATCCTGGCCAACATGGTGAAACCCCGTCTCTACTAAAAATACAAAAATTAGTTGGGCGTGGTGGCGCACGCCTATAGTCTCAGCTACTCAGGAGGCTGAGGCAGGAGAATCGCTTGAACCTGGGAGGCAGAGGGTGTGGTGAGCCAAGATCGCGCCACTGCACTCCAGTGTGGTGACAGAGCAAGACTCCATCTCAAAAAAAAAAAGTTTACACCAAAGTAGGGCACAGGTGTGCATTTGGGCAGTCAGATAGGGCGCCAAGGGCTCTGTGCTTGCTTTAAGGCTTTGCTGTCTTGAAATTATTAATTTTTATACAAGAAATTCTGCATTTTCATTTTTCACTGTTTCCTAAAAATTACATAGCTGGTCCCTCACTAAGGAAAGGAACAGGACTGTTGTGCAAACAACTCCAACCAATGGTTTTCCTTTTCAAGCAATCTGGTTACCATTTCCCAAGAGGGTAATAGATTTTGGAAGTCAAAAGGCAAAGCAGCGCTCTCACCTGCCACGTGTTCTTCCTTAGCCTTTTATTAAAAGCAAATGATTTAGAAAACTAAGTCTGCAGTCAAGAGCACTTGTAAACTGCCAATTCACAACACTGCTCACATGAATGTCAGGTCACCAAGTGTGAACCCAAAGCCCATCACATAGTTTTAGGATATGACAAGCACAGGATAAAGAATTTTAAAAACGGATCTGGCTGATTTTATGAGATACTTAGAGAGTGAAGCAAAGCTCATTCTGGGCATGTCAGCTGCACACAATGCCACCAAACAGTGGGTTGTTGTTGAAAATGTCATCTAGAAACAGTTCTATCTCATGGAGCGTGTGTTAGATGGGACTCTGAGAATGCTGTCGTGGGGCATGTATTAGACAGGGCTGTGAGGATGCTTAGGGAGCAAAGCAGCTGAATGAGTCCATCTCAACATTTTCTCTAAGTAAGCATCTCACCAGCTTATATTCTGGTCTATGCTAGCAGAAGAAAGCGAGAAGGAGGGTGTCCAGCATCCTTGGCCTAGGACCTCCACGACAGGATCAAGCCATTCTCCGACTGCGATGCACTTGCTTACGTGATGTGCATTGGACCAGCTACTCCAAAGCGACAACGTCATCAGTCCTGTCTTGTTGATGTCTAAAATCACACTGTTTACACTCCCATTGAGGACTCTCATCTTAGATATGATGAAAATCATCGTGCAAGGGGAAACACGACTCTTTTCATTTTGAACCTTAGTGTAAATAAGTTTCAAACCCTTTTCTAGGGGACCAGGTTTAGATTAGAGGTAAAAGGAGGAAGGTAGGGACTTAGGGAAGGGCAGGAAGGGAAGTTCTGTGTGATGTGCTAGGTTTAAGAAAAACCTTCCACTTTACAATTTTCTGAACTGTGCAAGCCTTTTTTGGTAAATATCACTTAATATATGACTTAGTCTGAAGGAAAAGAAGAGTGATTCAAATACACTTACTTTTAAGCAATTATCTCTTCTACCCCACCTGCATAGAAATTTCACTAAAAGCTCTCATCTTTTATGTTAACACCTACTGATGCATTTGGAAGTAGAATAAGCTCATTATCTTTAAAGTGCAAGTTTAAAGTGTTTTCCTTCTGTTCAAGCCATTTTCTTTTTCCACCTACTATTCACTGAGGATAGTTTCTTCTGTGACACACCTATGGATCTAAATAATTAATTATAGGAGTAAGTGCAAGTCTGGCATAGTTTACAGGCTCAATAAATGTTATCAATTAATTCATCTAGTTTAAGGAGGTATCAAAATCGAATTACAACTGAAAGCAAGGTGAACAACCATGATATCGTGTATAAGCAGACCAAAGTGAAGACAATAAGCAAAAAACAGCAGAATTTTGTGAACAAAATTTCTCAGGATGTAAGTTTTCTTTTCTTTTCTCTTTTCTTTTCTTTTCTCTTCTCTTTTCTTTTCTTTTCTCTTCTCTTTTCTTTTCTGACAAAGTCTTGCTCAGGATGTAAGTCTCCCCTCCCCTCCCCTTGCCTCCTCTTCTCTCCTCTCCTCTCTCCTCCTCTCCTCTCCTCTTCTTCTCCCCTCTCCCCTCTCCCCTCTCCTCTTCTGACAGAGTCTTGCTCCGTCACCCAGGCTGGAGTGCAGTGGCACAATCTCAGCTCACTGCAATCTCCGCCTCCTGGGTTCAAGCGATTCTCCTGCCTCAGCCTCCTGAGTAGCTGGGATTACAGGTGCCCGTCAAAACGCCCAGCTAATTTTTGTACTTTTAGTAGAGACAGGGTGCTTTCGCCAAGTTTGCCAGGCTGGTATCGAACTCCTGACCTCAAGTGATCTGCCTGCCTTGGCCTCTCAAAGTGTTGGGATTACAGGCATGAGCCACCGCTCCCGGCCCACAGGATGTAAGTTTTCTAAAGATCTAAAGTAAAGTTACTGTTAGTGATGTTAGGAAGCATATGAATTGGTTTGGCATTATGGCTTGCTTTATAGTATAGCTTCTGTTTCCCTTTATTTTCCCACTAGACGCAGCTATTTGGGGATGCCACCCTGACAGGGCCAGCATTCTTCATGACTTAATATGTAATATGCCTCTATGGAATTTCATAATCATGGAGACTTTATTCCATATACTGAAGAGGGGACAGTCCCCTTCCTGAAAAGATTTATTTTAGAAAGTATCACACAATTCTACAAGAATCTTGAAAGGTCTTTTAAAAAATATTGACATCTGTGTTTCTTGGTGATATCTGGATGAAATTTTGATATGAGTGGTAAAATGACAATAGCCCATGAACTGAGCAAACTATTCCTTTTACCCTTACAGACTTTGCTATCTGTTCTTTGAAGTGAGTGCGTCTGCCATTGCAGCAGGGTTGTTCAAGCCTTCTTACGTGGTCACTTTGACATGATTTCCTCCTGACAGAAGTTGTGTCACCCGACAGTGGTCCTGGCAAACCAGCACCCCAGCTTCTCTCTGTAGCGTCCCAGCTTCTGTGCTGACTCTTCTTATTAAAACTCCACATTTTGCCAAATGTCAGCATCCTCCTCAACTTGCTATCCCAGGTTGAGGGCCATCTAATTTTTTATTCAGGCTATGAAAATTGGCAACCCCCGTGGTGCCACACCTAATAAAACACCAGTTTTAAAATGCCATTGTGCAAATGAAAATACCTACCTCTCTTGTAGAAGAAGTTTGTTCTCTTTCTTCCAGAAGTCTTTAAAGTCAGAGCTGAATTCATGCCAGATACTGAAGAAAGCATTTGGGGACACCTCCTTCTCTCCAAGTTTTGGTTTCATGAAGAAATACGCCGTAGTCTCCAAAAAGCTGTCAAAGCATACACACGCAAGAGCATAAAAACCATGATTACTTTCCAATATGGGATAGCCTTTCTCTATCCAAATGCTGATTTTATTCATGCACAATTATTATTACCAAGAGGACTCAAACTCTTCAAGCACCAACATTGGCTCTCTTATGGTTTAATGTTAAGAGTTTTGGATACAGATAGTAGCAGTTGACAAGAATCCTCCAGGTACTAATAACTACCCCTTGACCAATTCTATTTCAAAATTAATCACTCTGTGTTGGACACACTCCAGAAATGAACTTGTCATCAAGATGAGACATATTGAAAGTGGTGGGCCTATACTTCCTTTCTAAACTCTAAACAAATGAAATATCAACCAAGTGTCCCCAAACTAATATGTAGTCCATATTTATATTATATTGCTTATACACTAATTGCCTTCCTACATTGTTAGAGGGAATAAAAGCAAGAGTCCCAGGAGATGCTGACAAAGTCTCCCGTCAGAGACCACAGTGCTATTATTGAGTAGAGACCAATATGGCAGCCAGCACCGTGACAGTAGATTGCTCAGGGCCAGTTTTCAGAAGGTGACACTCAGAGGCTGCTTAATATTACAGCTATATGGAGCTCAGAGAGTTTCAAAGTGGTTATTTGACAAAGAACATACCACTAGTAAATGGTAGGTTTCTGACTTAACAAAAGTCTTCTAGTGCCATGAGTGATGCCCTGAGAAGAATCCTGACCAATACAGTCAATAACGCTGAGGCAAAAGGACTGGTTAGAGAAAAGTCAGAGATGCTGCAAAGGGGTGGCACGCAAAGAAGCTTGTCTTTATTTTTTCTTTCTTTGGCCTGGGGCCAGCACTATTTCTGCTCTACCAAAACTCAAGTTTGATCTACTCTGAAGTAGAAATATCAAAGGCAACTTGATTTTGCTCAGTGACAAAAAGTATGTATGTATACATATATATACATACATACCCTAACATATACACTTACACATATCTCTGTGTGTATTCAGCTTGCCATAGCTGATTTCAAATGTCTATTATGAAAAACAGTATGAGCATTAAAATACTGAGTGTTTTTTTTTTTCTTTTTTTGAGACAGAGTCTTACACTGTCACCCAGGCTAAAGTGCAATGGTGCAGTCTCGGCTCACTGCAACCTCCACCTCCCGAGTTCAAGCGATTCTCCTACCTCAGCCTCCCGAGTAGCTGGAATTATAGGTGCCCACCACCACGCCTGGCTAATTTTTTAAAATACTGAGATCTTTAAGTTGAGTTTGCTCAGAAGGTAAAAGAGTTAGAGCATCACACGTAAAAACAAACATTCACAGCTATGGCTAATCTGCTGTTTTTAAGCTTGCCTATGGCTGTCTCCGAGCAGCAAGATTCCCAGGATATCAGCTTTTGAAGTTCTAGGCAGAGATGACAAGACTGATTTGATCAAATGTGTGGATCTCAGGTATTATATTTTTCTCCTTAGTTAGCCTACTAGAAAAATGACACAGTATGGTCAATTAAACCTGAGAAAGAGTCAGGCTGTGAAGTGGATATGCAACGTGAGAATCTGGCTGCCACGAGCTATGGTAGTGACATTAGAATGCATCTAGCGGAATGTGCTGACGGCGTCAGAACTGCCCGGAGAGTAGATGGCAGAGAACACAATAAGACATATCTGGGTCATATTTTATTACAACTGATAACAGAAACACATACATGCCTTCTGGGAAAACTGGTCATTTTCCTTATATACCTAAAAAGAATGTACGACCTGTTAGGCTGAAGTTAGGTCTCAAGTCTTTTCTATCCGTTTATTCATTCTCCTCATTGCTCTGGTCTTTGAACTTCATAAAACTTATTACAGAGCAAGTCCATCTGTTTGGGTAGCCATATGTAAGTTGCAATAGCTAGTTCATCCAGTCAGCTATCTTGCAGCATTTTGAAAGTTTTATCACTAGGTTGCATGGTATCAAAAGCAAAGAATGTAAGATTTAGAATGAGATGACAAGGAATATTGAATCCTACCTCTATGACCAGCTATATGAGCAAACCGTTTAACATCATTGTGCCTCAGTTTTTCCACTGTAAAACAGAGATTATCATAAACAGTTGTTTTGAAGTCCAATGGGTAAAAATGAATTGCCAAAGTATTTGTTGAATGTGTCAACACAAAACAAATGTATTTTATATTACATATGTTATATTACATATGCTATATATTTTATATTGCCTATTAAATAAATATAAATATATATTTCCTAAAAATATTCTCTAAATTATAACTAACTCAACTGGGGCTGATTTATGAACAGATTCTCAGGTGATCATGTTCTCTGAAGAATTTTTTTTTTTAGTTACCAGCAGGCACGAAAGCTTCCGATACTAGTGATAATCATTCTAATTATTCAATAATTTCTTCTTGGCTCTGTTATACAAAGCACATAGATTTAGGCAGGTAATTTAATTTCTGAGCTTCAGTTTTTTTTCATCTGTAAGTAGAAAAAAATGCCTGCTTTTCAAGGTTGTCATGAAGATTAAGTAAAAGTACCTTGCAAGTTATAAACTGAAGTAGTAATATATGTATTCACCTTAGAAGAGGCAAAAATTTTTCAATAAAAAAATTGTTCTTTGTGTAAAACTTTAAGAACATGTTAGCCAAATGAGTATCCAACAATTGATTTAAAGTCAAATGTGAACCTGATTACTGGCATGAGTCACAATAAAAAGAAACTTTTGTCGGTAGCTATTTCTTCGGATGTGGCCGTGGTGAAAGAATAAGTGTACCTGAGTATGTGACGTAGAGTGTCTAGAAGAATTATCTGAGGATCACAAGTGCTGTCTCAACTGTACACTGCCACCCTACTCCCTGAAATAAAGTGTAAATACTTAAAAAAAAAAAAAAACAAGCAGCCTGTAATCCCAGCACTTTGGGAGGCTGAGGCGAGTGGATCACGAGGTCAGGAGATCGAGACCATCCTGGCTAACACTGTGAAACCCCGTCTCTACTAAAAAAAAAAAAAAAAAAAAAATTAGCCGGGCTTGGTGGCAGGCACCTGTAGTCCCAGCTACTAGGGAGGCTGAGGCAGGAGAATGGCGTGAACCCGGGAGGTGGTGCTTGCAGTGAGCCGAGATGGCGCCACTGCACTCCAGCCTGGGTGACAGAGTGAGATTCCATTTCAAAAAAAAAAAAAAAACAGAAAAAACAAACAAACAAACAAACAAGCAAATAACAGGACAGTAATTTCTACAGATTATCAAGGTATCTTTTATGCCAGAGGCATTTTTGGTTATATAATCCTGTCCAGCATTAGGTAGCCCTCAGCAAATTCAAACTTGCATAACACGAAAGAGAGCCATTTGGGTGGTGTGTGGGAAGGGTAAACTCCATCTTTTCTGAATTATTTCCTTCTTTTAAATCTGAAACCAGGAGGATCCCAGCCACCATACAGCAACACGGGATTCACTACAAAAAGACAGACACCTTACCTAGGACCTTCCTTAGTACACAGGCTTTTCTGTGAGACTCCCTCAAAATGACCCTGGCACATGAAGAGGTAGTAGTTAAAAGATGTGCAGTTATTTAAAAAACATGCAGTGATTATAATAACAGATAACTCCGGATGTCACTGAAAAATCAACATCCCTCTGTTCTGGACTCTCAAATGGTTCTTCTTCGAAAAGATCAACACCACACGTCTTTTGCTACAAACATCAGACAGTACAAATATACTTCTCGGCAATGGAATCAAGGTACCTGCAGAGCTCTAAAATGACAGCTACAGAAACAGAATCATGTTGGAATTTCTCTGAATCCCACACAAAAATGGAAAGAGCAACTAATATTAAAAATCAGAGCTAACAGGAAGATATCTACAAAGACCTAGGTATCTAATGTCCCCAACAAAACTTAAAATTGGCCGGGCGCGGTGGCTCAAGCCTGTAATCCCAGCACTTTGGGAGGCCGAGACGGGCGGATCACGAGGTCAGGAGATCGAGACCATCCTGGCTAATCCGGTGAAACCCCGTCTCTACTAAAAAATACAAAAAAAAAAAAAAAAAAAAACTAGCCGGGCGCGGTGGCGGCGCCTGTAGTCCCAGCTACTCCGGAGGCTGAGGCAGGAGAATGGCGGGAACCCGGGAGGCGGAGCTTGCAGTGAGCTGAGATCCGGCCACTGCACTCCAGCCTGGACGGCAGAGCGAGACTCCGTCTCAAAAAAAAAAAAAAAAAAAAAAAAAAACAACAACAACAACAAACTCAAAATTACAGCTAAGGACAAACTACTCACGACATAACACCCACATAGTAACAACATCTGTAGAGGAGGAAGCAGAGAGAAGCAACAGGAAATCTCTCCTAAAAGCAGGAAGAACCCTCAAATTACAAAAAAGGTAACCTGAAAAGAGTCAGGGCTAACTTGAGAACTGTGCTGAAACAGGAATAAGTTTTACACAATTGAGTGCATGGAACAAAAGACAGGATGTATAGTAACTTCTGAAAGGACTGGAAGCAGTCTGGGCTGTATGAACTCTTAGTATTGACCCAAGAGAAACTCTCTTTTAGGGCTAAGCTCTGCGTTGAGAGAAAATGCTGAGAGTGGAATTCAAATTGTGCAGAAAAAACTCAAGAACAAAGAAAATAGAAAATGCAGGTAAAATGCACTTTTTAATGTGCAAAAGCAACAAAAGAGGAAACTCTAGAGCACGAAAGTTAGAAATGTTTTCCTCGCGCATCTATTCCTCCTAACACTTCAGTAAAATTAATTTCAAATAAAAATGAGCAAGATGAAAATACTGCAGTGGAAAAAGCTACGTAAACACACTAACCATAGCAAAGTTGGCCTGGTTTTATTATCCAAGTAGACTTCCAAGACAAAGAACATAACCAGGGTGTTATTTCATAATTATAAAAGCATCCACATTATCAAGAAGACATAACAATCCTAAAGATATGCATCTAATGAAACAGTTTCAAAATTCATGAAGCAAAAATTGCAGGACTAAAAGGAAAAAGAGACAAAATCACAATCAAATTGGATATCTTAACACCTCTTTCTCAGGAGTCAAGAGAACTAGATTAAAATATCACTAATGACACAGAATAGTTGAACATTATTATCAAAAACTGACCTAGTTGGCATTTGTATCAATATTCTCCCAATCAATATTCTACCATTATGATCAATGGTAGAATATACAAGAGCACGTGAAATATTTATCAGCATAGACCAAATGCTGAGTCATAAAACAAGTCTCAGTAAATTTCAAACTGAAATTATACAGAGTAAGTTCCCTGAGCACAGGGGTATTAAATTATGAAAGAACAAAAATAATATCTAGGTAATATACAATTTGGTAATTAAGCAAACCTGTGATAAATAACTCACGGATCAAAAAGAAATCCTAACAGAAATGAAAAAAACATTCCAAACTAAATAAAAATAAAAACAAAAAAATCAAAATATATGGGATACAGATAAAACAAGTACTTAGAGAGAAATTGAACTTTGAAATGAATATATTAAAAAGAAATCTGTAAAATCAATTATTTAGACAACCAACTCAAGAAAATATAAAGGAGCAAATTAAACCCAGCTTAGTAGAAGAATAGAAATAATAAAAATGAACATGAAACAAGGAAATAGAAACTAAATCTTACAGAAAATCACCTCAGTCAGAAGTTGGTTTATTGAAAAGCTTAATGAAATTGATAAACCCCTACCCAGACTGATTAAGAAAAAAAAGAAAGAAAACGCAAAGTGTCAATACTAGGGATGAAAGCAGTCATCTTCACAAATCATACTGGCTTAATATGATCATGTGATGATGTTGTAAACAATTTTACGCCTGTAGATTTCACACCTTAAGTGAAAATTAAGCAAATTACTTAAACAACAAAACTTTCTAAAACTGACAAAAGAAACAGAAAATTTAAGTACCCCTAAATCTAAGACAATTCAATTATTGTCCATAAATAGAAAATTATATTTTATAAATTTGTAATCAAATTTATCTCCACACTCCAAATAATTCTGACCCAATTTGTTTCACAAGTGAATTAACAAACATTTGAGGAAGAAGTAAAGCCAATCTTACACTAACTCATCCAGAAAATAGAAGAGGGTATACTTCCCAACTCATTTTATGAAGCCAGCTTTACCCTGATGTTGATACGGAAAACTAAAGAAGATATTATGAAAGGAAAAAACAAATTTATAGACAAATATACCTCATGAGCATAAGCAAAAAAAAAAAAAAAAATCCTTAATAAAACATCATCAAATAAAATGCAGCAATTTCTACAGTGGATAATACATCATAACAAATTGGGGTTTACCCCAATAATACAAATTGGTGTTAACATTTGAAAAGCAATCAGTGTAATTTGCCACATTTATAGAATAAAGAAGAAAAACAAATATGATAATTTTAGTAAGTGTAAAAAACATGGAAAAAAAATCAACACCAGTTTATCATTAAAAACAGGAAATAACTCTCTGCAGGTTAAGCCTAGAAGTAAACTTACACAATTACATAAATACTATCTATGAAAAACCTACAGTTAACATACTCAATGGTATTTGATATGTTCTTTTTAGTTCAGAAATAAAACAAGGATGTCTGCTCATCCTAATTCATTGTACTGAAATCCCTAGCCAGTTAATAAAGAAAAAAAATTGGAAAGGAAGAAATAAAACATATATATGTGTATATATATAAAAAACATGGTTGTATACCTAGAAAACACTATGGAATTTATAAACATAACAAAACCTGTTAGAACCAATAAGTGAATTTACTCAGAACTAAATAAGTGAACTTAATATTGATCCCATAAGATACAAGGTAGATATTTAAAAATCAATTGTATTTTTACACATCCTGGAAAAGACCACTGGGGAAAGTCGTGTTTTAAAACAATATAATTTGTATTGCTATTATAAAACATCAACTATCTAACAATAAATCAAATAAAAGTAAGAAAACTACAAACACTGCTGAGAGAATTTAAAGAAAGCTGAAATAAGTATAAAGGTATAATTTTTTTTTGGGTAGAAAGATTCAATATTGTTAAGATCCATTTGCCCCAAATTGTTCTGTGGATTCAAGACAATCCCAATCAAGAGTTTTTGTTTCATTTTGTTTTGTTTTTTAATAAAGGGACTGATATGCTGATTCTAAAATTTATGTAAAAATATAAAGCATCTGAAATAGCAAAAAAACACATTTTTTAAAAAAGAACAAAGGTGAAAGACTTACATTATCTGAATTCAAGAGTTATTATAAAGTTACATTAATAGAGTATGGTATTGGTATAAGGACCTGGAAGGAGATTTGCACGTACAAGGTCATCTGATTTTTTACAAAAGGTGGCGAGCCAATTCAATGGGGTAGGAAAGTTTTATTTTATTTATTTATTTATTTTTTAATCAGATGGTGCGAGAACAACGGGATATCTGTTTGGAAAAAAAAAAATCCTTACTCCAATAAGAAAAATAAGTATTTCAATGTAGAAGACAGGAACATAAGGCTTCTAAAAGAAAACATTAAAAAAGTCTTTACATCCTTGGGTCAAACAAAATTTCTTAGATAAGACACAAAAAGGACTAACCATAAGAGAAAAAAAGTTGATAAATCAGACTTTAGCAAAGTAAAAATTCTTTTCATTATGCCATTTCATACTTATACGAGTTGACTTAAATCAAAAAGACTGACAAAGTCTCACATGTTGGGGAGCATGCAGAACAACTGAAATTTTCACACAGTGCTTTTGAGAGTGTAAAATGGCAAACTACTTTGGAGAAGTGTTTGACAATTCCTTATACATTTATACATATATGTATAAATTTATGTATGTATAACATGACTCAGAAAACCTACCCTCACCTATTCATTCCAAGGGAAATGAAACATGAATACAAAAAGACCCACAGAAGAATGTTCACAGCAGCCCTGCTAATAATAACCCCAAATTGGAAACCCAAATGTCCATGAATAGGGGAATGGATACACTGTGATCTATAACTATGATGAAATGCTACTTAACAATAAAAAGGAAGAAGTTGCTGCTATATCAATATGAAGTTACTCTAAAAAAAAGTGAAAAAAGCAGAGCCAAAATTATACATGCCATATGATTCCATTTATAAAAGTACAAGCATACACAAAATTAATCTATGTTGACAAATCAGAGCAATGATCACCTCCTCAGAGAAGTGTGAAGTAAATATATTGGGAAACACAACTGTTTTAATGTTTTGGTTTAAAAGGAACCACTGAAAGGAACACTTAAGGTTTGTGCATTTTTAATGTTTACAAATTATGCCTCAACTAACCAAGAAGGGAGGAAGAAAAACAAAGAGAGAGAGAAGTGGGAAAGAAGGAACAACAAGGAGATGAAAAGATGGAATACAGGAGATTGCAAATGGTTCCTAAACAAACTTATTAAAAGAAAACAGGAGCAAAATACTGGCTCTGCAGACCAATGAGAGAAAGACATGTCTATCAGACCAACTTGCCAGGAAGACATGTCTACTGAACAGATAAGAACTGTTGCCTAATGTTTTAAAACATGCTAAAAGATATTAGTAAAATGATAAAGGCTATGAAAAAAAAATCAAAATTTCAAAAACTCAGACATAAGGTACAAGAACTTAGTAAAGAATTTGAAATTTAAAATGATCATTTCACACATGAAAACTGAGTTGGAAGTAACACGGCCGGGCGCGGTGGCTCACACCTGGAATCCCAGCACTTTGGGAGGCCGAGGTGGGTGGATCACGAGGTCAGGAGATCGAGACTATCCTGGCTAACATGGTGAAACCCCGTCTCTACTAAAAATATAAAAAAATTAGCTGGGCATGGTAGCGGGCACCTGTAGTCCCAGCTACTCGGGAGGCTGAGGCAGGAGAATGGCGTGAACCTGGGAGGCTGAGCTTGCAGAGAGCCGAGATCACGCTACTGCACTCTAGCCTGGGTGACAGAGCAAGACACTATCTCAAAAAAAAAAAAAAAAAAAAAAAAAAAAAGTAACACAAGAGTAATAAGCACAACAGCTAATGCCTTAATGAAAACAGAAATAAAATGAGGAAAAGTTTTTAAATCAAAGAGAAATTTTAAAAAAAGATTTAAGAGAAAGTTGTAAGTATGGAAGACAAGAAATTCCTATATGTATATTATAAAAACCTCTTGTACTGAAAACAATCACGGCAATGGAACAGAAACATAACAACAAAACTGATTCAAAATGTTAGTTTGATAAGAAAGATAAGTTCAAGAGATCTATTATACAACACAGTAGTAATAGTTAATAACAATATATTGTATTCTTGTAAATTAATCGAGTAGATTTTAAGTGTTCTCATTACAAAAATTGGTAAGTATGTGAGGTAATGCATATGTTAACTAGCTCAATTTAGCCATTCCACAATGATCCAGAGCTGCCTGGAGAAACGGCTCAATCCAGGTCTCCAGGAAAAAAATTGTTCAAAATGAACCTGGAGTGTCATATCCAAGAAGATAGCAGAGAAGGTCATGTCAAAAGGACTCAAAGTGAATGCAAAGATGGAACATTTTAGCCAGGTGCAGTGGCTCATGTCTGCAATTGCAACACCTTGGGAGGCCAGGGCCAGAGGATCACTGGAAGCCATGAGTTTCAGATCAGCCTAAGCAACATAGCAAGACCTCCTCTCTACACAAAATACAAAATTAGCCAGGTGTGGTGGTGTGCACCTGTAGTCCCAGCTACTTGGGACGGTGGGGTGGGAGGATTGCTTGAGCCCAGGGGGTTAAGGTTGCAGCAAGCAATGATCTTAGCATTGTACTCTAGCCTGGGCAACAGAGTGAAACTGTATTTAAAAAAAAAAAAAAAAAAAAAGATAAAATGTTTTGGACATCAGTAACAATAATAATTGCAAAAGAGTAAAACACATCAAATATGTTTAATTCTATGAGTTCATTACAATGCTTAAGAAATAAAAAAGATTTCTTCATTTTTGTTGGAAGGTGCTAGTGATACTGCTCATTATTTGGAAAATTGGTAAAGGAAAGAAACCTGCATTTCTTGTATAGGAAACATACCATTGAATAACTCTATGCCAAATGGAGAAAAGTTTTTCTTTAAAGAAAAAGTATTTCACTGAATAACTGAGAACAAAATAAAAAAATCACCATTTTACTAATTATAATGAATTAAGACACATAGACACTGATTCCCAAAGGCTGGTAACATCACAAAAATGGATAACTAAATACGTCAGGCTTCCTCTTGGTAGAACACACCATACCACCTATAAAGTAATTTTGCCAAAATATTCAAACCCGAAGCTGATCAAGTATCTAGAGCTAACTACCTATCTAAAAGAAATAAAGGACAGAGGATTGTGTGAAACTACACCACTGAGACAGAATCAGGAAAATTCATACTGTAGAGAAACTCTACAAAACAAATGATTTAATTTCTTCAACAACTCGTTTTTAAGCAGAAAAAAAGTGTTGTAGGGGCACCTATTATAAAAATGTAAGAGATATCATCCACTTATAATGGTTGGCATTTCTCTATATCCTGCTCAAAACAAACTGTAATCAAAATAAAATAAGTTGTAATATACATGAACTAATTGAACTTTTGAACAGTGAGTTGGTATTTGGTGATATTAAAGCCTAATTATTTTTTAGGAGTGAAACTGGTGGTGAATATGCTTTCTTTTAAAAAGGGTATCTTGGGCCTGGCACGGTGGCTCACGCTTGTGATCCCAGCACTTTGGGAGGCCAAGGCAGGTGGATCACAAGGTCAGGAGTTCAAGACCAGCCTGGCCAACATGGTGAAACCCCCATCTCTACTAAAAATATAAAAATTAGCTGAGCATGGTGGTGCGCACCTGTAATCCCTGATACTTGGGAGGCTGAGGAAGGAGAATTGCTTGAACCCAGGAGGCGGAGGTTGCGGTGAGCCAAGATTACGCCATTGTGCTCCATCCTGGGTGACAGAGCAAGACTGCATCTTAAAAATAAATAAATAAATAAAATAAAAAGGGTACCTTTTAGGGAAACATGCTGAAATATATATGGATGAAATTATATCTGTTGGGGATTTCCTTCAAAAATAATATGGGAGGAGGCAAGTGGGTAGGGTTATAGAGGAAACCAAACTGACTACAAATCGATAGTTGTTGAAGTTGAGTGATGGATAAAATGGAGGATCATTGTACCATTCTGTTCATCTTTGCACATATTTTAACTTTTCCATAGTAGAGCAATATTTTTAAAAATCACAAGTGCATACATACACAGCGTTGGTACCACAAAGTAATAGCTATACACATCTTTTAAAATGGCATTCTAGAAATATTTTTAAGAGGGTAGAATATTGCTTTAAAGACTTCTACTGGATATTGTTTTTGACTATGACTTATGTTCCACAGATAATAAAAATAGACAGCTTTGATTTTTTTACTTGAAAAGAGGCCATACCACAAACCGAGAACTATTTTATATTCTTTTAAACTTCTCATCTGTTTTTAAGGCAATTCTCTGTCTGGGAATTGTGCACATAGAGAATGACTCAAAATTTGGTTTTTATTACAACCAAAAGAGGTGCTAGTAATTATCCTAAAATAGCATTTTCTTGCCACAAGTTATGATCTCTTTGGAGAAGCATGTTCTCTGCAAATGAAATACTATTTAAATAGCATATTGTGTTATTACTAATAGTTATTTCCCATCTATGAGCAGGATTTACTCCTGTTCCAGTATTATTTAAAATCTTGAATTAAAGCCCAGTAATTTTAGCAGTGTTTACTCCATTGTAGTCTTAGAAGAGGGCACTACAGCTTTGCCCTAATTCATCAGGGAGCAGGTAGTAACTATATGCCAGGCACTATTCATGGCAGAGTGGATACAAAGAAAAGTGTAAGGTCTGGTTGATGACTTTCTTGAAAAACATTTCTAATGGGTCAACAAATCAAAGAGTCCAGGTAGAGAACAAAGCCATTCACCATGTTCTCCCTCAGGTTCACTCGCTGGCAGACATTATCATATGCTCTCAATCTTGGATCTCCTTCTCAACAGTTTCTCTGCTTACCAAATACATGCTTGAATACTTACCAAATACATACATCATGAAAGGGTAAACTCTTTCATGATCCCGTTCAGAAAATGATAAGCACTGTCTCATATTTATTCTACAACAACCAGAAGTATTTCTAAACAACCTAAGAGAGCACCTTTTAATATGTGGCAGGGAGCTCCGGAAATGATTCTGAGTATAGAAAAAAAGAATGGGTCTACAAAAGCAACTGGGGCGGCGGGAGTAACCTAAAGATGAGCTGACCTTCTGAATCATAAGTGTTTTTACTTTACTTTTTGCTAGCTGATGCCAGAGAGGCTTCCCATTCCAACTAGAGCAGTAACATCTCATCTTTACCTACTGGGTTTTTGCTTCTGTCATTCTGGCCTCACAGAGCATGACGTTTGGATGCCATACTTGTTTTTCATCTGCCTGGAATGCTCTTCACCCAAGTGTCTCATGGCTCTCTCTCTCTCTCACCTCATTCAAATCCTTGCTTCTTGAGATCCTCGTGAGAAGCCAAAGTAAAAGTTGAACACTTGGCCCAACCTCCCACAACAGCCACCCCTGAATATTCCTCCCTTTTCTCTACAGCACTGACTGCCATCAGAAACACAAAATATTTTCTATGTGTGCTAACTATGGCTCTCCCTCCACTAGGATTTAACCTCTTGAAGGAATGTTTAGCATTTATGCTCATGGCTTTTTACTCTCAGGCACCTGAACGATGCTCGGCACACGGGAGTTGTTTGATAAATGTTTACTTAAAGAATGATTGTCTGCTGAACAAGGTGCATAGACATTTCTGGAGGCAATTTTTTTGACTGTGTAGTGGAAGCAGTCTGTTAACCTCAAGCCATGTCTTCTGTGGACTTTGAATATGGATAACTAAGACTTAGTTCTGTCCCTAACCCAGAGTGGTGGAGCTCTGTCGACGTAACTTTTTTGAGCTTTGTTCTCTTATTTATAAAAGGAGAATGACAGTACTTCCTACCGAATGAGACACCTGTGAGGGTCCTTATGGGGATGCCAGGCCCACAGTAAGGTCTACGAGTGAAGGTTCTGTTATCAGTGTAGCAGCCAGCATAAAAGAGTCTTCTTTAGCCATCCTGGTATATTCGGAGTGTGATAAGACAAGGAACCTATTCTCCATACGGAGAAATTAAGGAAAGCAATTCCTTTCCCTCATTCCCATATCCCCACATAATTATGAGACAACTCATGGCATTTATATAAATTAAAACTGATGTCAATACGTCTGGTCTCCTAGAAGACAGCAAGCCAGTGCCAGAGTGGCTTGATCACCCTTACCCGTTTCTCCCTACTTATCTATAGAGTCTATCTCACTTGGCCCAGAAGAAAGTTTGCAGTAGCTACTGCCAAGACAGTTTCTCATTTTATTTATATGGAAATAAAAATATAATATTTTTCCCTGGAATCACATAAAAGATGGACAATCAGAAATTATATCCTTTAGTTTTGACTCTTTCATATGACTCTATTTCATATTTCATGGCACGTTGTTCATGTACATCTATGTATGTACACACACACAGAGAGCTTCCTGCCACCTGGTTAACAGACATATCAGAGTCAACAGTTAAGCAAAGAGACATGCTGAAAGAAATAAATTCGTTTAATTCAACCTCCCTTTCCTCCCACCACAAATATACCTGTAGTTGTCAGTAAAACTAACATCGCAATTCAGATCTGAGTGGTTCTTATGTTCTGTTGGGTCTCCAAGCTTTGTGTAGACAGGAACAGATCATTTATTAATTTCCTCTCCCTCTATTGTGAATGCCAACAAGCCTTGGGACCGATGTCCTCCCTCCCCATCTCAACTGTCAACGCGGCAGTTCTGGCTATTTTGAGACACTGTGATGTTTATGTTGGAGGGTAGACATGAAGGGTCTGGTGAGGTCTTTTCTTATGCACACATCTGTGACTGGACTGGCCTTTTGGTGAGTCAGCAATTCAGTTCTGGCTCAATCTAAATACACCCTGGGGGTCTCTACCTTCCTCTCTGGTTCTTCTGTGACGTTTTCCTCTTACTTTCTTCTCCCAGTATCATTGTCCTTTGGGAGTACAGCAAAAAAGGCTGAGTACTAAATGAGACTTCATAGGCAGAATGAGAATTGCATATGTATAACTTAATTTAATCCATATAGGCGGAACCAAGATCATAAAGCATCTCAGTATGACAGACGAGGCCAACAGAGAGTACCAGTTTAAACGAACTGCAAAGGATCATCATCATAAATCTTCCATTGCTTTTGCTTTTTTTTATTGTGCAATGTTGGATTTTGTAATATTATTTTTCAGAACAAACTAAAATCTCAAGAGGAAGATCTATTTTCAGTTAAAGCCGTCCACAAGTAACTGCAATTTTTGGAATCCTAAATCATCATCTTCATTTCCACCTCCTTCCTCCACCCTCCATAGGAACTTACACAAAGTGTAACAAATTTTATTACTCCAATAAGGAAGAATAAATCCCCTTTCACTTATTATTAAAAAGCCTTTGAGGGATCTTCCATGTCTTCTAAAAAGCACAAGGAATATTTTTCTGCCAACACTTTGTTGCAGGCAATGGAAAAATCAGAGGAATTCAGAATAGTAAGAGGATAAACTGGCATTTCTTTTATCTTGAAATGAAGAACTGTGGTACTTACACCTTCAGGGTAATTGTGACCTCAGAGCAGCCAATTGCTTTTGGAAAAAAAGGTAATTCAACCCAAGAACAAGCATCATCTCATACAAAAGGCAGAACAGAAGTTTGAAAATCCAAGTGACACATTTTCAGGTACTGATTGGCCCTGAGGGACAATGTAAGCTGAGAACCATGCTGATCCCAAAGATCAAGCAACTAACAAAAGTTCCTAAAATTAGGAATCAGACAATTACGGTCAGCATATATTGTCTTACAGTTATTGCAATAAGACAAAAAAGGAAATAAAAGATATATACATTGGAAAGAAAGAAATACAACTGTCCCTATTTGAAGATTAATATGTCTATGTAGAAAATGCCAAGGAATCTACAAAATAACCCCTGGAGCTAATAAACAAATATAGCAAGGTTGCAGGATACAAGTCAATATACAAAACTCAAGTGCCTTCCCATATCCCAGCACTGAATAATTAAAACTTGAAATAAAAATTATATAACTTACAGTAGCACCAAAAAATAAAACACTAAAGTAAAAACCTAACAAAATGTGTACAAGATCTATACGAGAAAAACCACAAAACTCAGACGAAAGAAATCAAAGAAGAACTAAATAAAGAGATACTCCATGTTCATGGATAGGAAGACCTAATATTGTCAAGATGTCAGTTCTTCCCAACTTGATCTATTGACTCATTGCAATCCCAGTCACTTTCCTAATGAGTTATTTTGCAGATATCAACAATTGATTCTAAAATTTATATGGAAAAGCAAAAGATCTGGAATAGCCAACACCATACTGAAAAATGATGTTGGAGGACTGATACTGTCTCACTTCAAGAGTTACTATAAAGCTATAGTAATCAAGATAGCATAGTACTGGCAAAAGAACAGACACACAGATCAATGAAATAGAACAGAGTGCCCAGTAGACTCATACAAACATAGCTAACTGCAGGAGGAGTAGGTGGCTGTCTCCTCTCTCCCCATGCAGGACCAATTCTCATTCTCTGTCTCTTCAAACCATGAAGTTGGTGCTCAGGAGCCATGACCTGGTGTCTCCTGCCCATCCTGGTCCCAGGTAAATGTGGAGACAGGTATGAGAGCCTGTCCTTGTCCTTGATTTCCCCCCATCCCCACCATAGGCCTCACAATGCTGCTACCTAAGAAAATGTTCTCCCACTCCCCGCTAACTGGTCAGTGGTCATCAGACTGGAAGAGGATCTGACAGGAGTGTAAACCTGAGATAAAATGTCTTGGTTGTACCTGCTTGTGGTTTAGATTTGTATTTAAACAAACAAACAAGGAAATAAACTTGAAAATTATTGGTCACAATAGAAAATGAAACAAGAAAAACCAAAATATTTGTTGCCAGGCCAAACCCCCACACCCCACAAAATAAATATTGTCAACTATTTTTTGACAAAGGAACAAAGGCAACTCAATGGAGAAAGAATAGTTTTTTCAACAAATGGTGTGGGAAAATTTGATGTTCATCCTAAAAAAAAAATGAACATAAACATAGACATCAGATCTCCCATCTTCACAAAAATAAAACAGATAGACCTAAATTATTGGTCAACAATTTGTAGAATGGTGGCAATAAAAATTAGGTAATTTGAAAGTGTTATATTATCTGGAAAAGGGACAAAGATGCTAAATAAATATTGTTAATTTAAAGGTAGGCATTAAACGAAATAGAATGTATCATTTCTATGGCATCAGATGTGTACCATCTGGAAGGTACACACCTTTCAGATCTTCCACATTTTCAACTGCAGGAAAAAAAAAGTTGGCCAAGGGCCTTGGCTGCCATGCTCTGAAACCAATCACTTCATTTGCACAGAGGTCTAGGTTTGTTTCAGGGTAGTGAGTGGTGAGCTGCAAGAATACTGATAAAAGTGCAATCCTACGAGACACAAGACTCCTCTAAAGGGGACTTTGGCTCAAGGACTTCCCATTGGCTTCAACAAAACTTTCTTATAATTGCACTGCAGTCCAAAGCTTTTCTCACCCAGCCTGCCTTCCTTCCCTCTCCTCCATGGAGGTTGGACCTGCATCAGGTCTAACGGCTGTCCCAGCTTCCTCTGGCTCCCTTCCTGTTTTTCCAAATAAATCCAATCTTGGCACTTGCTTTTTGTAGAACCTGAACTAACAGCAGGAACACAAGTAGTCTGCAAGAACAGGACTGAGATGGAGTTCTGGGACAGGTTCTCTCACCGGCCCCCTGTCCTGTGTGGGAATGTGGGGCATTGGCAATCTCCGGCACACGGTGGCTATGTGATTGCTGAAGACATCACTAGAGCTAATCTGGTAAAATATCCTGGTGTCCACACCAGCTGTGATGGCGTCCAGACCAGGACATTTTATCAGGTTAGCTCTGGTGATCTCTTTAGTAAAAATGTCCTAGTGTGAACACCATCACACCTTGCAACAAATGGCCCCTCAGAAGCCACCTCACCTCTTCTCTTGGCTCCCAGGACAAGAGGACAACAATTAAGGAGACATCCCTGGAAGACCCAGCTAGGGAAGTGCTAGGCCTGAAAAGGGGGAAAAGGGATTAGATAGGCAAGGTGATGCAAGAATTAGCTATCATGTAGTGGAGCGATTCAGGAAGAGGCTCTTCTCTTGTAGGTCTCTTCTGAGTGATAGTCAATTTCAAGAGGAGTAGATGTGCTGGGGTTGGAAGAGGAAGGAATATGGAGGCTGAGAGAAGTAGGCACACCAGCATGCATTGTGTGAGTCCAGAAAAATTGAGCAAAGGATTATCCATGGAAGTTCCCAGAGGCCCCACTCAGAGGCTATAAAGAGTGCATCAGGAAGAGGGGTACCAGCATCACTGAACAGTGCAGTTAGAGCTCTTCTCTGTAGGAAGAGGTCGCAGAGCTGGGCTCATTAAAATCCACTGGGATGATAGGATCCTAAATAATGGGGTCCAAGTGGTGAGGCTCAATGACCAGAAGCCCAGGTACCACAATTACCATAATAACCACAAGCCAAGGGGCAGCCAAAGGGGCCTGACTCTCAGCAAATTGTGGAGATGGTTAGTAGAGCATAGCATCCTTAGGGGCAAGTGACGAGTGTGCTACTCAACCTCTATGACCACAGAAAAGGGCAAGAGTGGGGAAAACAGGAGGCTACGAGTGGCTGCTCTATAGAAAATGATTCCTTGTTCAGTTCCCAGAACTGAGCCAATTTCGGATCCAGGACCCCCTGACCAAAGGAAGTGCATCCCTGTGAGGAAGGACCCTGAAACACGGTAGCAAGGATACACTGTAATGTTTCCCCGAGTCCTTCTACAAAGAAACCTGCAGCCATTACTCAGTGGGCTGTACAGTGCAAAAGGGAAATACTAAGATGTTTCAAGGGCCATGGGGCACAGGGTCTGAGGAGACACTGATTTCCAGAGACCCACAGCTTTCGCATAACCACTTCCATTACTATGGGAGCTTACATGGTCAGAAGTAATGGAATCCTGGCAAAAGTACAGCTTGTAGGGGGCAATCACCCACTCTGGGTACACAACTGGGATTGATGCACTCAGGTATTTGAGGGATAACCCTCAAACTTTTTTTTTGCTCATAAGGACATAGAAAGGTTGACAGTAAAATTGTGGAAGTGCTATGACAAATGCAAACCAAAAAGAGCTGATATGTACTAATATTAACATAAGGCAAAGTACAAATTTAAGCAAAAACATTACCAGGAAAGAGATAGCACTGAAAACAAGATTTAGTTTAACCAGGAAGATGAAAAACTCTATGTTTGTATATATAAAACACAAGCATTTGAAAATACACAGAGTAAAAATGTCAGAAATGTAAGGAGAAATTGACATATCTGCTTATAAGTCTTTTTATTTTCATTTTTATTTATTTATTTTTTTGAGACGGAGTTTCACTCTTGTTGCTCAGGCTGGAGTGTAGTGGCACGATCTCGGCTCACTGCAACCTCTGCCTTCCAGGATCAAGGAGTTCTCCTGCCTCAGCCTCCTAAGTAGATGGGATTACAGGCATCACCACTATGTCCGGCTAATTTTTTGTATTTTTAGTAGAGACGGGGTTTCATCATGTTGGCCAGGCTGGTCTCGAACTCCTGACCTCAGGTGATCCACCTGCCTTGGCCTCCCAAAGTGTTGGAATTACCGGTGTGAGCCACGGCGCATGGCTATAAGTCTTTACTATACACTCTTGATAACTGACAGAGAGAACCAGACAAAATCAGGAAAGATACTGAATATTTAATGAATCAGTTTAAAATAATAAACAAAATAGAACACTACATCTAACACTGGAACACGGTGTATACTAATACATGTTGGCCATCTTTTGGACCATAAAGCAAGTCTCAAAAAATGCAAAGAATTATTCTTATGCAGATAGTCTTCTTTTATGTAACCTTTATGTAATTAAGAAAGAAAGGGAACTTTGAAAATCTCTTAAGTCTGGAAACTTAAAAACACACTACTAAGTTAACAGCAACAAATAAAAATACATCAACAATAGGCCGGGCGCGGTAGCTCACGCCTGTAATCCCTGCACTTTGGGAGGCCGAGGTGAGGGAATCATGAGGTCAGGAGTTCGAGACCACCCTGGCCAATATGGTGAAATCCCGTCTCTACTAAAAATACAAAAATTAGCCGGGCCTGGTGGTGGGCACCTGTAGTCCCAGCTACTCGGGAAGCTGAGGCAGAAGAATCGCTTGAACCCGGGAGGTAGAGGTTGCAGTGAGCCGAGATCATGCCATTGCACTCCAGCCTGGGCGACAGAGTGACTCCATCTCAAAAAAAAAAAAAAAAAAAAATCATAATAAACATAAAAGAATTTAAAACAACTATTAAAGTCTATCAGATTGAATATCAAAATAAAAATTCACATAAAATAAATACTGCTTACAAATGACGTGTCTTAACCACCAAAGCCCAGAAAAGTAAAAATAAGTAGATGGACAATATATGCCAGGAAAACGTGAAAAGAAAGCGTGATGAAGTATTAATCAATAGAGGACTGTAAGGTGAAGGGTATTAATGACAATAAAGAGGGACATTGTATAATGATTAAAAAAGAACATTCCATCAGGATGGTAAGAACCATATAGTTTTAAAGTATATTGTTTGAAAACGTCATGGAATTGAAAGACAAAACAAACATTCACAATTATAGTAGAAGATTCTACAAATTAGTAATGATGTAGATTTGAAATTTATGATAAATAAATTCTATTTTAAAATATGCTGTATTCCACTTATTTAGCAAGTCATGGGTTTTAAAAATAATATTTTATGTACCACTAAGAAAGATAAATAGTCCAATATGAAGAGTCTTAATAGAGGAGTTGTTCCCATATGCAAACCATAAACTGAGATACCAAAGGACTCACGTAAAAGAAAATGAGACAGAACTTCCCATGCTGAAAGGGACAGTAAGGAAACTTGTTCCAACTCTGGCACTAGGTAAACAGATGACACCAAAAAAAGTTCCCTTGCAAATATGACTCATAAGCCAGACAGAGATCTGCAGGTTTTCCATCTGAATTCACAGTACCAGGCTCTATAAAAACAAAACAAAACCAAACCCTCTCAAGCTGAAGCAGGGAATTTAATTAAAGTGGTTTCAGACTGATAGTGTCCTCAGTTGAATGGCACACACAAATCCAAATCCTCCCTGGAAGCGGCTGACTTTAAATTGGGCCATATCAATTAGAAGATGCCATCCACTGTAAGACGAACCCCAGTCTCAGAGATGCTAAAGGGTAAGAAAATATGCAGATGAGAATATATATCACAGAATCACACACATGGCAAACTGATTCTTCTCAAGGACATACAAATATTTACTAACACAGGTTCCACACTAGATCCGGAACTAAGTGTAATACAATTTACCGTAAATCAATAGGAAAATAATTACCAGCAAAGCAAACACACAAAACCCATGCGTTTGAAATAGACACAATGAATACACACCTAAGTGACTCATCAGCAAATGAGAAAATAACAAAGTTATAACTGAACAATAATAAAATCTATTCTACATTTAAAAACTAGCGGGATATCATTAAAGCAGAACTTAACGGCAAAGCTACAGCTCTGAGTATATGATTTTAAAAAAAGAAAAATTAAAAATAAATGAACTATTCATACAACTGACAAAGTCAGAAGAAGAGTAGATAGATAGGATGCAGAAATAAGAGAATATTAAAGAGCAGAAATTTGTGAAATAGAAAGCCAATAAAAAAAACTTTAAAAAAAAAAAAAAAGGAGAGAGAATCAACAAAACAAAATTTCTGGTTCTTTCAAAGACCAATAAAATAGAGAAACATCCTAAAAGACTGGCTACGAAATCATAAAAGGAAGCAAGATTAAATAACATAAATATCAACAAGGGACATAAGTACAGATGGAATGAAGAGGAGAAGATTGGCTACAAAGAACAGAAAGGGAGGCTGGGCACATGGTGGCTCACGCCTGTGATCCCAGCACTTTGGGAGGCTGAGGCAGGAGGATCACTTGAAGCCAGGAGTTCAAGACTAGCCAGGCCAACATGGCGAAACCCCGTCTCTACTAAAAATACAAAAATTAGCCAGTGTCTAATTTTTGGTGGTGGCACGTCTGTAGTCCCAGTTACTTGGGAGGCTGAGGCACGAGAATCGCTTGAACCCGGGAGATGGAGGTTGCAGCGAGCTAAGATTGTGCCACTGCACTCCAGCCTGGGTGACAGAGAAAGACTCCGTCTCAACAGGAAAAAAAAAAAAAAAGAGTGGGGAGGGACAGGCAAGGAACTGCTTTTTTTTCTGTGTTAAGTAGTTATTTGATGATAATAACAAAGTGAATGTATTAACGGTTACAAGGGAGAAGTTGAAATCAGGGGAGAAAAGGATCCAGATGAGATATTGATGGGAGAAGTTACTTCCCCCGGACTGGTGGTAGAAAAGGAGATTGATGTGTGCAAGAGTAGTTTCACACATAGAAAGAGCAAGAGGCTCTGGTCTGGTGGATTTACTCTGTGAATTAAGGGCTGGGCAGGAAAATTGAGACAGAAAAGTAAAGAGGGAGAACAGAAGCTGAAGGAGGCTGGAGAAGCTGTGAAACGAAAACTATCTGGGGGAAAGGTATCTTCCAAAAGGAATATATCTGACGTTGTTGTATTCTCATTGAAGCTGGCAGTGTTTCCAGGACAGGGATGTATCTTAACAAACTTTGCAGCTCTTATAGCAACTATCACATCCTTACTCATATTAATCACTCAGTCAATACTTACTGCATTGCACTGAAAACTTCAGGCCTGCTTCTAATTAAATGCTTATCATTACTACCTTCTAGGTGTATTATGACTAATGATTTCCTCAGAAGCTGAGTAGCTAAGATGCTCACAGTATTGATTTTACACATAGAGTGCAGGTGCTGCATAGTCTAGATCTTACAAGAATCATTATACACATATGATAGATTACCAACATCAGGTGGAGGCTTCAATATTTGTCATTTTATTTTTTTATTATACTTTAAGTTCTGGGGTACGTTTGCAGAATGTGCAGGTTACATAGGTATACATGTGCCATGGTGGTTTGCTGCACCCATCAAGCCATCATCTACATTAGGTATTTCTCCTAATGCTATCCCTCCCCCAGACCCCTACCCTCTGACAGGTCCTGGTGTGTGATGTTCCCCTCCCTGTGTCCATGTGTTCTCATTGTTCAACTCCCACTTACGAGTGAGGACATGTGGTGTTTGGTTTTCTGTTCTTGTGTTAGTTTGCTGAGAATGATGGTTTCCAGCTTCATCCATGTCCCTGCAAAGGACATGAAATCATCCTTTTTTATGGCTGCATAGTATTCCATGGTGTATATGTGCCACATTTTCTTTATCCAATCTATCATTGATGGGCATTTGGATTGATTCCAAGTTTTTGCTATTCAAGATTTTTTTAAAAAAAGTTTTCTAGCTATTTTTTTTTTTTTTTTTCAGAATAGGGTGCTTTGTGGTCAATGCTATGTAAGTTTTGCTAAGCTGCATCAATGCTAAGGTTGTTTCTTAGGGAGATGATGGCATTTCTAATGCCAGACATTTATTTTCAAATGCAATTTTCAGAAAGATGTACACATCTATACTAGATAACCAAGTTCTGATATATGACAGATTTCCCACTTGCCTTAAAAAAGAAAAACTTTACTATTACAGTTGGGTTCCACTTCTAGATATAAAACTCTCCCACCACAGGGTCAAAATAGTAGATTTTAATAAGCTTACAAGTACCACTTGTGTTGCTTTCATGTGTCTACATTTTCATTGACATAATTAAAGGCAACAAAACACATATACTTGTAAATAATAACAGTGTGAATATCTCATATTTACATGCTGCCATACAATTTACAAAGTATTTTCACGTCTGTTGCTAGTTTTATCCTTAGAAAGTTATTAGATGGTAGGAAGGGCAGAAACATGATAAGAAAAAAGGGACAAATTATTATTTGGCAGAACTGAATAGCAGCAAAACATCCCTACAAACACCAATATTTTATTAATTATTTTGACTTTAAAATTTCGTAATTGAATTCCGGGATTGCAGAGCAGACTATTACTCACAAAGCATTCAGCTTTCACGAAAGCCTGAATTCCACTGTCGGCTCTGTGCTACCGCACTCCTTAATACTGGTGAAGTAATTTAACAGATGTGAAGTTCTCTCTCTTCATTTCCTCACCTGTAAAATGGGTACTAAGAATGACCCTACCCATTCATCATCAGAACATGGGGAGAACCAGCTGGCTAAGGCCTCTAAAACCCTGCAGCCCCTCCTCATCTTAGATATCGATACAAAAGGCATAGCCAGTCTTAGCTTCTGTGACATTAACAATCAGAACTGCGATAGAGCTCCCTTTCACACGTAGTAGGCACTCACCATAACCAAGTCCACACAAACCTAAATTTCACCCTGGGCTACATTCAAAGATTGTGAAGCTAAAACAAGAAAATAATAATAATCACATACTATCTGGCATTTTTAAAATGTTCCTTCGGTGCTTGGATAAATCTCCGTTTCACTAGCCCAACAATATTTGTAAGATATTCCTGGCATGTTGAAAACTGCATAGCATTGCCATACTGAGTGGAATACCTTTTTAATAAGCGTGAGCAAGGAGCCTCATGGTAGTTGTTAAGGTAGAGAACAAGCACTACCATAGAAGTATTTGCAAGCTAATTAGATTCTTTGGCATCCTAACATTTTTGAAGACACAAATGCAGTTTATAACATAGAGAAAAATTCTTCGGCTTCTAGTCCAAATCTACAAGGCCCATCTCCTATGATGTTCAAACATGGAAAGACAATGTCACTGAGGAGACACCATTGTAAGCCACTGGGCCACTTTGAGTCAGTTTCTATGTTCTCTGGTCCAGCTTGAAGATGCCCCTCTATTTCTTTAATTATGTGTACTCATATTCTTTCTCACCCAAAGGAAACAAGCCCTTCTCTCAGTATAAATGTAAGTCAGGATCTCTATTAGCCTTTCCTAAGCCAGTTAAGGCCAACATATCCCAGAGGCCAAGATGAAGAAGCTGAACTACAACATTTCATGATGAGTTGGTCAACCTACTGGCACTAGCCACTAAAATAATTCTGCCCAGGGTGCTCCTCAGTTCTTATATCACTCCTATGAGCCTTTAACCCACCCTTCCTCACTGACAAGTATATAACTCCTTCCCAAGCCCAACTCCCCTTCTTCTCCTTGCAACGACACCCCCATGTATTGGGGTTCCATAAAAACCGCCCACTGACTGGCTCTACCAACTTCATTCTGAAGCCTTCTGGATTCCTGATTATTTCGTTGGGGTGGGGGATATTTATACCCATACTTTCCTTCTCTATTATATTTATTTGCTACTGTTTCTTTCTTTTTTTTTTTTGAGATGGAGTCTCGGTGTGTCACCCAGGCTGGGGTGCAGTGGTGCGATCTCAGCTCACTGCAAGCTCCGCCTCCTGGGTTCATGCCATTCTCCTGCCTCAGCCTCCCGAGTATCTGGGACTACAGGCGCCCACCACCACACCTGGCTAATTTTTTCTATTTTTTAGTAGAGACGGGATTTCACCATGTTAGCCAGCATGGGCTCAATCTCCTGACCTCGTGATCCACCCGCCTCGGCCTCCCAAAGTGCTGGGATTTACAGGTGTGAGCCACTGCGCCCAGCCTACTGTTTCTTAATCAAAGCATGGCTTTCACCAGACACACTCATGTCATCCATAATGGTCTTCTCTGGAAGCACTGCATTTCCCATCTCCTACCCTCCCAAATTCAGGGATCAAGAAAGGGAGCCTCCCTATTTTCTGCTCTTCCAGTGCTGTTCCCGACCACTGTATTCCCATAATTCTGTCACACTTTTTTTTTGTTGTTTAAGTTTCTGGCATCACTTTCACTTACTCAACTGCTTCCATGATTCTAACTGCCTCACTGCTGCTAGTTAGCTACATCATCATTTTCCTGCATTTTGTGACTACAATAATTGTCTACCCTACAAGGCAGATTTTCTCTCCAGTTACGGACTTCAATATATCTGGATCTTCATGTGTAGCAACCAAAAGTGGTTTTTAAAAATGGACCACCCGTCTCCCTCTATGTTCCATCCAATCTCTCTTCTTCCTTCCCTCTCCAAATATCTAATAAAAGTAGCTTATCCTCAGAATTTCCACTTCCTTATTTTCTTTAGTCCATTGAAGTACAGCTTCTGACCCAATTACTCAAAGTGTGTCAACATTCAAATAAAACAATTTTTGATAAGGGTGCATATGATCTCCCATTAATATCACAAATTAATATTTTGTCTTTAGGCATACATTGTAATTATTCTTGAGCTTTTTTCTACCCTTGTTTACCTAGACCTCTTTAATATAGCACTCTCCTATTTCCCCTCTTTTCACTTTCAACTGGCGTCCCTCTTCAATTACGTGATCCTTTTCCACTAGCAGCAACTCAAATATGGTGTTTCTCATGGCTTCAGTCTTAGGCCGCTGATCATCTGTGGACACCATCTCCTAACGGGATCACGTGGACTCTCTCTTTCTGCCCCTACCTGTTTATATTGAGGACGTGCAAAGTTCAACCGCCTGCCACGTCACTCCTGAGCTTCAGACTTGAACACTGAACCAAATACTCAGCGTTTCTACACGGCTGGTTTATTACGCATCTCAAACTTCTCATTTTATCATCCTTTCAATTTTTAGAAATGCTATGTCAATCATCCGCATCAGAAACCGAAGGATCATTTGAAACCAACCCCAGAACAGAAGGACACAGAACTCCAAACAGAAAAAACTTTTCAGCAGAATAAACAAAAAGGCACACACCAACCAACCCCTAAGTTCTGTGTTTTCACACCAACAGAGAGAATACTGAGTGCTTCTCAGAAAAAAAAAAAACAACAAAAAACCAACGGGTCAAACACAAGGAAATGTCAATAAGAATGTAGTTAGACTTTTTTTTTTTTTTTTTTTTTTTTTGAGATGGAGATTCACTCTGTCGCCCAGGCTGGAGTAAAATGGCACCATCTCTGCTCACTACAACCTCCACCTCCTGGGTTCAAGCGATTCTCCTGCCTCAGCCTCCTCAGTAGCTGAGATTACAGGCATGCGCCATCACGCCTAATTTTTGTATTTTTAGTAGAGACGGGGTTTCACCCTGTTGGTCAGGCAGGTCTTGAACTCCTGACCTCGTGATCCACCTATCTCGGCCTCCCAAAGTGCTGGGATTACGGGCGTGAGCCACCGCGCCCAGCCGAATGTAGTTAGACTTCTTAAAAGCAACCCTGAAGACTAAAAGACAATGAAGTAAGGCCTTCAATTATTTAAAGGAAAATAATGTTCAAGTAGGATTCTATGTCTAGACAAACTATCAAATACGTGTGAGGGAAGTGTTTTGAGAACTTGCATGTCTGAAAATTTATATTATATGTCTCCTAGACAACCTTCCTAACTAAAAATTACAATACAAGACGAGGAAGTAGGATGGGGACTAAGAAATAGTGAGATAAAAATTACATCAACCATTATCATAAATTAACAGAAAATGCTTTAACTGATAAATAATGATACATCAGTACAAGTATGTTACTGAGAACCGTGGTCGAAAATATCAGAGAAAACAGCTGAGGAAAATGTAAGAGAGGGTAGGGTTGGGTGGGGCAGGAGGCTGCTGCTTTTTGTTATCAGCCTCGTGGTACTAATTGACTTTTGCAACTATGTCTACACTTATAACTTTGAGAGAAATAAAAATGAATAAAAAGTGAAATGAACTGGAGAGGCAATACACATGTGTAAAAACACGATGATAACAATAAGCTCAGAAAAGCAGACAATTTATCACTTAGAAATAAGTAGCAGAAATAGAAACAAATGTTAATATTCTGTGGCTATGATGCAGACAAAAATTCCAATTCTAAATCCCAAAAAATTTCTCAATATTTTCTTCTAGTTAAAGTTGAAATTTTAACATTTACTTCCTTAATCCTTTTGGAATTTATTTGGTTGATGATCTGGGGGAAAAATCTAGAATCATCTAGATTCTAGAAATCCAGAAATCCAGATTTCACTTCTAGCAGAACCTTACAATCCTAAGGTTGAGTTTGCCCCTACGGATTTTAAAAGTTTGCTTCAATTATTGCAAATTGTCTCAATTTTGCAGCTGTCCTTGATTTTCAGTTTTTCAGATCGTTAGATTCACTCAGAGAGGAATTTCAAACAGAAAAGCTTACCAATAGTGTTTGCTTCTGATCTGGGACTTGAATATGTATTTTTGGATGGAATTAAGAAACTACAAAAGAAGAAATGCTTGTACTTTTCTACATCTAAGGTGTTTTTAAAATATCCACTAGCTATATAAACCTCCTATTTGTTTTTCTGATTTATGTACTATTATCTGGGAGATAGTATATTTCATCTTTTACTAATTTTGCTGTAAATCATTTAATTAACTTCACCGAATTTATTTTGCATCAAATGTTCAGCTTATTATACCTTAAGTAAGCTACCAAGTGTTGAATTTTGACAGTTTCTTTAAAAACTAGCTTTTTTGGTCAAAATAGTACTAAAGTGGGTAGTTATTTATGGCTATTGATTTTTAAAGCATTTTAATATAAGAATTACTTAGATATACATGTCCTCACACTGCTAGTACATTTTGACCCTGAAATACTTAACAGGTTATTTTAAAAATGCCATTGTCTGATTCAGTATAATATTTGCTGACTACAGATTTAGTAAACCAATAAAGACAATAAAGATTTATCATTATTTAACATCTTGCTATTTTCCTTATTATTTAGGCATTATTTAGTCTATTAAAATACTGCAATACAGGATAATTTATGGAGTTTACACAAATATTACGATGTGAATAACTGTGCACGTATGTGTTACTGGAAAGGACAGAATAGACGTTTGACCCCACTTCGAGTACTTACACTGGGAATTCATACCTTGTAATCTATTTAAAAAAATTTCACATTTCTACCGTGTTATTTACGAATAGCACTTTTAACAATACAAAAATGCAAAATGTCTTATGCAAATGTACACCCTAAGTGTAGAGGTGGCTTTTTTTTTTTTTTTTTTTTTTTGAGACGGAGTCTCGCTCTGTCGCCCAGGCTGGAGTGCAGTGGTGCAATCTCGGCTCACTGCAAGCTCCACCTCTTGGGTTCACGCCATTCTCCCGCCTCAGCCTCCCGGGTAGCTGGGACTACAGACGCCCACCACCACGTCCAGCTAATTTTTTTTTGGTATTTTTAGTAGAGACGGGGTTTCACTGTGTTAGCCAGGATGGTCTCGATCTCCTGACCTCATGATCCACCCGCCTCGGCCTCCCAAAGTGCTGGGATTACAGATGTGAGCCACTGCGCCCAGCCAGAGGTGGCTTTTAAAATGAAGTTGAGACCAGGCGCAGTGGCTCACACCTGTAATCCCAGCACTTTGGGAGGCTGAGGTGGGAAGATCATTTGAGGTCAGGAGTTTGAGACCAGCTTGGCCAACATGGTGAAACCCCATCTCTACTAAAAATACAAAAAAATTAACTGGGCATGGTGGTGTATGCCTGTAGTCCCAGTTACTCCGGGGCTGAGGCAGGAGAGTTGCTTGAACTCAGGAGGCGAGGGTTGCAGTGAGCTGAAATCCTGCCACCACACTCCAGCCTGGGCAACAGAGTGATACCGCGTCTCAAAAACATAAAAAGTAAAAAAATAAGAGAAAATGAAGTTGAAACTCTATAATCTCATATCTGAGAACTTGGCTTAGCCACTTAAATAGGACACGTGATAAAACACATATTTCAAATAAAGTTGAGAGATTTGGGATGTTATCTTAATTTATGTTTATCTAACCAGGAGCATATGGGATGTGACTAAAGGGGAAAAGGAAGGCTAAGTTGCATAAGTTTTGAAAACAATGAGTCTACACTCATAAGAACAGAAATTAGAAAGCACTGAATATAGAGTTTAAAAATATGCTTGTCAACCTATAAGGAACTGTTTTTTTTTTGTTTTTTTTTTTTTTTTTTTGCCTAAGACATCACTGGACAATCTGAGAGGCTTCAGGAGAAACTAACGAATCTAAGTTTTTTTCCTTTAAACTAATCATAGTTTATTGATTCATAAAATATGAATCAATTAGCACCTTGATTCACAGTTTGAATATCAAAAATAATTTTATGGTTCTTATTTTAATGCATCTATATTTTAATTTCTCTAAATAAATGACTACGAAGTACCTGTATTGCAAATATTAAACCATACTTTCAACCGTCATTGAATGCTTGAAATAAAAATCAGTTTTAAAATAGTAAAGTCTAACTTTCAGTTCATAAAAAAAAACATGGGATATGATACTTTGCATATTCAGTTACAAAACCCTAGAATAAAACAAGGGGAACAAGTAGCTATTGTAATGTCTTTATTATGTCCTCTTTCTAATTTCCCCCTTTTTTCCCATTTATTGAAATTATTTTCTAATCTCTGTTGCTCTTATTGCCTTTTTCATTCTACGTTTTCTTTCTGGTAGAGTCTTAGACTTAAGAATCTACTTAAGACTTAGAGTAAATCAAGAATGTTTGGCCTAGTTTCTCAAATATTTCTTAGACCAATTTTGAAAACTATGTCAAATATCCCTATTCTCTTTAACTTATGTGCAATATCCTCAAATCAGAAATTTTGATCAATTCATGATTTTTTCCCAGAAAAACTCATGATTCATTGCTAACAATGTCAAGACTACAAACAAAAACAACAAAAAAGGTTTTGCAAATTATTTTGTAAGAATATACTTTCATAACATTTAAAAATAACCTCTAGTCATCCTTTGGGAGCTGTTTAGTGGGTTAAATAATATACCATAGAGTTTGGCGATTTTCTGGAAGTAGCATGCAAAATCTACATTTATTCATGCTAATCTAGGGTTTCATGTGCCAGTAATAACCTTTCTCTGTCAAAAATCAGTATAGATGCAAATTTCCATGCCACAGTATTACCAGAGGGATTAAAACATATTTTCATTGCAAATATGCTAATGTTTCTCCTTAAGAGACTCTGTGACCAGGAGTGAGTGTGACCTTGGTCTCACCCAGATGGGCTAATGTTTGGAGAAGGAGCAGGCAGGAGAGGAGCTGTGGAAAACCTCGGACCTTTGAAATAAATTGCTGTTTGAAAAGTAGAAGAATGTATACTCCTTAGGGGAACAAATCTGCATTTATTATATGCTTACTGCATGGTTAGTTATGGTATTAAGTAAAATATCACGTGATCACATCGAATTCTCACAACAAATGAGGAAAGAATTAATTAGTCTCCTATAGATCTTGCTATCTCCCTCCTTGACACTCTCTGCAGATGTAGGACTTTGATGGTGCTAGAATCAGTTATTTCCCTTCTCCAATCCTGATTACAACTTTGCAAGAAAAGTGTAGCTGTGGCCGGGCATGGTGGCTCACGCCTGTAATCCTAGCACGTTGGGAGTTCGAGAACAGCCTGGCCAAAATGGTGAAACCCTGTCTCTACTAAAAACACAAAAAATTACCCAGGTGCAGTGGCGCGAGCCTGAAAACCCAGCTACTCTGGAGGATGAGGCAGGAGAATCGCTTGAACCCGGGAGGCGGAGGTTGCAGTAAGCCGAGATCGTGCCACTGCACTCCAGCCTGGGCGACAGAGCGACTCCATCTCAAAAAAAAAAAAAAAAGTGTAGCTGTAATTTCTGCAATTCCAACCAACCCTATACCTACATCGTCTTTCAAGACAAATGGTAGGGAAATTAGCCAAAAAAAATTTCTTCATGCTACTTTTAAGGTTTACCCACATCTGATGCAAGCCGGAGTAGGCAACAAAAAATCAGATGATGAACGGTTTTTGATGTAACGCTCTCACAATGAAAAAACTTCAACTTAAAAAAGTTCACTCAATATACTCCAAATTATCTCTTTTCAGATGGTTATATCTGTAAGCCTGATTGTTCCACTAGTCCTTCCCATCTCCCCAAAAAGTTAATGTTCCATTTTTCTTCCTTCCATTGATTTTAGAAAACTTGTCTCAACTATAGACCAGGCTAGGGGAGCTGGTATCCTTTATGAGCTTATATTACCTATCTAGGAACTAACCAGATTCATCCTTTTGAGAATTTGCATTAATATCCATGGAGAAAATTCAAACTAGTCATGAGTGGCAGGTCACTACAACAAACATCAAGTAAGAATGATACCAAGTAATTATGTGCTAACTCTGAGCCAGGCACTGTTCTGTTGCCCTCATTTTAGAAACAAGAAAATGGAGATACAGAAGTTTCAGTAACTTCCTCAAAGTCAGAAAACTGAAAAAGAAAATAAAAGGGGCTATAACAGGATTTGAATGCCAGCATTGTTTCTCAGAGCAGGATCTTAACCGAGGCACTAGACGCCGCCATGGGGGAGATACGGTGCTTGCATCTGACCCATTCCCCCACTCCTGAGGCGGCTTCCCTTCGCTTCCCCCACTCCTGAGGCGGCTTCCCTTCACTTCCCCACCCCCCGCCGAGGCTGCTTCCCTTCGCTTCCCCCACTCCTGAGGCTGTTTCCCCTCGCTTCCCCCGCTCCTGAGGCTGCTTCCCTTCGCTTCCCCCACTCCTGAGGCTGTTTCCCCTCGCTTCCCCCCCTCCTGAGGCTGCTTCCCTTCACTTCCCCGCTTCCTGAGGCTGCTTCCCTTCGCTTCCCCGCTTCCTGAGGCTGCTTCCCTTCGCTTCCCCCACTCCTGAGGCTGTTTCCCCTCACTTCCCCGCTTCCTGAGGCTGCTTCCCTTCACTTCCCCGCTTCCTGAGGCTGCTTCCCTTCGCTTCCCCCACTCCTGAGGCTGTTTCCCCTCGCTTCCCCCGCTCCTGAGGCGGCTTCCCTTCGCTTCCCCGCTTCCTGAGGCTGCTTCCCTTCGCTTCCTGCTCCTGAAGCTGCTTCCCTTCTCTTCCCCGCTGAAGGCTGCTTCCCTTTCTGTGGGATTCTGGAGGCCTCTGAGAAATGCCTTTGGGCGTGTAATGTAGTTTAATTGTTCCTTTGTAATTTGTAGGCAAATGAGCCCTTCTAATGATAATCTTCTAAAGCCGATTTCCAATTTGCTTCATAAAACGTAGATATAAATCAATAACTCGTTTTCATTCTCCTTAGAAAAGATTTTTTTTTCTTCCTCTGAACAATGATTGTAGACTCATTTATTTAACTATTGAGTTCTTCTGGAATCTCTGCGGTGCTTGAAGCATATTTTCTCAAGATGGACAATCCTAATGGATTTGGAGCATGATACTACAGTTAAATACTTTTTTTTTTTTTTTTTTTGGAGACAGAGTTTTGCTTTTGTCGCCTAGGCTGGAGTGCAGTGTCGCAACCTCAGCTCACCCATAACACCCGCCTCCCGGGTTCCGGGTTCAAGCCATTCTCCTGCCTCAGCCTCCTGAGTAGCTGGGATTACAGGCATGCACCACCATGCCCTGCTAATTTTGTATTTTTAGTAGAGGCGGGGTTTCTCCATGTTGGTCAGGCTGGTCTCGAACTCCTGACCTCAGGTGATCCACCTGCCTCGGCCTCCCAAAATGCTGGGATTACAGGTGTGAGCCACCGCGCTGGTACTAAAGACACTTCATAACCTCATTTGTTAGCCCTTATTCTTTCTACTTTCTATTTTTTAAAAACACAAAACAGTAGACAAAATAGTATATCCTTCCTTTCTTGTATTATCTTCACCCTCTCCACCCCTTGTGCTACTTGCAGTTCAAGAGCACAGTGATTAGAATCCCCAGCAAACACAGTGATTTCATTACTCTTCTTTTAGGTTTTAGGGCACAAAAGTTAATTTAAGAGTTCTAACCTCTATTAACTTGGAGAACATAGCTTCTGGAGACAGTTTAGTCTGTTCTAGGCCAACAAATATTTTTAAATATTGGGGTGGGAAAGATCTCAAGTTTATACAACAGGAAAGCTTCCATTTTTACAACAAAACTTTTCCAAAGGGCAGAAATTCTTTGATGTTTCTTTCATAATTATCAACCAAGACTGGAAAAAAACATTAAAATTCTCATAATCAGAAAATCCTGAAATCCTTCTATTTGAAAAGCACTAACGTTAACAAACAAACTTCAGGAGCGATCTCCACCTCAGATTTTTTATAACTTGCCAAGGCCAGAAAATCTGCAAAGGGTGTCATGGGTTACCCTACTGTTCAAAGTAAATGGATTTTATAAAAAGTTGGATAACGTAGCGACAGAAGAAAACCCATTTGTACAAAGAAAAGTGCTGTATCTAAAACTTACCACATGGCCCAAAAGTAAAAGGCATGAAATAACAGCTTTCTACCTGGGAAGCCTTGCTCTGCTGGGCCTCCAGACAGTAAATCTTCTGCCAGGATTAGAAGTAGTTAACTAAGAAATCCAAATTGGGAAATAACAAACTCTAACTTTGTTCTCCATTATCAATATTATTAAGGGAATGATGTCATTGTTTGGGGCTTTTGCAAAGACATTCCATGTCACTTCAGTTTTAATACCAGGCTGGAGCCTGCCTGGTCGGCCAGCCTAAGCCAGATAAACACAGACCTGTAGTCTTTCTATTCATCTCCGGATAGTTACTCAGAAAGATTCTGGAAAATATGCCTATTATGAACTAAACATTTCACTTTTCATTTTATCCATGTGCCAGAAGTCCATTCCTTGGATAAACATTTTACAAACTGACACTCTAAAAGTCACTAAACATGATAAAGTATGTGTGCATCAGTTCAGAAATGATTAAATATTTTCTCTCCCGTGACAAATGAATAGTTACATACTGTATGAAACCAGTGGAACCAACATTCTGTTTTCTTTCTTTCCCCGTTTTTTGTCTTTATTTTGAATGAAAGATTAATTTTCCATTTCAACTCATTTGTTATGCAATCTTGGCTTTGCTAAAATACCATTTAAGCAATATTACATGCAGAAATAGTATTTATTTTTTAAAATGTGTGATTTAAAGTTCTTCTACAAATGTGCATTCTTCCATTACAATTTCTTGTCTTTTATTACTGGTTGTTTCCAATTGCCTTGTTATTATTTAAATAGGAGAGAGAATCTATTGTATTCTCTTTAAGAATATTTTTAAAAAGATGATATGAGATACATTGAGTACATTTTAAAACTATACAGTCAAATCTTTATCACATAATAATGTCCAAATAAATCACATTACTTATTAATTCTGTAAGTTTAATTGTGCTATTTGCTTCCTTATTAAACAAATTCACTATCATCCTATGGTCTCATCACAAGATCAGTTATATCTAATCTTTCTAGATGTCTTTAGCTCCTGGAGGAAAAAAAAAAGACTTCTATTTTGAGACATGTGGCATGATCTCAGCTCACTGTAACCTCTGCTCCCTGGGTTCAAGCAATTCTCTTGCCTCAACCTCTCGAGTAGCTGGGATTACAGGCACCTGCCACTGCACCAGGCTAATTTTTGTGTTTTTAGTAGAGATGGGGTTTCGCCATATTGTTCAGGCTGGTCTCGAACTCCTGACCTCAGTTGAACTGCCTGCCTCGGCTTCCCAAAGTGCTAGGATTACAGGTGTAAGCCACTGCACCCGGCTGTTTTTAAAGTTTTGTATAAAAATGTCAATAGCATGTATGTCTTGTAGAAAAATACAAATATCTTAAAATAAATGTTTTAATCTGTAGGAAACGTCACAAACTTCCTAGAAAAAAGTGGCTTTACCATGATAGGAGTAGTTCATACACATTACTTGGTTTGCCATTACTCACAGACGGCGCACACATTTCTCACCCTGATTTCCTTTGCCCAGAATGTCACCTTCACTGACTAACAAGGGTAAGCGATTTAACTGAATAGTTGCAATATAATTCAGATTTTACATTCAGTCATTTATGTTAGCTTTATTGATGCCAGAATTAAATTTAGTGAAATCAACGCAACTGATAGCTGGAACAAACCGTGTTTCTAAAACCTTTTCTTTTTCTACATCGAAGTCAATTTCACCTGAAAATATAGTTTTTACCCACAGAATTTAAATAAATAGAAGAAAAAAATCTGAAGAAAAGTTTCAAGTTAGCCTTAGTTTATTAAGAAATAAAGCAGATTTTTTAAGTCCCAGTCTCATTATTTTTTAAATTTGAATATAAAGGAATGGACATTTATTAGACAAATTCAAAATTTCTACATTCTCTGCCTATGAGCTGACATAGACATTAAGTGACTCTGTAGGAAATGAAAACAATCATATTTGGTCTGGTGATACTTTTCCATAATTGAAGAAAGCCGTGTATGCTAATTAAAAATAAAATAGAAGCAGAAGCTGACATAAACACACACAATGGGGATGAAGCCAACCTTAACAACATTCTGCCGAAATCCATCTTGTAATACAATATGATGGCTTGGCTTCCCCAATGAAATCATCTGAAGATGAGAATATATTCATCTGCTTTGCATTTGGGATTTGGGTATGGTTCAAGACTCATCTGCCCAGCCGCCTGACTTTCCAGGAGAACTGAAGAGATCAGTTAAACTATTTATTCGAAAGCTATACAGTTTTGCTCATGAAAAAAAGGAGCTCAAAGTTCCACTTCCTAGATTAATAGCAAAAATGCATGAATAAACAGAATTAGCACATTAAAAACTATTATGCTAACAAATGGAATATGAAAAATGATCTGGCTTGATTTAAAAAATATACTAACCATTGTTTGTTTTTAATACTATTTATAGAAGACAATTGTAATTATTTTCTTGATAAAAGTTCAGCTTACCCATTTTAAATGGGCTAAGAGTCAAGATGTTTAAAAAAATGTACTAGAATGTAAAGACAAATGAGGATAATTCCATTCAAAGCAAGCTGATAATGTGTGTGTGAGGATTACAAAATATTTTCACATGAATAAGGCTTCAAGAAAGGCCTCTTAGGACCCCCACTTGAAGAAGCTTTGCAAAGAACAAGCTATTCCATATTCCTACAGCCCTGGAGGATGAAAGAAAGGGTGAGTTATATTCCTTTTTACATATGACGAAGTGGAGGCCCGGGAACTTGGGGAACTTTCTGTGGTTTATCCACTTGTAATTCTGGAGTGGCAGAGCTAGGCTGAGAGGAAATGTCAGCGTCCTGTCCACCACGCAGCCCTGCCTTCTCTCATGATAACCTTGGTGAGCATACGGAATGCTGGATCACCTCAAAAGCTCCGGGAAACTTCTCTTTTGGTACGGAAAAGGCTGTTCGGTTATTATATGATCCTTATTTGGTCCTTAAGGCATCTGATAGCCCAACTCAGCTATCACAATTATCTGTAAATAACTCTCAGCCATTTTTTTTTTTTTTTCTTGAGACGGAGTCTTGCTCTGTCACCTAAGCTGGAGTGCAGTGGTGCAGTCTGGGCTCACTGCAAGCTCCGCCTCCTGGGTTCAGGCCATTCTCCTGCCTCAGCCTCCCGAGTAGCTGGGACTATAGGCACCTGCCACTACACCCGGCTAATTTTTTATATTTTTAGTAGAGACGGGGTTTCACCTGTGTAGCCAGGATGGTCTCGATCTCCTGACCTTGCGATCCACCCGCCTTGGCCTCCCAAAGTGCTGGGATTATAAGCCATTTTTAAAAATCAAAGCACAAAAATTTGTCACCAGTTTGTCAGTATCTCCTGCCACAGGGTGTAAAGTAAAACTAAGTTGACTCTGGCTGTTACAGCATCACTGAGATAAAAACAGAATCTCGCCAGCCAATGCTTTGGATTAGGAACCTTTTGATACAGTTATAAAATGAAACTTCTCCGTGTATTTTCTGTCTCAATGTCAAAGGGCTAAATGGAGGGCTGGAAAATGAAGAACAACTTTTTTAGTACCTCCAAGTCTTGCCTCCAAAATTAATTTCATCTGGTTTCTGATAATATGATATGCAGAACATGATAAGAATAATCTATAATAAAAATAAAAGGAGAAATGGAAGACAGGAAAAATGTATGCCTAAATTCGTACTCCTGGATATCCTCTCCCTCTAGGCCTTGCCAAGACAACTGAAATATTTGGAGATAAAATACAGTGAGGATCTGTATATGTGTATGTGCATGTGTATCTTTTTTTTTTTTGAGATGGGGTCTCACTCTGTCACCCATGCTGGAGTGCAGTGGCTCCATCTCGGCTCATTGAACACTCTGCCCTCTGGGTTCAAGCGATTCTTCTGCCTCAGCCTCCGGAGTAGCTGGGATTACAGGTGCCTGCCACCATACCCGGCTAATTTTTATATTTTTAGTAGAGACGGGGTTTCACCATGTTGGCCAGGCTGTGTTCTTGAACTCCTGACCTCAGGTGATCTGTCTTGGCCTCCAATAGTGCTGGGATTAAAGGTGTGAGCCACCGCCCCCGGCCTGTGTATGTATTTTGTTTCATTTTTTGTGTGTGTGTGTGGTGGTGGAGGGGAATAAAGAAAGTCTTGGCCAAGTCAAGCAAAAGAAGAGCTCCATAAAAAACTGAGGCTTTGGGTCCTAAAGACATTTACATAGGAAGAAAGTACATCTGGCGAGCCACTGTTGAGACTGGGGTGGCAGATGAAATATTCAAGGCCTCCAAGCTGGGAAGGAGACCTGGGACTCTAGAATCTGGGTCAAAGTCCACCATTCCCTCAATGGTCTGGGAGGAGGCAGCCTGCCAGCCAGCCTGGCAGGTGGACGCCCACAGTACATCAGGCAGAAATGTTTCTCTCCGCTTACATACGAGGTCCTAGAAGCAGTTAACTCGGCTGATGCTGGTATGCTTGTTTTGTGGCTATTAGACAGACTATAGGAAGGCATATAGGTGATTTTATTTTTTACCCTGGCTTCCTATGAGTTGCTCCTGGGTTACATATCTTATTGTTCTGCCAGTGGTGGTCAGCGGTGGTGCTGAGTTCCCTAGTGCCAGTGAGGCTTATAGCATATGTTCATGGATTCCTACACAGCTTGGGGATTGTTTCCAAGTCAGCCTGACCTCCTGATCTGATGCTCATTAGTGGGTGCAGCCTAGTAAGCTTATGCACAGCCTTCCAACCTCTAGGATTGACTATGATTCCAAAAGGATCCTTCTTGGCTATCTTCTTCCCTTGATCTCTCTGTTAAACTTCTGATTGCTCAGCCATTGTGCTTGTTGCTGCTGTATCATGGAGCTACGAACACCCTCTCAACTGCTCTCCATCTAGACCTCTATTGTTTCAGACAAAACTCTTAGGTATGAAGTTCTTCATGTTCTGTTCCAAACAAAATCCGCCTTCTCAAGCACATCTGTAGAGCTCTGGGCAGGACTTCTGTGCACCTGCACAACGATTAAAGCTAGGATTAGGACAGTGGTCTGCTTCTTCCAAAGCAACACTCCTACTGTGTAAGAAGGAGCTGAGGTGGGGGGCCCCTAGTCTTCATGTATTCTCCCTCCTGGTGTAGAATCTCCGCCCTAAAAGTCAGCTAGAGTGGAAGCACTGGGGCCCAGCATTCTTGGTCTGCAACACCTGAGCTGGAGCATCTGCCCTTTAAGTAATGAAGTGTTGAGAAAGGGAGCCGCTTCTTACCTGCACTGTTAGTCTGGAACAGAACTGCAATGAGCTGGAGGTGGTGGGATGAGTAATTCTGGCAGCCCGCTGACCCAGTAAGACGCCATAGCTTCAGCATACGAGCTTGGGAGAGTGGAAGCCCCTATTTTCGTGACTGTAAGTGTCTGGATTAGAGCTGGGGCAGCGGCTCCCATAAGACGTAGTAGGACACAATAGGCAGTGATTCCAATGCCTTAGGCTCTCGCTGTTCTTACCATGATTTAGATTTTCTTGGACAAACGATTCCCCATTTGCTGCATGTCCTTAGAACAATTTCTAGACATGTTAAATAACTGTTTTATATTGTTTTCTCCAGTTTAATGGTTGTTGTGAAGATAGTTCATGCTAAAAATCAGTCTCCCAAGCTCAGGGATTTTGGTAAATGGAAGAAAAGGAAACTTTGAAAAGCTCTTAGGAAGTTGATACTCTACATATATATTTTACTCATTTAACCTACTTAATGAGTTAAGTAATGAACTGATCACCACATTTATCATGTGGACATTGTTTTTCTTTTTCTCACAGATGAGGACATGGATTCAAAAGTTGCAATAAATCCTTGGAGCCACGGTGCCAGCAGTTTGGTGCAGGTACCGAAATATAGACCTGATTCCAAAATCTATGCTCCATAACCATCCGAGGCCACCCAGGGCTGCAATCCACGAAGACGGTGAGAAACATGACAACAAACAAATACATTGCCCAAGTCTGAAATCTGACTCTGGTTTCTAATTCTACCACTAAACTTTTTATAATTTCTGATTATAAAAATAATGTGAAAATAACATAGCGATTAACACCTGTTGATCACTTGGGACTAAGCATCTGCCAGAGATTATTTCATTTAATTCTCACCTACCAAGTAGACACTCTTTTCCTGGGGTGATGGGATTGGTCTAAGGTCATAGAGCTATCACGTGTAAGAGGCAGGATCCAGACTCAAAAGGCCAGAGGATCAGAGTTACACTGCTTTCCTGCGTACAATTCCTACTGACTGTTGCCCCGGTTACATAGGACCGCTGAGAAAAATGGCACAGAGATTATTTCTTTGGAGTAACCTCAAATGTTCCATACGATTCATTATTCTTAGTTTTACTTTTGAATTTCGGGGTTCATTGTTTAATTATAAAAGATGGTAACGATTTTGTCATTTGCCAGTAATTTTTTCATGCAACTCACTGAAATTTCTGATTTTATAATTTCACGCCTTTGACCTCAGCTTTTGCTTTTCATAGAAACTGGCGAATTCTGTTTACTAGTTTGCTACGACAATATTTGTTATCAAGCCAAGAACTACTAAATATGTAATATCTGTTCAGTGAATATAAAAGATGTTGCCAGCCAGGCATGGTGGCCCATGCCTGTAATCCCAGCCCTTTGGGAGGCCGAGGTGGGCGGGTCACTTGAGGTCAAAAGTTTGAGACCAGCCTAGCCAAAAAAAAAAAAATTAGCTGAGTGTGGCAGCGCATGCTTGTAATTCTAGCTACTGGGGAGGCTGAGGAATGAGAATTGCCTGAACCTGGCAGGTGGAGGTTGCAGTGAGCTGAGATGGTGCCACTGTCCTCCAGTCTGGTTGTCAGAGCAAGACTATGTCTCAAAAAAAAAAAAAAAAAAGATCTTGCCTACTGAATTAATGGCAGAGAACTTCTTCAATAAATTTTTTCCTCAAGACTAATAAGGTTTCTCTTTAGAAATTGTAACAGTTAATTTTATGTATCAACTTGGCCAGGTCATAGTGCCCATTTTCGGGTCAAACACCAGTCTAGATGTTATTGTGAAAGCAGTTTTTAGGTGTGGCTTTTTTTTTTTTTTTTTTTTTTGAGGAGTCTCTGTTGCCCAGGCTAGAGTGCAGTAGCGTGATCTCGGCTCACTGCAACCTCTGCCTCCCAGGTTCAAGCAATTCTTATGCCTCAGCCTCCTGAATAGCTGGGATTATAGGCCGCTATCACCATGCCTGGCTAATTTTTTGTATTTTTAGTAGAAATGGGGTTTTGCCATGTTGGCCTGGCTGGTTGACCAGGCTGGTCTCAAACTCCTGAGCTCAGGCGATCTGCCTGTCTCGGCCTCCCAAAGTGCTGGGATTACAGGCATGAGCCACTGTGCCTGGCCTAGGTGTGGTTAACACTTAAATTACTAGGCACTGAAAAAAGTAGATTTCCCTTTAAAACATGCTGGGTCTCCTCCAATCAGTTGAAGACCTTAAGACTCAGGTTCCTGAATATGAAAGAATTCTGTCTCTAGACTGCTTCAGACTCAAGATTGCAATATTCCAAGGAACTTAATCAAATCAACAAGCAAAAACAATCCAATTAAAACAATAGGCAAAGGACATAAATAGACACTTCTCAAAAGAAGACATACAAGTGGCCAAAAAACATGGAAAAATGCTCAACATCGCTAATCATCAGAAAAATACAAATCAAAATCACCATTGGATACTATCTCACACCAGTCAGGATGGCAATTATTAAAGTCAAAACGTAACAGATGTTGGCAAGGCTGTGCAGAAAAGGGAATGTTTGTACACTGTTGGTGGGAATGCAAAGTTGTTCAGCCACTGTGGAAAGCAGTTTGAAGATTTCTCAAAGAACTGAAAACAGAACTATAATACCATTCGACTCAGCAATCCCACTACTGGGTATATACCCAAAGGAAAATAATGCATTCTATCAAAAACACACACAGTCGTATGTTCATCGCAGCACTATTCACAATAGTGGAGACATGGAATCAATCCAGTTGCCCATCAACAGTGAACTGGATAAAGAAAATGTGGTACACATACATCATGGAATACTACGCAACTATAAAATGAGTGAAATCGTGTCCTTTGTAGGAATGCAGATGGAGCTGGAGACCATCATCCTAAGAGAACTAATGCAAGAACAGAAAACCAAATACTGCCTATTCTCACTTGTAAGTGGGAGCTAAACACCGATCACACATAGACATAAGGATGGGAACAACAGACACTGGGGCTACTGAACAACGCAGGGGGATCATGGGCTCAAAAACCACCTATTGGGTACTACGCTCAATACCTGGGTGATGGGATCATTTAGATTCCAAACCTCAGTGTCATGCAATATACCCATGTAACAAACCTGCACGTGTACCCCTTCATCTAAAATAAAAGTTAAAATTTATAAAGAGAAGAAAAAAAGATTGCAACATCAACTCCTACCGGAATTGTCACCTTGCCCTGCTAATTTTAGACTTGCCAACTTTTACAATCGCATGAATCAATTCCTTAAAATAAGTTTCTCTATCTTTCTTTACACATACACACACACACATATACACACACACACACGAAAACCTCAGAGATATTGTGGCTTTGGTTCCAGACCAATGCAATAAAGGGAATGAATATTGTAATAGAGTTACATGAATTTTTTGGTTTCCTAGTGCATATAAAAGTTATGTTTACATTATACTACAGTCTATTAAGTATGCAACAGAATTATGTCTGAAAAAATATATACTTTATTAGCAGATACTTTGTTACTGAAAGAATGTTAACGATTATCTGAGTCTTCAGTGACCACAGTATCTTTTTGATGTTGATGACTACTGATTGATTGGAATGTGGTTGCTGAAGGCTGGGGTGGCTGTGACAATTTCTTAAAATAAGACAACAGTGAAATCTGCCACATCAATTCGCTCTTTCGCAAGAGATTTCTCTTAGTATATGATGCCATTTGATAGCACTTTACTCACAGAAGAGCTTCTTTCAAAACTGGAGTCAATCCTCTCAAACCCTGCTCCTGCTTTGTCAACTAAGTTTATGTGATATTCTAAATTCTTTGTTGTGATTTCAACAACGTTCATAGCTCTTAACCAGGAGTAGATTCCATCTCAAGAAACTACTTTCTTTGCTCATTCATAAGAAGCAACTCCTCATCTGTTCAAGTTTTATTATGAGATTGCTGCAACTCAGTCACATCTTCAGACTCTACCTCTAATTCTCTGTTTCTACCACATTTGCGGTTACTTTCTCCACTGATGTCCTGGAATCCTCAAAACCATCTGTGAGGGTTACAATTAACTTCTTCCAAACTCCTGTTAACGTTGATATTTTGACCTGCTTCCATGAATTATGTATGTTATTGATGGCATCTAGAATGGTGAATCCTTTCCAGAAGGTTTCAATTTACTTTACCCAGATCTCTTAAAGGAATCACTACCTATGGCAGCTATAGCCTTACCAAATGTATTTCTTAAATAATAAGACTTGAAAGTCGAAAGTACTCCTTGCTCCATGAGCTACAAAATGAATGTTGTTTTAGCAGGCATTGAAACATGATTCTCTGTACATCTCCAGCAGAGCTCTTGGGTGACCAAGTGCATGGTCCATGAGATGTGATATTTTGAAGGGAATCTTTTCTATTTTCTGAGCAATGGGTCTCAGCAGTGGGTTTAAAATATTCAGTAAGCTATGCTATCAACAGATGTGCAGGCTTTATTGTTCCATTTATACAGCACGGGCAGAGGAAATTTGACATAATGCCTATGGGCCCTAGCATTTTCAGAATGGGGAGTGCGCACTGGCTTCAGCTAAGAGTTACCAGTTGCATTATGCCCTAACAAGACATTCATCCTGTTTTTTGAAGTTTCACTTTTTAAAAAATTTATTTACTTATTTATTGTTGAGACCGAGTCTCACTCTGTCACCCAGGCTGGAGTGCACTGGCGTGATCTCAGCTCACTGCAACCTCTGCCTCCTGGGTTAAAGCAATTCTCCTGCTTCAGCCTTCTGAGCAGCTGGGATTACAGGCATGCACCACCATGCCGGGCTAATTTTTGTATTTTTAGTAGAGAAGGGATTTTACCATGTTGGCCAGGCTGGGCTCGAGCTCCTGACCTCAGGTGATCCACCCACCTTGGGCTCCCAAAGTGCTAGGATTACAGGCGTGAGTCACCATGCCCGGCCCTGTTCTCTGAAGCTTTAAAGTCAGGCATTGATTTCTGTCTAGCTACGAAAGTCCTACATGGCATCTTCTTCCAACAGAAGATGTTTCATCTACATTGGAAATATGTTGTTTAGCTACTTTCATGAATTACCTTAGATCTTCTGGAGAACTTGCAGCTTCTCTATCAGCACTTCTTGCTTCACCTTGCACTTTTTTGTTACGGAGAAGGCTTCTTTCCTTAAACTTCATGACCCCACTTCTACTGGCCTCAAACTTTTCCTCTCCAGTTTCCTCACCTATTTCACCCTTCATAGAATTGAAGAGCGTTAGGGCCTTGCTCTGGATTAGGGTTTGGTTTAAGGGAATTGAAACAGGTTCAATGGTCCCACAGAACTGATGTTTATGACTTAATTTGAATAAACATAGAAATTGACCCTCCCAGTCTTGAAACTTGAGAAAGTTACATTTGTCTTTTTTGAGTTCCTTTCTCAGGAAACCAACCATCAGGCTTCCAATATAGCGTCAAGGAACTGAAACTCACCAGATCACTCCATCTGGACAATGAGATGCCAGACCCTTCACCCACTGTGATTGCCTAACCCACCAGCTGCTTGTTGCTGACTACCTCCTCTTCCTTACCCCTCCCTAATTCCTACTCTCCCATACATGGTTACATTTCTTCCCTGCTATATAAATCCCTACTTTTAGTCAGTCAGGGAGATGGATTTGAGACTGAGCTCCCATTGCCCTTGGCTGCAGCACCCGATTAAAGCCTTCTTCCCTGGCAATACTCATCTCAGTGACTGGCTTTCTGTGTGGCAAGTAGCTGTGCTAAACCAAACCCCTGGCATTTTGGTAACAGACTATTGTGGCTGGTTTGATCTTCTATTTAGACCACTAAAACTTTCCCCATAGCAGCAAGAATTCTGTTTTGCTTTCTTATCATCCATGTGTTCATTGAAATACACTTTTAATTTCCTTCAAGAGCTTTTTCTTTGCATTCATAACCTGGCTAACAGTTTGGCACTAGAGATCTAGCTTTGAGCATATCTTGGTTTTGGATATATCCTCCTCATTAAGTTAACCATTTCTAGATTTTGTTTTAAAGTGAGAGATGTGTGACTCTTTCACTTGAATATGTAGAGGCCACTGTTGGGTAATTAATTGACCTAATTTCAATATTGTTGTGTCTCAGGGAATACGGAGGCCTGAGGAGAGGGGAGAGGCAAGGGAGCAGCTGGTGGAACAGTTAGAACATACAATATCTTTCTATTACATTTGCCATCTTATATGGGTCAGGTCGTGGTGTCCCAGAACAATTACGATAGTAACATAAAAGATCACTGATCACAGATCACCTATGGTAACAGATAATAAAAATAAAAAGTTTGAAATATTACAAGAATTACCAAAATGTAACAAAGAGACATGAGGTGTGCACATGCTGTTGGAAACATGGCACCGATAGGCTCGCTAGAAGCAGAGTTGCCACAAACCTTCAATTTGTGGGGAAAAAAAAATACAATTATCTGCAAAGCACAACAAAGAGAAGTGCAATAAAATGAGGTAGCCTGTGTGTGTGTGTGTGTGTGTGTGTGTGTGTTTTATATCTGTATCGCCAGTTTGTCCTTTTTTTCTAGAGAACCCTGGCGGATATAGAGAGATGGGAGGAGAAGAGAAAATGGAGGCAGAGAAGCAGGGAGATTTCTGAGATACTTTTCTATGTTTACCCATAATTGCAAGTCTCCATTCTGGAAATGAAGGTGCATCCAAGGAAAGCGCATTGCTCCCTACTTAGACTTCACTTTTGAATACGGAAATTACATAGTTTTTAAAAATTATCTGAACTCTGAAACAGGTTCTTGCTATCTTCATTCTTTTGTGTATTTCCATAGTTCTAAATCCCATGTAAAAGAGAAGGTGCTAAGCTAGTCACAATAATTTGGTATTTAACAGAACTATATGTTACCCAGAGTAACAAAATTCAGAAATTCACTGTGGATTTAGAGTACACTGTTTTATTAGATGTCTTTTTATTTTATGCTTGAAAATTAAAATGTAACTAATGATTGGTTCCTTAAGATGAAATACACTTAGCATGTTATAAGCCTATTCTGGGAGGAAATAAAGTAATTTCTCACCATTTATGAGTCTCTGTCAGTGAATTTTCCTCTGCCTCTTGGTCAATTTTGGCTGAAAGTGCAAGAAAATAAAAGTATATGAGATAAGTGATAAGCTGTTACACTATTTCAAGCAACATCTGCCCTAAATAACATAACTTATTTTCATTATTAATTCTATTGTACTACAACCAGAAGCTTATGTCAAATCTATGGATGTCATAGATACATGATTTAAATGATTCTACTTAATTTTAATTAAGTGGATCTTATTATATTGGCACAGGCAAGACATATTATCTAATCAAAAATTTTGGATTCTGAAAAACTTTCTTTAATGCAGTCACATTAACCTGAGAAAAGAAAACACTAGCTTCATATTTACATTAGATGTGTCAGTGTTTAAATGCCAACAATTAGTTGAAAATAATTCCCTCAAGCAAAGGCGTAAACACTACGTCAAAAAAAAAAAAAGCCCTAAACAGAAATGGTATGTGACATTCCTCAGTTACGTTAAGAATTTTGAACTCATTTCAATAGTTCATACTAGACCACAGGTGAATAGATCATGGTCTGTTCTGAAAAGGGGGAATGTAATAATATACCCATTTGCTTGCTATAATTTTTATTTAAAAATAAAGAATTGTGATCTGCTGCAAACTCAAAGGTCAAATTTGAGGAGATTAAATCAGTATTTCAAATTGCTTAAAATAACGTAGGAACTCCATCACTGAAAGTATGGCCGTGACTTCATTTTTTTTCTTTTTTGGATAAGTAAGCATTCTAGGAATTATGTATTACTTTACCTCCACCCATTTCCCCACACCTCCATACATATTAATATATGTTTGACATGAAAGTTTTGAAGATACTCTTATTTCATGCATTGCTCTTTGATATTTTTAGTCTATCTATTAGATTTTAAACCATTTGTTGGGACCTGCTAAATTGATTTCATGACTCACTAATGGTTTGTGACCCACAGTTTGAAAATCACTGAGCAACAGGACAAAAAAAAAAAAATTAAAATGTAAAAAATAAACCCTGGGACTAGTGAAAGAAGAAGTTGTCTTTTTATTATCATTCCTCTTTGGGTCACATGTGGGGCCATTTGGAGAACTTAGGAGACATAGTGGAGCAGGGCAAATTGATTATAAAAAACGGGAACTGTGCATGAAATAAAACCCATTGTCACTTGGAAACTGTTAGTATCTCTATCACTACTTACAACACAATAGAACAGCTTAGGCTAGTTTATGTTTTACAACCTCAAGACAGTGTTCTTTCAAAGGTTTGCATGGTATCTGCAAAGTCATAACCCAGTGTCATGTTGCCACTCTTTCCCAGGATTTTCAGGATTTAACAGGGATCATTTCAGGTGGCAGCAGATTTTTTTTTCTTCTTTCCTTTCCCTTTTTGTACACCAGATTGTTTGTATAAACTTATGGGTCAATTGATAACTATATTAAAAAACAGAATGAATATTCTATGATTTTACTTTGAAAAGGCTCCAGCATGAACATAATGTTTTATAAAAATGTGCTCTGAGATGCCCTGCATAAAAGACGATTTGCTTCCAGAAACAATTCTAGGAATACATAAAGTTTGTTTAGGCGAAATAACAAAAGCACTACAATGCATACTATTTTCAGGAAGGGTATTTTTCCAATTGCCCTCACATATCTTTGCTTTTTCTTTGCAAAGTACAGAGATTAAGGCAGACTAGAAGAAGGAATTTCTAGACTATTTTAGAAGATTAAAGTAAATGATTTATAACACTTAAAAACACACTGCAGTAGAACAAGATGCCAGAGATCTGTATTCGATTCCTGATTTTGCCATTTAAATTATCTCTGTGACTTTAGGCAGATGCATCTGTTAACATGTACAAAATACTTAGCATGGTGCCTCCAATAATCAGTAGAAACTTAATAGATAAATAACCTTTGAAAATTCTGGACCTGAAGATCTCAACATTCTTAAAGTGATACAATATATAATGTTTAACTGAGTCAGTCGACTAATAATTTATTATATTCCAATGTTATATTCAATAAAGAAAACACATACAGCTTTTCAAAAAGCATAAGCTTCTAAATTGTGTTTAGTGGAATAAAGTAAGTTTCATTTGTTCATAATAACCTCTCTTGATGTTCACCAAAACAGCTCTTGCTTAGTTGCGTGAGCAAGTTGGGCTGAAACAAAAACTTTAATCCAATTTGACAGAAGACTATTCTTATTGAGGAAACAAAACATAAAGCCAGATTTTCTTATCAAACCTAATAGCCGCATCACAATCAGAAAGACAAACTGCAATAAGAAACAATCTCTTCAAATGCTCTATTATCCATTCTTTTCCATACTTTTGAAGCTAAAGGGATTTGTGTATTCAAACTGTAATCAGCTTCGATAAACAGTCAAATGAGAGATCAGAGCAAGAACATTAGAGTACACATTTCAATTCCTGATGTAGAGTCAGTAATTCAAGGAACTGAACAGATTTCCTTTGTGTACCAATCTTAGGAAAAACTTTCTGAAAATTTGGGGTGCAATTCCATTTTATGGAAAAACAGAGATACCGTTTTTCCAACATGCTGCTTGCATATATGCATCATCAATATTTTATTGTCACTATATATATATATATATTTTTGAGACAGGGTCACACTTTGTCACCCAGGCTGGAGTGCAGTGGCACAACTGTGGCTCACTGCAAGCTGCAATTCCTCCTGTAATCCTCCTGCTTCAGCCTTCCAAGTAGCTGGGATTACAGTGTGTGCCAACACGCCTGGCTAAATTTTTCAATCTATTTTTTGTAGAGATAGAGTTCTTGCTATGTTGCCCAGGGTGGTCTCAAACTCCGAGGCTCAAGCAATCCTTCCGTCTTGGCCTCTCAAAGTGCTGAGATTACAGGCATGAGCCACCATGCTTAGCCAACAATTCTTTTAAACATACTTATGGTGTTAACTTAGTGACAACTGCAGGACATGGTTGCTTTACATGGTGAGGGCGAACCTTCCAAACCAAAATAAAATGTAATTTAATCAGTGAAAATTAAAATATCATTTAGAATAAAATAAATCTGCCATTCATTCATGAAGCAAGCAAGCTAATTACATGCAGTGACCCCAATCAGACCAGCTGTGTTTTCAGTCTGAGAAACAACTCTGATAGGCTGTGTACCACCACTGTTACATGCACAGACTTTCAAACATGACTTTGCTGAAGGTAACACAGAAAATGAGGTGATTTTCTATTTGCAACAACTTATTGTTATTTGATTTCCTAGTGTATTGTTTTCTAAAAGTACAAAAATTGTTTTCCGGTACTTTCTAATGGCATAAATGGTTTTGCAGAGTTTTGAAAGCCAGCGTAACTTTTAGCAGCAGTTTCTTATGTACTGATAATCAACTATTAATAAACTTCATTCAAATAAAGTATGCCAAGTGAATTGCATAAAGGAGATAAAAAAGATTTCAATTTTCTACTACAAGATTAATTTCCTAACTCTTTAGAGTAGACACTTCATTTCTTTTTGACATGATTCAAATCATCAGGATGGCAAATTTCTGGTCATTCATCATCAAGATAATGACAGGGTAGCTAAAGCAGCATTCAAAATAGACAAATAGGCACAAGGCTTCGTTGGTGATCTTCATATTGTCATCACATCACTGGGTTTCTGTGCTACTCTCGCCCAGCAATGCCTCACCACTTTTTTTTTTTTTTTTTTTTTTTTTTTTTTTTGACACAGAGTTTTGTTCTTGTTGCCTGGGACGGAGTGCAATGGCGCGATCTTGGCTCACTGCAACCACCACCTCCCCATTTCAAGCGATTCTCCTGTCTCAGCCTCACAAGTATGTGGGATTACAGGCACATGCCACCACACCAGGCTAATTTTTCTAGTTTTAGTAGAGACGGGGTTTCATCACATTGGTCAGGCTGGTCTCAAACTCCTGACCTCAGGTGATCCGCCCACCTCAGCCTCCCAAAGACCACTTTTGACAGAAGCGTTTTTATGGCCTAATGGACATCATTACCCAAGGGCATCCCAGATCTCTGAGAGCAATCACCTCTCCTCTACCTTGTACCATAAAAGCTACACTTTTTTGTAAATGCTTAGACTTTGCAAGGTCTTTCTCCCACTCTGCCTCTCATCTTCAGATCACACAAGGTCCAGTGTTGGGAGCTAGAACATGAGCTTTAGTCAGATAAACCTGGGTTTGAATTGTAATGCAGCCATTGAATTGCAGTAGATTTTAATAAATTTGAATAATCGCTTCTTTGATGTAATAACTTTTATTCATCATTAAAGCAGGGTAATAATTTCTTTTTCATTGAGTTGTTTCATGATTTAATAAGATAATGTATAAATCACCCAGTATCTAGTCATCCTCTTCCTGTCTTTCCTTTATGCCCACATCAGTATTACTATAAAGTAGGATGGAGATGCGTTGCTTGCAATATGTGAAAAGTCTTCCATTGTAGGAATCTCACATATTTCCTTGTTAATTTTTCTATACAGAATCCAGATGTTGAATTAAAAATATACTTTGCTAAAATAAGATTGCCTCTTTACAGCAACAGAGAAATTATGGCCAAGACCTTTATAAAACCATGGGATTGCTTTAAAATATATTTAATAGATTTTACTTCTACTTAATTTGTGTGTGAAGTTGTTTTAATTGGCATAGAATGGAGAAGTCCAATGCCTACAGTAGAAGCACAGAGATTAATAGCTCCTTACTCCCCTCCCTACTTTTTAAAGACATAGCAGTAAATAAAATTGCTACAAGGGATAAGATAATACTTTAGGTGAATTTAGTGAGAACCTGATGAAATCTAAAAGATAGAATGATTTTTTTAAAAAATGTAATCCTCTTCTGAAGCTCACCTCTTTATTCCAAACATACTATGCGTAATTATTCATAGCTTGATGTTTGAGATTCACTGCCAAGAAAAATGTTCTGAGATAGAGTATACTGAAAACAGAATTAATAGTGGAGTAGAGTGATAGTAAAATAAAGCAATCAATCCTCCACTGACACTGGAGGAAAGGAACAGGATGATGTAGTTTAAGAAAAAAGGCAACAATGAAAAGTGGTTTATAATGACAATATTCAGAGAACACCAGTAACTCTTATTTGAATAGACCTAAAATTGCAGCTCCTTAGGGAAGTTGATCACTTGCTGCACCTATTATTTTAGTGATGATGTTTTCCCTTTTGCCCACCCCCCAAATCTCAAATGATAGAGATCTGCAATTTGAGGCAGAGAAAGCCTGTAGTTGGAACCATACAACAAAAGAAACACCAAATGTTTTAGGAGGCAGCCTTTATTTATTTGGTTACTTTTCTTTCCATCTATTTATTTTAGAGTTAAGGGCATAAGATTACCTTTTAGATCTGATCCTACCAAAGAGACCATTGGCTTAGACAGTCCTGTGCCACTGAACATGCAACTGATTAAAAATAGTGATTTAATGGTTCTGTTACAGAACTTTTTATTTGGTGATGTCTTCTCCAACGGCAGTAATGTATCTGACTCCAAATCTCTACCTCCACAAATGCTTTCTGGTGGTTGCTGTCCTACTAAGTTACTATTTTGACCCAGTGATTAGTGTCTGTAGTTGCTGTCTGGCTCCAGACTCTTTTGCAATGTGAAATATTTCTGCTGAACTTGTTCCAAATGGCTATGAGTAAGCAAAGACACGAAATGGACGCCCTTTCTGATCTTGAGCTTTCATGAGGGAATACCACATATTCCCAGGTAATTGGAGACAGAGTTGCATTTGAGTAATATCAGATGGAAGGCAACTCAGAACCCTTTCATGTGCTTGTCTAGGCTCTAAATCTTTTTGCTATTTTTCCTTTTTATTTAAAGTGTTAACTAGTTTTTGTTTATAATTAGCTATGAATGTGTGTTCCAGTTGCTTTTAAGTGCAGCCAGTATGGGATATTTTTTAGACACATGCAGTGCCTTTCCTCTGAGTCATTTAAAGTTGTCATTTAACTGAAGATACATTGCTTTAGTTTGGAGATTTTTGACACACTTTTCCTTTTGACGATGAACTAAAAGGTAAATTTAAGTAGTTCATACATGTCACAGTGTATGACTTTCCGAATATCTTTCCTTAGACAGCAAGAGAAATAGCTAAGTCCCAATGCATCTTCCTCCTCTATGCTGCGCATGTTCCTAGGACAATAAAACAACGCTGTGGAACACTCCTAGGAGGAAGAAAGAGGGCATCTGAGGCATAAAACGACAACTTGACCTTTGCAATAATTCACAGCTACCTTTTATTTAATACTGAGGGTTATTTCAACTTTGTACGTAAAATATATATCATCGTGCCTCTAGAAATACAGGTGTATATAAACATATGGGGGCTAGTTATTAAAAACTCAAGGACATATACGTAATAGAAAATGACACATACTTTAAACATTTTATATATGTGGCTTCTGGCTAAACCTAAAATATAGGAAAGCAGTGTGCTATTATCACCCAGCCTGATGTACGTATTGAAGTGGTCCTCAGTGAAATTTCTCTCCAAATCTTCGTTTTAAAGCCAAAGTAGAAAAGACATGGGAAAACCTAATATGCATCCATGAGCTAGACAGTACAGTAGACAGTATAGTCTAAAGGAGCTGGAACAATTTTCCTACTAGAAAATTGCTGACTTGAACTAAATTTTTATATCAAATCATACCCAAATCTATATACTCTACCTACAGGATAAGGAAATGTCTCCTAGACTTTCACTAATGTAGCATAGAAATAAAGACATGCCTTGGGCCAATTCCTTTCCTTTTTCTTTGCTAAGAGACAACTACCCTATTGAAGAATATAAATGAAGCACACACTTACTAATACCAGGCTGAACTTAAATAAAAATCCTTCAGATAAAATGAAAACCTCATTAAGCCTTTAACTAAAAATATGCAAATACACGCATTAGGGCTGAGCTTTCCATATTGAAAGCAATATCAATTAATTCCAATTTAGGGATTCAAACTATCAAAACACAAAACTGCTGGAAATAAAAATCAGAAAGCCAAAAAAACTTCTGGTGTGTTTCTTTTCTTCCTGATCTTACTTGCCAAAACAATGCTTAAAGCCTAGGGCATTCCAATCCTAGAGACAAAAGCCACATAATTTAACATTACAATATTTCAGCCAACATTTGAATGTCTAGCTTTGTTAGGGACTCATATGCAGGTAATGTTACATAGTTTTTTCCTTTAAGAAAATGGTAGATCGAGAGAGAGGGACAAATAATCATACATGTAGATGTTATAGAGATGTTTAAATGGGAATGTTAATATGGAATGATGTTGATATTACTATTCTAATACTTTACATATAATAACCCAAGATAATAAACCCTATAAGAAAGGGTTTATAATTACTCCCACTTAAAATCAGGAAATTAGTGATTAAAAAACAAGGAGACAGGATTCAAACTCATGGAGTCTGACTCCAAAGTCTTAACACTGGCAAATTAGTTATGAGTACAGTTAAGTGAAACATCCATTTGCCTATCGAGAGAGAAGTCAATAAGGAAAGACAAAGGCAATGCATGTGAGTTGGGACTAAAATGATTAACAAGTTAGTCAAGTAGAAAAGGGATCAGAGACCGGAGAGGGTAAACAATGAACAGTGGGAAAAAAGACACAGAAGCAAAGTTGCACCATAGTTCGAGACGTCAAGAAGAAAGACAAAGGAGACAAAACTGGAAATACAAAGGAAAAGAGCTGGCAAAAATGCCATGCAGAGGCAGATCCAGCCTCTCATGGTGTGATCATACAACAGGCAAAGCAAAGGAGATTGAATTGTGTTCATTGTATTTGATTTTATTTTTGCCTAGAATATATTTCTTTCTTTTAAAAATTATTATTTTAGATTCGGGGGGGGTATATATATATGCAGGTTTGTTACATGGATATATCACATAATGCTGAGGTTTGGGCTTCTACTGAATCCATCACCCAAATAATAAACATAGTATTCAATAGGTAGTTTTTTGACCCTTCCCTCCTCTTCCTCTTCCCGCCTTTGGAGATTCCAGGTATATTGTTTCCATCTTTATGTCCATGTGCACCCATGATTTAGCTCCCACTTAAAAGTGAGAATTTGTAGCATTTAATTTTTAGTTTCCATGTTAATACACTGAGGATAATAGCCTTCAGCTGCATCCATGTTGCTGTAAAGGACACAATTTTATTCTTTTTTATGACTGAGTAGTATTCCATATATATATATGGTAGTATATATAATATAGTAGTATTCCATATATAAAGAAAAAATATGTATTTCTGTCATCTGTTGTGATGCTGTTGATGGACACAGGTTGATTCCATGACTTTGTCACTGAGAATAGTGCTGTCAAACATATGAATGCATGTGTCTTTTCTACACAGTGATTTCTTCTCTTTTGGGTAGACACCAAGTAATGGGGTTGATTTCTGGGTCAAAAGGTAGTTCTCCTTTCAGTTATTTGAGGAATCCCCATACTGCATTTTTGCAGAGGTTGTACTAATTTATGTATCAACAGTATATAACTATTCCCTTTTCCACACATCCATGACTACCTCTGCTGTTGTTGGCTTGCTAATAGCTGCCATTCTAACTGTTGAAAGATGGTATTCCATTGTGATTTTAATTTGCATTTCACTGATGACTAATAATGTTCAGCAGTTTTTCATGTATTTGTTGACCACTTATATGTCTTCTTTGAGAAATGTCTGTTTATATCCTTTGCCAACTTTTTAATGGGATTAGCTTCTTCTTGTTGAGTTGTTTGAGTTCCTTGTGGATTCTTGACACTAATTCTTTTTCAGGAGCATAATTTGCAAGTATTTTCTCCCACTCTGTAGGTTGTCTGTTTACTCTGTCGATTATCTCTTCTGCTGTGCAGAAGTGTTTTCATTTAATTAAGTCCCATTTATCTATTTTTCATTCTGTTGAATTTGCTTTTGAGGTCTTTGTCATAAATTCTTTGCCTAGGCCAATGTCCAGAAGAATTGTTCCCAGGTTTTCTTCGAGCATTTTTACAGTTTCAGGTCTTACATTTAAGTCTTTAGTCAATCTTGAGTAAATTTTTGTATACGGTGAGAGATTGGGGTCCAGTTTCATTGTTTTACATATGATTATCCAATTGTCCTAGTACCATTTATTGCATACAGTGTGTCCTTTACCCACTGTTTATTTCTGTCAGCTTTAAGATTGGTTGCTTTACACATGTGGCTTTACTTCTTGGTGCTCTATTCTGTTCTATTGATCTATTGTGTCTAATTTTGTACCAGTACCATGCAGTTTGGGTTACTATAGTCTTACAGTACAATTTGAAGCCACAAAATGTGATGCCTGCTTTTTTTTTGTCTTTTTATTTAAGATTACTTTGGTTATTCAGGCTCAGTTTTGGTTCCATATGAATTTTAGGATTGTTTTTTCTAATTCTGTGAAAAATTATGTTGGTAATTTGATAGGAATTGCACTTCCGCAATTTTGAAGATTGCTTTGAACAGTATGGTTTTTTTTTTTTTTTTTTTTTTTTTGAGATGGAGTCTCACTGTGTCACCCAGGCTGGAGTGCAGTGGCACGATCTTGGTTCGCTGCAACTTCCGCCTCGTGGGTTCAGGCAATTCTCCTGCCTCAGGCTCCCAAGTTGCTAAGATTACAGGCAGCTGCCACCACACCTGGTTAATTTTCGTATTTTTAGTAGAGATGGGGTTTCACCAGGTTGGTCAGGCTGGTCTCAAACTCCTGACCTCAGGTGATCTGCCCACCTCAGCCTCCCAAAGTGCTGGGATTACAAGCCCGGACAGTATTTTAATGATGTTGATTCTTCTGATCCATGAGCTCAGAATGTTTTTTCATTTATTTGTGCCATCTACACAATTTCTTTCATCAGTGTTTTATAGTTCTCCTTGCAGAAATCTTTCACTTCCCGATTTAAATATTCCTAGGTATTTTACTTTTGTGTATGGCCATTGTAAGTGGGGCTAAGTTATTGATTTGGTCTTAGTTTGAATGTTAGTGGTGTACAGAAATGATACTCATTTTTATACATTTATTTTGTATCATGAAATTTTGCTGAAGTCATTTATTAGGTCTAGGTATCTTTTGGAGGGATCTTTAGGGTTTTCTAGGTTTATAAGATCATGTCATCAGTGAGCAGAGATAATTTGACTTCTTCTTTTCCAATTTGAATGCCTTTCATTTCTTTTTCTTGCTTGATTGCTTTGGCTATGACTTCCAGCACTGTGTTGATTAGGAGTGGTGAGAGTAGGCATCCTTGTCTTGCCCCAGTTCTCAGGGAAAATGCTTTTATCTTTTCCCCATTCTGTATAACGTTGGCTGGGAGTCTGTTATATATGGCTCCTATTTTGAGATATGTTCCTTCAATGTCTACTTTGTTGAGGGTTTTTATCATGAAGCAATGTTGGATTTTACTGAATGCCTTTTCTGCATCTATTAAGATGATTGGCCAGGTGCAGCGGCTCATGCCTGTAATCCCAACACTTTGGGAGACCCAGGTAGGCAGATCACCTGAGGTCAGGTGTTCGAGACCAGCCTGGAAAACATGGAGAAATCCCGTATCTACTAAAAATACAAAAATTAGCTGGGCATGGTGGCACGTTCCTGTAATCCCAGCTACTCAGAAGGCTGAGGCAGGAGAATCTCTTGAACCTGTGAGGTGGAGGCTGCAGTGAGCTGAGACCTAACCACTGCACTCCAGCCTGGGCAACAGAGTGAGACATGTCAAAAAAAGAAAAAGAAAAAAGATGATCATATGGTTTTTAAAATCTCTCTGTGTGGTAAATTATTTATTGAAACACATATGTTAAACCATCCTTGCATTCCTAAAATAGAACCCACTTGATGGTGATGTATAATATTATCTTTTTGATGTGCTGTTGGATTTGGTTTGCTAGTATTTTCTTGAGAATTTCTGCATCTATGTACATCAGAGATATTCCTCTGTGTGCGCGCGTGTGTGTGTGTGTGTATGTGTGTGTGTTTTCTGTTGTTGTTGTTGTGTTCTTGCCTGATTCTGGTATCAGGGTCATACTGTTTTCATGAATGAGTTACAAAGGAATACCTCCTCCTTCATTTTTTTGAATAGTTTCAGTATGCTTGGTCCCAGCTCTTTGTATATCTGGTAAAATCTGGCTGTTAATCTGTCTGGTTCTGGGCTTATTTTTGTTTAGAGATTTTTGTTTTTTAAATTACTGACTCAATTTCATTACTTGTTATTGGTCTGTTTTGGATTTTCTACTTCTTCATGGTTCAATCTTGGGAGGTTGTATGCTTCCAGGAGTTTATCCATTTCCTCTAAGTTTTCTAGTTTGGGAGCATAGAGATGCTCATAATAGTCTCTGATGACTTTTGTATTTCTTTGGTATCAGTTTGTGTTGTCAACTTTATCATTTCTGATTATGCTTATTTTAATCTTTTTTCCTTGGTTAATCTAGCTAGTGGTCTATCTATTTTGTTTGTCATTTCAAAGAACTAACTTTTTGTTTTGTTGATCCTTCATCATTTTTTTTGGTCTCAATCTCATTTAGTTTTGCTCTGATTGTAGACATTTCGTTTTTTCTTTCTTCCTTTTTTTTTTAACTAGCTTTGAATTTGGTTTGTTCTTGCTTTTCTAGCTCCTTGAGGTGCAATGTTACATTGTTAACTTGAGATCATTCTGTCTTTTTTTATGTAGGCATTTAATGCTATAAATGTTCCTCTTAGCACTGTTTTGCTGCATCCCAGAGGTTTTGGTATTGACCAAGGAAAAAAAGTGCAAATATTTTTCCACTAGTTTAAATTTAACACAATTCATCAGTTCAACATGATTTAATTATCCAAAATATATATGCACCCAGTAGCAGTTGTATCTAGTTTCATTCATTTCAAAAAACCTTTTGATTTCTACCTTAATTTTGTTGTTTACCCAAAGGTTTTGTAGGAGCAAGTTGTTTACTTTCCACATACTTGTGTAGTTTTGAGAGTTCCTCCTGGTATTGATTTTCAATTTTATTTTATTTTTTTCTGAGAAGATACTTGATATTATTTCATTAAAAAAATCATTAAAACTTGCTTTATGGCTAAGCACATGGTCAATTTTGGAGAATGTTTCATGTACAGATGATAAAAAATATATGTTCTGTTGATATGAAGTAGAATATTCTATAAATAAATGTCTTTCCATTTGGTCTAGAGTCCAGTTTAAGCCCAAAGTTCCTTTGTTGATTTTCTGCCTTTATAATCTGACTAATGTTGCCGATGGGGTACTGAAGTGTCCCTGAATCACTCTATTGCTGTCTATCTCTTGTCTTAGGTCTAGTAGTATGTTTTTTTAAATGAATCTGGGTGCTCTGCTACTGGGTGCATATATATTTTGGATAATGAAATCCTGTTGAACTGATGAATTGTGTTAAATTTAAACTAGTGGAAAAATATTTCCACTTTTTTTCCTTGGTTAATCTAGCTAGTGGTCTATCTATTTTGTTTATCATTTCAAAGAACCAACTTTTTGTTTTGTTGATCCTTTATCAACTTAGTTGAAGTGGAACTTCAATTAAGTTCCACTTCTGGACTTAACTGAAACGAACCAAACTTACACTCCTGCTGTAATTAACTAGAAAAATTGATATAATATATGAAACTGTTTTCATACACTGAAAAATAAGCAGCATAGGAATCTGATCTCCATGGTGCCCTTCATTCTTTGTAGATTTCTGTCTGAAGGCAATTTTTAAATCATAGATGCTAGAAAGGAGAACCCAAATAAGCCAATCAGTTTTGCTGACTTGAGGAAATACAGACAGAAGTCTAGGTAGGCTGACATGACTAAAAGATGAGGAACAGAGTTCCAGAGAAGAAATACTTTTCAGAAAAGAAGGGCCAAAAATCTGCATTAAGCTTTCTAAATTTTAGCTGGGTATTAAATGGCACATTTGTACAGTAAAATTATACAAGTACAAGCAAAGAACCACCAAGAAAATATAAGTTGAACAATTCCCAAAGCTTTTACAGGGCCAAAAGATGTTCAATGTCTAAAGAGCCAGAGTGGAGAGCTGTCATTGATCATATGAGACAGGATGGTCTTGGAGAACTCAGTGGGGGAGATAAATTATTAGTAAGACTGAATTATCACTGGCATGAAGGATGCCCCAGACTAGCCTGAGCAAAGCTTAAAAACAAGCCTTAAAGGGATCAACTGAGTCACATGTTGCTTAAATTATCTGCCTAAACAAAGCCAAATACTCTAAATAAATGCACAAAACCTAGACACCCAACAACATAATGTGCATAGTGTCTAGCACTTGATAAAAAAATTACTAGACCAACCAAGTGTCTAGCACTTAATAAAAAAATTACTAGACCAACCAAGTATCAGGAAAGTGCAATCACATTCTTTAAGTCAATAGACAGAGACCCAGGAATGACAGAAGATGAACCGGCAAATAAGGATATTAATACTAATGGAGTTTTTTGTAACCACCCTCAAATATTAAAGAAAAACATGAACATAATGAGAAGAAAATGGAAGATAAAAAAAAAAGAACTCAGTGGAACTTGTAAAGTGAAAAATGTAGTATCTGAAATAAAACATCCACTGAATGGAAATCACATAGGATTAGACACTGTAGAAGAAAATAACAATAAACTTGAAGATGTAAAATTTGGATCTATTTCAACTGAAGCACATAAAAGACTGAAAGGACAGCAGAATCTTGATGACCTTGTGACAGTAGTAAACATTCTAGCGTTATGTGTCATTGTAGTCCCAGAACAAAACGAGAGATGGAGACAGAAAAATCACTGAAGGAATAAGGGTCAAAAGTTTTCCCAATTTGATACACACCATAAACTCCTACAACCAAGAGCTCAGTTAACCTCAAGAGAGAGAAAAACACAGACAGGTGTGGTGGCTCATGCCTGTAATTCCAGCACTTTGGAAGGTCGAGGTGGGTGGATCACCTGAGGTCAGGAGTTCAAGACCAGCCTGGCCAACATGGTGAAGCCCTGTCTCTACTAAAAATACAAAAAATAGCTGGGTGTGGTGGTGGGCACTTGTAATCCCAGTTACTTGGGAGGCTGAGGCAGGAGAATCACTTGTACTTGGGAGGCAGAGGTTGCAGTGAGCCAAGATCATGCCATTGCACTCCAGCCTGGCAACAAAGATGAAATCCTGTCTAAAAAAACAAAGAAAAGAAAAGAAAAAAGAGAGAAAAACACATATACCAATGCATATCATAATAAAAATCCTATAAAATCCTATAAAACAGCAATAGAGGTAAAATTTAAAAACCAGAGTTTAGGAGAGTGGGGAGACACATTTTATAACAAGCAACAAAAATATAAATTACCAAGGACTTTGTGGTAGGCAGAATAATGGCCCTCTAAAAATGTCCATGTCCCAATCCCCAGTTGTGAATATGTTATATTACATGGGAATATAATATAATAAATTTAGGGGGAATTAATTTATTAATCTCAGCTGCAAACATATTATATGACATGGGAATATAATATAATAAATTAAGGGGGAATTAAAATTGCATATGGAATTAAGGTTGCTAATCAGCTGACCTTAAAATGAGAAGCTCATCTTGTATTATACCTCGTTGGCCCAATGCAATCACTGGGTCCTTGCAAGTCAAAGAGAAAGGTAGGAGCATTAGCATCAGAGCGATACATCACAAGGAAACAAGGAAACCTCAACCAGCTATGGCTAGCTTGGAAGACAGCTGGAAGCCATAAACCAAGGAATGTGGGCAGCTTCTAGAATCTAAAAAAAGGCAAAGAAATGTATGCCCTAGATACTCCAAAAGGAACACAGCACTGCTAATATAATTTTTGTCCATTTTGAGTTTCTGACTTGAAGAATTACAAGATAATAAATTTGTATTGTTTTAAGCTATGAAGTTTGTGGTAATTTGTTACAGCACTAATGGAAAACTAATATAGATTCCTTGTCAGAAACTATTCAAACACAAGACAAAAGAACAATATCTTAACTGCAGAAAATAAAAAAATCCTGTTAACTGAGAATGCTACATTCAGTAAGAATCTCTCTCAAAAATGGGAAATAAACGATTTCAAGAAAGCAATGGCTAAATAAAATTTTCCACCTGCAAATCTATGTAATGAGAAATGTGAAGGAAGTTATTCAGGCAGAACAAAAATGACACCTAATGAAAAGCTGGATCTATGCAAATGAGTGAAATAAACTGGAAATGCTAATCATGAGGATGAATATAAAATATAATTTTGTCATTTAAAAAATGTTTTAAGATGATGACTTAAATGCAAGTAGGAGCAATATATTGTTTTGGTTATATCATATGTAGACGTAAAATATATGACAATAACAGCACAAATAACAGAAGGGAGAATGAAAGTATACTGTTGGAGAGTTCTTACATCACCTGTGAGGCTGTATAACACTATTTGAAGATAGACTGTGATAAATTAAAGGGGCACAACACTAGAGTGACCACTGAAAATATTAAACAAAGATGTACAGCATATAAGCCAGTGGTGGAAATAACATGAGATATAGTTGACCTTCAATATCCCTGGAAGACTAGTTCATCTATGGTATCCCACAGATACCAAAATCCATGGATGCTAAAGTCCCTTACATAAAATGATATAGTATTTGCATATAACCTACACACATCCTCACATATACTTTAAATTATCTCTGTAATAACGTAAATGTCATGTAATATAAATAATATGTAAACAGTTGTTATGCTGTATTGTTTGGAGAAGAATGACAAGAAAATAAGTCTATACACATTCTACAGGTACAAAGATCCTTTTTTTTGTTGAAGTTTTTTGATCTGCAGTTGACCGAATCCACAGATGCAGAACCCACAGATATGAAGGGCTCATTATATTAAAAAATACTAATCAATAAGAAAAAGGGGAAAGAAAAAAAAGAAGGAAAACAATAGATGAAACAAATAGTAGACAAATATAAAGATCAAAAGTTAAACTCAACCCTATCATTACTATATTAAATGTAATTGTTCTAAATGCCCCCAATTAAAAGCCAGAGATTGTTTGGCTGGATCTGAAAAATAAGACTCAACTTTATGCTCTCTAGAAAAAGAAATTCACTTAAAATATAAATGCACAATTAGGTTAAAAGTAAAAGGATAAAATGCTATATTACATAAACACTAGCCATAATAAAGCTGAAGTTGCTGTATTAAAAATAGACAAATTAGACCTCAGAACAAGATATGTTATCAGGAAAAAAGGAGAAACAATACATAATGATAAAGGGATCAATTCAAAAAGAAGATATAACAATTCTAACTATGTTTGCATCCAAAAACAGAACTTCAAAATACATAATGCAAAAACTAACAAAAATAAAATGAAAGAAAGACAAAATTCCCAACTGACAAAACAGAAAGAAAAAATAGACAATCAAAAGTTGTAACTCGAGATTACAGCCTTCTTACTAACTGATAAATAAATTAGAAAGAAAATCAGTAAAGACATATTAAACAACACTATCAAAGCAATAGGGACATTTATACAAAACCCTGAAAACCTGACAGGTCACCCTTGCAGGTGGGGAATGAACTGGAGGGAATGGAGGCTTGAGACAGACATATCAATTGAGAAACTGTTATGATAATGTGGATAGCAAGTAGAAGGACATGTGAGATATAATCTAGAGTTAAGAATGCCTCTGAAGTTTCAGCCGGGTGCAGTGGCTCACACCTGTAATCCCAGCACTTTGGGAGGCCGAGGCGGGCGGATCACGAGGTCAGGAGATCGAGACCATCCTGGCCTACTCGGTGAAACCCCGTCTCTACTAAAAATACAAAAAACTAGCCAGGCGTGGTGGCTGGCGCCTGTAGTACCAGCTACTCGGGAGGCTGAGGCAGGAGAATGGTGTGAACCCGGGAGGCGGAGCTTGCAGTGAGCCAAGATCGCGCCACTGCACCCCAGCCTGGGCGACAGAGCAAGACTCCGTCTCAAAAAAAAAAAAAAAAAAAAAAAAAAAAGAATGCCTCTGAAGTTTCATGCTGGGAAATGGATGGGAATAGGAAAGTTCAAAAAGGTAAATATTTCGTTTGATGATTACAGCAACAAATATTCCTAAATGCATTGCTTTATTGATAAAAACACTTCCATGAATTTTATGAGATCCATCAAGTATGCCTTCTAACCATCTTCTGTGTTGCAGCTGTAACATCTCATTGCAGGTATGCCTGCTTTTATTTTGCTTTGCTTTACTGTGTTTTGTAGATAATTTTTGTTTTATTTTTATTTTGTTTGTTTTTTTACAAACTGAAGATCTGTGGCAACTGTGGTCGAATGGCTATTGGCACCATTTTTACAACATAATGTGCTTACTTTGTGTCATATCACTTTGGTAATTCTCACCGTATTTCAAACTTTCCCATTATTATTTTGTCTGTTATGGTGATCTGTGATCAGTGATCTTTGACGTATTTATTAAAATTGTTTTGGGGCACCACCAACTATGCCCACATAAGATGGCAAACAATCAATAAATATTGTATGTATTCTTACTTCTTCAACAAAAGGCTGTTTATCATCTCTTTTCCTCTTCTCAGCCTCCGTATTCCCTGAGATACAACAGTGTTGAAATTAGGCCAATTAATAACCCTACAATATTGAAATTAGGCCAATTAATAACCATGTAATAATTAATAACCCTACAGGCCTCTAAGTGTTCAGGTGAAAAAAAAAAGAGTTATATATGTCTCACTTTAAATCAAAAGTCAGAAATAATTAAGCTTAGTGAGTTAGGCATGTCCAAAGTGGAGAGAGAATGAAAACTAGTTCTCTTGCTTGAGACCGACAAGTTGTTAATACAAAGGAAAAGCTATTGAGGGAAGTTTAAAGTGCTACTTCAGTAAAGAAATGAATGACAAGAAAGCAAAAACAACATTACTGCTGATGGAAACATTTTTAGTGGTCCGATTAGATTATACCAGTCACAATATTCTCTTAAGCCAGTGCTTTGTCCAGAGCAAGGCCCTAGTTCTCTTCAATTGTATGAAGACTAAGAGAGGCGAGGAAGCTATAGAAGAAAAGCTTGAAGCCAATAGAGGTCAGTTCATGAAGTTTAAAGAAAGAAGCTGTCTCCATCACATAAAAGTGCAAGGTGAAGTACCAAGTGCTGAGGGAGAAGCTGCGGCAAGTTATCCAGAAGATCTAGGTAAGATAATTGAAGAAGGTGGCTACACTATAACAGACTTTCAGTGCAGGTAAAACAAGAAGCAGATGCCATCCAGGAGTTTCATAGCTAGAGAGAAGTCAATGCCTGCTTCAAAACTTCAAAGGACAGGCTGAATTTCTTCGTAGGGGCTAATGCAGCTAGTGACTTTCAGTAGAAGTGAGTGCTGATTGATCATTTCAAAAATCCTGGAGCCTATAGGAATTATGCTAAATCTACTCTGCCTGTGCTCTATAAATGGAAGAACAAAGCCTGGATGACAGCACAGCTGTTTACAGCATGGTTTATTGAGTGTTTTAGGCCCACTGCTGAGACCTACTAATCAGAAAAAAGATTCTTTTCAAAATATGACAGCTCATTGACCATGAACCTGGGCACCCAAAAGCTCTGATGGAGATGTTTTTAATACAAGAAGATTCATTTTGTTTTCATGCCTGCTAATGCAACTTCTATTTAGATCAAGGGGTGATTCCAACTTTGAAGTCTTACTATTTAAGAAATATATTTGATAAGGCTATAGCTGTCGCAGGTAGTGATTGATTCCTCTGGTGGATCCAAGCAAAATCAGTTGAAAACCATCTAAAAGGATTCATCATTCTAGATGCCATTAAGAACATTCTTGACTTATGAGAAAAGTTCAAAATAACAACATTAACAGAAGTCTGGAAGAAGTGGATTCCCAACCTCACAGATGACTTGCAGGGGCTCAAGTCTTCAGCAGAGGAAAGAACTACAGAAATGGTGGAAACAGCAAGAAAATGAGAATTAGAAGTGGAGCCTGTGGATGTGACCAAAGTGTGGCAAATTGCTCATGATAAAATTACTCATGATAAAATTGCTCATGATAAAATTACTCATGATAAAATTGCTCATGATAAAATTTGAACGGATGAGGAGTTGCTTCTTCTGAATGACCAAAGGAAGTCATTTCTTGAGATGGAATCTACTCGTGTTAAAGATGCTGTGAACATTGTTGAAATGACAAGAAAAGATTTAGAACATTAAATTTAGTTGATAAAGCAGCAGTGGGGTTTGGGAGGATTGATTCAAATTTTGAAAGAAGTTCTACTGTGGGTAAAATGCTATCAAATGGCATTTCACGCTACATAGAAATAGTTAGTGAAAGAAGAATCAATTGACTCAGCAAACTTCATTTTTGCCTCATTTTCAGAAACTGCCACAGCTACCCCAAGATTCAGCAAACACCACTCTGCCCTGTCAGCAAGCAGCCGTCAACATGGAAGCAAGACCCTCCACCAGCAAAAAGATCCCAACTTGCTGAAGGCTAAGACGATTGTTAGCATTTTATTATTATTATTAATTTATTTATTTTGAGCTAGAGTCTCACTGTCACCCAGGCTGGAGTGCAGTGGCGAGATCTTGGCTCACTGCACCCTCCGCGCCTCCTGGGTTCAAGCGATTCTCCTGCTTCAGCCTCCTGAGTAGCTGGGATTACAGGTGTGCACCACCACGCTGGGCTAATTTTTTTTTAGTAGAGGCGAGGTTTCACCATGTTGGTCAGGCTGCTCTCGTATTCCTGACCTTGTGATTCATCCACCTCGGCCTCCCAGAGTGCTGGGATTACAGGCATGAGTCACAGTGCCTGGCTGATTGTTAGCATTTTAAAAAATATTTTTAAATTAAGGTATGTACATCATTTTTAAATGTATAATGCTACTGCATACTTAATAGAGTACAGTATAGCATAAATGTAACTGTTATATGCACTGGGAAACCCCGAAATGCATGTGACTTGCTTTATTGCTTTACTGTGGTGGTCTGGAACCAAAACTGAAATATCTCCAAGGGAATGCCTGTCTACAAGCTTTCAAAACCTCCTTAAAAAAATAGAAATTCTTCCTCCAAAAGTGATTTAGGTTTGGTTTTCCTTTAATATACAATACATCTCTATAGATTTTATACCTATTTCTTATATATAAACAAAGTATATCTAATAAATGTATACAAAATATATAATGTATTCCACCTGTAAAAATATAAGCAGAAACTTTATAAAGAAAAAAATAAGGAATCATTGGAGGAAAAATACTTGCTACTACTCATTTCTTCCCTATCATATTTCAGAAATCACTAATTACTCATGCTACTCTTTCAAGCCCAAGAATTCAGGTAAGATCTAAGATTTATCCTCAAAACACAGCTCCATTAAGCCAGTATCAATCTGTCAGATTTGGCACATGAAATGAGACTATTTGCTATATGAGTTAGATGACTTTTCTCATAAGTTTTTGTTTATTTGTTTTTTGAGATGGAGTCTCTCTCTGCCACCCAGGCTAGAGTGAAATGGCACGATCTCGGCTCACTGCAACCTCTGCCTCCCAGGTTCAAGCAGTTCTCCTACCTCAGCCTCCCAAGTAGCTGGGATTACAGGTGCCCACCACCATGCCCAGCTAATTTTTGTATTTTTATTACAGATGGGGTTTCACCATGTTGGCCAGGCTGGTCTCAAACTCCTGACCTCAGGTGATTCACCCACCTCGGCTTCCCAGAATGCTGGGATTACAGGTGTGAGCCACCACGCCCGGCTGACCTTTCTCATAAGTTAACGTGGTTTAGCAATGTTTCACTTAGATTTTATTCATGCACAGCAGAGAGGGGTAATTACGCCAACGCCCTCCACTGTGTGACACATCTCTGCCTCACAAGTGTTGCTTATCTTCAGAGTAGACTCAGGGCCATAGACAACCTACAACAAACACACTCAACTCTTATTTCCCTAATGATCCAAATGCCCAAGTAACATGTAGTCAGAACATGCGTCAAGCAGAAAATTAATAAACTGACAGATTTTAGACATTAACCAGAAAACATCATAATTTTAAATGGTGCAATTTAATATCTTCTGACTATTTACTTCTGAATCAACACATTGGTATTTCTTAGGTAACCATACAAATGGACCCTTGGGTTTTATTATAACAGAACTGCTTTAACAAAATTTAAAATTTTTAAAGTGCTAGTCTTGAACTCGGCTGACTTTTCTTCAAAAAAACTGGAAGATTCACGTCAGTCACTAAAGAATGTAATTGAGGTTCAGCTACAAGAACATAAGCATTTGGTCAGGATTTTTCATCATGGCAGAACCTATCCAAGTACCCAGAACCTAAGGAAGTTTCGAGAGCTTAGACTTCACCATGAAAATATATGCAATTAATTTTGTATTATCTAACATGAAGGGCAAATAAGGTATATTTAAAAAATACACTTTAGGTCAGGGGCAGTGGCTCACGACTGTAATCTCAACACTTTGGAAGGCCAAGGCGGGAGTATCACTTGAGGTCAGAAGTTCAAGAACAGTTTGGCCAACATGGTGAAACCTCGTCTCCGCCAAAAAAAAAAAAAAAAAAAAATTAGCTGGGCATGGTGGCATGTGCCTGTAATCCCAGCTACTCAGGAAGCTGAGGCAGGAGAATCGCTTGAACCCAGGAGGTGGAGGTTGCAGTGAGTCGAGATCCCGCCGCTGTATTCCAGCCTGGGCAGTAGAGCAAGACTCCTTCTCCCAAAAATAAATAAATAAATAAATAAATAAATATACATTTTAGATCTTTTATGCAGTTTAAAATATATTAGCTCTATATTTTAAACATACATAAACTGTAATGAGTAGTCACACACTTTAACAATTTATTATACTAACGTGATTCAATCTTTTCCAGAAGACTGAAGGTTACTATCAGGTTGTTGGTGATTATACGGTAACAGAATGGCAGTGATGAGGAAAAGTGAGACCTGTTAGGAAACGGTCAGCCTAAGGAAAAACAGTGATGATTTGGGGCTGAGATAGGTTGATGCAATGGGATTAGAGTGGAGTGGACACATGTGAGTAAAGCCGTAGGACTTAACAACGATGAGGTAAGGAAAGCAAGGACAGCAAAGGCATAGGAGAAAAGGAGGCATCAAGAAAAAGGCTAATACTGCTTTCGACCCAGCAGCTCAACGTTTCGGACAGTACAGTACCAAATGTTAACTGTGAAACCTACACACATGTTTTTACTATAATCTTTTGCTTTTGAAAGCAATGTTTTAGAAAGAAGGTTGGTAAGTAGAGAAATGAGCAAATACGTTTGGGTGCATTTTTATAGTGAAATACTATGAAGTCATTTTACTAATGTACAATTATTTTAAATATATTTTAATTGAAAAAAACAAGATAGACTTCTAATTTCAACAATACTATAGGTATCAAAAAGCTTCAGAACAAAGAACACAAAAAAGCTGGGGTAAAGTAATATTGAATGCATGGCTGAGTTGGAGAGAAAATAAGGAAAATTCTCTGAGGCCATAAAAACAAACAGGAGCAGGATTCCAAAGAGGTGTAAGCCAGCACTTCCTCGGGGCATCACTAAACCCGGCAACCTAGAACTTTAGTTTTAAGGGCCATATGGGAAAATTCTGAACAGGCCTCGAATCGTCCTACATAACCACACAGGCATCTTAAAACAAGAAATTGAAAAGAATCACCCCACTAAATTAGGCATTAAGGAAATGCATCCACCTCACCAGTGGCTCTGGGGGAAGGGGAAACCCTGTCACATAAGAATGCCTTACCCGTCATGTGCAACCACACTGCATTAGGCCCCAAACGCCCAATGTGTGATCCTAACATGCAAGGCAAGGATTTATTTTAAAATGGTTTTGGTTGGTAGTGCCTGCTGATGATTAGCCAAAACAAACATATGGAGAAACAGAAAAACATAAAAGATCCTGAGGGAAAATTTAGATTAGAAACAAAGCAACAAAAATTGGACCCAAGTAGAGTTGTCAATGCAACAAGGGAATAGAGAAATCAGAGGCCTCCAGGCGGTGAAAGGAATTTACTTTGAACCCAGAATTTTATAATTAGCAAATCTGTCACTAAAAAACAGGCTTGATATAAAGATATGTTCACACAGACAAAATCAGAATTTACAATCCGGAGTTCACACCCAAGCAACTTTTCAAGGGTGTACTTGAGAAAGAAGAAAAATAATCTTAGAAGGCGGTATAATATGAAGGAATCGTGAGCAAAGACAATGGTATTGGTTACATTTAAACCAAAAATGAATATATAAAATAATAATTCTATATTTTAGGGGTAACAGACAATATAAAATGAAACTAAAACAATGGAAAGGAATGGCATTTAAGTGGTAAGATTAGCATTAAAACATGCTAAGAATTTGTTTAGAGGGAAGTAAAAACAGCAACTTTAGACTTTGTTAAATAATTGTGTTAACAGAAAAATATTGCTTGTTCTCACTTATATGTGAAATCTCAACTAAAAACAAAACCCAAAACTTGCATACCTAGAAACAAAAAGTACAAATGGCAGGAGGTTGAGGGAAGTGGGGAGATGGAGGTGAAAGGGTATAAAATCGTAGCTATGTAGCGTAAATATGTCCAGAGATCTATTCAGCAGTACGCAGGGTGCGCATGCGTGCACACACGGTACCCATGTGAAATGATAAAATATGTTAATTTGCTTGATGAATCACTTTACTCCGTGTGTGTATACATATATATAAACATTGTGTTGTATACTTTATGCAATAAAAAGAACTATATCAGTATATCAGAGGTAGGCACTAAAACAATAAAGATATAGAATATCACTTGAAAGTAGTAGGGGGGAAAATGAAATGATACAAAACCTCCAATCAATTTGTGTTAATTTGTTTACAAAGATGGCCAAAATATTTATTTCGACTCCTCTAATTACGCCCCTTTGTGAAATGACATTCCTACTCTTTCTGTCCATATTACACTGAAGGTACAACACAGTGCAAAATGACCAGAAAAAAGGAAGAAAAAAGAAACTAGGAAGCAAATACATACATACATACATACATACATACATAAAACTGTCATTATTCACAGTGATATCTCCAGAAAAAAAATTTTTAAATCTCAAATTGTTAAATTAATAAGAGAGTTTAACAAGTTTGTAAGATGTAAGCTATTTGAATTTTACATATCTTCAAAAACAGTAAATGCAGTTCACAAAATATAAACCAAAATGAGGTCTTTAGGAATATTTCTACAAAAACATATGGAAATCTTAAAGAAATTTTAAGCTTTTTAGGCAGATATTAAAGGAAACATAAATAAATGCTAGTCTGTACCATGTTCATAGATAGGTACAAAATCGCAGCTATGTAGCGTAAATATGTCCAGAGATCTATTCAGCAGTATGCAGGGTGTGCACGCGTGCACACACGGTACCTATGTGAAATGATAAAATATGTTAATTTGCTTGACGAATCATTTTACTCCGTGTGTGTATAGATCAGTTCTACTCAGTCTGATCTATAGCCTATGTAACTGTGTCAGAATCCTAATAGATTTTTTTGGTGGAACTTAACAACTTAATTATTAAATTATATAGCAGAATAAATTACCAAGAGAAGCATAAATCTAAAGAAGGTGGGAATCTAGCCTTTTCACAGTTCAAGACTTATTAGAAGTTTACAGTAAATAGGATAGTAACAGGTTTTGATATAAGGATAAATAATGGAAATAGGCTAATGCAATAGTATAGGGAAAACCCAAGAAAGCCTCATACATATATGGAAAGTTCCTACATGATAGAAATGGTACAGTATATTACAGAGAAAATGGCTTATTCCTTACACGGCACTAAACAACTAAAACAGCAATATCCATATGACATAAAATTAAATGTGATTCCTATTGCAGACCATAGATAAAAATGAATTTCAAATAGACAGAAGGATTAAATGTGAAAGCAAAACTATAAAATTTCTTGGGAAAATAAAGAACATTATCTTTACAAACTTATAGAAGGAAAGGATTTCCATTTTTTTTTTTTTTTTGGAGATGGAGTCTCGCTCTGTTGCCCAGGCTAGAGTACAGTGGCGTGACCTCCGCTCACTGCAAACTCTGCCTCCTGGGTTCACGCCATTCTCCTGCCTCAGCCTCCCAAGTAGCCGGGACTACAGGTGCCCGCCACCATGCCCAGCTTATTTTTTGTATTTTTAGTAGAGACGGGGGTTTCACCGTGTCAGCCAGGATGGTCTCGATCTCCTGACCTCGTGATTCACCCACCTCAGCTTCCCAAAGTGCTGGGATTACAGGCGTGAACCACCACACCCGACCAGATTTCTTAAATAAAGCAAAAATTATGCACCATCAAGAAAAACGTTGCTAGATATCACTACATAGAAAAAAAGAACTTTTTAAAATCAATAGTCAGTAAAAGAAAAATGAAAAGACAAGCTCCAAAGTGGGAGGGGGACTTGGGAAAATTTATCTGACCACATTTTAATGTCCTAAATATATAAAGATGTCCTCATAACTTAATAAGTAAAAGACAAGTTATTAAAAAACAGCCAAAAGACTCACAAAGGCATTACAGAGAAACGGAAACAACTATAAATGTGTGAAAACAAATGATTTCTCAAAAATCATCAAGAAAATGCAGATGAAAACCTCCATGAAGTACCATTTTAAGGAGTCAATTGGGTCAAAAACAACTAAAAAACATAAAATCAAAGAACTCAGTGCTGGTAAAGATTGAACACAATTGGAACTCTGCTGATAGAAGTGCAGATGAGAACTCATCATTTTTAAAACACTTTGGTTTACCTCCGAGGCTGAAGATTCACATGTCCCCTGCCTCAGCAGACCTCCTAGGTTTGCAACACAAAAAGGGAGTATGGATGTGGATCAGGAATTGTGAACACAAATGTTCATATAAGTAGTTTCCATAATCAATAAAAAAGAGATAGAGGGCCAGTCTTGGTGGCTCATGCCTGTAATCCCAGCACTTTGGCAGGTCGAGGCGGGCAGATCACCTGAGGTGGGGAGTTCGAGACCAGCCTGACCAACATGGAGAAACCCCCTCTCTACTAAAAACACAAAATTAGCCAGATGTGGTGGCGCATGCCTGTAATCCCAGCTACTTGGGAAGCCGAGGTGGGAGAATCGCTTTAAACAGGGAGGCAGAGGTTGCGGCGAGCCGAGATCGCGCCATTGTACTCTAGCCTGGGCAACAAGAGCAAAATTCCGTCTCAAAGGAAAAAAAAAGGGATAGAATAGGATAGATGATCTGTGCTATTATAGTCCTAAAATAGAGTTAAAATTAATGAGATAGAACCACATGCAAAAACATGAAAGAATTTCAAAAACCATGCTCAGTGGAGAAAAAACTAAGTTGCAGCAGATTACGCTTATATTTCCAGTCACACAAAGTTCCTAAAATTATAAACAATACATTGGTTATGATTTACATTTTTGGCAGAACTATAAAGAATAAACACTGGAATGATAAATAGAAAATTCAGGATAGTGGTCATCTCTGAAGGGGACACAGGTATAAGACTGGGGAAAGATAAACGGAAGAGCTGACTGACAGATATGGATCATATTCTATTCTGTGCGCTGGGTGTATATGGCTATTGGGATAAATCTTTATATCTCATTTAGGTTATAAGATATACATACACATCTATAATACAAGCTTGTTTTTGTTATATAAATTAGCATGTTTGCAGCTGAGGTTTTACAAGGTAACACTCCGCCTTCTTGTTTCAGCTCTTACACTGTGAAAAGTGTCCTTGTCACCATTTATTTTGTGCCACATTTTCCACATCTTTGTGGGATTTTTGGTAATTTCACTATTCTAAATGGCCCCCAAGCAGAGTGCTCAACTGCTATCTAGCGTTCCTATGTGCAAGATGGCTGTGATGTACCTTATGGAGAAATACATGTGTTAAGTAAAGTTCATTAAGGCACGAGTAACAGTGTTTCTAGCCAAGAGTTCAACATTAATGAATGAACAATATATATTAGATAAGCTGTCATTAAACATAAACACACATAAGACAAAGTTATGAGTGAATCAGTTGACAAGAATATGACCATAGGCTTGAAGGCACCTAACCTTGTATTTCCCTATAGGAGCAATGGTTCTGTATTCACTAAATCAGTGTTCAGAGTGACTCTATAAAACCTGACTACAGAAAATGAAGAGAATTGGCTGCCTCATAAAAATAGTGTAAGAATAACAAAATGTTATATTTTTGTGTTCAACATAAAATGAATATAGTACAAGATTTTATAAGTATGGGTGCATCTAAAATATATACACATGCATATATGTTATCTCTATATTATAGAAAATATAAAACAAAGAAATATAAAATATTTCATAATGGAAATGGAAAGACAAAAGGCAGAAAGACATATAGAGCATGTAACCACTAGTAAAAACTAAATAAATACAAATATGTGTGTGTATATATGTATGTATGTGTGTGTGTATATATACACATAGGTATATACACACATATATACATATATACACACATATACATATATACACATATATACATATATACACATATATACATATACAGCAACGCTGCTACTCATGCCACACACATATATATCTACACACACATACATATGTATGTGTATATATACCACTATGAGTATATCTATACATACATATGTATGTGTGTGTAGATATATACGTGTGTGTGTATGTATGTATGTGCATATATATATATACTTATAGTGGTATATATACACATACGTGTGTGTGTGTATGTATATATATATATGCACACACATGCTTATCCATGCAAATTATCTCTGGAAGGCTAGAAATGAAATACAACATTGGTTAAAATAGAGGATAGTAATAGTGAGAAGACTTACATTCCATTATGGTCCTGTATTTTATAAGATACATGCACTATTTAAATATTCCCATCACTCATTCACAGAGAAATGAAGAATGAGGCCCAGCTTTCTGTCTTAGACAATCACATGGGTGGTAGCACTATTTCCAATGTTACAGAACACAAGCGGGGCAGAAGAACTGAGACGCTTGTGTTGAATGGACAGTCATTCCTTCATTCATTCATCGGTGAAGTAAATCTTGGGAGTCTGTGACGTACTAGGTGCGGAAGACACAGCATGGAACACATTGTGGAGATATGTAGTGTGAGGTGCCGGTGGGAGCATCCGAGTGGAAATATGCAGGAGGTGGTGGTTAGGGACTCCCATATGGAATCGATTCCCCATCACTCCTCAGAGGCTCTTCGATCAAGTCTCATCTACGGTTGTATAATGAATGATTGTGGCTGCTGGAAATCTAACCCTCAGAAAGAACTGGTGATATAAACTATTTTTCTTTCTAGAAGAATCACTTCAAATTCATGCTTCTCAAATGTTAAGAGTGGCAGGAAAGGTACCTTTAAAATGGAATCATCATTTGTCACCACAACAGGGGAAAGAGCTTTGTCCGTCTGGTTCATGGTGTCTGCACGAATGTTTCACTAATACAAAAGTGTATTCACTTGGCAGTCCAGTTATTAGTGACTTTTGAGTTTAATTGATTATCTTACATGGGATTTCATCTGTATTTATGGTTTCTAACACCTGACACCACAAAACTGCCCTATCTGGGTCTCTTACTATATTACAATGATTTTTAAATTAAAATACTGCTCCAGCCTCCTTTAAAAGATCTTGATTCCAGCATGACTTTGCCATCTATTGTATTTCAGTCAAGTAATGAGCCTTCTGAGAATTTGTTTCTTCGTCATAAAATGAGGATAATAATGGCTGCTCGGACTGACCTAAAGAGTCATGAAACTAAAATTGCATGGAGTATAAATGGCTTTGCTTCATTCTTCAGCACAGCAGAAATAGTATTAAGGCTTAATAATTGTTATCCTACGACCTTTTTTTCCTCCCCACCCGCACACCAGAGATTTACTGAATCCCCCACTTTCCCTTAAAGCACAATTACCCACCCAAAGTGGCAGAGGCAGGGGACTCTCCCAGGCTTGCTCTTGCAGCCTGGGCCAGCATGACCAGCATGGGGACACCTGAGCCATGAGGCAGGAGGCGGGCTGGGGGGCACAGGGGACGCAGGGGTGGGGGACAAGGTAGTACAAGGGCAGAGCCTCTGGCTGGAAGTTCTGAACCCCCAGTATAAAGGGAAAGGAGAAAAAGAGTGGGGGATATGTAGAGCTGGCAGGACCCCGAGAGCTTCACAGGCAGGTGGGGGAGTATACACAGAATGAAAAGAGGGTAAAACCAGCCCTTAGGATGCAGCGTCTGTCCTGGGTCTCAGGGAACACTTGCACAGGCGTGCACACGAGACAAGAAGTTCCTGCTGAAAGGGGCAGGAGCCAGAGACCTGCCCTCATTCAAGCTTAAAACTGGGAGGGGCTAAGCAAGGGCTCAGACCCAAGTCCTGCCATTTACCAGCAGGGCAAGTGTTTTGGTTTTTCTCCAAAAGGGAAATTTAAAAATCTACAGAAAATCACACCAAAATTTAAATATCGATAACAAATCACACCAAATTCATAATGGTAAAAGTGGTTTGCTTAAAAGACAATCATGCTTCTTTTTCAACATTAAATGGTCAATGAAGGAAGATTATACCAAAAAATCAAACATACCTGTTTTCATTACTGGAAAAAGTGTCTTCATCATATTTTCAGAAAAAGACAGAAGTACAACATGAAACATGCTCCCCCTGCGTAGAGAGTACTGCTCCATATTCCTTTCTGAGAAAGATCCTCACTTCTGCTAGGCTTTTCAGTCTTTGGCACAGTTAACAGCCACTGCTTTCACCATCTCTTTGTTCTCAAGTATAGCATTACCAATACTAGAGACTGTATATTTAAGAGCTGGGGTTTCAACATTCTTTTAATTATAAGCATGTGATTACAGATTTATGCATTTTCATTGTGGTTCTGTTCCCCTAGTTCAGCCACAATTTACCATGCTTAGTTTAAAGAAGAAATGTTTGGGAAAAGGCAGGGGTAGAAGTATGAAGAGCAAGGTCAGTGAAAAATCCTATTAGCTATTTTTGATTTATAAAACCACGGTAGGGACTTTATGTAATAGCATGGAGAGAACCCCCGACTCCTTTTAAAAAAAAATTGCCATTTGTCCAAAAAACAGTTGAGCTTAAGTTTTAAGATATACACTTATCAAAATGTACCATATGATTAAAAAGGCACTGAAGGCCAACAAAGGAGACCCAGGCTTGTATTTCTCTCCCAGAGATTTCAGCATGAGCAGATCCATACATAAAGGTCATCCATTCCATCTAAGGTTCTTTATAGTTCAGCGATAACATGGTTTTTGTGTGTATACTTTGTCGAAAATACAAATTAGATTCAAAAATAAAGAGAGAGAAAAAAGGAAGGAGTGTGCTGAGTTCTGAGAGATATATTACAAAACATGAGTCCCCAGTGATCACATTTATTTCATCTTTCTGTATCCCACATTTTCTGCTATTAAAAAAAAAAGAAAATTTTAACACCAAACTGCAAATAAATGCTGAATGACCATCTGGAGATTAAGAATTAGTTGTCTTCATCTCACATGCACAAAAACAAAACCATCACATATGTTGGTTTTGTGACAGAAAAATCCTATGTCACATATGGTTTCTTGTCACATATGTGACAGAAAATAGAGATAAGCTAAGTTACAGTAACTCTGATTAAAGAGTTCGGTCCAACACGTATGCATCAGTTATAGTTGTCCCGCAGTAAGATCTGTGCACTCCAGTTCTTTGCTTCTATGTTAAAAGCTCAGAAAATCAGTGTCTGCTCATGCCAATCCAAGAAACATGTTCCGTCCACTGACCTCCACCTTCATATCCACAAGCCTAGATGTTGTTCAGTCCTCATTTACTCAGTGCATTTGAACATGTGCTACTATGAATATTTGCATTTGCTCTTTTCTGAAACTCTTCCCGATTCTGACTTCCGTAACAAAAGAATCTGTCAATTTTCTTCCTATTACCTCACTACTAACCTGGTTTTCCTCTGTCCATCCTAAAAATGTTATTCTCCTCCAGCACACTATCCCTGGATCTATTTTTTCTTATCCTCCTAGGTGACCACATCCATGCAAGAATAACCTTGCTTAAGATGCCCAGTCCTCAATCTCAGATCTCTATGCCAAGTCTAGCTCATATATGCAACTGTCCACTGGGGATGCCCACTTGCATGTTTACATATGGGTAACCATGCCAACCATTCAAATCTTTCCCTCCATGCGTGTTCTCTATCTCAGTGATTAGTACCCCCACTCACCCAGATACTCAAACCTAAAATCTAGACACCTACCCATCATCTCCTTGTCCGTTTGGTTCTATCTTTTTATTATCCCTCACAGCTATTCTGTCTTCAGCACCATCACTGCTCTTCTCTCTTCAGCACCATCACCACTTCCTTAGTCCAAGGCCTTCTCATTGCTTTACCAGCGTACCATAACGATCTTAAAAGTGGTCTCCTGCTTCCAAGTCTGATCTGCCCCCACTGATCCCTTGATCAATGGGAAACTGTTGCTCCCCAAGAGCAACGTCTGCTCCCCAAGACTTCTGGATGAAGCCTAAGTCCCTCAGCCAGGAATATATGTTCAGCCTCATCACACTCTACTCCCTCCCACAACGCAACTACCAACTTGCTTGTGTCCATTTCTTTGTGTTGTATTTTTTTCCTTCTGTAGTTTACACTCTCTCACCCTCCAATCATTCCTCTAATAATCAAGTATTACAGTCACTAAAAAGACTTGTCCTCTCCACAGGTGTATATTTAGCACCCCTCTTATAGTTTCACGCTCTGTAAGATGGAGTACATCTGAGTGCTGTTGAAGGAATCAAGCCCAGAAGGAAAACATACAACTGCAGTTGAGAGAGAAAGGGGAGGTAACTCTAGGAGTGGATTCCTGGATAAAAATAGGAGTATCAGGTCCAGAGCATGTGGGTAAGGATCTGCCTTTAATGAGAGCAGGACTTTCCTTCTCTTGTAGTGAAAGATGCACAGAAAGTACAGATTCAGATGCTGTTGGTTTGCAGAATGTGATGGTGGGTAGGTGTGGGAGCTTCTGTATAATCACGTAACTGTTTCTCATTGGGGTTTAAGGTGAGGTTATCATTAGAGACATAGGTAAATGGAATAGGAAGATTGTGAAGATTTGGGAAGGGATGATATAAACGAATCTCAGAAATAGAGAAAGCTCAATTTGCAAGGGAAATCTAGTAACACTGTCGAGAAAAATATGAGTTCTGTCAGTGGGTTCATGAATTTAAAGTGACAACTAGTCAGTGTCCTTGTAAGGACCTTCCTACAAACAAAAATGATCAGCTGCTCAATACTGTGGTGCAAATATGGAGAAGGCAAAGAGATGAGCTTAATGAGGGTTGCTGGACCTATGCCCGTGAGCAAGACAGCGTACACTGTACTGCGCATTGTTCTGGGTATGGGGTTACAGCAAGAAGCAAAGCAAAATTGCCTTCTTAATGAAGCTTATACTATCGAGGGACAACTAAATGATGCAGTTGCAGACAGTGATAAGTGTTATGAAGAACATAAAGCTGGGTGGTGGTCAGAACAATTTTTGAGTGAGTATATTCTCAATTCTCCTAAGGAGAGTACAAATCTAGCACCTTTACAAACAATGAATGCCTTACAACAGTAGGGCTACATTCTCTAAATCTACCTCTTTTAGGGCAGAGGTGAGAGATGTTCCCAGTGAGGAGGTGTTTAAACACAGACCATGAAATCTTGGCTTCAGTAGAACTAGGAAGATAGAGAGGGAAAATTGAATGGGTTGCAGGGCTAGATGAATTCCGTAAGACTCTTAGAGTGTGGGATCACCGACCACGCAATAGCTGAATTACAGGGATAAGAGATGTTTCTGTTATACAGAGGCAGCTAATGCAATACAGACACTTGGGCAGTATCGGGCATAGTTTCTTGAATTGCTCAAGAGATTTTAGATTTTGAGGATGAGGCACATTAAAAAACACTTTGCTTGTATATACAAAAATATAATCATACCCATATAAATGAATCTAAGCACAGAGGCTGATGTAAGAATACTATTATTGATGGAAGCCTAGTTATAAGCAAAGATTTGGCATTTGTTTGTGCTAAGATGGTATTTTCTTTAGCTTATAATTTTAATTTTAGAATCATGTCCTGACCCCTTAAACTAGAAGAAACATGAGGGCAAAGGAATTGGCTACATCCTTAAAAATTTACCTTTATTTTAAATTTTTGAGACAGAGTCTTGCTCTGTCTCCCAGGTTGGAGTGCAGTGGCATAATCTCAGCTCACTGCAATCTCTGCCTCCCAGGTTCAAGTGATTCTCATGCCTTCGCCTCCTGAGTAGCTGGGAATACAGGTGTGCACCACCATACCCAGCTAACTTTTGTATTTTTAGTAGAGATGGGGTTTCAGGCTGGTCTCAAACTCCTGGCCTCATGTGATCCGTGCACCTCAGCCTCCCAACGTGCTGGGATTATGGGAGTGAGTCACTGGGCCTGGCCTTAAAAATTTATTTGAAGGGAAGTAATACGGTTAGGCTTTGTGTCCCCACTCAAATCTCATCTTGAACTGTAATACCTATAATCCACATGTCATGGGAGAGATGAGGTGGAGGTAATTGAATCATGGGGGCAGTTTCCCCATGCCGTTCTTATGATACGGAGCGAGTTCTCACGAGATCTAATGGTTTTTTCATAAGGGGCTCTTCCCTCTTCGCTCAGCACTTCTCCTGCCTGCCGCCTTGTAAAGAAGATGCCTTGCTTCCCCTTTGTCTTCTGCCATGATTGTAAGTTTCCTGAGGCCTCCCCAGACTTGCTGAACCGTGAGTCAATTAAACATCTTTTCTTTATAAATTACCCAGTCTCGGGCAGTTCTTTATAGCAGTATGAAAATGGACTAGAACAGGAAACATATTTGGAACTCCATTGTTTCCCTACATGTTATTGAAAACAGCTTTGAGAGTGACTATGCTTAAAGTGAGACTTTTATTCTTTCATATTATTAACACACTTATCTACACACATTTGATGTACACAGGTTTTTTTTCAAAAAAATTTCTGTTGTTGTTTATGTTGTTGTTATCACCTGTCTTCCAGGTAATGCAGAATGTAAGGTCCATTAAGACACATACATTTTCTCATTCACTGCTGTAAATCATACCCAACAGAATAGCTGGGCATATTGAAAGCATTAAAATAATTTTTAAATGAACACAGAAGAGCAGATGCAGAGAAGAAACAAAAAGGCAACTGAAAGTGGTGGAAGGGGTGCCATGAAGACTCATCTTGTTTAACTTAACAGCAAAAAGGTGAAGCATTTCCTACTTCTAAGAATACAGTATATAGGTTAGTATCCTTACAACATTGTTTTCATTTAACATGGAGAAGTATAAAAAAGAGTTAATATCTGAGTTTCGTAATAAGGAGGTTAAAAGATCTTCCTGGCTGGGCACGGTGGCCCATGCCTGTAATCCTAGCACTCTGGGAGGTCAAGGTGGGTGGATCACAAGGTCAGGAGTTCAAGAACAGCCTGGCCAACATAGTGAAATCCTAAAAATACAAAAATTAGCCGAGCATGGTGGCAGGTGCCTGTAATTGCAGCTACTTGGGAGGCTGAGGCAGGAGAATCACTTGAACCTGGGAGGTGGAGGTTGCAGTGAGCTGAGATTGCACCACTACATACCAGTCCAGTGACAGTACAAGACTCCGTCTCAGAAAAAAAAAAAAAAAAAAAAGAAAGGTTGTTAAAATCCAAAGAGATACTTACTTACACATTTAGTATGACTGGGCAATCCCATCTTTCCTACCAGGGAACCACTAGACAAATCCTAAACACCTCTAACTGCCTTTCAAATCATTATAAATGACTACCAGAGATATGATATTTGGCTGACAGTCTGTATTTTGAAAGCACATGTGTTGCAAAATATAATTTCACTATTCGGTATGGAAAACACCAGTCTCAATGCCTGGTCTATAAATTGTGGATTCGAAAGATTATATAATAAATCACATATAATGTGGCCAAGAATATGAGTGACACTTGTTTACATTTTGGATGTGAAATCCAGTGAATAGATTGATTGTTTTTTTGAATAAATCCTAGGATTAAGGATTCCTTTCTTCTTATACGACAAAAATGAATATTCTATGCTTTTACCCATATTATTTCCTGTTACATTTTTAAAAAATGTGCTACATACTCTTGACTCCACAAACCCACTAGATGGAAAAAGCACGATTCACTTTTATTCACTACTAAGAAAAAAGCACGATTCACTTTTATTCACTACTAAGAGTGGAATGAGTTTACAAAATGTTCCCTAATATTTACTACAGGACTAACGATTTCAGTCAAAGGATCCTTTAAGAATCAATGAATAGATTTTCCACTCTAAGTTATGAAGACCACGGAATTGGAAAATGACATTCACCTTGATTTATGAGTTTCACCAGAGTTGTGTTTCAATCTTCACAATTATCTTAAATGATTAAATAGTATTTTCCCGTCTTAAAAAAAGCTGTGCCTAACATTTAATCAAATTGTAGTATGACTAATTCATTGTAAGTCATCATTAATGACATTTGAACAACCTATAACAAAATAAAGTATGGAGCCAATCTTCAGAGTTTTCTTGGCCTCAGTCTCAAGCCATGTCAGCCTCTAGGAGAATTCCTGAAACAGAAAGAACTTTCCCAGAGCGTGGCATGATACAAATCTGATCTTCAGAGGAGATGGAACATTCCAAAGTTGAAATATTTTGAGTAGTAAATGCTTTGATATAATTATAAGTTTCAGTGATTTCAAACATCAAGACGTTTAATAGATGTTTTCCTCTTAAATTTTTTTTGTTTCTTTATTGTCTTCTAAAATTTTCCATCCCTGCCTATCTCCTAGAAATGCAGGAAGAGTCCATGAGATAATATTTATAACGTTTTTAAGCTCCCTGGAAGAAAGGTGTTGAATATCCAGAGGTATTGGTGTATCCCATTAAAAAACTGCAAATAATGCTCTGAAGATCTGAACAACATCAATATAGTCTGTTCTCTGGATACAATGTTTTGACAAGTCAAATAAATACCAGGTTGAAATGAGGTCATCAGCACAATTAAAATGTAAAATAATACCATCTAATTTTCTATCACAAAAAGCATAGAATTGTTAATGTCTTACAAAGATGAGTTATTTTAACTAATATCTAGTGTATTTACTGTCATGCAAGCAAACATTAATAATGAACATTATCCACAAAATAGCATGTTTATCAAATTGCTAGCCTCTTACAACTCTGTGACTCATAATTCAACTTAATCTGTTTTTCTGTAATGTCAAAATAAGCCCTTTAAAGCAATATGTATTTTTCAAACAATGCCTTTTACCTTTTTTTTTTTTTTTTTTTTTTTTTTTTCGCTGAAAGGGGAGAAAAACATAACACATCTCTTTGGAATTTACCTTGAATAATAAATTGTTCCATGTTCTCTTTAAAAGGCTGCATGTGCTCTTTTGAGGAGACCTGGTATACTTTCCCCGCTTCAACTTCACAGGCTGAAATTAGACAGAACATTATTTAGAGTGTCACACTGTTAGTGGAGCATTAAGGCAATTTTGAAAACATCTTAGCTAATGTTAGAAAATTCTGTTAACTCCCCTAATCAGCATATGTTCTGCACACATTTTGGAAACATCCAAATACGGACATGAGAAGCCGATGATCAAGGCTTCCTTTTAGAGGGCTGTAAAAAGAAATTGCGCAGAATTTATCATCTCAGTTTGATTATTCCCAAACCAATCAGTTGGGCATGTTATATAACCTCTAAATCTCAGTCTCTTCATCTGCAAAATGGGCATGATAGCAGAGCCTGCCTCACAGTGCAGTTATAAGGATCATATCTGTTAAGAGATGTAAAGTGTTAGAATAATGCCTGGCACAGAGTAAAGCAACATGTAACTATTTTCTATCATCATCATCATCATTATCAACTGACTGAAAATACAAGTTTATTCCTAAAGACCAAATTTCTGAAAAATAAAAAATAATAACATGGGTGGTAATGTTAGTACAGCATCTATTACATGTCAGATGCATTTTATCCATTATTTAACATAATCCTTAGAATTAAGCCCATAAAGCAGACATTATTACTTCCTTTTACAACTGAGAAAGTTAAGGCGCAAATAAGGCGCTAATTTGCTCAAGGGTCCACAGGTAATAAGCAGCACATTCATAACTGAAAGCCTGATCTAACACCAAAGTTTATCCTCTTTTCATGCCTGTGGAATCATGAATGCCTTAGGTAGCCTACAGATTCCACTTAGATTAATATCAAGAAGTACCTCTAAGAAGATTGCTGAAGAAATGTCTGCCATTATGGTGATAGCAAGAAACCAGAGCCAGTTAGGAAGTAATTCAACAATGAAAAGTACATATTTAAACACAAAACTTTGGATAGAACACATCTGATGGAAAAAAAAACACAAACAAATGCAAAACCTCTCACTACAGTTCTTAAGGTAAGGTTGCTGTTTCTCCCAGGAGACTCTGTCTGCATTTCTAATATATTTTCTTTCTTTTATAAAGCTGAAGTTTTCTCTTTTTTCCCTCCATGTCATTAGTTTAAGCATGGGAATCTAGGAAGGCTGTATTATTAGTGCACATTCTTCCCAGCAAATGTGGATGACTTTGGGCTTAGTAAAATCTAAGACCAGTGTAGGCAGATCCAGGGTTCTCCCTGCCTGTCTGCTTCTTATCCCTCACCTGTGCCCAGGTAACCTCTTGCAGGTTGGATGCTGGAGAATTTCTAACCCATATCCATAGCCCATGTATTTCATAGCTCCAGACTCAACACATGAAACTTTCACCCAAACAGAATTCCTCATGGACTTCTCTAAACCTGCCACCTCCCTTATTCTCCCTTCACTGGTAGCGCCACCACCTGACCTAAGTAACTTAAGCCAAAACAGGAGACTCATTCTCAACTCCCTCTCTTTATTCCAACATCTTGTTGTTTTTACCTCCATTCTTCAGCTGACCCCATCCTTTCCATTCCTGTTCTATTCTGGTACAAATGCCCTCATTGTTCCTACTGAGGCTACTGTGAAAACCTCTTACCCTTGGCTTCCCATCTCCAGTCTTCCACAGATCCATGCTCCTCCTCATAGCCTTAAAAGCCATCCAGAAGAGACCCAATCTAAAACTGTTCAGTGACCTCCGCCCTCTCAGCTACACTCTGAATACAGGAAGAATTGCAAAGCCTACACCATGACTTGTAGCATCATTACAATGTCAACTTTCCAACCATCTTTCAAACCATCCATCTCCCTCTAGTCCTGGTACCTTCCGCAGACTCAATGCAAATGTTAATCTCCAGGCGTAACTGCCCCTGGAAAGCATTCCCTGACCTCCCCACGGGGCCTGCTTTTCTCCATTCCCTGCCACTTGTCTCCAAGCAGGATGAAGTGTCCCTCTTTGGTGATTCCGGGGCATCTTGTACATACAGAGTTAAGGCTGTCATTTACTGAGTACTTTTTACATGCCAGGGATAGTATTAAGCATGTTACCCGTACTGTTCCATTCAATCCTCATAAAACCCTTTGAAGTAGAGGATTAACATGCTTACTTTACATCAGAGAAAAATGAACTACAAAGAGATTGCCCACATTTCTATAGTTCGCAAGCTGAGGAGGTGGGATTCAATATCAACTACCACACTATATTAAAGTTATTTGTAACTGTGTGTCTTCTGCCCCACTAGACTGAGCTACTTGAAAGGAAATCCATCTTATTTCCATTTGTGCCTGACTTAGGCAATAAATTGCTGTTGGATGGGTTAGTTGCTGTATAAATAGTTACTTAAGTGGAAATAACATTCTAGATGTTGAAATCTAGCAGACAGGGTTTAAAATTCCAGGTCACCCATCCACTGAATGTGCCTTATGATTTGGGGCTAATTACCTAACCTTTTTAGATCTTAGTTGCATTATATGGTAGTGAGTTTAATAAAATCTCTAACATTAGTGTGATGATTAGCCACAACGGGTGTAAAATGTCTGAAACTGACTTTGTGCTAGCTAAGTACATGCACAAAAAACAGGAGCTATTGCTGCTATTGTTTTTCTAAGGACCAAGTGGAGTTCAGCCTAAGGAAGTGTAAGATCAAATACAGGAGCTGTTTTCAAAGAGCTGAAGTGTGGTCTCATGGATGACTGGGTGTTGACATTCTCTCTGTTGATCTCAAGGAAGGAGGAAGTTGAATGAGCAGAAGTTAGAGATGTAGTTCTATGTAACAGGGATGGCTAGTGTTTACGGAACTCCTACAGTGATGTAACCTGCCTTCTGAGGCGGTGAGCACTTTCTCACTGGGATTATTCAGAAAGTAGCTGACTGCTTGTCAGAAATGTAGAAAGGGATGGGTCAGATGACAAGACATCTGTAGTCAACTTCCTGTGGGCTGTATCACTTACGACAGCCTCATGTAGCTGGAAATTCTGCTCTTTAACGATGTTTCTAGATGCATATTAAGGATATATTTAAATCATGTCATAAATTTGAGAGTTTCCTAAAACTGTGTAAGGATTCTGAATATATGGAAGACAAGTTATATCACTTAAAGGAAATAAGGCCGAGATTTAACAGCCCTTATCATTTCAGTGAATTATTTCTAGCAACGTCAGGTGACACAGTGTTCCCAAAAGTCTATGAGCAGTTTTATTTTAAAATTTTTATTTTTTTTGAGACAAAGTCTTGCTCTGTTGCCCAGGCTGGAGTGCAGTGGCGCGATCTCAGCATACTGCAACCTCCATCTCAAGCGGTTCTTGTGCCTCAGCCTCCCAAGTAGCTGGGATTACAGGCGCCTACCACCACGCCCTGTTAATTTTTGTATTTTTAGTAGAGACAGGGGTTTATCATGTTGGCCAGGCTGTTGTTGAACTCCTGACCTCAGGTGATCCACCTGCTTTGGCCTCCCAAAGTGCTGAGATTACAACTGGCATCTGAGCAGTTTTTAATGTATACATGACACAGACATCGATCAACTATCTACTGATTCAAGGGACTGCTCTAGGCACTGATTACTGCCACAAACAGAACTGACAAAACCCCTGTCCTCAGGGAGCTTGTCTTCTACTACATTATAGTCTTCAAGTAATGACTTTTCAATCCCAACGAGGAAAGTAAATAATAACTTTTCAATCCCAATGAAGAAAGTAAAATCCTATTAGCCTCATGTTTAATAACATACACTAGCATAGAAAAAAAAAATCGAATCTCTCACCTTGACTGATTTGCAAAACCTAAAAACCAGAGGCAAGGAAGGCTAATGTTTTCATTACTGGTCACAATTATTTCATTTTCCATTTTTAAGTTAAAAAGTAGAAGTAATAACTGTCCTTTTCTTCATGACATCATATACGTCCAGGACCTCATACACACCCATGACCTCATACACACCCATGACCTCATACCATCCATGACTTCATACAGTATCTTGGGGTCTAGGATCCTGTATGGGCATGCTACCACTAGAAACCTGCAGAATCATCTACCAGGTCTGGTGACCTAAAGAAGGACTTCATTAGCTGGGGAAGTAGAGAAAGATCACAGACTGCCTGTGACAAAGTCTTCTACATGGTGACAACCATCCTCTGGGCCTTCATTTTTACTCTAATATTGAAACAATAGAATATTCAACAGATAAGAAAATGCATGCTATCATAATTTTCCTTCTCATTTTAAATTAATTTTCACTTAATTTTATCGATGTCCTTGGCCCATTCATATGAACTGTATTTGTACATCAATGCATGCAAAAACTATTTTTTCTATTTTTTCTATCTTTCCCCCTAACTTATAGAATTTCCTGTGCACAGTGTGAAACATGTAGAATTTCAGCTCTAGAAAAACTGTAAAGTCATTTGCTGGCAGCCTCATCTCATCTACAGTCCTCCTTCTAGAAGGTCATGAAACATACCTGTCCAATGTCTGGGTGTTTTCAGTGATGTGCATTCTTATTGCTTCCAGGCAGCTTTTTCCTTACTAAGCAGCTCAAATTATTAGAATTCCCAACTGTATACTGAGTAAATCTCTCTCTACAGTGTACCCCCTGTGGAATGATATGTCTGGAGGTTGCTTTAAAATATTCTGGATATAGTCACACCAATACTTGTGCCATTACAAAGTAAAAAGATGTTTTTAAAAGTCCAGCATTGGTAGTTCGGGTCTTTAATGAGTCACAGAACAAGTCTGCTTGTTTTGAGGACAGATTTCTTCTCCACTCTCATCTCCTACGAGTCAGTCTCCATTTACTCACTTTGCTGTATTACCAGTACTTGGAATAATCTCCCACAGGCAATATGCATTCAACAATTCTTTGTGGAATGAATACATAAATTCATTGTATCTTCCTGTCATAGTGAGCTGCTTGTTTATCTGCAAAATGTCTCGCTTATTCACATTTCTCCAACCCTTCCCCATGCTCTTCACCCACCAAACATACTCTCACCACTTAATGACCAGTTTTGAACTTCTACTTATCCTTTCCCAGAGTCTGGTTCAACTGTTACCTCAAGATAAGAGGGTCAATCTCCCCTCAACTTCGCATCTCCCTTTTCTACAGAACATGTACGAATGATACAGGATAGAATCAAAGCACTGGTTAAACAGATCTGGATCCAAGTCTAGTTCTTGTATTAGCTCTATAATCTTGGGCTAGCTACTTAAATCACCTCAGCCTCAACTAGGAGTTGAACTTAAAGTGCTAAGCTAGCTATTAGAAAACTCTTTTAAAAATAAAAAAGCTGTTAGTTATCTCATTGAATGTGTTTGTTTGTGCATCTTTGTTTCTGATTATAATTTGCATTCCTTGAAGCCAAGGGCTATCCTATTCACCTCTGTGTGTCAAGTGTCTGAAATGCAGAGGAAGTACTAAGACCCTGTATGAAAGAAAGTGCTTTCGACGATGCCCTAATTAAGGCCAAGGCTTTCCTTAAAAAGGATATTAAGTCTTCAGTGTGATGTAAACCACCAAAACTCACATCCAAATTTCCAAAGCTCAGTGTGATATAAAACCTGTACAGTTATTTGTTGGTAATGTTGCGTTACTTATTCACTATATTAAGAAGGAAGAGCCTGTTGGATAAATGTAAAAGTAGAATGTCATATTCTAGAGTTTCTATATTCATAACTCTAATATATTTTGTACATACACAATGCTATATATAAATATGCTCAATGTAATAATATATAAGGAATATATTTAGAAGATTGGACACCATTCTTCTCTTAACTGTAGCACATCGAGTTGCACAACATATCATCTTGGCTATTACTTATCATCTTCAAAATTGGTATGTGACTATGTAAATAAAAAAAAAAATACCAAACACTACAATCTCACAAACTTGAAGGGTCATTTAGAAACATTATTAAAAACAGAACAAAGATAGAGTTCCTGGAAAACTTGCATTACGGTCAAATCCAAATATTAAAAAACATTTGTTAGGAGACTGTTGGCATGACTGAGTAATTCCAATCATCTCAACTTTTGTTTAATTTAAAGACCTCTCTGAGCCAAAAAGATTTTATATTATGTTGAAGGGCTAGTATCAGAAGGCATGCATTAGGTTTCCAAATACAAAGAATAACCCAGCCAGAGGACAGAAAGAAAAATGTCAGACATTCCCACTGGCCAATGCACTCCAATACATCCATGCCATCCACAGAGTGGCATGTTGTGGGGCAAACACCAGTTTATCACTGTCAGATTAAAGCAAGAACATGACATGCCACTCCCTGGAATGAACCATGATCATGAAGAGTCTGGCTTTTTTTTTTTTTTTTTTTTGAGTAGGGAATTGGAATAATTCATACAAGTCTCCAAGTTCAATCAATGTTAATCACAGCTTAGAGTTGCTGCTTTGCTGTGAGCTTCCAAAAAGTGTCATCGGCATCTACAAACCTGCCTCAGCAAGTAGGAAGGAAGTCACGTAACAGATACAAAGGAAAAGAAATAACTGTAATCAGATCAGAAAGCCTCTTCTAAAATCCAACTCTTTTCCATGTAAGCCTGGTTTGTACATTATTCTGGGTGCAGTTTTAGGAAACAGACACCATTGTAGTCACTTAAAGCAGATCAATGTAGGCAGCAAGATGCTTGCAAAGTAGGTGTAAGTGCAGAGAGATTGGGTTCTACACTTGGTCTCCAAAAACTATAAAATCAGCCCACCAGGAGCATGCTATATATGCCACAGTCAGGACCTATGCTGTGTGGTAGGTACCACAGGCTCGACTTTTGGTTTTAGACTCAAACCTTACTTGTTAAGTCTGCACCATCAAATCAATCATTGCCCTGTGCCCCAACTCTGCCTCTCAATATTCACAGAGTAGTGACTGGGCACTGGGAGAATAATTTGAGAACACCCAGTCTCTCCACAGAGTGAAGCAAACCAACAAGCAAAGCGAAACAAAAAACATAGAAATAGTAAAAACATTGATGTCTGGCCTCACTACCTTCCACAAATACTGCATATGTATTGACAAAAGCAAGAGTCAAATTCAGACAGAAGGGAAGATACAGACACAATAAATATTTAGGGGGTAAAATTTGCAGAGCTTGGTAATTGAATGGAAGGTTACTGCTCCTTCATGAAGATGTAAACTTCAGAATCAACTGGGGAGTCTTCAGAATGTACCTGACAGGGCTCCAACCTAAGTCATTTTGAAAAGTAATCTCTTTTCATCTCATACCAGTCAGAATGGCTTTTCTTAAAAAGTCAAAAAAAAAAAAAAAAAAAAAAAAAAAAAGGCTGGGTGCAGTGGCTTACATCTGTAATTCCCAGCACTTTGGGAGGCCAAGGTGGGTAGATCACCTTAGGTCAGGAGTTCGAGACCAGCCTGGCCAACATGGCGAAATGCTGTATCTACTAAAAATACAAAAAATTAGATGGGCACGGTGGGGGGCGCCTGTAATCCCAGCTACTTGCGAGGCTGAGTCACAAGAATCACTTGAACCCAGGAGGCAGAGGTTGCAGTGAGCCGAGATCGCACCATTACACTCTAGCCTGGGCGACAGAGTGAGACTCTATCTCCAAAAAAAAAAAAAAAAAAAAAAAAAAAGGTAAAAAACAAAAAACAACAACAACGACAAAAACCAGCATATACTGGCAAGGCTGTAGAGGAAATGGAATGCTTATCCATTGTTGATGAGGATGTAAATTAGTCCAGCCACTGTGGAAAGTAGCTCGAAGATTTCTTAAACAATTAAGAGTTGAACTAGCATTCGACCCAGCAAACCAATTACTGAGTATATATGCCCAAAGGAAAATAAATTGTTCTACCAAAAAGAACACATGCATTTGTATGTTCATTGCTGTGCTATTCACAATAGCAAAAACATGGAAGTAACCAGGGTGTCTGCCCATCAATAGTGGAATGAATAAAGAAAATATGGTACATATACACCATGGAGTAGTATGCAGCCATGAAACAGAACCAAATCACGTTCTTTGCAACAACATGGATGCAGCTAGAGGCCATTATCCTAAGTGAAATAATGCAGAAACAGAAAACCAAATATCACATGTTCTCACTCAAAAGTGGGAGCTAAACATTGAGTATACACGGACATAAAGATGAGAACAATCAATGCTGGGGTCTATTAGAGTGGGGAGAGACAGAGGGGGAAAAGAGTTGAAAAACTACCTATTGGGTACTATGCTCGCTACCTGACTGAGGGGATCATTCATTAACCCTAAACCTTAGCATCATACAATATATCTTTGTAACAAAACAGCACATGTACCCCCTGATTCTAAAAAAAAGTTGAAGAAAACCCCAAAATATAAAGTAAAAAAAGAAAAGTAATCTCCATGATAAGGCTCATAAAAAGGCCACATGGAGATTCTAATGTGCATTGATGAGTGCTGTAGGGAGGAGAACAGAGGATTCCAAATGGATGTATACTCTGGGTGGCTTTGAGATGGAGGAGGAGGAAGAAGAGTAGCTTTCAGAGGAAAGAAAATGCATTTGGTTTTGAACTCACTAGGTTTCAGATGTCAGTGGAACATCCAGCTATAGTTTTCAGGTAGTTGCATGTATGAATTTGCAGCTCAGATAACAGAAACTCTGAATTTCGATAAAACCACTTGAGGAATGCATGTACACAGTGAGAAGACGAGTAGGCCAAAGTTGAACAGCTGAAGAATACCAACTTTCATGAAGCAGCAGAGAAAGAGAAGGTCATGAAAAAAGAAGATTCAGAAGGAATTGTGAGGTTATCAGGAGTGAGTGGGGCTAAGGAAGCTAACAGGATAGTGAGCTATGAGAAGTTAGTCAAATGCAACAACATCAAACAAGATAGGGGCTGAAACAAAACATCTATTCAATTTGGCAAATAGTGCTAACAGTTTTAGTAATGCTAGGCACAAAAGACCAACTGTCATAAAGTGAGGAAGGAATGGGAAATAATAAATCAATGAACTCAGAAGTTGACCAGAGATCTGTTAACCATCTGAACTGCTTAGCACCAGGATCCCAGAGCAGCTGCCAGTAAAGGAGGCCATGGGAAAAATGATGAATAAATGAAGAGGAATCTTCCACAGCTTCTGGAAAATTCTCAAAATGTTTTAGTCTTACCAATGGTGGATCATTAGATCCAACGGCATACTACAAAAAACATGTTATTTAAATGGACTATTTCCTCCAAAAGATGGATTTCAGAAGAATCTGATCACTAACAATTAAATATATGTAGATTGATCTCCTTATCACATAAGTGTATGAAAGAGGACAGAGATAACACACATACAAATCCCACAATACCTTACCACTGTCATAAATTCTATTTGTTCTGGGCACACTAGTTTATACTGAAAGCTAGCAAGAACCGAATGGTTTTATAAGTATACTCTTCAACAGGTGTTTCGCAGGAGTAATCTTCAACAGAAGAGATTTTCAAGGTGAACACTGTTTTAAATGGAAATGAATAAAAGGATATATTCATAAATTTTAGAGTTTTGCTGCTTACGTAATCATTCCTACAAGATAATTCTCAACATGTCACCCTCCATACACAACTGGTTATGTTTTCAAACATGATGCACGTCCATGGACAGGTCCACTGTATGGGTTAAAGACAGACAAAACACACTGGCTGTGCTGTAACACGTAAATAACAATAGAAGTTGCTTCCTCAAGTTGCCATGAGGGATAAATAAGTGAATATAGGTAAAACACCTAGAATGGTGCCTGGAGGTGAGAAAGGGCTATGGAAGTTTTGACCATTATTATCGTTGTTACCACTGTTACTGCTAGCAGCGAAAGCACACAGAAAGGCAATATACCCTAGAACCAAGAACACAGGCCCTGGAGGCTGGGTCTGCATCCTGGCTCTTCCCTTTACTCGTTTTGCACTTTGGCCAAGTATGTAGCCTCTCTGTGTCTCAGTTTCTTCATCTGTAACATGGGGATAATCATAGTGTCTAATTAACAGAATTGTGAAGATAATTGATTTTATATAGGTAAATACATAAGGACACCGAACAGTGCTTCACATGCAGTAAGAGGAATAGAAGTGTTTGCGGCAATTGCTGCTACTACACTAACAGCATCATATACCATCACGGTTACCATTGCTACCAAACAGGAAACTGAGCACTTATCTCGGCATCTCGAGAAGCACTGAAGGCGATGCTTCAGGTTGGGAGTGGGAATGGCGTTTGTATAAGAACAACACAGAATGTGTCACAGGTTTTTTCAAACACATTCTTTATCGGTGGTAATGAATTACTTATGACCTATTTTAGACTTAAGACACACCTCATAATTCATGATGACACACCATATGTTGATACTTCGGATGACACTGGCTGGACTAGATGATCCCTCCGGGTCCTACTGACACTGCTTGTTGTGCTCTTCAATTTATCTACGTGTTCACAAAGAGGAGGAAGTCATCCTGCATCATCAGTTAGGGTCTAAGTCTTGGTCTGATATGAGCAAGTTCTCCAAGCTAGTTACTCATGGGTCAAGGAATAAAGATGTGACAAATGGTGAAAGTACGCTGTTGACAATGAACTTCCTTCACACATTTGGCCTTGGGAGACAGAAAAGGTTAACACGTATCCATCATTATAAACAAGGCCACAGTGGTCATTTAGATAATTTAAATGAGTGTACTGTATTAGTAAGGGATAGTCCAAAATGAAATGAAATGAATTCTCCATTATTTAATTGTGATATCTATACAAATAGCATCATTTGATAAAGCATAAAGTTCCACAAGTTTGTACTCTGCTAGCTTTAGGAGGGGTCACTAGTGTTGATTCATTTCTCTTGACCTTGAACATATTGACTGACACCAAAGTTTCATATCAGGTGTAAGAGATGAAGTCATGAGAATTAAAGAACACACAGTTATTTAATGAGTTATGTAATGTCCTTAGTCTTCTGGCCTGTATACAAACATTTCTAGTTACCAGGGGCTTACGACTTTTAAGGTTAGCTCTTCTATTGTTTCAGCTCCCATCTTTAGACGGATCTTCATGTAGAAATGAATTTTGCCCACCTATCGCTCCACGTACTGACCTTTTTCTTATCCTCTGGTACGACACAGACTTATTAACTGAAATGCGTGACTCAAGTAAGCAAAACATCTTTCTATTATACTGGACATTGGTCAGAATCTTCCGTATTACGTCTGTTCTTACTTTTTCTACTCAAATTTTGGAAATGGACACAATCATCTTTGAGGTTATCTAGAATGCAACCATAAAAGAACTAAAGTGAGAAGACAATATTAAGAAACTCTCATTGAGAGAAGAGTACAGTATGGTTTAAATATCTTAAGAGTTATAAATCTCTTCCATGTATTCTTAACTTGAAGAGCTGTAAGAGAGATGGATGGGACCACCTTAGAATAATATAAATAATATAATACTAAAGAATAAAATAAATAAACAGCATTTCAGTTATTAAGATATTGTCTCTTAGCTCCAAAACTACTTTTTTGTACTAGGGCTTGGGACACTGGTGCTGGCAGCTCAGCAAACTACCTCTCTCCTTTGCCCTCTGGCTTCCCAACACGTTTCACCAATGAAGGGAGAAGAAAGAGGCTGGAGGTGGGAGGAAGAGGAGGAAGATAGTTGAAGAGATCTGTTCATCTCATGAGCGTTGCCTCCAAACACTTCTCACCGCCACAAATCCGCAGGTGTTTCTAGTTCCTGGCTTGTTTCCACAATCTCAAATCCAGTATCACTGCACCCCTCAAAAGTACCAGCGCAGCCAGGAAGAACCCCTTGTCCAAGCACTCCAGTCCCAGCTGTGGAGGCTCCCATCTTTGACCTCCTCAATCCCAACTCTTCAGGGTACCCCTCCACGCCACTCAGGCCCCATTTGCAGCAGTAGTAACTCTCCTTAGAGGTCCAGGCCCAAGCCCCAGAGAGCTCTCTATCCAAAGTTCTAGATTCTTTGCTAACCCCAACCTCTTCACTGTATTCTCCTGGCCCTACAGATGGCAGCCACTTTCCACATTTTCCTCAGCATCCTCTTTCTGCATTTAACATCCTTCAACATGCGTTTAACTTCATTCTCTATGTTAAATTACTTCTATTAAAATAGTAAATGTGGTTTTTGTTTCCCCAGCTTCACACAGAACTAGTAGAAGGGGTAACCAAAATTAATGGATTATATTTCTCTAAGTACTGAACAGCTTTCTGACACTGGAAGTTATTTCTAATGTATTAATTGCTTATAAATAATGTCTACTTGAATTGGTGACCATAAAATATGCCAGTTTCTCAGATTGTTTTTCCCAAATAAGTTTCATATTATTAGCACCGCCATGTGCAAATATATAAAGTCTTAAACATAGTTTGTTCTTTAATTAAATTTCTTATGTTCTTTAATGACACTTATTTTTGAATATGCTATTATACAATTTCTTCATAAAGTATAGGAAAGGCTGAACAATCACATATTTCACATTCATGGGGCCCAGATGACTGAATTTCAACTCAAATTCAAACATATTCCTGGGTGGTTGCCTATTTTTCTTTCCTCTTAAATACAATTATTAAAGATGTACTGTGGAGCATACATAACATGTGTGTAACATGTAAAGACTAAATGAACATTCACCTACTACATTTCCAGTTTAAGAAGCAGAACATAGCCAATGCTTTGGAAAAATTCAGTGTGTTCCTCTCTGTCCCTGTCTCAGGCCCAGAAGTAACTACAACCTTTAACTTTGTGTTTCTCATCCCCCTGCTATCCCTAAACGAGTGAAGTTGCCCTCCCTTATCCATGGGTTTGCTTCCTGTGGTTTCAGTTACCAGTGGTTAAGCACAATCTGAAAATATTACAGCATTTTAAGAGGGAGAGAGAGAGACACCACATTTATATAACTTTTGTATGCAAATAACATTTGTATACAACATTTGTATAACTTTTATTACAGTATATTGTTATAATTATTTTTATTATTAGTAATTGTTATCAATCTCTTACTGAACCTAATTTATAAATTAAGTTTTATCCTGGCCTAATTATTAAGTATAATTAGGCATGTACGTATAAGAAAAACATAGTACATATAGAGTTTGATACTATCCGTGGCTTGAGCCATTCACTGGGGGTCTTATTCCCCACAGATAAGGGGAGACTACTGTACTTGTCTATATATTTGAACTTTAAAAACGGAAATCACACTGTTCATATTTTTCCCACAACTTGCTCTTTCTCAAGCTTGTGTTAATAAGATTTATCCATTTTTAATGCAGGCAAATACAGTTCAATCAGTTTCACAGTTCAACAGATGTCCTTTGAAAGAAGATACCATAATTCACTCAGCTATTATTTTGTTGAAAAATATCTGAGGGTTTTGGTGCTGCTGCTATCAATATGAATGCCATTATGTATTTCACCTGGTCACCTGTGCACTGTAGTATATATCTAGGGGCCAAGTGCTGGGTCAGAGTATAGACATCTTTGACTTAATAAGATATTGCCATGGCCAGGTGTGGCGGTTCACGCCTGTAATCCCAGCACTTCGGGAGGCCGAGGTGGGTGGATCACTTGAGGCCAGGAGTTCGAGTACAGCCTGGCCAACATAGCGAAACCCTGTCTCTACTAAAAATACAAAAATTAGCCAGTCATGGTGGTGCACACCTGTAATCCCAGCTACTTGGGAGGCTGAGACAAGAGAATCACTTCAACCCAGGAGGCAGAGGTTGCAGGGAGCTGAGATCGGGCCACTGCACTCCAGCCTGAGTGACAGAGCAAGACTCTGTCTCAAAAACAAAACAACAAACAAAAAGATATTGCCAGATGGTTTCTCATGGGATCGAATCAATTTTCATTTCCATCACCAGTGTAAAAGCGTTCTCACTAATCTACATCTTTGCCAATATTTCACATTCTCTGACTTTTAACATTTTTGAAAAGAATAACAATCACCAGTGATACCGACCAAGATGAAATTCTCAGTATGATTTGAAAAGTTATTGACATTTACACTCTCATATTTAACATGTTGTCAGGCACTTCTGCAAATCACTGTTTATGTGGCTATCAGTGAATCTTTGTTAAGGTTCTCCTGTAGGGCAAGTTCATCAGACAGCTTTGCTGAAGAGGAATTATTTTAGCTAAGTATATTCATTTTAGCTGAATCATTTAGAAGAATGAGTAGAAGTTTGCCAATTAAAAATGGAAAAAGAAATAACTCGGTTATGGAGAATGAAACATTCTCATGAACTGTTGTAAATGACTATAATCTCATGGTAAACTTGTACCACATATGTGTAGACCATGCTTTCATGTGGTATTTGTTTATACCAGGTCCCTGAAAGAAACAGAATCGTATGGCTTTGCATTAAACTAAGTTGGCTATTGCTCTAAAAGCAAACATTTTTGCAAAGTACACACTGTAACACAATCACAGATAATTTGTAAAATAAAATGTACCTTAACTCAAAATGACAGGGACGTAATCATCTGTAATTAGCTGTGGTTTTCACCAGGCAGCTGGGTCAGAACAGCAGGCAATCAGTAAAAAGGAGAAAATACAGTTTTGTTATGTTTTTCTTAATATATATAAATGGCATCAAATCTTAGAATTCAATGACTAATGACTTAAATGACTTGAAAAATTTTCTTAAATTATTAATTTTCCTCATTAATTCTCCTTTCTGATGGCAAAGTCACCACCGAAAGTGAGAGGTGAAGCCAGCTGGATTTCCTGGGTTGAGTGGGGACTTGGAGAACTTTTCTGTCTAGTTAGAGGATTGTAAATGTACCAATCAACATTCTGTGTCTAGCTAAAGGATTGGAAATGCACCAATCAGCACTCTGTTAAAATGCACCAATCAGTGCTCTGTGTCTACATAATGGATTGTAAATGCACCAATCAGCACTCTGTAAAATGGACCAATCAACATTCTGTAAAACGGACCAATCAGCACTATGTAAAATGGACCAATCAGCAGGACGTGGGTGGGGCCAAATAAGGGAATAAAAGCTGGCCACCCGAGCCAGCAGCGGCAACCTGCTCAGGTCCCCTTCCATGCTGTGGAAGATTTGTTCTTTCACTCTTCATGATAAATCTTGTTGCTGCTCACTCTTTGGGTTCGCACTACCTTTATTAGCTGTCACATTCACTGCGAAGGTCTGCGGCTTTACTCCTGAAGTTAGCGAGACCACCATCCCACCAGGAGGAACAAACAACTCTGGATGCACCACCTTTAAGAGCTGTAACACTCATTGCAAAGGTCTGTGGCTTCACTCCTGAAGTCAGCGAGACCATGAACCCACTGGAAGGAAGAAGCTCCAGACACATCTGAACATCTGAAGGAACAAACTCTGGACACACCATCTTTAAGAACTGTAATGCTCACCACGAGGGTCTGCGGCTTCATTCTTGAAGTCAGCGAGACCAAGAACCCACTGGAAGGAACCAATTCCAGACACATTTTGGCAACCACAAAGGGACTATCGACTATTGCCAAGCAGTGAGTACCATCGGACCCCTTTCACTTGCTATTCTGTCCTATTTTTCCTTAGAATTCGGGGGCTAAATACTGGGCACCTGTCGGCCAGTTAAAAGCAACTAGCGTGGCCACTGGACTACAGACACAGGTGTCAGGCTTTCTGGGAAAAGGCTCTCTAGTGTTGGTTTGCCTGGAACCAGCTTCCGCTTTTCCTGTACTTCTGGGCTGAGCCAAGGTTGACAGGGAGGAGAGCCATTTAGCTCTGGGATCTCGACAACAAGTTGGTTGACCCCGCGGCCATAAGTGGAACTCTCAAAGTTACGTCGCCCAAGTGAAACTCGCCCATATAGCCTATCTATCCTGACCTTTGTCTCCTGGGTCCTAATACCTGTCAGACAAACTTCCTCTTGCCTTTCTTCTCCGAGGCTAGTCCTGCTTCTAAAAACCACTCCCTGTCTCTGGTGCTTTTCTAGTTTCTCCTATAAGAATGATTTCTAGTATGAACTTCAGGACTCTGTTACCTTCTTTAGGCTCCCAGGCTCACCAATCAGAAAGACATAATTTTTGCCCAAAGCCCCATCATGGGGGCGGGGGTCACTATCTGGAATTTTAGGATCCCTCCTCAGACTAGCAGGCCTGACAAAAGCTAATCCTCATGCTAGGATATGGGGAGCCTCAGAAATGATATCCTTTCTATTCCAGTGAGGACAAAAGGCGTCACTCTTCCAACCCTGGAGATCCCTTCCCTCCCTCAGGGTATGGCCCTCCACTTCATTTTTGGGGCATAACATCTTTTAGGACAGGGGCAAAGTCCCAATACTATCAGGAGAATGCTTAGGACTCTAACACATTTTCAAGAATGCATCGGTAAGGGCCACTAAATCCAATTTTTCTTGGTTCTCTTTGTGGTCTGGGAGTACAGGCAAGGGTGCAGGTTTTCGAGAACGAGTCGGTAAGGACCACTAAATCCGACCTTCTTCATTCCTCCCTGTGGTCTAGGAGGAAAACGAGTGTTTCTGCTGCTGGGTCAGTGAGCACAACTATTCCGATCAGCAGGGTCCAGGGACCGTTGCAGGTTCTTGGGCAAGAGGTGTTTCTGCTGCTGCGTTGGTGAGTGCAACTATTCCGATCAGCAGGGTCCAGGGACCATTGCAGATTCTTGGGCAGGGGGAGAAACAAATAAACCAAAACTGTGGGCGATTTTGTCTTTCAGATGGGAAACACAGGTATCAACAGGCTCACCCTTGAAATGCATCCTAAGCCATTGGGACCAATTTGACCAGCAAACCCTGAAAAAGAGGTGATTCATTTTTTTCTGCACTACGGCTTGGCCCCAATACTCTCTCTGATGGGGAAAAATGACCACTTGAGGGAAGTATAAATTACAACACTATCCTGCAGCTTGACCTTTTCTGTAACAGGGAAGGCAAATGGAGTGAAATACCTTATGTCCAAGCTTTCTTTTCACTGAAAGAGAATCCACAACTATGCAAAGTTTGTAATTTACATCCCACAGAAGGACCTCTCAGCTTACCCCCAATATCCTAGCCTCCCTATAGCTCCCCTTCCTACTAATGATAAGCCTCCTCTAATCTCCCCTACCCAGAAGGAAACAAGGAAAGAAATCTCCAAGGGACCACAGAAGCCCCGGGCTATCAGTTATGTACCCTTCAAGCTGTAGTGGGAGGGGAATTTGGCCCAAACTGGGTACATGTCCCCTTCTCCCTCTCTGATTTAAAGCAGATCAAGGCAGATGTGGGGAAGTTTTCAGATTATCCTGATAGGTACACAGATGTCCTACAGGGTCTAGAGCAAACCTTCGATCTCACTTGGAGAGATGTCATGCTATTGTTAGATCAAACCCTGGCCTTTAATGAAAAAAATGTGGCTTTAGTTGCAGCCAGAGAGTTTGGAGATACCTGGTGTCTTACTCATGTAAATGATAGAATGATAGCAAGAAAGGGACAAATTCCCTACCGGTCAGCAAGCCATCCCCAGTATGGATCCCCAATGGGACCTTGACTCAGATCATAGGGACTGGAGTTGCAAACATCTGTTGACCTGTGTTCTATAAGGACTAAGGAGAATTAGGAAAAAGCCCATGAATTATTCAATGATGTCTACCATAACTCAGGGAAAGAAAGAAAATCCTTCTGCCTTCCTCAAGCAGCTAAGGGAGGCCTTAAGAAAATATACTCCCCTGTCATCTGAATCACTTGAGGGTCAATTGATCCTAAAAGATAAGTTTATTTCCCAGTCAGCCACAGATATCAGGAGAAAGCTCCAAAAGTGAGCCCTGGACCCTGAAAAAAATCTGGAGGCATTATTAAACCTGGCAACCTTGGTGTTCTATAATAGGTACCAAGAGGAACAGGTGAAAAGGAAAAGCAAGATCAGAGAAAGGCCACAGCCTTAGTCATGGCCCTCAGACAAACAAACTTTGGTGGTTCAGAGCGGACAGAAAATGGAGCAGGCCAATCACCTGGTAGGGTTTGTTACCAGTGTGGTTTACAAGGACACCTTAAAAAAGATTGTCCAACAAGAAGCAAACTATCCCCTTGCCCATGTCCACTATGCAGAGGCAATCACTGGAAGGTGCACTGCCCCAGAGGACAAAGGTTCTCTGGGTCAGAAGCCCCCAACCAGATGATCCAACAACAGGACTGAAGGTGCCTAGGGCAAGTGCCAGTTCATGTCATCACCCTCACTGAGCTCCAGGTATGTTTAACCATTAGGGCCAGGAAACTGACTTCCTCCTGGACACTGGCGCAGCTTTCTCAGTGTTAATCTCCTGTCCTGGACGACTGTTCTCATGATCTGTTACCATCCGAGGAATCCTGGGACAGCCTGTAACACTCACCATGAGGGTCCGTGGCTTCATTCCTGAAATCAGCAAGACCTCCTCAGTTGTAATTGGGAGACTTTGCTACAGATAGTAAGTATGCTTATCTAATCCTACATGCCCATGCTGCAATATGGAAAGAAAGGGAGTTCCTAACCTCTGGGGGAACCCCCATTAAATACCACAAGGAAATCATGGAGTTATTGCACGCCGTGCAAAAACCTAAGGAGGTGGCAGTCTTACACTGCTGAAGCCATCAAAAAGGGAAAGGAGAGGGGAGAACAGCAGCATAAGTCGCTAGCAGAGGCAGGGAAAGACCAGAAAGGAAAGAGAGAAAGAGACAGAAAGTCAGAGAGAGAGAGAGAGAAAGAGAGGAAGAGATAGAGACAAAGAGGGAGTCAGAAAGAGAGACACAAAAAAGAAGTCAAAGAGAAAGAAATAGAGATGGAAGTAGTAAAGAAAAAACAGTGTACCCTATTCCTTTAAAAGCCAGGGTAAATTAAAAACCTATAATTGATAATTGAAGGTCTTCTCCATGACCCTTTAACACTCCAATACCACCTTGTTGTCAGAGTAAACAAGGGCATAGCCCGAAAGCACTGAGGCCACTGACAACCCTAGCCTTCCTATCAAAAATCCTTAGCCCAGGAGGTTTCCTATCAGGGGATCTAAATCTTAATTGATGACCATACAAAGGTTCGACCAGATCTAGGAGGAACTCCCTTCAGGACAGGACAATAAATGGTTCCTCTTGGGCGATTAAGGGAAAAAGACACAATGGTTATTCAGTAAGTGATAAGGAAACTCTTATAGAAGCAGAGTTAGGAAAATTGCCTAATAATTGGTCTGCTCAAACCTGTGAGTTGTTTGCACTCAGCCAAGCCTTAAAGTACTTACAGTATTAGGAAGGAGCCAAATATACCAATTTTAAGTTAACATGGGCTGAATGAGGTCTTATTAATAGCAAAGAATAATTGAAATCCCAGACTTACAAGGTTTTCAACAAAAGTAAAGTTTGCTAAAAGTTAATAGTGTAACATGTATTATCCTACTACCACACACTCTCAAAGGACTTCTGAGACGGTTTGCAAGAAATAACAAAATCTATCCTTATTCTACCAATCAGCACTCTGTGTTTAGCTAAAAGATTGTAAATGTGCCAATCAGCACTCTATAAAAATGCACCAATCAGCGCTCTGTGTCTAGCTAAAGGATTGTAAACGCACCAATCAGCACTCTGTAAAATGGACCAATCAGCACGTTGTAAAATGGACCAATCAGCAGGACATGGGTGGAGCCAAACAAGGGAATAAAAGCTGGCCACCCAAGCCAGCAACAGCAACCCACTTGGGTCCCCTTCCACGCTGTGGAAGCTTTGTTCTTTCAATCTTCACGATAAATCTTGCTGCTGCTGCTCACTCTTTGGGTTTGCACTACCTTTATGAGCTGTAACATCACTGCAAAGGTCTGTGGCTTCACTCCTGAAGTCAGCGAGACTATGACCCCACCAGAAGGAAGAAGCTCTGGACACATTTAAACATTTGAAGGAACAAACTCGGGACACACCATCTTTAAGAACTGTAACACTCTCCACGAGGGTCCGTGGCTTCGTTCTTGAAGTCAGCAAGACCAAGAACCCACCGGAAGGAACCAATTCCGGACACAAAAGTAATACATATTTTGAGATTAATAGTTTAAAAAAGTCAAAGAATACTGAAAAATGTTGATTTAGGTTGAGTACACATGCATGTTGTGTGGAGAAAGGATTGAGGAGAAAGATAAATACTTGAGGCTTGTCAACTGGAAAAAAAATCACACATGAAAATGTTTCTTTCAAATCTTCTGGAAAGAAATGCAAATATCTCAAACAGTAAAACATCACAGTAACCTACATACCACTGACTTGAAGGAAATCATGGAATGACACAATTTTATTAAGAAGCATTTATATGTTACATAGATTACAGAAAATTCTAAACAGTTACTATCTAGAACACTGATTGTCCCTAAAAATAAAAAGATTTGTTTAGCTCTTCCCAGCTCCTCTGTCTCCCTCCTTTGTCAAAATCACAATTGCTTCCAAACTGGTCTCACAAATTCTCCTCTTGCCAGAGCAGTACTTTCAAGACATAAATCATATCACTCCATTTCCCCCAATAGAATCTTTCAATGGCTGGATACTTGCATTTAGAGTAAAATGAAAATTCCTTATAAAGTATACACATTTGTAGAGCTTCTATAATCAGAAAACATTTTCTATCATCTAATGGTCACTGTGTTCTAAGAATGCTGGGGGCCCTGGGACATTTCCTCTGCCTGAAATGCCTGTCTGCCTCCTCCTTCATTTCCTTTCCAACACCACCCCACTCCATCAAACACACACCCCTTGTTCACTCAGAATCTTCCTGCCTGTCCATGTGGGATTGATCTGCCCACTACCTACGTCTATGTCTTTACTGCTTTCCACTTCTCTTTACTCAGCCAGTATTTGAATCATGTCAGATTGCTCAAAATTCGAAGATACATTAATTTCATCTCATTGAACTTGGTGGCCCATCTATTCAAATTTTCTCCTATAAATTTTTTCATCTGGTAAAGTATTTATACTTCATGACTCAATTCTCATGGTACTACCTAACTCAAGCCTGTTCTAACCAATTAGATAGAATTAGGCTCACTCTCCACTCTGCCCCCTGCTCCTACTTTCTCATGGTTGTTACTGTACTTCAGTGCAATTATATTTGTATGTTTGTCTTCTCAACCTTCCCTGAAGGGTTCTGTGCAGTGAACCCCAAAAGGAAGCGGTGTTTGTGTTGAGCTAAAAGGGTGAGCTCTGGATCAGCTTCCTCAGGCCCAGATCCAGCCTCAGCTTGCACTATGTGACCTTTTGTAGGGTATTTACTATCTCTAACTTGCAGTTACCCAATCACTAAAGAGAGGATTAATGATACTCTCTATGGCATAGGGATTAGATGAGCTAATACATATAAAATAGTGATACAGAGTAGTCATAGCAAGTTACTTTGAAAGACATATCTGAATTACCAGCTGGGAGGCTTTTTCAAACCACATATGTGCACAATCTTCACCCTGGTTGTGAATTCTGCTGCAATGAGTCCCATCTCAGGTATGAATATTTTATATCTGTTAGATATACACCTGATATAAATTGAGAGACTTCTGGGATCAGGTACCAGTAAATAATCAAAGTCCAAATGGTTACAGGATGGGTGACTTTGCTCATGCTCTTTCCCATTCTTGAAATTCTATTTTTTTTTCCTCTTGGGAGAATTTGACAGATCTTTCTAAGTCCAATTTAAATATAATTTTCCAAGTATACCTAACAACTACTACTTCTGTGTTTCTATATAATGAAAAAAATTGTATACTGCATAGTGGTTATTCATATCATCAACGGTCCTCTTTTTAGTCTATGAGCTATGAGGAAAGAATCTACTTTTTATTTTCTGTTAATTTAATAAACATTTGTTACATGATTAAGGTATGAGATCATAATGTCTCTAAGATTCTATACTAATCTAAATTTCATACATTTTATTATTCTGTTTTACTTTAAGAAACAACTCACCCATTAAAATTAATCAGTTTTCCTTCTAGAAAGCATTTTTATAACATTTGGTAATATTGAGAACTTGAAAAAATGTTCATTGCCTTTGATCCAGTAATTATAAATCTGAATCTACATTAAAGAAACAACCAGAGATACAACTTTTAAAAGGGCTATGAATAAGAGTGTCCAACATTATATATTTAAGAGTAGTGAAAACTGGGAGGAGTCTAATTTCCTACAAGAATCAAATTACTCACTAAATTACAGCACTTCATGAGACGAATTATGAAACCATCCTAAGCAGTTTTTGAAGTATATTAAATACTATGGAAAAATGTTTCTGCTATAATTTTCAGTGAGGAAAAATGTAAGATATAAAGGTGAATACAGAAGTCCAGTCAAACAGAACTTACAACGAATTTATAGCCTGAGCTTTTCCTCTGTTGAAAACACAGAGCAGTGAATGGTAACATATAAAGAGGAAACTAAGCAGACATAGTATGCTTTTAAAAAATGTAAATATCTCCTTGGACCAGAAATAGTAGAGGAGCCCAAGTTAATAAACAGGGCATAAGTAGAAGTCACCGAACTGTGATTGTGGAGGAATAAGTAAAGATCTTGGCTTATGTGGGGACTGGGGATGGGAGAGAATAGATAGGAGGGAAAGGAACCAGTCTCTGTACTGGAAACCCAGAGTGGTAAGTGGTCTCCCAAACTCATGCAAGGAGGATGAAAACATCTACAATTCACGGCTTCCTAGGGCTGTAGCCCACATGCAACTCTATGCCTGGGGCAGCAAGAGTAAGTAGCCAGAGCTTCCCAGACCAGACCCCAATCAGGTCATTCACTAGTGTGGAGACTGGATCTACAATAAACCTAATATGTCCACAGGGCAGGAGCTCCATGCTGCTGCTAGAAGCTTTGGTTGTGACTTGGGTACCAAAGGCAGGCCAAGTTAAAGCAATTGAAAAAAACATCAAAAGACAGTGAACGATTTTGGGGGTCAGGAGAAGGGACTCAGGGAGGGACACATTCCCTGATAGGTCTCTATCACAATTCTTCAACTCTGCAGTTGTAACACAAACACAGTCATAGCTAATATGTATATGATTGGCCGTGGCTGTGTTCCAACTGAATTTTATTTACAAAAGAGGACAGGTGTAGCCCATAGGCCATAATTTCCTTTTTTTTTTTTTAAAAAAAAGACTAGTCAAGTGCAGTAGTGAGAAGGGGGTAAAGAATAGAATGAACAGTTCAATCTGCAATTGTGAACTTGACACCTTTATAAAAATCATCATTCTAACACCACATAGGAAACTAGTGATTCTGAAGGACAACTTACAAAAATCACTAAGTGGAAGATGAATTCATTTCAGATGAAACTAAAGCTGAAAAGGACTTTAATATATTTTTACAAATATCAATGAGATAAAAGGAAGATAAATATCCAAAACAAGAATAAGAAATTAGAGGCAAAATGAATATGATAAAAACGTATTAGGAATCTTGGAAACAAGAATCATTATGATTTAAAGTAACTGCATTGATAACATAAACATTAGAATTAACGGAGTTAAGAGAGAATGAATGAACTAGAAGATAATGATGAGGAATGCATGAAGATAATAGCAAAAGGTGGAAGGTGATTTTAAACATATGAACGAGATGTTAGGAGACATGGGGATTAGATCAAGGGGCTAAAAGGGATTAGACCAATGTACATCTAAAAAGGAGTTTCAGGAAAAAAGAGAAAAGTGAAGTAATACTTGGGCAGACATAATAATTGGGCTGAGAAATTTGTCTACACATTAAGGAAGCCATCAGTATTTTAACAGGAAGCTCTAAATACAGAGCAATACAAAATATTTTAAAAGAATATATTCATACCATACATATCCAAGGAAAGCCAAAATGAATAAGGACAATAAGAAGATTATATAAGTCATCAGAGAGAAGACAGCTTATGTACAAAAAAATGAAAATTACTGACAACACATCTATCAGTAATAAGAGGTGCCAGAAGAAAACAAAAATATCTTCAAAATACTGATGAAAAGTCAGTCAGTCTAGAACTCTATTTCTGGTGAAACTATCATTCCAAAACAAGGGGGAACAATTTTTTTCAGTTTGAGATGGAGTCTTGCTCTGTCTCCCAGGCTGAAGTGCAGTGGTGCGATCTCCACTCACTGTAACCTCTGCCTTCCAGGTTCAAGCAATTCTCCTGCCTCAGCCTCCCGAGTAGCTGGCATTACAGGCGCCCACCACCATATCCGGCTCATTTTTGTATTTTTAGTAGAGACATGGTTTCACCATGTTGGTCAGGCTGGTCTTGAACTCCTGACCTCAAGCAATCCACCCGCCTTGGCCTCCCAAAGTGTTGGGATTACTGGCGTGAGTCACCGCGCCTGGCCTGGACTAAGTTTAACACCCACCCACTCACACTGAAAGAACACCAAATGTGAAGCTCGGGGCGGGCCGGTGGGGTGGGGGGAGTATGAGATGCAACAATGGTAGCACAGTAATTATTTAACTATATTCATAAATGTTATTACATAATAATTATTAAACAGCAGTAATGTTTTTAAGAAAAATGACAGTACCCAAAGTCTGGAAAAAAATTGAAAAGAAAGTAGAAGGAGTTCAATTGCTAGTTAGAATGTTCTAAAACATTCATCTTATTTATAAGAATACACTACATAAATTTATAGCAAGTTATAAAATTGTATAGTTTACAAAATATGTTAACATTTAGGATTACCAAGTAAATTAACAGGAATACTGTGTACATTTTCTTAAATGTTATTGGAGGTGTTAGGAAGAGACTACTTAAAAATTTATCAAATAGACAATCAGAAAGAAAATATTAATAGAATATATGTAAATAAATAAAATTAAATTATCCTATTATAAACCAGAAAATGAGTGAACAAAAATTGCAATAATTATGTGCATCATGATCCCAATAGAATAATTCATATATGTATGCACATGCGATAAACACTCACCTACCAGATATAAACAGAACAAAATATAAGAATTATTTATCATTGAACTATAGAAATACAAATGTTTTCTTCTCTACATTTTTTGAGGTGTCTAAAGCTCCTATGCTAAATAGATATTAATATTAAAATATAACTTAAAAATGGTAAAGATGGTAAATTTTATATTTTACTTCAATAAAATTTTTTTAATTAAAAAAATCATAAAACAGTAGTGTTGCCTTATCCATGGAGAATACCTTCCAAGATCCCCAGTGGATGCTTGGAGCAGCAGATGGTACTGAAACCTATATATACTATACTTTTTCCTATACATACATACCTATGCTATAGCTTAATTTATAAACTAGGCACAGTAAGAGATTAAAAATAATAATAATAGAACAATTATAACAATATACTCTAAAAGTTCCATGCATGTGGTCTCTCTGTCTCAAAACATTTTATCATACTATACTCACCCTTTTTGTGATCTGTTGGTCTGATAACCAAGATGGCTCCTAAGTCAGGGGTCCTCAGCCCCTAGGCCACAGACGGGTACTGGTCTGTGGCCTGTTAGGAGCCAGGCGACCCAGCAGGAGGTGAGTGGCCAGCGAGCAAGCAAAGCTTCATCTCTATTTACAGCCGCTCCTCATCACAAGCATTACCGCCTGAGCTCTGCCTCCCGTCAGATCGGCAGCAGCGTTAAGAATCTCACAGGAGCCAGAACCCTACTGTGAACTGCGCATGTGC